>NW_017729034.1:59286211-59301892 GCF_001723915.1 Gavialis gangeticus
CAGATCTGAACAGGATGTGGTTCAACAAGGACAAGTGCAGGGGGCTGCACCGGGGGAGAGGGAACCAGCATTATGGTTATAGGTTAGGGGCTGACCCTCTCGGCAGCACAGAAGCAGAGAGGGATCTTGGAGTCAGGATTGACTCCAGGATGAATATGAGTTGCTGATGGAATGAAGCAATAGGCAGAGCCAACTGCACCCTGTCAGGCATCAACAGGGGCATCACTAACAGGTACAGAGAGGTCTTGCTCCCCCTCTATGCGTCACTGGTCAGGCCGCAGCTGGAGTACTGTGTCCAGTTCTGGGCGCCGCACTTCAAGAAGGACATGGGGAACCTGGAGAGGGTCCGGAGGAGGGCCGCTCGTATGGTTGAGGGTCTCTGTGGCCAGCCCTATGAGGAGAGGCTGAGGGACCTGAATCTCTTCAGTCTCCACAAGAGGAGACTGAGGGGGGATCTTGTGGCTGCCGACAACCTTATCAGGGGCCAGCAGCAGGGACTCGGGGAAAGTCTGTTCACCAGGGCCCCCCTTGGAGTCACCAGGAACAATGGCCACAAGCTGAGGGAGGATAGGTTTAGGTTAGATATTAGGAAGAACTACTTCACTGTAAGGGAGGCCAGAGCCTGGAATAGGCTTCCCAGAGAGGTGGTGCTCTCACCTTCCCTGGAAATCTTCAAGAGGAGACTGGATAGGCACCTGGCTGGGGTCTTATGACCGCTGCCACTCCCAGTGCTCCTTCCTGCCCATGGCAGGGGGTCGGACTTGATGATCTGTCTAGGTCCCTTCCAACTCATTGATTCTATGATTCTATGATCCCCCTTGGCAGGGCTACATGTGTGTTAACTGTGCAGTAAATAATCATGAACATATTTTCTACCTGCATTTTCAGGTAGCAAATTTACTTACGATTAGCCATTTTTACTGTGCACTAGGTATGCGCACATGTAGTCATGTGCACTTACTGTACAGTAAACTAGGCTACTGCACAGCTAAGCATCTCATGTAGCCACGCTCAGTACCTCCAGAAGCAGCCACTGGGGGAGTGCTCCACTTGGCACAATGCCTTAACATGACCACTGTTGAGGTGCCACACTGTGTGTGTGTTCTGTCAATCATCTGCCACCTGTAGACCAGAGGTGTAACTACTAGGGTCTGCATGGTGGGTGGCAGGGGCAGCAGAAGGGGTAGGTCAGCTGAGGCTGGGTGACAGTGATGATACCTACAATTCTGGTGGTGCCCTCTAAGTTGCCACCGCCCCAGTCTCCTGCTTCTCATTACGCTACTGCTATGGGCAACCACTGGCCTGAACCCTTAAAGTGTAGTTATGGCTACAGAAGTGATGGTGTAAAAATGTATTCTTTTTTCCCCTCAGATCTGCTCCCAGGGGACAGTCATACTGCTAATTTGAATTACTTCAAATATGTTTTTACCACTCTATGACTACAGAGCAAACACAATTATGGGAGTGCGTGAGTGTTTCTACTGTAAGTCATGTATCAGGAACAAAATTATAAACTAAGTTCTAGCTACAGAAACTTTTCAGCAGCATGGTGGTGCAAGACAGAAAAACTCACATTTGGCTTTCTGATCCCAGACTGAGTTTGCAGGGCTGGCGATAGAAAAGTATCCTTCTGTTTGTATTTGGAGCACATGTGATACAGATCTTTCAAGAGACAGGCCTCGAATGTCAATTTGTGCACACCAAATGCTGTTTTTAGTGTCAGTCTCTGGATGCCTACCATACATTAGTCTCAGCCAAGATGCATGAGCAGAAGATTGTCCCACAATTGAGCAACATCCTTCAGATCTGATTGCAGACAAGCATGTCAGTACTAGAAATCTGATAAAACCACTATATTGTGTTTTTTCTCTTTAATTCTACAGCCTTCTCTTCTGAATCCAACAACCAACATTCACTTCACCTCTGCTTAGAACATAATGTTCTTTGCCCCTAGCTCTGGTGAAGTGCAATTGCTTACCTATGCTATACAGTCAGACCCCGAGTTACACGTGGGATATGTTCCTGAAAAATACCAGGTAAATTGAAACTGTGTAACTCGAGGCATTAAGTCAATGGAAAAGAAGGGGATAGGGACCTGGGACCAAGATTTGATAACGTTATTTCATAATAAAAGGATATTTAAAACACAAAATAATGGAATTAATAGCCTTATTAAAACCTTTACTCAGGTTTTACCCTTACTAGGCTTGAAAAAGGAGGTGATCCTCTGCTGCTTCGCATACAGAGACAAAGCTTTAGCCCTAATTGCCAGGCCGTTGACAACTGCTCCTTTTGTATTGGAAATTTCACTAAGCCAAAGATTAAGGAGTTTCTCAAGCTCATCTAAATGAGGAATTCTAGTCACCGACACTCTCGAACTCACAGGGGTTGTTGTTTTCACCCAGTCTCTAATTTTTTGCTCACTTTTTTTAATGGTACGCATAGTCGATTCACTTAAACTGTATTTGCGAGCAATCAATGCAGTGCTATTGCCTTCTCTTAATTTAGCAAGGATTTCTATTTTCTGGGCCAGGGTGATAGACTTACATGCTCTTTTGGGCACAACATCAAAGGCCACATTCACAAATATTCTGGGGTTAACGTAACCAAAAATGATGAACAATCTTGGAGGAGACAACAAGAGATGCTAACACTGTGTAAGCAGCCTCCAAACTAACAACTGCTCTACCGCAAACAGTGTAAACGTGAAGCAGGGTATCGCGTGAGCTGAAACATGGTCATGTTGTATAAAGCGTGTATATGTAAATCAGTGTCACTTGAAACCATGTAACTGGGGTCTGACTCTATAAGGTTTCCCTTGATTTATGTGGGTTCTTTATATGCAAATTCGCTCTTATGCGATGGGCATATTTAAACCCATAATTTGTTATATGTGAGGTAAATTCACTCTTATGCGATCAGCATAAATGCTCCCACACCCAAGGAGGTAAGTCTGTAGGGGGAGAGGAAAAGTCTGTGGCCCCACTCACCCTAGCCCCAGTTGCAGTGGCCCTGGAAGCAGCCGACACCAGCTGTCTGCACCAAGGCATGGCGCAGCCCAGGAGCAGAGGTGAGTGGGGACAGGCAGAGCACTGTACAGCCCAGTGGCTGCAAGCAGCTGGTGCCTGCCGTTCCTGGGGCTGTTGCAGCCAGGGCTGGGGTGAGTGCTTCTCTGTTCCCTCTCCTTTGCTGCCTTGTGCAGCCCTGGGAGCAGCACCCCTTCTGGCCATGGGATCCTTCCCTATTTGTTACATTGTAAAGTGGGTTCGCTTTATGCGAATTTGATTTATGCGCCATTCTCCGGGAACCCATGTACAGCATAAATTGAGGGAAACCTGTATCTAGACCCTGCAGACATAGGGACATAAGGAAAAAAAATGTCTGGTATCAGCCAGCACTTTTGTTTGCTCATCTTACTTTCCATCTTGCATTAATATTGTCCAGCTATATTTGTATTAGATAAAGCGATTTTATGTCAGGTAGGAAGAGAAAAAAATGACTCTGATTTAGACAGCCATTAAAAACCTCTCAGAAGTTTAAATAAGCTGCTGCTTTGTTTTTTCCCAGCTCAGTCCAGTGCACAGAACTCTGATGTGAGAGCTAAGGTTGGATCTGATGCAGTAAAATGTGAGAGGTAACTGAAGTTGTACTAACCCTGAACAGGACTTGAGTTTGCTGAGAAAACATAGGCTGTAATGTGTGATCACTAAATACAAAGGGCAGCTTTGTAGCTCTGCGAGGCAACGGCTTGCAAGGAACTTGGAGGAAAACCAGAAGATTGAAATGGCAAAATAAAAAGAGAGATGATGGAAAACAATGAAAAATTCCTACTAGCATATGTTCTGTGATCTCTTGTGATCACAACACAGCTCTCACAGCTCCCTCCAGTGAATAGAGCTTGAGATAGGTAAGAGGACAAGCAACAATGGGACATTGTTGGGACATGATGAGGAGTTTTGAACTCGGTATCTCAGTCAACCCTGCCTCTGGTCATGACTTCACCCCAACAAGTTATACACAGTAAAGGAAGACACGTTTTTAAATAAAATCAGGATTTATGCCTCCCTACAATCTGTCTGCTAAAGGACATAAAGGTCTGATTGTAGTTTTTTTTCTGTACATGTTGCAATGTTATGCAAATCTCCTATTCAGTGTTAAATCCCCAAGCAACATTGAAAATGTAGGTATTTGTGCTATTTGTCATTCTCCCACTGGAAGATGAGGATTTTTGAAAAATGGGGAGAGGAATTTTTCAAATTTACCAACCTACAATAGTACAGAGATTACATACATATATTTATTTTGACAAAATTTAAATAAAAATATTCTTAAAAAGTGAAAAAACTGAGCTCAGGTAATTATTACCCTCCAATACATACAACACAAGCACTCCTACTACCATCCTACCATCTTTCTCTCTCACACAAACACACACATGCGCGTGCATGCGCACACATGCAGACCACAGCCCTTCAAGCAAAACAAAGAGAGCAGGAACGAAGCCGGCATGTTATGTCTCTTTTGACCTACAATATGGATTTGTTCCAATCTGCCAGGTAATTGAGTGATGAAGCATCTTTTTAATCCACATTTTATGTTCACAGTCAGGTCTTTGGGGTATTTATATAATTAAATCATGTGATCTCCTGTAATGAAACCTTTAATTAGTGAAACTATAATTAAACTGGGTTTCCTAAAAAAAATAATGTCACAGTGCTTCCTAGGTGTGATTTTCTTTTAAATACCCATAGCAATTGAATGAAACCTTGTACTGGTACTTTGCACAATTTGGCATTTACAATGCATTATGTTAATATTAATGTTAATATTGTAAATGCACAGTGTTAAACTTGCAGAAAAGAATCTAAAACAAGTTTTAAAATATGATCTTAGTAAACAACAGTACTTCTGTAATGCAAAATAAAAAAAAATCCAGCTTTTCAGCCTTTCTGATACAGAAGAGTTAATGACCAAGAAGAGATCTTTGTCTGGAAAGTTTCACTTCAGTGACTTTTTTACCTTCAAATTACGAACAAGTTTTGGAATTAAAATACTTTTTCTAAGTAATCTTATTAAAGCTGGTGGACAAGGAACCCTGCCTGATGCAAGCACCTTGATCCTGGTGTTAACACCTGCTACCTTCACAGGATTCTTTAAACTATTTTTTGATTATAACTACCCATCTGCCATTACCCCGTAGCTCTCACAACTTTCTTTTCCCTCACATAGGAGAACACCAAACAGAATTTCCTCCTTTCTCCCTTACTGGCTCCTTGTCTCTAACCTTGTTACCTCTATCTAGCCC
This sequence comes from Gavialis gangeticus, assembly GCF_001723915.1. NCBI lineage: Eukaryota > Metazoa > Chordata > Crocodylia > Gavialidae > Gavialis > Gavialis gangeticus. The sequence continues at coordinate 59,291,517 of NW_017729034.1, forward strand.
TTCCCTACCTGATCTCCCTGCTCCTTCCACCAGCTCAAATCCAGGCCCCACACCCAAAACTTCTGTTTCCTCCTCACCCATTGTGTAAACCGACCCAGAACCCCAACTCCTTCACTCCCCACGTCTTCAGCTCCCATATCCATTTCTACCACCATCTCTACCCTCCTGGCACCATTATTTCCAATCTCATTCCCTTACCCCAGCTCTCCTCCTCTTCCTGTCTGTGGGATGCCTGCTACAAAATTAAACAGATTGCAGTCATCTACAGCCTTCTCCCATGTTACCTGTGCTAGTTCCTGGCTCTTACAGACCAGGATCCCTTCACCTGACACTGCTTCTGCAGCAGCCATCTTTTACAGAGACCTCTCTTTCTATGCATCCTCTTCTGGATTACCAGACAGTGGTGGAGGTGCTGGACTTCTCTTCTTAGTCTCTTCTGTTCTTAGTCACTTCTAATTCCTCCCCCTTCTCCTTCCCTTTCTTTTCCTCTTTGATCAGGGTTTCCATGTGACTCATCCTTCATCTCCCCCTCCATGTTGTCATCTACCATCTACCCAAATCCTCTTCATCATCCTTCATCTCTGATTTAAACTCCAAGCCTTGTCTGTTCCTCTCATAATCTTTTACGTTCATCCCTGATGACTTCAGCTTCCATGTTGAAAATGCATCTGACACCTCTGAAGCAGGTTTATTTACCCTTGTTTTCATCTAACTAGCAAGTATGGGTTTACTTCTCCCACTACCCAACAGAGGTGTTCACTTGGTCTTCATCATGCAACAGCCTTCTGCTCGGTTACTGAGTAGCTCTTCTCTGTCACCGTCACCCAGCAGATTTACATGCCTGTGCTCTGTAATTCAGCCTTTTCATGACTTCTAGTCCACCAGCATGGGTGGCTTCCCATCTTCTCTCAGCCCTCTTCTCTCTACTCCCCTTTCACTAAGATGCTTTCTGATTCACTCAATGCTTCAGTTTCCTCTATTGTTATCTCTTTTGCCCTCTCCCTTTCTCTCATTGCAAGTGCTGTCTTGCCAACCTCCAGCCCTGGCTTCCCCCAAACACTCACCTTGTCTGCTCCTGCTCTTGCTCTGTGGTGCATCTCTGGTAGAAATGCTGTGACCAGCATGACTTTTTCTACCACAAATTCATTCTTTCTTCATTCAGTTCTGCCACCTTCTTAACTAAACCACTCTAGATATCCAACTCGGATGAATTTCATATTCTCAATACCTGTCTTATTTTCACCACCTTTGACTCACTCATCAAGTTTCCCCTCTCCCTAATCAGAATTCTGCCTTTCCACATAATCTCCCTTTTCTTCCAATAGAAAGCCATCAAAATACAATATGATTGTCTGCTTTTTTTTGGTATGCTTTCCCTTCCTCCTTCCCCTCCAACAAGCCTCTCCTCAGAAGTTGCTCTTCTTCATGCCTACTCCAATCCCTCCACTTCCCTCAGGAATCCCATCTCTGGATTTCCCTTGCACCTAGTCTCATATCTTCCCTTACTCTTGCCTTTACCCTTTTAATCTCCTTTGATTTTCCCCCTTAGTCCCTCCGATCTACAAAACAAAAACAGGAGCAAAAACAAGCATATTGTATTTTCTTCCTTCTGGGAAGCAGGCTATATTAGCCCACACTCAGTCCATGCACTTTGCTGTTTATTGGTACGTTTATTGACTGTTTATTGGTATGTGAGATAACATGTTTAAAGCTATCTTGGATAATTCTACCCTATTTTGCAGTCTGGGGTATAGCACTCCTTTGGATCTGCTGGCAGCTCCTACTGATTATCATCCTCTAATGGCAATTGTATTCAACCTAATCCATTTCCTCTTCTTTCACTCAACTAACCTGCCAGACATGAAGTGTTCCTTTGTCTTTCAGTCTAGGTCACCTTTCCTGTCACTTTCCGTATGATGGTCAAGCACCTTCCACTTGGTTGGATTTTTTTCCAGTGAACACAAAGCATTTGTGGGCAGGGGCATTTCCTTAACCAAACAGACTTATATGTACTGTCCCTGAATTCAGACTTGAGGCAATGGTTAGTACCAGAGGGTACAAAGAGATGTCTCACTTGACCCAGGATTGACTGTCCTGGTGTTTGACCCAGGCCAAAACAGGGGCAGCACAGTCATATATTTACACAAGTCACTCTTCCAAGCTGTACTGCATTCCTTAACCACTAGGTGGCCAGCAAGAGCATACAGCCCGGTTGGCTTGCCCTTGGAAGCAACCACAATGCAGACATAAAACAGAATACCCCAGGGAAAAGTGTCAGCACATTTTATCCAGCATACTTCAGAGGGACACAAAGTGGGACAGTGGAGGTGTACATCTTTGCAATCCTGGGACAAAAGTCTTTCTCCCGGGACAACTGTGACATCTGTTTACAGCTGAGAAGTTAAATACTGGCTAGCTGGGTCGTCTCTTCAGATAAATAGGGCAGATGGGTGGAAGCAGGGGGAAGTATCAGGAAGCTAATTAATTACTTTTGTGAAGCCAGCTATGAGCAGCTGAAACTGGATATGAAAGGGAGGATCTTGAGGTAAAAGATACTGGAGGAGATCCAGAGCTTTAATAATAAAATTAAATATGGGCACTTAGAAATAGCATGGATTTCAAACTTTAGTGAAATAGCTTTCGTAAGACATTTGTGAGTTAGCTTAGCCCTGTTACTGCTGTTTTCTCATGGAGAAAACAGAAGTTCAAAGAGATCAGTATGTGTCATGCCCAAGGTCACTTGGGTAGTTTAGAGCAGAGTCAGAGAAAGAAAATCCCACTTTCCTGACTCCTAGTCCTGTACTTGAACAGCCAGACTCTAAACTCTGCCTCTGAATTCAGTTTTGGGACACATTAAAAGGACAAGGTTCAAACAGTGTTATTTTCTATTAGCATTGGTGTGCCCAGCTGAGCCAATGTGGCCCTTTTACCAAATTTAGCAGCCCTACTACCATGGTAACTCCATCTTACTGCTCATGGAGAAAAGCTTCATTCTTTCTACCCCAGCGTCCATATACAAACACTAATCCCCTACCCTTACCTAGAATCTGTAACAGTGATATGGCACCTCAGAGACTACTATACATGTTGAATCCCAGCCAATGTTTCTTCACTTATCCTGAAGAACTATGCCACTACTGTAATAAAAACCCTTCCTGGGCAGCGTAACTATAGAAACTCCTGCACTAATTACAGAGATGGCATAAGGATGCACAAAAATAGAGAGCAAACCACATTTATGGTAGCCTGATAATAAATACCCAGGGAACTCGAGAGAAGGAGAGATATGCCACAAGCACATAGCATGAGGGGATAATCTCCTCCTCCTTGGCAAGTGTGGTATTTGCTGTAAAACCACTGGCAGCTGTGGTTCAGTCTTTGTACCACAGGAGAAAAATCAGTGTGGTTAAACATGCCTCTTACCACACCTCACCCTCTCCTGGGTGTAACAGAAGAGCCGTCTTGTTGACATAAAGGATACTTTTACCAATGTGAATACAGGCAGGTTACACTGACTTTGGTTTAGGGTTTTGAAGAGTGAAGCAACACACAGCATGAAACAGCAGGGTCTGGGTGGGAGAGTCAGCGCAACTGTAAGAAAAGCAAGCTTTCCAAGCAGTTTTCCTGAGGCCCAGGTTGCCAGCCCTTACACTTCAGGACATAAGCTACCCCCAGCTGGCACCAGAAAGAAAGAGACATACTTATATCACACTTAATTAAGCTACTATCATATTATGGGCAGTATTGTAATACTGAGCTTTGACCAGTGTTGGAAAGTGATTATTAACTAAATGTCTCTGAAATGTGGTGGTATGAAGTACCTATATTTACAAAATGAGCTAATTTTTTTATTCTGAAATCTTCAGTGCTGGGGATGTCAACACAAAGCAGGAAGAAAAGAGTTTTACTTGTAGACAGTAGGCAAAGGTCAGCATACAGTTTCAAAGATAAGTCTTGTTTTGCTTTGTAAAATCAAAAAATGAACCCCCACAATGGTATTTTCAGGGCACATATACACTGCTTCTGACCATGCTAGGGAGCACCACTGGAAACATGTACCACCCACTTGCTCCTCTCTGTGTGCACTAAATGTTAAACAAATATAAAATAGCCACTGTTTGGTATGTGCTGAAGGCACCCTCTTCACTGTTCTCAGGCTCTTAATCTTGGGTGTGTTTATTAGCACTCACCTAGAGCTGCTCCAACAGTGGCTACATTACACTGACATTTGGACTGACAGACATTTGGAGTGGGCAGAGCATGTGTTTGTGGCAACTCTAGCAGTACAGGCTTTTCTGGGCATAATTTTAATCTTCTCCTGACCTGTGGTGAAAGGTTTAAAAGATGAATCTTTCCCTATGACAACTTTCTTCATATACTGTATTGTTATAAAGATGATGAGGATCAACTGGTCTTCATGTCCACCAAGGGTAGAGCAAGATTGAACTTGCAGTGAGAGAAATTTAGACTAGACACTGGGGGGGCGGGGGGGGAGTCTAACCATGAGGAAAATTAAGCATTGGGACAGGTTACCTAGGGAGATCATGGAAGCCCCATCTTCAGATTTTTTTTTAGCATCAGCTAGGCAATCATTCATCACAGAGTTGCAAGGTATACTGGATCCTCCCTCAGAGAAGAGGGATGAACAAGATTGTTGTCTGAGATCCTGTCTAGTCCTACATTTCTTCAGAATCAGGGGGACATGGTAAGCATTTGAAGGAAAAAAATGTTTTGCTACTGGCTATAAAAGCATCTACCTAGCATGCTGGGAGTGCTAATAAGATCAAAAGAAAAAAGTCATTGCATGTAAATGAAGTGCTCCTTTTCATGGGATAGCTGGGACTCTCCCATCAGTGCCTTCACTCACCATTTCTGTTTTTTGTTTGGTTTGTTTGTTTGTTTTTTACATAAAAGCATTGCTGTTCCACTGTCATTACATTTTTACTTCTACTTATCTGTGTGGCATTACTCAGCACAAGGTTATTAGAGACCCCAAGGCAGCATGAGAAATGGTGTATGCCCAACAAGTACACAGGTAAACACAGGAGAGGATAATGCCAGGTCTTTTCTGGCCTTGTAGGACAGGCCTGTACTGCCCCTGAGCAGGCACAGGAAGATGCACCTAAATTTGCGTGCAATAGCCTCAGTACTGTGCTCCTTAATGTTGCACTGGGATGGTGTAGGCATGCTGTTTATTCTTATGGAGAAATAATATTGCACCCATGTACCTAGGTTTTGTCCCCTTATTGCATTCTCTGAAATCTGCCCCTTCCTGATGCTTGTCTTGCACCAGTCTCCTATCTGTCTTCTTGTGCAGAGCAAGCAATTCTGGCTAATTGGATGTATTCAGAGCTGTCAGCTCTAATGAGCCAGGCTCAGAAATTCCCTAATCTGTAAAGCTCCTATAAACTACTACTTTTCAAAATCCTGAAGAATATTCAGTATGCTTGACTACTTAGCAGGATTTAAAACCTTTTCCTCCTCCATTCCCTTCATCTTCTTCTCTGGAAAGACTATACTGCTTTACATGATTTTACAGCCTGCAGACCTCTCCAGTTTTTATTGTTGGCCACACCTTGTGTTTTGCTGATTAGATGCAACACAGATAACGCCAGAGATAAAACAACTGCTGCTTTACTTTGGCTGCAGCACTGATCTTCCTATTGCAGTATCCTCTCCAGTACAAATCCCTTCCAAACTGAGTTTCTTTTTATGTACACCTGCTCAATTAGCACCTCATTAAGAAACACACCTGCACTGGCTTTTCTTCTCCCCACTGTGCTACAGTCATTAACCCTCTATGATGCATTATGTTAATAGCATCCTTTTATCCAAATCTATTGTTTTAATGGTTTTAATTGTAAATGTTAATTTCATATTACCATCAGCATCTGGGGTAAGGACCGTTTACACCTGACTTACTTCAGAGATTTAGCTGATATAATTGAGATGAGAAACAGGCACTGTGAGTCATGCTGTGATTCAGATATATTCAAATTGCCCCTATATCCCTTATTGTTAATGGTATGATTCATGCCAAATGGAAAAATAATATAAAAGTCTTTAATGCAGGTCAGGGCATTCTTTTTAAAACATTTTTCCCCTTCATTTTTTTTTTCTTGAAGGGGAAATGCCCAAGGACAACAGCCATATAATTATCATGACAGGACAAAGAGGGCACATCTACATAAGATGCTTTACTGTGCATTAGACTAATCTAAAGCCAAGTTAAGTGCCACTGTCTATACATGTGCAGCAATTACTGCACAATATTATTAGTCTAATGTACCATTTTTCTAGTACCTGCAGATACAGGTACTAGAAAAATGATGCATTAACTAGTGTGCTGTACTGCACATGTAGACACTGACCAGGAGCAAATGGGTGGGGAGAGCTGCCCTGGCTCAATGGGAGGCTATCTGCCAGCCAAATGGAGATCAGGACCTGTTCCAGTCTCCACAAGGCTGGGAGACCTGTCCCCTCCCAGCCATGTGGAGATCAGGACAGGTCCAGATCTTCACATGGCTGGGAGACAGCTGCTCACACAGCTGAGACAGCTCCCTCCCCACCCCTACCCAGCTCCGGGCCAGCCCAATCTTCCCCCTCTGGGATGGAGCTTTCCACCGAACTGAGACAGCTTTCTCCCTCCCCACGCCCCTGGAGCTTGGGCCGAAACCTCTGTACCCCCTGCCAGCCTGGAGCTGGAACCTAAGGGAGCCTGGAGCTACACCTGGCTGCTGCAGGGGGAAGAGCAGGGCAGGAGCAGCCCTGAACTGGCCTGCTCCTGTTGGGCTCAATTTGCTCCCAACGGGAACACATGTGTAGAAGCGTGCAGGGGAGCACTTTAATGCACTGTGCAGAAAATTGAGGTGCATTAATTGTACATGTAGATGTGCCCAGAGAGAGAGGTGTGATAAGAGAGGTTCTTTTATTATGAACTGCTGTAAGGCTCAAGTGGCCTCAAATTAAAGATACATTTGGGATCCGCTCTGATTTTTTGCTACCCTTTATGATGTGACACAAAGAAATTTTTAATAGTGGAGCCTAGAAGTTGCTGTACTATGTTAACCCAAACTTGCTAACTTGCCCCCCCTCCCCCAGCAGTTGCCTGAGCTAAACCCTTTAGACAAAGGCAAACAAGGACCAAAAAAACAAATCTTCCACTGGGCCAGATCCTAATGCCTTACTTGCATTAAGTTGTACCTTGATTCTTGAATAATTGCAATCAAATCAATGGGACCACTCATAAAGGAAGATTGCTTCTCATTGTACACATATCAGGATTTGACCCATTGAAATTAACAAAAATTCTAATGTCTTTATGGAACAGGATTAAGCTGAATGATCCCAGCAAACTGCAATGCTTTACCTCTCCCCGTCTCTTGAGGCATTTATGGAACACATATCACTGTATCTAAGCTACTAGGGGCAGAGATTCCTTCTTAGCCCCTCTGGCAATCAGTTGATGCCCTGAAGCAAGAGATTTGAATACCGTATCTTATCGTGCAGAGATACAAAAGCTGTCATTTGTCATAAAATTCTTCCAGCTCTTTTTGTTTGGTTGGTTTTTTTTAATCTTCTTGGACTCTCTGATCCCCTGCAGCAGCAAGTTTCTCTGGCTGACCATAGGGGGTGCAAAGGGGCACACCTTTATTGAATCTAAATTTGTCCATCTTGAATTTCAGTGAATAAAATTTAAACAAGGTTCTAAATGGTCTGAATGAGGACTAAGCACTATCAGTTAGTAATTATTTTACATTTAGTGTCGCTGTTCACACAGTTCTCCATGCTACACCTTAGATTCAGCACTTACCCAGACCTAATGGCACCAAATGAGTAGACAGAGGACCTAAGTTCTGTTCTTTGCTGTGTAACTGATTAGTTGGGTGAATCCAGTCCCACAACGACTTACGCGTAGTTAATTAAAAATATGTGAATGATCCCCTTGAAGTTTCCGATGATGGGACTACTTACACATTTAAAGAAAGTTAAGCATGTGCATAAGTTTTCAGACTCTAAGCTACCATTTCATTCCTTGATGTGGCCTTTAGTGGGGCAGGGGAAGGAAATTTGTACATGGTCATGGTTTCCCTATTCTGTAAAAGAACAGTTTACTGCCTGATATTGTCCAGCTAACACATTCACACACACACATCTTTTAAAAGAAGGAAGGACCGACGGACAGATTGACAGATAAATGATCATCATATATTTATCATCTACCAAAATAAATGTTTTTTGCTCAGATTCTTTTATAGATTCATAGATTATAAATCCAGAAGGGGCCATTGTTATTATCTTGTCTGATCTCATACATAGCACAGAGTATAAGGACTGCGCTGAACTAAGGCCTGTTTTGACTAGAGTATATCTTTACAAAAACATTCACTTTGTACCTTGTCTCTAGTCTGAATTTGTGCAGCTTCAAATTCCAGACATTGGATCTTGTTGTATCTGTGCTAAGCTGTTCTCCTTGTAGGTACTTACAGATTGTGTTTGAATTACCTTTTAACCTTCCATTTGTTAACAATATAGACTTAGCTCCTGGAGTCTTTCAGTATAAGTCTTTCACTGTTTTCCAGTTCTCTAATCACTCTTGTAGCTCTTTGAACACTAACATTTTTCAACATCTGTCTTGAATTGTGTACATCAGAACTGGACCTGATATTGCCATTATAGTCACACATACAGAGAGATTATAACCTGCCTTCCCCTGTCTTACCTGTGGCAGGTTAGGGTATCAGGTATATGTTGTGTCAGGGATGAGGGTAGTCTTATTTAGGGTTTAAATTATGGTTGTATGGGATGATTTAGATAGGGATGACCCTGCCTCAGACAGGGTACTGGACAAGATGACCTCTGGAGGTCCCTTTCGGCCCTACTTCTCTATGACTGTGACTTCTACTCAGAACTCCCATGTTTATACATCCAAAGATTTGTCCTCAGCTTTGTACTGGTAGCTCACATTCAGTTGTTTACTTGTGCTCCTTTAGATAGACTCTCCAGTCCTTTATATATGGCCTGCAGTCTTTCTTCCTAAATGTAGGACTTCACATTTTGTTTTATTGAAGTGCATACTGTTAGCTTGCTCCCAGCCTAACAAGTGATGCAAATCAGAGACCTGGCCTTATTTTCCACTTTCTTAATCTTTGTGTCATCTGATAACTTTATCAGTAATTATTTTCTGTGTCCATTTAAATACTGTAGAGCCAAAAATCAATAGTGCCCCATACATGTCAACTCAGTGATGATTCCCTGCTTACAGTAACATTTGCAGACCCATCCCTTAGCCAGTTTTTAATCCATTTAACATGTGCCATGTTAATGTTGTATCATGTTAGTTTCTATAGCAAAATGTCTTGTGAAATTTAGGTATATTTCATCCACACTAGGCTTTATCAGCCTAATTTGTAATCTTACTAAAAATAATTCAAGTTAGTTTGGCAAGATCTATTTTCCAGGAAACATTTTTGATTGGCATTCAATATATTACTGTTCTTTCCTTCTTTAGTAATTGAGCCAGGTTATCAGCTGTTGGCTTGTTGTTCTCATAAACAATCTGGAACAATGATAAAGGCAAATAAAGGTGGGATACTGCATTTTTAAACTGAATGGGAAGAAGGGTGTCTGTTGTTATGAAAAAGAACCCGGACTCTATTTTATATCACTAATACAAAATACTACAGCTTACTCTAATGATACTACAGTGTTGTGCAGCATGACTGGAGTATATGCTGATATTTTAAATTAGCATAAGGCTTTTAAATGATTACAGGCCAAATAAAAATGCTCCTGTTCCTCTCTGTCCTATGCCTGTGTCTTCATTTGAATAATCTTTCTCATCAATCATTTGGTATGTAAGGCAAGAGCAGTTTCTTCAGAAAATGAGCAGAAAATAAACACTGTCCTAAAAATACCCAGCGCTGCTTTTTATTTTAAAAAGGGGAGGAGGCAAGGGCAGAGACAAATGATAAGAATTGTCTTCAAATAGCAGCACTTAAATGCTAAGCACTAACCATGGCAGGTGTTTCCAATCCTTGATGAGCAGGTGCAGTAAACTGGCTATTGGGACTTGCAATGCCCTCCAGCCAGATTAGAGCATTCATTCAGAGAAAGAAAAGGAATGTGCAAAGCCATCGGGGATCTGGCCAAGCGCTGGGTGACTCTCAAGAAGGCCACTGCCTGTAAAGAGCCCAAGGCCAAAATAATCAGAGCCTCCACTTTTGGTCCCTGCTTTGCATTTGCAGTTTGACACCTACCAGTTAGCCAGTTGTTAATTCTCTGGATGAGGGCATTTTAAATTAATTAGGAAACAGTTTACTTCAGCCCCATTCCTGTTCACTGCCTTGGACATCATGAAAGACCTGGTCTTCCTC
>NW_017729034.1:59306892-59334169 GCF_001723915.1 Gavialis gangeticus
CATCTGTCACACTATCTCTCACAAAGAGTCAGTGTGCTCAAACAGCATAAAACTATCCCCGTCTGGCTTGGGAATCTCTGCATGCAGTACAAATGCAACTCAGAGAGAGTTACAAGTACAATTCAAGCGATCAGTCCCACAAGTACTAACTCCCAAGCACAGTGTTGCTTGTGCATTGTGGGAAGTTGCTGTAGTAGATGGGAAGCTACTGTAATTACTGTAATGTTCTGGAAGTCACAGAAAGTCATTCTTCTCTGTTCAGTGCTGGTGAAGCTTTACCTGGGTTTCTGTGTCTAGGTCTGGGCACTGCACATTAAGAAAGAGGTGGATACATTGAAGAGAGTCCAGAGAACAACAACAATTATTAGAGGTCTAGAAAACGTAACAGATGAGGGAAGGTTGGAGGAACTGGGATTACTTAGTTCGGACAAGAGAAAACTGAGAGGGAGGGAGGGGGATTTGATTAAAATGTTTAGTTACAAAAAGCATTGTTATAAAGAGGATCGCAGTCAACCAGTCTCTATGCTAAGGGAGACAGGACAAGAAGTAATGGGCTTAAATTGCAACAAGAGAGATTTAGGTTAGACATTAGTAAAACCCTTCTAACTACAAAGGAAGTTAAGCACTGCCTGGAAAACCTGTGGAATTTGTCAGCAGAATTTTTAAGTGCAAGTTAGACAAGCATTTGTCTGGGATAGTTTAGACAGTGATGGCCTTGCCTTTGAGCAGGGGGTTGAATTAGAAGAAGACTCCTTTATTTTTTAATGATTTCTATTATTCTAAACACTACTCTCAATAGCAGTATTTCTAGGACTGGATCTAAGATGGCAATAAATAATCCTCTTCTAGGTGCTATAAAGGTATGATTAGACTGATAAAGTCTTGTGACTTCATCAGGAGTTTTGCATGTTTGGACATTTTTCATAAAGCTATGCTCTAATCTGCATTGAGAAACTGACCAGGTGTTGAGCTATCAGCAAGTCCTGAAGCATTTTTGTCTGCTTCTCCCTTCCTTTCCCAACTTGTATCCATGACTAGATCAATGGATCTGGCCCTGTTCATTGACTCAGTGAGCTGGAAGGCCAGTTTATGCATTATAACAGTCATATGGAAAATAGCATCTCGCAGTTATGTGTCTATGTACAGTATCTGAGGACAAGAGAACCGTGTTGGTGTGTGTGTTAAAATATTCCCCAAAATGCAGAGAAACTGAGTGTTGATTGAAAATAAAGTCCTATTTTCAGCTCTCTGCCATACAGAATGTAGGTCCATTGAAGTGAGTCACAGTAAGCATATTTGCACGTGTTCCCTAGAGAGTAAGTTGACTTAGTACACACTCTGGAAATTACCAACTGAAAGCCTATTAATTAATGAACTGATCATTATTTTCCACATTCCCAGGTTACACCTCCTCATTCAGCTCCTTCACAACTGCTGTCTCAGCATCACCTTCCATTTCCTCCCACCTTACAAAGAGCCAGGCCAAGTAAAATGTGTGAGAGGCAGCTCTCCACTCTTGCATTGCTGCCATTTGACAATTGTATATGTGATTGTGCAAAGAAATAAAATCCTTTGGCAGAAGGACTGGATCCTTCCACTTCCTGACTGTCAGTTCCATTGCTGCTGTTAGAGGAGACACCTCATTAACAGCTTGTAATGAGTATCAATAAACCATGTGCTGGTAAATAATAAATATATGCAGTTATCGGATATGGGAATTACAAGGACAGCTGACTCTGGACGGCTTTGGGATATTATCACTGAATAAGATCTGAGATGTTAGTCCCATTTCAACAGTAGAACATCTCCTTTTATCCTCCATGGATAAGTCTATGCACAACTCTTTCATTCACCCATATACTTTAGTGTTTGATCTTAACATATGTAATTAATAGTACAATACACACTGAATTCTTTAGCAGGAAATATACCATGGTCTGTAATTTTGATGCTGCCTATATTATTGTTTCTCATCTATAGCTCAGCTGGGAAATGGTGAACACTCTGGCCCCAAGTCAGCAAAACTCTAACCTGCATATTTAATGTCAAGCATGTCCATAGTCCTACTTCAATGTGTGGCAAAAGTGTGAAATATCAAGGTCAAATTTCTAGAAGTGACCTGCAAATGCTAATTAATTAAGCCCCATTATAGAGGCATGTGATAATCTTTCCTTTTCAGATTCTTGAGATAAGATATTTAGCAGAATTCATTGATTCACTGGAAACTGACTCAGCCATGCCACAAGTGCTTCTGTTGTGGCCCTGAACTTACTACTACTGGGCTGTTAACCATGTGCCTGAGCGTCCACACCATCCCAGCAGCCCTGTGTAATAATGATTCTACTAAATTTATAGAGAGGAAAACCCAGGTGGGGTGAAAGGAAGAAATGCCTAAGGGAGGGGGCAGTGCTAGAAACTTAGAAGTCCTGTTCCTTATCCCACAGTTGAGGTTATCTATGACCATTCATTCTCTTAAAGAAAAGTTCAAACTGTGCTCTTATAAAACCCACAACAGGCTAAACTGATAATGAGCTTGAGTCTCAACTGTGAGCAGACAAAGCTTTGACATTTGAAGGGTGGTTGTTAAGCTTGTGAGAGTCCTTGTGAAATGCAAGATGTTGTACTGGCACTGTATTATATATGATTAATGTGTTATTATTGATTCCGCTCCCAGGCCTATGTAGTTGGGATGATTGCTAAGCAAACACATGGCAGAAGGGGCTGCTCCACACTGGGCACATCTACATGTGCTCCCAACTGTGCAAAATAACCACCATTACCGCACAGTCAAGTGGCACACAGGTTGTTGCCGACCCTACCGCACAGTGGCAAGAAGCTACTGCACAGTAGCATTGGTGTCATGGTTTCTGCCTGCCAGTGCTATATTGCTGTAGTGACAATCAATGTCACTGTAGCTCATTGCTACAGTGACGTAGCGTCTCATGTAGATGCACCCACTGTGTCTTGAATAGGAGTTCTACCACATGGCTACAGGACAGCAGCATTGCTCTGTGAAAGCTGGAGTAGCCACTGCAGCCTTCTTATGTGCTCCCCCAGGAAAGGGTATGAGGCATACTGTAGCAGATCCTTCTGCCCCACTAATTTGCCCTCCTGTCCAGTCCTGCCTTCTCCTTTTCTGCTGTCCAGAGGGTCCCTTACAGCAGCAATGCACAACCTTCAGCTCACGAGGCCATGTCATCAAACCCATCATCTCCCCATGGGTCTGGAAATTTGAGGCAGGGAAGTGGTGGCAGCATTAATTGCTGCTTCCCTGATGCCAAATTTCCAGACACATGAGGAGCCCCACAGGCCGGATGATGTAGCCTTTCATGCTAGATTGCACAAGCATTTGATAGGGCCAATGCATGGGGTCATTCTGTGGCTGGATCCAGTGCACAGAATCAGGCTGGTGTGCGGCCAGATTCAGCATATGGGACCAGGCCTTGCCTGGGGACAAATTGGCATGTGTGCCTGTTATCCAATGCATGGAACCAGCTCACTAGATTGCACGTACAGATACGGTAACCACCTTTTCAAAAGGGAAAGGTAGGATACATGCTCGCCTTTCTCTCCCCTCCTCCCCTGCTGGCAGCAGCACAGACAGACCAGGGCTGAGTGAAGCAGAGCAGAACAGGGGTGGATGCACTCTGCTTGTTGTGGGCTCAGGACTCCCTTCCCTGCTGCCTTTCCCTCAGGAGTGCCGTGCCAGCTGAGCACCCCGTGTCTGCCTGGCAGCAGCAGGGGACACAATTCCATGCCACCGCTGGCCCCACTACTGCCAGGTGGGCAGGGGGCACCTTGCCATGGTGGCACAACCAGAACGGGTTTCCCAGGGGCAAGGCAGCAGGCCGGGGAGCCCTGAGCCCGCAGCAGGCAGCCTGCATCCGCCCCCACCCCACACCCAAATCTGGGCAGGCACGTAACACCCCCCATTTCCCCTGGATGAGCCACCCATAGTTCTGTCCCACTCTACACCCCTGCCCCATACACCACCCCAGCTGAGCAGCACCCTCAATCCCTGCCCCACTTGCTTCCTCACCATGGGGGCCTCTATCTACCCCCACTCCCACCCTCCTTATACCCACTCCCTCCCATAGACTTACCTGCAAGGAACGTCTCTCCAGGCTACCTGGCTGTGTTCCCAGCCATGTGCATGTATGTGGGCATGCATATGCACATGGTGCTCCCTGCTTCCTGCTCCCAGCAGTCCCTTGCAATCTGGAATGCTGCTAGCCTGCAAAGGAAAACCTGCCATTTCCCACAGATCCCTGCACGATGCTGCAAATCCAGGAGAAATGCTGTCCTGGAGTCATGCAGCCCAAGACTGGGACTTGAGGTTCCCATTCTGGGCCTGTCCTACCCAACTGGGGGGAAGGGGTGTCATCCTAATTTGACCCTAAAAGCCACCAGGAGAAAAGCAATTCTCGTAATATGTCTAGGATCTTTAGAACTAGCAAACCTGTTATGGAAATTCCCTAACAAAGCCTGAACCCCTGAATTTTGTGAATTTGGCTCATAAAGGAGAAAGAGTTAAAAAATAAATACATCACAGGCAAAGTGAATTGCTCTTGCTCCCTGGCAGAGTCAGGGAATAAAGAAAAATGGTTATGTTTGCAGCTGTCCTATAGAACCAGCCCTGAAGGCTGTCACTGAATTGGGGGAAATAGCATTTTAGATATCATCATAAGGGACAGTAGTGGTCCCACTCTGTAATCATAATACGTGTCTGCAGAAAAAATGAACAAGTACTCACAGCGGGAACATCTCAGTTTTTCAGCAATATGTCACAGGCATCCCCTTTTTCTTTAACTCTTTGGGTGAGCACATTTACAACAGATACCACACGCAGCACTAACGGGGTGTGCTGAAAGGATGGCATCTGCAGTCAAGGGAAGTTTTGTTAGACATCCTGAGTTCATCAGGGTACTAGTTCATCAGGGCACTAGTAATTTTGAGATTCCCCTGCCACCATGTATCTTCAGCGAGGAAGTAACTTTGGAGTCATGTGTCCCACAGACCTGTCAAGTCCTACATGTAACAACTAGCTCTGGGCATGGAACCCTGAGCCAACCAGACATCCAGTCTTTTGTATTGTCTGATGTAGAACATAGTCTTGCACACATAGAATCATAGAAGATTAGGGTTGGAAGGGACCTCAAGAGGTCATCTAGTCCAACCCCCTGCTCAAAGCAGGACCAGCCCCAACAAGATCATCCCAGCCAAAGATTTGTTTAGCTGGGCCTTGAAAACTTCCAAGGATGGAGATTCCACCACCTCTCTGGGTAACCTGTTCCAGTGTTTTACTACCCTCCTAGTGAGAAAAGTCTTCCTAATATCCAACCTAAACTTCCCTTGCTGCAACTTGAGACCATTGCTCCTTGTTCTGTCATCTGCCACCACTGAGAACAGTTTAGCTCCATCCTGTTTTGAACCCCTCTTCAGGTCGTTGAAAGCTGGTATTAAATCTCCTCTCACTTTACTCTTTTATAGACTAAATAAGCCCAGTTCCCTCAGCCTGTCTTCACAAGTCATGTCCCCCAGCCCCATTTTTGTTGCCCTCTGCTGGACTCTCTCCAATTTATCCATATACTTTCTGTAGTGGGGGGCCCAAAACTGAACATAGTACTCCAGATGTGGCCTCACCAGTGCTGAATAGAGAGCAATAATCACTTCTCTTGACCTCCTAGTAACACACCTACCAATGCCCAGGATGTTGTTAGTCTTCCTGGCAACAAGGGCATGCTGCTGACTCATATTCAGCTTGTACTGGTCCATGGAATTGTTCTGTCCTAAGTGCAGGACTTTGCACTTGTCCTTGTTGAACATCCTTCACAATAGTTTTCAAATCAGCCATTCTGTGTGTGATGAAGTACACTAGTTGCTGAAGCAATATCGAAACCTACCAACTATTGCTTTTGGTCTCCAATCTCTCATATTCTATAAAACATCCCACTTTTGACTATCCAAAAGATTATCTGGATTTTTCCAAGGATCAAACAATTCCCCTACTCCTGAAATGCATACTCAGGCCCATTTCATGGTTCTTTTGAAGAGGTAGGGCGAGATTCTGTAATCCAGCCAATTTGCACTGAGAATGCAGCCCTTGTGGGGCAAGATTTGAGTGGCTTTCAGCCACTTTTCCAAATGACTGATCAGCACTAGTCTGTACAGCCAGGGACCCAGGATATCCCTGCATCTCTTCATCTGACTCATAAGAGGCTGGCCTCAGTGAGCTCAGTTTTCTACTGAAATGGCATGCATGGTTTTTAGGAAAAGGCCTACTTCCAAATTCCTGTGCCTAGAAAGTGGTACAAATGAAAAATAAATAAAGTAATAAATAAAGAGTGATGTGGTTAACTTGGTTTCCAGTTGCCTTTGGCTACCCAGCCTGAATGATCAGGTAGTCTTGGTTTGACAGTAGACAACCTTCATCACCAATCCAGGGCAGCACTCAGATTCCTAAAACCATTAGAAGAAATTTGAAATGTTCTGCCACTACACCCCACCAACAAAACACAGTAGCTAACAAAGCCCAACAGGCTGCCATTTTGTTTTCTCATTTTACAGATATCTCCTATGATTCTTTCAGGAACTGTGATCTAATATTATTGAGGAATGAGTTAATATTTATTTATTTAATAGCACTAAAAAATGTGTGGACCGAACCTGCTGTAAGCATCCTGCTAGCAAGGCACCAGGAAGAGAAACATGCAATTCTGATATACAAGTATTTGTACAGACTGCTTGCATCACCTCTGGGCAGCAGAGCAGGCACAGAGCATGCTGCATGAGCTAACATCAGAAGGTATGCCAGGGTTTTGAATGTTAGCTCTCATTTTCTTTGTCCCGGTTGGTTAAAGGCTTTCATGTTCCTTAAAAGTCAATTTGATTTTTGATGACCCAAATTAGTGTACCTACTTAGCCACCCATATTTACATTTGATTGCATCTCCTCAGCTGCATGCATCTTTACGGAGGACCCATGAATTATGTCCACTGGGTTATGTGGTCATTCCAAAAGCCTCAGCACTTTTAACAGTTGCTTATTGCCAAGAGCCTATAACTGATGATTTCCTTATCTTACAGACTGCCCTCACTCCCTGTCATTTTGCTGGCAGCTAACTCCACAGACACAGGACTCATCCAAGTCCTCCTCCCCGCTCTCCCAATAACCTTTACAGGAAGAAGTGGCCCATTAAATGCGAGGTGTTAACTGCTCTCCTGACTACATATTCCAAGATGTTTCCTGCTCATATTTCAGGAGCAGCCTGTAATGTTGCAACCCCCACTGGGACCATTCTGTCAGTCCAGGCATTTAATTAGCTAATTACAACCTGCTGACATGAATACACAGAATATGGTGTTCGAAGAGCAATTTTTTTTTCAATTCATTTATTATTAACCCCCAGTAAACATCTGATATGCTCTTCCCTGAGGGGACAGAGTGGTAATTGGTCCCTTGAACACTAAGTTCTCTTACTAATCTGCCTGAGCTGGAACCAAGAGTCACCATCTGTCAGTGTTTGCACATAGAGCCTACATGCATTTCACATTCAGGAGGGAAAAAGGAAGAAGAAAAGTCTCAGAGAGAGATTTTGAATTTTGTCGGACCAAACTCTTTTGTGCAGCATTCATAATTCAAATATGTGCACCCTGCTCAGGAAAGGGGAGGGAGCAGTCAGTGGAAAAATCTCTTACAGGATGAAAAGCTGGTTGGGTTGGCTTTTTTTTTTCCTTTCTTCCTTCCACATTCAATCATATGTCTGTATACCATTTGATGTAAGCATGGAAATTACTCCTTGCTCAGATACTTCAACTGCAGAGTCAGATAACACCAATAGTTTACATGACATTTTCTGAGGGGAAAATGCCAAGCAAAGCACAGAATGGAAACCAAGTGGAAAAAATTCAGGGATCTAATTCTGAATGAAATGCCTTACCACTAAACATGATCTGCCTGCACAATATTTATCAAACTACACTTGATTTGCCCGTTTTTCAGGTAATTGCTACTGCTAGTGGAAGGTTATTTTATTTGGATTATGCTACCACTTAGAGGCTGTGAGTCAGATGGTGGTGATCAGAGCTGTGTAAGAAATGATCACTGCAGAGTTTATAGTCCACTTATACCTGACAGATGAAGAATGGAAGGGAAAAAGAGGCGCAGAGAAGGGAAGTGACTCAAATAAGGTCACACAGCTGGAGAGTGGCAGAATCAGGAATAAAATGTCTCTCTCCTGCCTACAACTCTAATGCCCAACCTATTGGAGCATGCTGTCTCCCCAGAGATGCAAGTTTTGGAGACTGAAGTCCAACAAAGGCATAGCTGGGTAAATATTGCTGAAGGAAACCTTCCACCCCAATTGCTTCATGTGTTTGAAAGCATTCACTTCAGCTGCATTCACAGTGCTTTGCTCTTTGCTTTCTAAAAGTATTCTAGCAAACAAGTTTTTTGGAAGTAATGTTTGGGTAATACTAAATACTGGAACATATTTACAGAAAGCAAATGTTGAGTTATTAGTTTTGCAAATCACTATGTTTCTGGTTAACTCTATGTGAGTTGCCCCATTAAGTTCAACAAGACTAATTTTACAGGTAACATTAAGCATGTACTTAATCTCAAACATGATTTAAAAGAATTAGCCAAGAAGCTCACTGAAGCATTGAAGCTGGTATTTAACAAATCTTGCAATACAAAGACATTTCAGTGAACTGGAAAAGAACTAAAGTTGTGCCAAAATTTAAAAAGGATAAATGAGATGACACGGGAAACTCTAGGCCACGTAGCTAACACTGATCCCAGGAAAATTCATAGAAAAGCTGGTATGAAACACATACAGTAAAAAATTACAGGATGGTAGTATAATTTGTGCTGATCAACATAATTTTATGGAAACCAGTTCTTGCCAAACAAACTCAATACATATCTGTAGAGGATTTGACTTAGTCTTGGGCAACATTCTGCTTAAAAAGGTAGCCCTAAAGAAAATTGAGGTAGCTCATTACATTAAATGGATTAAAAAGTGGCCCACTGATAGATTTCAAAAAATATTTTCAATAGGCTGAGAACAGACGTTCAAAACTTTCATGAAGGGACAAAATGCAAGAGTATAGACATCCATTCCTTTTGTTGTGCCACAAATGCCCAAAAATGCTTGCACAACAATATCTATTAACAGTTTGTCATGCTTCATTGTGGGAGATGTCTATATGATTAGGGCACATTTGCTGAATACACCATCGAAGAGTGGTGGTGCATCCTGCATTCTTGGCACACATGGATGTCTAAAATCTATGTGCGCTGGGCTTTTGAAGGTCCTGGTGCACCTGACAATCAGCTGATTGCTGGTCCTGACCCAAGTGTGCCAGGACTTTTAAAAACCATGTATGCAGCCTGGTGGCACACAAAGACTTCATAGAAATCATATAAAATGAGGGTTGGAAGGGACCTCAAGAGGTCATCTCGTCTAATCTCCTGCTCAAAGCAGGACCATCCCCAACTAGATCATCCCAGTCAAAGATTCATCTAGCCAGGTCTTGAAAACCTCCAAGGATGGAGCTTCCCCCACTTCTTTGGGTAACCTGTTCCAGTGTTTTACTACCCTCCTAGTGAGAAAACTCTTCCTAATATCTAACCTAAACTTCCCTTGCTACAGCTTGAGACTGTTGCTCCTTGTTCTGTCATCTGCCACTACTGAGAACAGTCCAGCTCCATCCTCTTTTGAACCACCCTTCAGGTAGGTGAAGGCTGCTATTAAATCCTATCTCAGTCTTCTCTTCTGTAGACTAAATAAGCCCAGTTCCCTCAGCCTGTCTTCATAAGTCATATGCCCCAGCCCCCTAAGCATTTTGTTGCCCGCACTGGACTCTCTCCAATTTGTCCACATCCTTTCTGTAGTGGTGGGCCCAATTTCTGACATCTCAGTGCACAGAGAACCCAGGACTGAGGAGAGCCTCCTTGATCCTGGAGATGTCAAAAAACCATGTGTGAAGCCAGGGACATGTCACGGCACAACCAGTGTTGTGACAACTGTGACATCTGATTATAGCCATAGGGAATCATCAAGCAAAGAAGGTTTATCTAGTGGCTCATGCAGAGATTTGTTCTTGGCTCAGTGCTGTTCAATATCTTTAGTCATACTCTGGAAGAAAATACAAAACCGTTGCTGGGAAAGTTGGCAGACAACAAAGGTTAGTTATACAGAGCAATGAGGATGACTTGATAAGATCAATATACTTTAACAACATCTGCTTTAATATAGTCAACAGCAAAGTCACACAGACAGAAAAAAATGTAGATCACACTTAAATATTTGAAGACTACACATGGAAATCAGTGACTTTAAAAAAGTTTTGTTATAGTCCTTTCAGTTGATTAAACTGGATTTATGATCATCTGAGTTTGAGGTCCCAGTATGATGTTGCAGCTAAGAGAACATACATAATCCATGGATGGATGACCAAAGGAATATTGAGTAGAACAGTGGTTCTTACCCTTTTTGGACTCAAGGCACCCCTGGATCAACTTAAGGAGCCCCTGGAGAGGCTTGCAGCACCACTCAGAAAATGCCAGCTCTTAGTTTTCTTTCTTTTTCTGACTACAGGAAAATGATAGAGCTGTTTTTCTGTTGCAAAGAACTCAGAAAGACCACAACTATGGATTTCTACTTGAAATCTCTGAATTTATTTTATGAATCATGCTTGTAAACCTAACGCTCCCATGACATTCTGATTGAGAAGAGCCCTGGAACAGAAGTAGGGCATCAGTAAGACTATTATTGTGTTATTGGGATCATGGAATTCTGGTATTTACACTTTAAAAAAGGTGTTGACAAATTAGAAAGTATTCAGAAAAGAGCTGTAACAGTGATTCAAAGGCTGGATTGGTTGCCCCCCTGTGTTTTAGCCCCAAGAGCTGGGCAGTTCAAGTTCAAGCCACCAAGAGGAGGTTTGAATTTGCATTTCTCCAGCTGAGCACTCTAACATTAGGCTATAGGTTAAGCATCATAAAATGTATTTGCCATTTGCCAAACCTCTTTTTGCATCTGGTCCTCTGTATGGGCAATAGAGGGAAATACGTGGGCCAACAGGAAGGGTGCAGGAGAGAGGATGCGTAGTTCAGTGAGATGGCTGCAGCTCTTGAAAGGAGCAGACTCTGTGTTGTACCTTGGGCCCTTGTTCCCGATGAGGCAGAAAGTTTTTCCTTACTCTCCACCCATTTTATCCTATGAATATCAAATACAAGATGCAGTAGCTTAGCTCCAAGGGGTGGGCTGGGGACAGCACCAGATCATTTCTGACCTGTGGCTTGCTTGTTAAGTAACTGAGCTGAGAAGTCAGCAAGCTGGGTGAGTGCCCTGACCACTCAGCTAGA
This sequence comes from Gavialis gangeticus, assembly GCF_001723915.1. NCBI lineage: Eukaryota > Metazoa > Chordata > Crocodylia > Gavialidae > Gavialis > Gavialis gangeticus. The sequence continues at coordinate 59,318,266 of NW_017729034.1, forward strand.
ACATAGTGGGTAACCAGCTGTGGGCTTTTGCGGGGTAGAACGTTGTGACTTACACACACCCAGAGTACACACATCTGTAGCTATGTATTTGCCTGTACAGTGCATAGTCTAACACCCCTGGTCAGTAGCTGTGCGGATGATTACACATCCCCACTGCATGTACAATAGGATTGCAAACTGTGCATACATGCATATGAGTTCAGGGCTGCACTTCCCCTCTGCCCCAGGGACCCAAGCTTACAGCCAGCTCCTCCCCTTCTGGTCAGGCAGCAGGTGTGCCCCTCAGCCTCCAGGGTAGCTTACTACAAAGGTTTTGAGGCCTGAGAGGGCCAAACATTGTGGAGGGACTGGGTGCTCCTCCCATCCCTCCTGAAGTGATATCATATACAAGGCTGCAAGGCATGGGCATGGGCATGGCTGTAGGGGTAGAAAGAGACCCCAAATAGCCCTCATGGTGACCTCTGCACTGAGGCATTGATGGGACTATGGGGGGCCCCACTTAGGGTTGGAAGAACAAGCCCAGGGGCAGCTGGGTACAGGAAGGACCCACTGGCCAAAGAGGCATGGTCACTCTGGGACCCTGGGGACAGCCTCCCTTCTACAACAGAAAATAATTCCATCAAGGTATGTCAGGCAAGAGGAGAAGGGAGGGTACCTGTGGAGCCACAGTGGGGCAAGGGCCACGTGGCCCCCCAGGGTACATCACAGCTGCCCCTAGAGCCAGTCTTGTCACAGGGGGGACCATGTGCCACAAGTGCAGCCCACCTGGGGATGTCAGGGGGAAGTCTACGTGCCAGGACTGTATGTGCTACCAGTGCTTCCTGCATGGCACAGTTATGTAACCCCCACAAGTTATGGCTCCTACAATGTACAGCCCAGGGACTGCCTGCCACAAAGTTGGACATCCCTGTTCTATGCCAATAAAACTTACTTGATTCCTGGCTTCACTGGAGGACAAAAAAAACAAGGGTAAAACTATATTGGTACAAGTTATAATGGCAAAAGTATTGCATGTGTATCCTGGGGTAGCTGTTTGCCTATGGCAAATGAACTATATTCAGCAATTATAAGGCACATTTAATAGCTCTCTGTTGCTAGCAGCTACCAGGGAATAGCTGCCCATCTGTCCTTTCCAGGTCCTGTATTATTTACACTGAGGTACAAAACCAATACAAATCTTCCTTGTGTAAATGTCCAGGCCCTCTGAGAAGTGTCTGCCCCACTTTCTTACTACAGTATCACTGCACATTTTGTTCAGTACTTGGTGAGATAATATGGAGTCCCAGAACCAGGAAGGCACAATACACAAACATTAAAACCCAGATCCAAAGTTATTCACATCATAAGTGTTGGTGTGGGCCATTATTAGCAATTAAGTAACAAACTTGTATGGATCTGGCTCCCAGAGCCCTACAAGGTCATTCAGATTTGGTTCCATTTTGGATCAGACCCATCTCAACCAAAAGATGTAGATTCAGTGTTTATAAGCTATTCTGAACTTGGTAAGATACAGCAGAGATGCCTGCAGTCCCTTCTCTAGAAAACTCTTTCTGAATCTTTGAAGATTGTTGGCCTGACATGATGAACATTTTGTGTATGCTTTTCTGAGGGGATGGGATCACAGTAAAATTCCTCCTCTCAATGTTTTGGGCAAACTATTCACACCCTCCTGCTTAGCAACACACAATATATGACAAGTCTTCCTTAAAATCTAGCTGCAAAGCCTTTCCAGTGAAGGACATCAGTAGCTCTCTTCTATTAGGAAGCTGTCATTTGTAACTTAAATTTAGTTCTGTACCCAGTACTCTACCCTTCACTTCAGCATCTCATTATTGTTAGCCAGTATAGCAATGTACTGCATGATTATTTAATACAGGCAAGGAATTTAGGGTGTTGATCCTGCAGTGCAAGTGGCATTCCCTAGCTATGAAGCAGAGAGCTAACTGGACTGTTGTAGCACACAGGGCAGGGATCCATTTCTTAGAGAACAGGAAATATGTGGTTATGGTTCAGGGTTGAATTTAGACAGGCCAGGGCTCTAAAGGTAACTAGGGAGTGGTAAGATGCTCACCTGGGGAATGCCCTCACCCAGCCTTGGTGCTATGGCCTCTCCTCTCGCTCTGGTTGGCAGAAGGCTTCAGAATTAAGATGAGCAGGATCATTCACATTTTTTCAAGCAAGCTGAGATAGCCATGTGTTGCACTTGGATCATATTTTCCAGCTTTCCTTTGCATCTGTGATGGTTAGAAACCTATTGTTGTAAATCAAGACTCATTGTGCGACTTCAGGAGCTGGGGCCCTTCTTAAAGGCTTCTGGTACCGTTGTCCCAGTCACACCCCTGGAGGCTCCTAATACAATGAACTCTGGACAGCTGAGCTGCTCACTGGTTGTTTTCTGTCAGTTGCAACAATGGGACATGATCGTTCCTCTGAATGCTTCTCCATTTTGGGCTCCCCCCACATAATGCGGTGAACAGTCTAATTGAGCCAGTCGTGGAAAAACAAAGTAATTTCTTTTTCCTGCTGTTGTCTTTTTTCTTTGGCATTATTCAAACAGGCTAGTTCCTGAAAGCTGAGCTCATGATGGCAAGGACAGTTAAAAAAAAAATCATGAATTAGTTATTTTCTACCACAGCCGACTGTATCACTTACCAGGCCTTCAATAGGAGAGTTGGCCCAGCTCTTTTACCATGTGCACACTAATGGCTTGCTACTCTATTATCCTCTTTGATCAGACACAGGTGGATGACAGACCTTCTTCTTGTCTGTTGAGAAAGGTGCACCATTGTTGTCAGGGTGATTATATCTAATTACATCCTGGTTAATTATCAGACATGATTAATTATAACAGAGCCACTCTTCTCTGGAGATTGGTGCATCTTCCAGATGTCACACTGCTGTCTGTATGGCGCAGTTTCCCAAGACCTATTTTCAGTGTGTGCTTAAAGAAGAAAGTCAATGCTGAGAAACACAAGAACAAGGGATATGTGCTGAACAGTTTTGCTTTCTCAGCTTGCCCTCTTGACCTTAGAGTTAATCTAACTCATTCATTTCCTGTGTAACTTACACTGAAAATACAGGTATTTTACATTTCCCTAATTGAGCTACATTCAGTGTGATGATAACTCCCTCTGGATATGCCCCCGTCTTTTTATCTTGTAAATACCAGCTTTCTCTATCTTCCTTGTAGTCTCTCATCCTTGGTTAATCATCCTGTGCAGTGGATAAGAGGACAGAAAGGAGAAAGACACATCTTAAGATACCTAAGGAAAAAGTAATGCCCAAGTAAGGAAACTGTCACAAATGTATACATTTGAAAAAAGCAGGCAACCATTGCAATGGCATCTGGCACCTGCTGGTTACAATTTTCTATGGCAATCTGCTGGGACAATCATAGATGTGCTTTGATTTGCTATATAGCTGTCTTCTGAGCTGTAGCTCTATCAGTGAGGTACAGAAGATGATCATGACACTGTAAGGTAGCATAGTTGTCTTCTGTGTGTGCCAATATGACCATGCTAATGACATTAATGTCACTGTTTTCAATTAGGGTCAATTACTTGTACTAAAGGAGGCTTCCTTGTCATGCAAGCAGAAGTGCAGATATAGTGGGGGCTGGAAGAGTGATTGCCATGAATATATTGGCTCCAGGGCCATAGAATGCCCAGTCTCCACCCTAATTTTATGTAAGAGGTCCTTTCTGTTATTTTATTCAGGAAAGAACTCCGTTTGCTGAAAGCCTTTGGAACTTGTCCAATGCTCTCACCACATATGAAATATTTTTCAGAATCCACTGAGGTAATAGTATTGGCTGTGTGATCAGTATGCAGAGTAAAAAGGTATCACAAATGGCTATATTTCTACTTGCTGGATAATATGTGGCAGATACACAGAATCTGACTTCACCTGCAAAGCTGAAGCATTGCAGACAGCATGGCCTCACCACTGTCATTGCTAGTATGGTGGTATTATTATAGCTACTTCAACAAGCTAGGTGTTTTTCCAGGAAATCATACTGGGAATGTAAAAATACCATATTTAATAGAAAACAAGATGAGGTTTTTCCCCCATCAGCACGGGGGGGAAAAGCTCCTCACTTTGCTTTACTTTTCCACACAAGGAAACCTCATTAAATACAATGTTTATCATTAAGCTGCTGCCAAAACCAGCATGCCCTTAGTAATGAAAACCAACATTTTCAAATCATGGTGAGCCACTACATTGCATACATTTTTACTTCCGCTTCATTCCCACAGCTGAGATGCACCTTTCTTTTCCATTTCCAGTGATTCCTGTTTCTTCACCATCCTTAAATGTCTGACAAATGTCACCAAACAGAGCCCCAAACAGTTCACCCAGAATCCCTGTCACACTTTCTCTCAGCCTGTTGTATATGATTAGTGTAGCCCTGGCTACGAGGTGAAGCCAGACCAGGTTGCCCTATACCTCATCTGTATGTTGGGGAGGGCAGGGTGAGGGGGCTCTATGTGTTAGGGGGGAGAGGGGAGAAGTGGGGTGTGTGTTGTGAGGGGAAAAAAGATTTGTTGTTTGAACATATGCGTGGCATGAGAGTACTGCTAGGGGTGGGTAGAGGGTGGGGGGGGTGTGGGCAGTGGGCCAGGCAGGCTAGAAGTGGGTCTGCCAGAGCCTCCTGAACCTGGTGCCCTGGCCTCCTTGGCAGGTGTGTGGCTCACCTGGGGCCTTGCTGGGGGTACCTACTGCTGCCATTGCCACTGCAGCTTGTACTCCCGCCACTAGGCTGCCTCTGCCTGACATGCTGCCTCTGCCCAGGTTTCATAGAACAACTCTCCCTAGTCCTCACAGACATTGTGCAGCGCTCAAGCTGTGATGATGACCCAGGGGAAGTTGTTCTCAGCCACTTTGAGGTGGGTAGTAAGGGAGTGCCAGCAGCCTTTAACTTAGCCAAAGGTGTACTCAGTGAGGGCGTGGGTCCAGCCCAGGCACTGATTAAAGTGGGCCTGGTGGGGATCCACGCGGCTGGTGTAGTGCCTCATCAGCCAGGGCAGAATCATGTACGCTGGGTACCCAATGAGCAGGGCTGGGATGATAACAGCACCAGCTGCAGGTCCTCTGCTCCCAGCATGAAGCGCTTGCTCTCTACTAGTGTGGCCAATCCAGAGTTCCTGAACACATGGGCGTTGTGTGCGCTGCCCGCCCAGCCAACACTGACATGCATGAATGTGCCTTAGTGGTCCACAACTGCCTACAGGACCACAGAGTGGAACCCCCTGCAGCTATAATATGGTCAATCTCCATGGGGTGGGCAGGTCACCGGAATGTGGGTGCCGTCCAGGGCCCCGATACACTGGAGTAACCCCAGTGCACAGAACCCTGTGACCACGGCCTGGGATCCTCCAGCACATCCTGGAGGGCATTAAATGCCTCCAGGATGGCCTCCTCAGTGGTGGCCTTGCCCTCACTGAACAGATGTCCAGGGGGGATGCTGGCAGAGAGGGCCAGGTGCATGCCAGTGTCCTGGCACTCCAGGTGTGGCTGGAGCTGGTGGAGCAGGTCAGTGAATGTAGCCCAGGTCAGAAAAAAACACTGATCCACTGGCCATCATCCCAGTCCTGTTGCACCCAGCGCTGCCACCAGTCCCGACTGGAGCAGTGAACCAAAGGCAGTGGGGCTGAAGGTCCAGGAGGGCAATGGCGGCCTGAGCTGTGGACTCCTGGAGCCCCTTGTCAGTTGCTGGTTGCAGCAGCTGCACAGCACTGGGGGCTCTGGGAAGGTGTGTGGTGGGCAGACAGGTGGTAGCTGCATATGAGGGATCTGGATGGAGCGAGACAGCTGTGGGCCAGGTGACAATGACTATGGTGGGCCAGTAGGGTAGCCAAGGCGGCCAGGAGGATTGGGGACCCTGTTCCTTGCTGCCAGTGCCAGGGCCGTGGGCATCCATAGCTCAGGAACACAGAGAGGGCACAAACACAGCTGCCACATGCTACCTTCTCTGAGCACAGGAACTGGCTGCTCAGAAAGCACAGAGCAAGGGTGTATTTTAAAGATGGTTGCCAAGTGCTGACAGCTGGGTCTGGCTTCAAACATGGCTGCCAAATGCTGGCAGCTAGGGCCAGAGGCTGGAGATTCTGCAGTGAACACAGGGGCACATGGCAGGGCTGGAGGGACCTGCAACTAAATTTCGTGGTAGGTCCCTGCACATGTAGACACCTACCCAAAATCACTTACTATGCAGTAGCTTACTGTGCAGTAAATCTAGTCATGACTAAATGCACGTGTAGACATGCACACAGTGTCAACTTGTAGGGAATCAAAGCTTTTTCAAATTTTGTAAAAGCTTTATACCATATTTGTTACAAGCAAAAACCATGAAATGGGATTCCATGAGGCACATGCTTGTCTCATACTTACTGAAGAGATGCCCAAGTCATTATAAGCCCATCCTCAGTATCAAGGACCAAAGTTCTATACTGTGTAAGGAAAAATGCTAATGCCCACCCTGCTGCCATGGAAAATTTGCTTGCAAATGATTAACTGGATACATACAGTCCCACAGGAGTTCATTGCTTGCGACATGGTATGCAATACTTTAAGTTCTGTGTGATGCTTTATTTAGGGTCTCATGTCTGGACAATCACTCAAGCTGTCACAAGTTCAAACTTCAGAGGCAACAAACTTCAAAACATACTTAGCTATAATACTAGTCAATGCAACAGTAAACCTATTTGAGAGACTGAGGTGTAGCAATGAATGCTTTTACTGTCTCCTGTAGCAAGCAAAGGTTATCTGTGAAGAATTTTACATTCAGCCAATGACTGAGAAAAAACACCTTTCAAAAAGAATGTTTGGGATCAAAAAGCTTCTCATGAATTGACTTCTGATAGGGAAAAAAAATTAAATTGAAGTGTTTAATGCCATCCTTAATGTCCAATATCCAATATGAAGACAAGATTAATTGATGAAGAAATGGAAAAATTGCAAGATTTTGAGTGCTTAATTCCCAAAATCAGAGATTCAGGAGGACCATGATTTATTGACTATACCATCTCAAAATGAAATGGCAAAACATGACAAGATTTGTGAATTTCATTCTTCTACTGTCAGAAGCCTGAGAGATATTAAAGTAAAGCTATGCAATGTAAATGTTGTTCTGAATTTTTGCAAGACTGAAGAAGGTAGCCTATTAATGAATAATATATTGGTTGTTCTCCAGCTCTCATTAACTTTGCCCATTACTTTGACTTGTTTGAAAAGAACGAAAATGTATTTTCATTCAACAGTACAGGAAGAGTATTTATCAGATTTGGCAAGCATGCCCATGAACAGAAAATTTGTTTCTAGTTTGTCACTTGAACAGCTGCACAGGCCTTTCTTTGAAGTCAAGGCCAGAATTATCAGTAACAATATTGATTGTGTGCTTGTTGCTCAGACATACTGTGAATGTTTCATAATTTGCAAAACTGCATTCATTATGAGAATATAGAGTGGTTGGGGTTGCCTCAAGATATTGCCCCACCTCCAGGAAAACCTATGTTTCTGTATGTAAAAGCCAATATGTTGGCTGTCATTACCACTATTTCAGATGCTGTACCTCTGGTCTACACTAAGCTAATCCTTACCAGGTCCACTGACACAGGAAGGGCCGTCCCTAGGGGGGGATGAATTGGGGCAACCACCCCAGGCCCCGTGCTTTGGAAGGCCCTGCAGAGCTGGGTGAAGTGGCCACAGCCCCTCCTGCAGGGCCCACCTAATGCTGGTGATTCCACACCGCTGCCCCCGCCACTGGCTTCACATCTGGCTGCTTGCCACCCCTCCTCCCTGCTGGTGGTAGTTTCTTCGCACCCAGGCCCTGCACAGGCTGATTTGCCCTGGGCCCCACACCCTGCTAGGGTCACCTCTGGATGCAGAGCTCATATCTATTTAAATCAGGGATGTCAAAGTCATCCAGACCCATGGGCCCAAGGAAGGTTGCTGAGCCAGTCTGTGGGGTAGATTAGACAGCACTGGAGCCAGCACATGGGCCAGTCCAGCAGGGTACCACATGTAGCATGTACCCCATGCCTTCCTTGGCAGAGCAAGCCCAAGAGCAAGGCTGGCATGTGCTGCATGCAGTATGTGGGGCTGGACCAGCTACATGTGTTGAACAGGGCACTGAGGACTGCCACAAGGCACATGCTGCACACAGTGCCCCACTGGACTGGCCCTACAGCCTGGCTCCAGCACTGCCTAATCCAGACCAGCCCTGTAGCCAGCATGTCGGGCTGGTCCAGTGCAGGTGTTGCATGCAGAATGCACTCCAAACCAATCTCCTGTGCCATGTGAAGTGCCTGGGGTCCAGCCCGTGCATCAGACCAGCAAGCAGCACATGAGGTCAGTTTGAGATGCCATGGGCCAGATCCAGCATACAGGCTGTATTTGAATAATGCCATTACTGAGCTAGTTGGTGTGAAGTTAATTAGAAGGCAAGAAAGCAATCAATACTTTAAAAAAATGTCACTCTGGGTGTGTGTTAGCATATAAGAACTGCCTGGTGGTGTACACATCTGATTAATTCAAGGTAGAGGTAGGTCAGAGTTTGTACCTCTACTATTTTGCTGGTTCTGGTGATTCAGCTGGTGACACTGCTCCCACTCAGTCACTCCTGAACCATTATCCCACTTTACTAGTGTGTTACAAATATACACATGTCAATGGGATGGATAAGTAGATACCAGTCATCCAGACATATTTTTTGGCTTCCAAATCATCTGTATGATCTTGTCTTTTGTCTTTTAGGTAAAGCAGCACCAACATCTAGGTCTAGGGTGTTGCATAAGTCCAGCACAGTCTACCTGAGCCTAGAAGGCCCATTAGACTATAATACTGCACCTCCCAGATCCACTATGCCAGGTAACAGGTTTCAGTCCAAAAACTGTCCTAGGGCCCTCATTTGGACAAGCCTAAAGCAGAAATAGAAGCCTAAAAAGCATTCTACAAAGTCTTGTAAATAAATTCCTTAATGAAACAAGTATTTGAGATAGAAAAGCCAAGCAGTCATAGTCTCTATTTTTGATTAGTTTTAATTTAGTATTTATCCCTTTCCCCCCATTGCCTTACTTCTCCTTCAAACTTTTTGCACCTATTTAAGTATCTTTAATGGAATACTTAAATTCATATGATCACTAGCCAGGTAGAAGTCAGAGGGCTTTTTACTATGTCTCATCGATGGCTGGAGAGGCATCTGGCTGGGGTCATCTGACCCCAGCACTGTTTTCTGCCCAGGGCAGGGGGTCGGACTCGATGATCTGTGGAGGTCCCTTCCAACCCTAGCATCTATGAATCTATGAATTCTTCTCTCCCAACTCATGATTTCACTCCATTTTGCTCCCTTCTATGACTTTCCTCAATTAAACAATAAAGGCTGACCATCCTCCTCTAACCTATTGTATTTACTTACTAACTCCCATATTCAATCTTGTTGCTCTCTGTTGGAGTCTCTGGATCTCTCTAGTATCCATACTATGACGGAAGAAAATACAGAAATATTTGAATTAATAGAAGAAAATAAGCATTGCTACACTTGATCAGACCTGAAGCTCATCTGGTTTAGCATTGTGTCCTTGACAGCGGCTGGAACCAGATGCTGCAGAAGAGGGATATTCTGCCTCCTGCCACTTAAAATCTTATCCTAATTTCTATCAAGTAGAACCTTGAAGTCTCTGTCCCATCTAAAACTCTCTGGTGGGATTGACTGTTATAACTCTGGATACTCTTTTTATTTGTATGAACTGCACAGTCTCTTTTTAATCTGGCAAGTTTTTGAACTCAGTGACATTCAACAGTAGTGAGTCTAGTTACATGTTCTGTGAAAAAAATATTTCCTTTAATCAGTCTTGGATTTGCTACCTTTCAATATCATTCATATCATTCATGTGTTAGGAGACAGAATGAACAGAAGTTCCAATGTGCCTTCTATATACTGTTCATTATGTTCTACATTTTTTCCTGCCACCTTTAATTCATTTCCCCCCAAAGGTAAGCAATCCAAACTATTCAACAGCTCTCCATATGAGAGTTTTCCCAGGCCTTCAATCTTTCTTGTTGCCTTTCTTTGAAACCTCTTCCATTTTACAATATTTTGAGGTAAACTGACTAATACTGCACACAGGCCACATCTACATGAGACATTGACTGCATAGTTGTTACTGCACAGTCATTTAGTACTTGCACTTACAAGTACTAAATGACTGTGCAGTAACCATAGCTACTGAACAGCTTTTTGGTGATGCTGACTGCACAGTAGCTTGTTAATACTGTTCAGTAGCATCGTGTCACACTTCATGCCCCGCAATGCTACAGCGCAATAGTAATGAGCTACTGTGCAATAGTAATGAGCTACTGCGCAGTCAGCATCTCATGTAGACACAGCCACTATGCTCCAGAAGAGGACACACAATTGATTTACATATTTAATAAATAAGTCATATTTTCTACATTACTCTTCATCCTGTTCCTTGTGCATCCTCATATCTTGTTTACTGTAGGTACTGCAGCCGCACATTGAATAAAAATCATTACAGAGCTAGCCACGTCCCTTTGCCAAGTCAATATGGTTAATTTAGAGCACTGTCAGGTGCCTGAGTAGTTCAAATTTTTCCCTCCAACATGTAATACTTTCTCTTTATCACCACTAAACTTCCCCTGCCATCTGAAGTTCTTCAGACTCTTCTCTGCACCTCACTCTTCATCATCAGTGACAATCCCTCACAGTTGAGGATGATTGTCTTCCATGGTTGCCTTATCTGTGAGTCTGAAGGTGGCTGCCAAAGCCAATCTGAGATCCACAGGTTCTACTGCAACTTGGGCATGTGTTTTCATGCAGTGCTGATGGCTCTGATTTCTTGGTTCAGTGTGCAACATGCTGTTTCTGCTGCTTCCGCTTTTCTGTCTCCTGTTGTGAGGTTTGAAAGAACTGAGATCCTTGCAGTGCACTTGTCCTCCATTTGGGCAGTCCTAGGTGATAGTCTCCCAGGAGTTCATGCTGATGTTATACTTTCTCAAGTTGGCCTTGAGGACATCCTGTAAGTGCTTTCTCTGCCCTCCTCTTGAGCATACACCTTGACTAAGCTGGGAAAATAAAACTTGTTTTGGGAGTTTGGAGTCAGAAATGGCTGGCCCAGATAACATGACTGGCCTAGCAAAGTTGATGTTGGATGATCATCACCTTGATGCTTGTGGTGTTTGCTTGCAAGAGGATGCTAACATTGGTGCATCTGTCTTCCCACTGAATTTGAAGGATCTTCTGCAGGCAGCGTTGATGGTACTTCTTCAGCTGCTTGAGATGTCTCCTGTATGTTGTCCACATCTCTGCTCCATATGGGAAAGTAGGGATCACAACTGCTTGATAAACTATGAGCTTGGCTTCAAATCTGATGTTATGATCTTCGAACACCTCAGGTGGGGCATCCAAAGTCTGCATTTAGACATTTGAGGCCATGTTGGATTTCTTCACTGATGTCAGTTTTCTGTGAGAGATGGCTTCCGAGGTACAGGAAAGATTCAGTGTTCTCCACAGTCTTACCATAAATCTGAACTATTGGAGCTGGGGACTGCTTATTAAGAGCTTGTTGATGGAGAACTTTAGTCTTCTGAATGTTAAGTGTCAGTCCCATTTTCTTATATGCGTAGGTAAAGACATCAGTGATTGCCTGAAGTTCTGCTTCTAAGTGAGCACACACACTACAGCATCATCAATGTACTAAAACTCAGTGATTGAGGTTGGGGTAGGTAGTCTTAGTTTTGGCTCATAGTTGGCTGAGATTAAACAGTTTACCATCCATTCTGTAGTTTAGCTTCACTCTGACTGGAAGCTTGTTGGTAGTCAGATGTAACATCAAGGTAAGGAATATCAAGAAGAGTGTTGGAGAGATGATGAAGCCTTGCTTAACTCCAGTCTTAACCTCAAAGGGATCTATGATAGATCTTTTTTTGGGTCTCTGTGAGATGCTAACTGCGCAGTAGCCTAATAACGCTGTTTAGTAGTGTGTCACAGCATAGACTGCTAATATGCTACTGTGCAGTATTATTAAGCTACTGCGCAGTAGCATCACTTTCAAAAGGTGTTCGCTGGCACTACTGTACACTAACTCTGCTTACTGCACATTTATTTAGTACTTGATTATATAAGTACAAAGTTAAATGAACAGTAACCACTGTGCATTAATGAATGTGTAGACTCACCCACTGAGAACCACTGCTCACATATTGTCATGGAGCAGGTGAAGAATGGTGATGAATTTCAGTGGGCATTGGTTGACAGAGTCATAGGCTTTTGTGAGGTCAAAGAAGGCCATGTAGAGAGGCTTATGTTGCTTCCAGAATTTTTTCTGCACCTGCTGAGCAGTAAAGATCATGTTGGTTGTGGCTCTTGATGCCCTAAACCCACGCTGAGATTCTAAGAAGAGCTCTTAAGCAGCGTTTTTCAATTCATGGTTTGTGACCCAAAAGATTTCAGAGGGTTGCAAGTTGAGAAACGCTGACCCCGGGAAAGCACAAAGACTGCAGCAGGGCAGAGTGGTGGGGGGAAGGGAGCGGGGGAGAGCTGCAAGGCTGGGCTGGGCTGGATGCTTGCAGGGGTGGGGTGGCTGGGAGATGCTGCTCAGGGGGCAGAAAGGCTGCCTGGCATGGTGCGGCAGCCCCAGCTCAGGATGGGGGCTGCCAGACCTCCCCTACTCCTCCCTCCAGCTCACTCCACTGCCGCCTGCATGAGTTGGAGCCACCACAGCCACCGTGCTTTGGCTAGAGCCAGATGGAGGCAGCTGGGGGCCTCTCCAGCAGGGATAAGGGGGGCAGGGAGCTGTGGGTCAGGAGTAAGGGGCATCACCATGACCAGAGGGGTGGAAGTGGGGACTGTGGGTCATGGTACCAGCAGGGCCAGGGGGTGTGGGTCAGGACAGATCATGAACCTTTGGAAATGGGTCCCAGTAGGAAACAGGTTGAGAACCACTACTCTCAAGCACATGAAAAGGGATGATTCAGGAGGGTTCTTACAATGATCTTTCCTGCAGTAGACAGCAAAGTGATCCTCCTGTAATTTCCAGTCAGACCTGTCTCCTTTCTTGAAGATTGTCACAATCGTGGTGTCCCTGAGGTCATCTGGGATTTCCTCATCATTCCAGATCCTTGAGATGAGGGCGTGGAGCTGTGATGTGAGCTCCTCTTGCCCATGCTTGAAGATTTTGGCAGGGATTCCATCTGCACCAGATGCCTTGTCATTCTTCATCTGCTTCATCTGCTAACTCTGTGTTATTTGCAGTTTGTGGATCAATCTTTCTCCCCAAACCTTTCCAGATTATTAATAAATATTATGGGATGGGGCCAGACAGAACCTTTAGACACTCCACGCTTTTCCTGGGCAGCATAAGCAGCCATTCTTTCCCTTATTTGTTTCACATGTCAACATTTGTTCATATATGTGGGACAGTTAAACTGGAAGGTGGGAGTCAAAAATAATTTTGCTGGGCATCTTTAAAATATTAAAGAAGATTCCATATGGGTGGTCTGACAGGAGGAGGGGCTGTTTTATAAGACCACTCCAAAGTATTAAGGCTGGCACCCACTTTTAGCATTTTTTTTAGTCAAAGCCCCATTCTGGAGGCAGAGTTTTCTTGAATTCCACTATATTTAAGCCACAGACATCTTCCTCTATTACTCTATCTGGTTACATTTGCTGAGGTTCCATCTGCTCTGAGTGCTTGTTCCTATGTTTACTCCTTTTTATCTTAACATAGGAATAGCATCCGATGTGGCATTGCCTGACTATCAGACTCGAATATGGCATTGCAGAGAAAAAGAGGAAAAGTGCCAAGCATGAATTAAGTCTGCATTCTGTCAGAACAATACGACATCATACAGACGTGTCCTGGAGCACATAGAGCCACAGTGATAATTTCACAGAATTAATTTTACCCAAATGAAAAAGGCAACAACACAGAAAGGATGAGGCAAATTACCAACACTAATCAGTCTCCCTCTCTCTCTTTCCCTTCCCCTTGTATGATAATTATGATAATTAACACGCTAACAAGCTCTAGTAAAAACAGTTCCCAAATTTCAATGTATAATTAATATTTACATCCATAACAAGTTACCATTTATAGTGCACACTGATTTTTAAAAAATCAACACTTTATACTCAGGAAAGAAAATTCCTCATAGAATATACAATAAAAAGGCATCCTAAATTCAGAAGGCATCTTATTTATTATGCATTTATTCAGGAAATGTCCTTGCATGCCTAATGCTTTTGTATCTGTGTTTTTACAAAATATAAAAATATACCCATGTACACATTTACATATGTAAATACACTCAAATATACCATACAACCCACTGTACCACACAAAAATAAAGCCCCAAAATCTCTGATGATTCTTATTCTGAAAACAACTGTATCCCAGTTGCCTTCAGGTTGTCAACCAGATAAACCCAATAAATGCACCTAACATCATTCTTCAGTGACCGTTAAACCCAGAGGGAACAAATTGCAAAGCTGAGGCCCTTCCACTAAAAAAGCTCTGCTGCCCAGGCCAGTGGTCTCTCTAAGGAGGTAATAGTAATTGTGTTGTATCTATGGTGAGATAGTGGGTGAGAGGCAGGTCCTTTAAAAAATACAGCAAATTCTGTCGCCTTTATTCAAGCAGGTGCTGCACTCCTGTGCTGTGATGAGGATAGATTGATGGATAGATGGATTGTTGGAGGGATCAAAGAATGATAGGGTATGGCCACTTTTTTTACTGTATAAAAAATATCAATCCACAAACAGCTGAGAAAAATATTCTGAAAGGGAATAGAAGAAATTCAGGTCCTTGCCTTAAAAAGGGATATGAAGTACAGGTTGGATGCAGGGAGGTTTGCAGGGGCAAGAGGAGAATCATAGAGAAGTAGGGCTGGAAGGAACCTCCAGAGGTTATCTGGTCCAACTCCCCTGTCTGTAGCAGGCTCATCTCCATCTAAACCATACTATACAAATCCATAATCTAAATTAGTAGTGGTCGTCAAACTACCATCAACCCCGACACAACACCCTAAACTTTCAGAGGTGAAGCAGGGGGGACCACAGCA
Organism: Gavialis gangeticus; assembly: GCF_001723915.1. Taxonomy (NCBI): domain Eukaryota; kingdom Metazoa; phylum Chordata; order Crocodylia; family Gavialidae; genus Gavialis; species Gavialis gangeticus. The sequence continues at coordinate 59,333,347 of NW_017729034.1, forward strand.
CCCAACATACTGCTTCTATTTTAATATTATAAAAGCCTTAGTCAGTCAGTCTGTCTGTCTGTCTGTCCATAACACTTTATTCACACTCTTATTGGCTGACTGAAACAGCCAGAGTGCTCCACAAGTGTTCAACAGGAGACAGTGTGACGGAGCACTGCCATGATGGCAAAGCGGCAACAAGGACCATTCAGAGCATGGGGGAAGCAAAGCCAGCTGGCCTTGGCTTCCCCACCCCGCTCCCTGCAACCGGCACCAAGGACAAGAAGTGGGGTTGGGGCTGGATGCGAGGGTACACGAAGCCACTGGGCCCCAACAAAAGCCGACAGAGAGGAGGAGAGAGGGAGGGGCACAGTGGCAGTCCCCTGCCACCGCCGCTGTGCCCTGACAACAGCCCGAAGGAGGGGAGGAAGTGGGCCTGTTCACCCCCACCCCAACTGGACAAGAAGTGGGGGTAGGGCCATATGCGGGACTCCGTCCCCACCCATCATGATGGTGGGGAGCATGCCGCTGCCACCCTGCTGCCACCTGGCCCCAACAAAAGCTGGCAGGGTGGGGGAGAGGGGCATGGTGACAGTGCGCCACTGCTGCTAGGCCCTGCCAACAGCTGGGAAGGAGGGAGGGGGGCAGGAAGCAGGAAGGAGAGGCAGGTGGATGTGGGATGGGCAGACCCAGAGCGTGGGGGTGGGGGGAAACAGGTTCAGACCCAAAGGGGAGGTAGGGTGGGAACGGGCCCATACTCAGGGGCGGGGGGACGGGGGAGCAGGGCCACACCTCAAACGTGGGGGGGGCAGGGGCCGGAGACAGGCCTCTGTTCCTGCCCCTG
>NW_017729034.1:59334262-59347555 GCF_001723915.1 Gavialis gangeticus
ACGGGGGAGCAGGGCCACACCTCAAACGTGGGGGGGGCAGGGGCCGGACACAGGCCTCTGTCCATGCCCCTGCCCCCCTCCCCCCCACCATTATTCTTGCTGGGCAGTTGGCTAGTAAAAACTATACATTCAAGAGATCCCAGGTAGAAGGCAATGCCCCTCGCTACAGAAGGCAAAAACCACACAGTTCATACCAACCTGACCATCGGGTCAAATTCCTTCCTGACCCCAAATATGGTGATTGGTCTGACCCTGAGCAGAGGGGCAAGACCCTGTAGCCACAAACCTCCAGCTTTAAGTCCCAGCAGAAGTACTGGCACACCCCAGTCTTGGCTGCAGCCAACACCCAAATCCTCTGAGGAAGACTTAAAAACACCCTGACACATATAATAGAAAGGGAGGGTGGGAACAACGAGCAAAGCCCAGAATCATGTGAAATACCAATAGCAGAACATAGGCATAGCTGTGCCTAGATCACCCTTGACCAGTGGTTGTTCAACTTTTTCCTGAAGACCTCCAGAAATGGAGCCCACAACTTCCCTAGGCCTCACTGTTCCAACAGTAAAGGTTTTCCTGATACCCCGTCTAAATCCTGATATCCAATCTAGATCAGTACTGGTCCTGTGGCTTTAGGCACCTTGGTTTCACAGCCTCATTTCGCTGAAGGGATAACAGACAGAGAAGCTGTGACCATAAAGTGTGTCTGAAAGCCTAGCTATACCACAATGACCTCATACTCTGCCCACGACCCAGCTACCTTGAGAAATATCTCATTCCTTTTTGTCCTTGCTTCAGGCTTAGGTCTCCAGTGAACCTGAGAGCAGTCACCTGGGATGGTGAACCTCAGAGCAACCTCACTGGCATACTCCTGCCTTTGAAGTGCTTTAGCAGGTGCTGGTGGTCAGCCCATCCTTGCTTGGTGGGCTGTAGGTAGGATGTGTGCTCCTTGTTCCTAGAGGTACATATGTACATATAGTGCATTTTCTACATCTCACTGCCAAAACGTCAGCACAAATCCTCTCTAGTGCTGTACCTCTGGTGCTATTCTGGCATTGACAATGACAGACTGTGTCTCCCAGAACCATGGGAATGTGGCTCAGTTTATCTCTCCTTAATTACTGCCTCATAGTTAGACACTAATCCCTCTTTCATATTTGGTCCTTTAAGACTATAACAAAATAACTTAGTGATTTCCTTTAAGGGGGGTTACACACACAAAGACTTGGTGAGGAAGAAGTGACCTTTGCTTCCTACTAACTAAATGCATTAACAGGTGCTTTAAAAGGTAAGGCCTTTTAAAACTAACCTTTTTATTTCTCTTCTACCACTGCTGACTGGTGACAGAAGGCATCTCTGGGTTGTATGCAAAAGTTTGCATTTCCACTTTTGATTCACCTGGCTTTTGGAAAGGTGATGTTATCAGTATCATGGGTCCCTTAAACCCTGAGATTCATTTTCTACAGGAGATTCTGTTCTGTGCTGTTCCTGAGAAGTTCTCCTACTGTGCTCAACACTGCAGAAGAATCTGAACAGCTGCCAGTAGTGCAGTACGCAACATGATTAACATCTGTCATGCGTTTCATTCACTCTCTCGTGTCCCTAAAGTTAAGATTATGCACATGCAGGATTTGTTTTGCTAATGTTTTGGTGTGGTGGATGTTTGTGAATGTACATGCCATTCTGCATTGATAGTAAAGAAGGCAAGACCAGAGGAGTGCACCTTGGACTTGGTGCAGAGGGTGTGAGTACAAGTTTGTCAGAAAACGCCAATTAGTTGGAGCCCCAAACATTTCATTCAAACCAGCTCAGATTCAGTTAACGTTTGTCAAATCCAGGGAACCCTGGCTGTATATATACCCCAACAGGTCCTTTGTGCAGTTCTTGTCCTTTTTGGAAGTGGATTAAATTAAACTGTCAAAAGGTGCTCTTGGTACAGAACTCAAACATCCCCAACAGGACCTGGTGCAGAGATGTATTGTGCTTAAAGTTTACTCCTTAAGAACATAAGAGGTGCCATCTTGGGTCAGATCAATGGTCCATCTTACCAGTATCTTGTCTTCAACAATGATAAAAGTGAATACTAGATGGAGAGCACTGCACTGGATATTTCTAGAATGATCTGTCCTCTATTCAATACCCTCCTTGCCATCCACCATTATAAGTTTAGAAATGTCAGAGGATACATCTCTAGCTATTCTGTTCAATAGCCATTAACAGAACAGAATTTGTTCAGTTCTTTTTTGAACCTGGATATGTTATCTGCCTCTACCACCTCCTGTGACAATGAATCCCACAACTTAACTATGCATTATATAAAAAAGTACTTTCCCGTATTGGTTTGAAACCTGTAACCTACTAATTTCAGCAGTTGCCCCCAAGTTCTAGTATTCTGGGACTTGGTGAACAACAGTTCCCTGTCCACATCCTTCATGATTTTATACACCTCCTTGGCCTATTTCTCCCTGGACATCCTGTGCAAGTAAGCCCGATGTCCACAAAAACTTAAGGAATGTAAATCTGAGCTAGAATCCCTGAAATAAGCCAAATGAGTTATCAGCTCAAGGAATGGGAACATGAAAAGTTCACAGGTGCCTTTTACCATGTTCTGTTACTTATGCCATTTTTGTGGATGTGTTGGGACCAGGGTTCATGATCTCACCAGTGATATGTTATTTGGCTTCTCTTCATCCTCAGCACATCATTTTGCTTTATGATATTCTGTTAAAAAATCTCAGCCTATGGCAGCATTATGCCTCCCTCTATGAGGCAAGAGGTAGAAAAGCAGCACAGTAGTACCCGAGAGGAGAGTCTCAGGGCCAATTTACCTGAATGGGACAGGATGGCTTAGAAGTTTCGAAGGAACTATATGCTCTGAAACACTCACTTCACCCCCTGAAAAGGATTAGTGTAAACACCCAATATTACTTCTGCCAAAAACAGCAAATGACTGAGAGGCCAGACACTTGGACATAACTGCCCTGACACCTAATATGTCCCCTTAGGTCAGTGACCAGGCTTCCTGCCTAACTTTTAAATGACTTGTAGAGTCAGTACTGTGCTTGGTTTCTGCACAAGCACACTAAGAGGAGGCATTCACACAGGGCAGGTTAAAATATTGCCCATGGTCAGTAGGCACCTGCAGTTAAATTGACAGAAGACCTGCTATTCTTCCCTTTATAAAATGTTCTTCTGTGAATAATAGAAGACCAGTCTCTTCTGTCTATTCATTTTTAGTTAGTTAAATCTGTGAGAAAATCCTCCTGGTAAAGCCAGTTAATAAGATTAGATAAATGTCTTTGAAACCAAAATGGTGATATAAAAATCAAAATAGCAGAGCGCCCAGAGTAGCAGCTGGCTTTCCTTTCACTCATTCAAATGCAACTGAACCTTCACAGTCTGCTAACATTAAAGCTGGGAATGATAATCAATAAGCAGTGAAACAAGAGCAAGATGCTTCTGGAGGCATTTTCCCTTGGTGAGAAAGATGGATTAACTTTAATTCTCAAGGCAGCTAAACAAAAACATTTGCCTAAATTCAGCCATAATTTAAATACTGATCCAGAGGAACGTGACAGCCCAAAGTCACTGTGAAATAAGATCCTAAAGCCACCGATTTCATTTAACATTGGGATTAACATTTCTTTTCCTTTAATTATGGTAACTGTTGTACTGTACAATACAGACCACGTATTAATGATGTGTAATGATTAAAAGATGTTTATTTAAGGACGCCAGGTGAGGGAATGATATTGCAAGCTATTACAGCTTTATGCACACAGAGGCGCACAGTTCTCGGCAGCTTATCCAGCAGGGTGCTGTGTACACAGCAGGCTAAAGAGAGAAACATTAACTAAATCACAAGGCTTGGGTCATTTATCTTGTTGCATGGGGAAGAGTTTATCTTTCAAGCAGGCACACCTGCTCTCCTTGTAAAACTTTACTCGCGCCATCACTGAGCATGTTATTGTTTCTTGTTCAAACATTCCTGGGAGTGCTGTGTCAGTGCAGGGCAGGGCAGGCACTCAGTGAGGGGCATCCACAACTGACTCAAGGGGCGCCAGTGCAGATCTGGCACAGACAAGCTGTTATCCATTCAAATTACTCATATGGAAGATGTTCAGCTGGAATCAAACACATCTTAGAGACTACCAAAATGCTTTGTTACTTTGCAGTTCTTAGCGAGTGAGATAGGGATAGCACACTTTGATAAAGCAAGGGCACTAGCAGTGGAGTAACAAGCAAAGTTGCTGCCCAGGGCAAACCCTGCAGAAGAGTGTGTGTGCCTGGACAGGGGGAAGATATGAGATGGAAGGGAAGAATGGGACCCAAGAGCAGGGGCAGAAGGAAGAGATCTGAGATTTGGGGGTGCACACAGGTCATCAGTAGAAACACCAGAGTCCTGGCTGAACTGCTGCTGTCACATGTGCTGCATCTGACCTTACTGTTGCTTTTAAAACAGCAGCAGCTGGGGCCTGTTTCAGAGCTCCCAGCATGACAGTGCTGCTGGGGCACAGACTCCACTGGGGAGAAGGGGTGATTTCAGCACTTCTCTTAACTTGGCATCCAGGGCAGAAGCCTCTCGCTCTCACCCCTAGTTATGCTATTGGGAGCTAGTGAGGTCAACTGGACTGAAGAATTCATGGCTTTGAATTTGGAGGAGGCAGAGATCTTTAAGTCAAATGGGCAAAAACTATCTGGAGATTTTCTATCTCATGCAAAACTATCTTATGCAAGAGGAAAAAAACTTGCAGAAAATAAATCCAGACCTAACCCAACGGATAACCACATCAAAAAGCATAGTAGGAGTAAGCAAAGAGCCTACACAATGTTAAAAAAAAAAGTGATTGAACAGCAAAGGAAGCTGTAACTTAGGGTTTAGGAAGCCTACAAAGAGAGAATTCAAACTAGGCTGGACTTTATCATGGGTATTAAAACAAATATCTGAGGAGAGCAAGGAGCACAGCCAACTGTGCAGTGAGAATGGAAGAGGGATGAAAGATAATCTGTGTAGTCCAAGAACTAATTGAGAACTTTGCCTCAGATTGCACTGAGGAGGATGTTGAGTGTGTGGGGAAAGGCAGGAAGGATAATGGGAAGTGGAAATGGCTACATCCAACGTGGAAGGCAAACTCATAGAATATAATGCACTCAAGTCAAAGAGGACTATACCATCCTCATCCCAGAACTCTGAAGGCACTGCCATGTGAAAGTCTCAAGTCTAGTGGCTGCCAGGCCATGGCCCTGAATCTGGGGTCTCAGCCTGTCTGCCAGGCACTCACTCTGGTCTGCCACTTCCTCTGCAGAGCACTGGGACAGACACAGGTGGCCAGAACCCTCTAGCTGGGCCTAGCCACACACCCAATCCCTGCCCACTGAGTGACCAGCAAGGGTCAACTGACCCTTCACCCCTGCCAATATAAACCCCTCACCAAGAAGAGGAAGTGCCTGAGCAACAAGGCTCAACCATGTGTCTAAGCTGTTGCACCCTTGGCTTGTGCCTCTCCTGACTCCCAGATTCTCTGGATTCCTGACCTGGCTTGCCCATGGACCCCAAGTTTGTCATGACCCTTTGGCTCCCTAACCCAACTCTGGTTTGATTTCCTACATACCTGACCTGGCTAGCCTCCTGACCTTGCACTCTGCCTGGCCTGCTGGATCTGTCTCAGTTCCACAAACAGATATCCCAGCTCCTGGCTTTGCTACACACAGACTCTGCACACGCCTCTTGTATCTTGGCTGCTTCTCCTAACCCTTGGTGACCCCTGAACCTTGGTGCACACAGCCCAATGTAACAGTGGCAAGGATTTTTAATAGCGACAAGGGGGCTGGGGAGGTGATACCATCTGACTGGAGTATAACAAATCTTGTGCCTATGGTTTAAGAGAGAAATAAAGAGAAAGACCTTTGCATTCTTGTGAACCATAGGTCAAGGTATTTGTAGCAGATAGGGAAGTGTTATATTATTATAACAAAATGCTTGTGAGAGCTCATCTAAAATATGTACAATTCTGGTCACCCATGTTCAAGAAAGATGAACTCAGACTAGGACAGGTGCAGAGAAGGGCTACCAGGATAATCAAGGGAATGGAGAGCGTGAGATTGGGGGGAGAGAGGGGGGAAAGAAAGTTTGGGTTATTTTTATCAAAATCAATATATCAAAGGGATAAACCCTAGGTAGGGAGAAGAACTGAGCTAAAAGCCAAGGTCAGCACAAAAACAAATGACAATAAACTAGATAGGAATAGAATGATTTTGGAAATGTAACAAAATCTGAGGGCTTCTTTCTAGCTGCCAGCAGACTGAGGCTCTGGAACAGCCTTCCAATGAGTGGCTGGAGCAGAAAGCATAACTGGTTTAAAAACCATTTTTATAAATATATTAAAGACGTAATATGATGTGGTTGCTTGCAGCGGCATGGGACTGGACATGATGGCCCAGGAAGTCCCTTCCAACCCCAAGTTCCTAATTTTTATTTATTTTTTATTACATATTAGAGGTAAAATATTACAAGATACATGTGGATGCCAATCCAGATCTTCTAGATTCTGGTACACAAGCCTGAGTAAATAGTATTTGTATCAGGCAACTCCGGAAGGAACAAGAGGAAACAAAATCTTCCTTGTAATGGTAGCAGTTGCTGCACCATTTGCCAGGAATAGACATGGACTCACTGGTGTTCATGTCCAATGCAAAATGAACCACTGGTGCTCATGTCACTTCAGATTACTATTTATTATGTCAGTTGGGGTTTCTAGATGTTACTATAATGTAAGCAATAGGTTATAATAATGCCTTCTCAACACTCACTTAGCTATTGGTCTCTCTCCTCACACTGTCAAAGTCTTTTTTTATTTTTTTGGTCTAGTAACTTAATTCTAAATACAGGTCTGTCAGCTTCCCTATTTCAACCTGCTTTGATGCTGTCTAGCTCTACCTGCTACATGCATCATTCTCGAAAATGTGCTTTGTGTATATGTAAATGACAAGAGGGAAACTTGAGCCAAAATAAAAAAAAGGAAGATTACAAATCAGGGTAAATAGGCCAGTGTTTCTAAACTCAAAGAATAGATAGTAAATAAATAAATAAATAAATAATGGTGGGTGGCAAAGCTTTAAAGCTCACAATGTGATTCCCCATGTCAAGCAACCGTTGATTAATCTGAATGGAAATTAACAGCAAACTGGAAGATAATTGTGCAGCAGCTCTGTATATCATGCATCCAGAGTGCAGGTGCTGGGTCACATCTGCCATTGCATATAGTATATAGGCCATTATTCTTAGCCAGAAAACACCCTGTCCATTTTTACAGCGTAAGACTCAGGAGGACACAGAATTGCTATCAATTTAATAGCTATCAGTTCTACAATTGTCCCATAGCTGCCTCCCCAGAGAGAAATTTGTTATCAGATTCATTTTTTGAGACAAATAAATATTCCAAACTACAGTGTTAATATACCCATTAAAATGACACCTTCATGCCACACAGAATACCAGTAAATTACAGGCTGAATGTAATGCTCTGGATTGATTAGTCCAAGAATTATTATGGTCTTTTCCATCCTGATAACCCCTTCTACCCTCCAGAGAAAAATATTTTTGAAGGTATATAAGGATTGCCTCATTTTATTGTTCCATGCCTGCTCTATAGCTTTGCAGTAAGATCCAAGTCCCTAATTACCAACAAAATCATAAAAGGCAGCAATGTTGTGGGCTCAATGGATGTTATTGAGTTAGAAAGTGATGCTGATCCAGGAGGTGAGCTGGATTTGTTTTACTTTTCCTCGTTTCTTTTTATTCCCCCTTTTCCCTCACCTCATCTCTTTCTCTTTCTCTCTGTGGTACTATATAAATCAGAGGGCAGGGCATCCAGCTGCTTCCACAACAGAACAATGTTTGGGCAGAGTCCATGTTGACACAAGTGCATTATATCCAGAAGGGTCAGCTGCATCTCTCTCTTTTTTTGACTGCTTTTCTCTCTGCCAACAGGGCATGAAGTAACCTTCCATCTCTGCCACCCTCTGTTGGTTGAAAATTCATGACCAAATTATCACTTATTGTACTATCCAGCAGATTTTCAGGTACTATTATTCATCCTTTAAAACCAATTAGTCATCTCTCTGCTTCACTTAGTAGGAGTTATACTTAAAATGTAAACTGAGGACCAGTGAAATACGGTAGTTACCTCCCTTTCCCATTTTGTATTCTTCGGAAAAATGATGCTAGTTCAGACAAAGCTAAAATATAATGATTAAATGTGAAAAACTAGGGTCTCCTAGCTACAGAAGCCAGGGTAGAGATGCACTATTGTAACTACCCTGCCTTCTGAGCGACTTCAGCCTAACATGGCTAACTACATCTCCTCCTACCTACAGACATCAGTGAGGATGAAGCAAAAGACCAGCAGCATACCCAGAGCAAGCTCTTTCTAGTTATTCCTGCCTTCATCTGTGAATAAATAGCAAGCTGGAAGGAGCATTTGAGCCAAGCTTTAGGTGTAGGCTTTGCCTACACTTACCTGCCTCTGCAGGCAGATGTTCTGGTGGCAAAGAGCAGCTGCTACCTGAACGCACACATATCCCTGCAGTTCTGGCAGCACCTGTGCCACTGGTGTGCAAAGTGCACCCCAGGAAGCCACCACCTGCTGAAGGGGCCTTGGCAGACGGCAGAAGGTGCAGAAGTGTCTTACACACCCTTTCTACTGGCTGCCAGATGGCAGTAAAAGCTTTTCTCTGCTTGGCAGATGTGGTTTAACTTTGCCAGCACAAAGAAGGGCTGTGCTGCTACAGAGGGGCTTCACGTGTGGATGCAAAGTTTTGCCAGCAGAACGGGGTGTAAAAAGATCACGCCTCCTAGCTGATGCAGATATGCTGACAAAGCCTCCTGATGAGGAAGCTAGGCTGACAGAAGATTCTTGTTGCCTGGTTTATCTTACTCTCATTATAGAGGTAGTGTAGCTATGCCAGCAGGAAAACCCCTTCTGTCAGCAGTAGCTGTGTTTGCACTGGATGGCTCTGCTGAAATAGCTCTGAAAGACTGTGGTGTACACAACCTTTCTGAGCAGCACCATTATACATATTAAGCCACCACATTGCACAGGAACCATAAAGGAGAAGGTGGACATTTCCTATGCTGTGTGATTGCAACCCATTCAAAGTAGCTTTACAGGAGCTTTCAGGTGCTGATAGCAATGGAGCCACTTCACCACTATGTTTAGTTGTATGGACTGCAAAATTCAGCAGGCACCCAAGATAAATATTCAAGCAGTTAGTCTGGACGGTGCTTTGTGCTGCTCCTATCTTAGGTATCTCTTTATAAGAATCTATCACATTTGGATTACGGTAACCACTGTTAACTCATTGAGATTAATGTAGGTGACAGACTGGTGGGTAGGTTAGGGTAACTGCCATTTTCATTCAGCTGCACTTTGCTCACTCAAAAAAACAAAATTAAAAAGGCTTATCACATTATTAAATAAAGGTAACACTACAGAAATTTTCTCTACCCTTTTGCAGACACCAACTGAGCCCTGGAAAAGTCCTCTATGAGAAAGTCTAAATCCTCTGTAGCAAACTGATATGCCCGAGAGTTTCCGCTTCCCGAGGCCTGAAAGGCTCCTAGCCTGCACCTGCTTCTCTGAAGCATAGAAATGAGAAAAATCTCCTTAGTGCCAGAAGCCTTCTGAGTACCTGTGGAGGGCTAGAAACCCCAGCATTAAGAACAGATGGAAATAACTTGTGGCAATCCCACTCCTGTAGGACCCCATCACGAGTCCTTTAATAGGAATACAAGGACCCATGACTGGATCTGCCCGAAGAGATGGGGAGGGGTGTAATGACCTGAGGAAGGGCACTTTTGTTCAAAATCTTGTCTAACATAACTCCCAACTATATTGTTGGCCTAATCAGAGACATCAAAACAAATCTTGCTTTTTGCATATTTCCTAGACCATCACTGCTACAATATTCCAATCCCACCATGACCAGAGTCAACCCCCTTCCAATGGACTCTCAGAAATGTGGGATGGGGGAAAACTACCTGTCCAAATTCCTCAAAAGTGATTCATATGCTAGCCTTTCTTTTTTATTATTATTTTTGCTTTGTGGGCAGGCATCCAGGGACTTGGCGTGCCACCCAGGCCACACCAGAGGGGCATCACTGCTATTAGGCCCTGCAGTCTAAGCAGTGCTGAAGTTTGCACAATAAATCCTGTACTTGTGAAAGTTACCTGTCCTCTGCTCTGGATAAGGTACATCTTAGCAAACTCGTGAAAGAAATGGTGACAGAAAAACCCACCCTCTATTGATTTGACTGTATCAAAGCAGATTACTAAACTGCTGCTTCTGGAAAGGGGAAATGACCTTAAGATTTTCAGCAGAGAAATGTTGGTGCCTGTCTCACCATAAAGCACTGGTAGGCTAGAAGTTGGATGGATGGATGGGTTGCTTACATAAAGGGATACCAAACTTCCTGTTCGTAGAAAATCCATCTACTTACATAAAGGAGAACAAGGTTTTCCACAAAGCTGGGACTATGTTAAAGGGTACCACATGACAGGAATCTTTCAAACAGTTCAAGGTGTGCTACAAAGCCCACATTTATTTCACGCAACGGTCTAGGTGTTTCTCATGCAATACGACTTAAGTAATATTCAAAAGTACCTTAATGCAATAGGAGTACATAACCTTTTGCCTTAATGAGATGTGCTACATTATGTAGGCACCTTTAAAATTCTCACCCTTTAAACTGCCCCTGCTTTATATTTTATTAATGGACAGGCATTTGGGTCAGATGCAAAAAAGAACACACTAAGAAGAAAGCTTCTTCATACTGATCATTTGACTATGAACTGCCTCAAAATATTAGCAGCTTCTTCAAAAATGCTTTTGTTTACATTTTGTCTAAGCAAGTTTAGTGCAATTGATTTTATTTAACACTGTGCTCTTGCACCTTTGGGTTTCTAGAGAAACAGTGTAACTGTGCACTCTTACGATCCAGCACTCTAGGGAACAGAACAGTTGTATGTTCTTTATAAACCATGTTTACACAGTAAATTTTCTTTGTACCTACAGGAAGCAAAGTTAATGAATAATCATTCCAGCATTAATTTCGCAGTGCTGTGGACAGGATCAATGCATGAGAAAGAGGCAGTGTTAATGTTCACCCCTTCTCTAGCACTTGAAAATGTGAGACTGAAAACGAAGCCCTTGTATAGAAAAGAAAACATGGGCAACAAACTGGTATTGGCTAGTTTTATTTGGCTCAGCTGCAGAAAAGCTGGGGTGTATGAACATGGGAAAGAGCAAAAGGAGAGATTCATGAAGGATTCCAGAAGTCTTGGTCTTTCATTGACAAACAGTTATAGGCACCTTACCTCTAAAAAACAAAACAAAACAAAAAACCCCACAAAAACCACACAAAAAAACCCCCCACACAAAGCAAAACTGGGGGCTAATTATGCAGAGCACTTATTACTGAACACAGTCCAAGCGACCGAAGTTATGAAAGCAGACTGCAGATATTTTCATTCCAGTCCTATCTGGAAGTTTGTATGCCAAGAACAGTTCTGTTTAATAACTCATTGTCTCCATGTATCCTTGAGGTTTTAAAAACAAAGATAGATGTTCTAACTCAGTGCAGTGCCTCTGTCAAAGCCTAAACACTGTAGAAGGGGAAGCTTGCTTGGAAGTAAAAACAAACCATTTAAAAATGACAAGAGTATTAAGAACTACGTGTTTTGTATTGTAACAGAGGAAGCACTACACATTAAGAAATACAGAAGTAAACCACTGGGTTAATTGGGCAGATCTATTTGCTTGCCTTATCTAAAACACATAATGCCTTCTCTCCCAGTGCTCTAAAAATATGTATGGTCTAAAGGGAAGCACACAAGACCAATCTGATCTACGGGAAAATTAAATAATTGTGGAGCAAATCCTCAGCTGGAGAAAGTCAATGGAGCTACAAAAAATTTAGCCCAGTCAAGGATCTGCCTCAGTACCCCCTGCAGTTTATAAAAATAGTTAGATCACATACAGGTAACAAGCAGAAAACAAGCTTTTTTGGGAATGGGCCAAGGTTTCTGAAAAGCATATCACACTGTACAGGATTTGCATGAAGGCATTTCTGTCTTAACTGCAACCTCTATGCATGCTCTAGAAGTAGCCCTCTGATTGTGGGTTTCAGAGGCCACACAGCGAGCGATGCTTCACCAAGTCTTCTTCACAGGGTGGCATATAGCATAATACATTTTAGTTCTTACTAACAGGTTGAAAAATCATTACACATAGCAATAAGATCCAGACACAAGAACAATCATCACAGTACAAAAATCCCCAGTGGTAAAAACAAAAACAACCCCCTCACCCCAAAACCCATTTATTTTTAAACAAAGATGTATTTAGCTTTTTTGAGGCTGAAGAATTAGCTTGGCTCAAGATACAGTTCTGAATGATGAAGGAAAAAAATATGTGAGTGTCCTCTTTTTTAAATGACCTCATCCAGTGCGATTTTCTGATACCCCTCCAATTGCCTGAACTGCAAGGTTTAGATGAAAGTAATAAAGTGCTCTCTCTGAAATTAATTTTCTCTCTGAAGATGTTAACTTCTGACAGGTTTACAAACTCTAGATCTGAAGTTGTGAGCTCAATATTAGAACGCTGTTTATAAAGCATCCTCATAGACAGTTGTCAAATTAATTTAGAAGTATTTTGAATCAAAGAAATAAAAACAATTCATCTGAAGTGGTGAGCACAGTTCAGGACATCGGTTCTTGTAAATGTTAAGGTTACTAGGTTTGAAGAGAACTCAGTTTCTTTATAAATAGTCTAAAGGGGAAGCTGAGAAAGTTCAAGATGTAATATTTAAGTTACCAAATGCTGCCACCAAGTGTTTGCTGTAGTGCATAGCAGATTATTTTATAAGTCAGGATAAATATTGAAGGTAAAGTTAAAATTATTTGTTGCTAATTACTGGAGACAGATTTCTGTGTAATATAATGACTGTGCCAAGTTAAAAGAACTTGCAATCTAACTTCTAAAGCTATCTATTTGTCAAGTTTCCTTTTTCTGGTCTGTGTAACTGGTCAGGTGGCATGGTTCCTGCACCGTGCTCCTTTTGAGAGTGGCAAGTGAAGTTTGATAAATAAGAAATAATGGCCAACAAAGGGAACTGTACTAAACATACTTTATTGTAACACAGCAGTAATGCATATATTTGAAAAAGAAAAAAAAGTCAATTGTGTCTCATTTAGTTGACTCCATCTTCCATTCTTAAAAAAAAAAAAAAAAAAAAGG
>NW_017729034.1:59347641-59358262 GCF_001723915.1 Gavialis gangeticus
AAAAAAAGGATTGGTGAAATTTAGTGGATGATTGAAGATTAAATTGACGTATCCCTCTATTCTCTTTTGGAGAGGTAAATAAGGGATTGCTGCTGAAAAATTCTTAAAATAAGAAGTTATCAAAAAGAATAAGGTATGCAACATGGGAACATAATATATTTTTTTTTATCAAGATGAATAGGAGACAGCAGGTACTCTGATTTGCTGTATATCACACTACCTTGCTGATAATTTATAGTTTTTCTTCTACTGTATCTGCTAGTTTCCCCATGTTAAACTACTAACCAAAAATGTGTACACAGTGAGCATATATTTAATATTTTAAAGCTGAGAACACTGAAAGAAAGTGCTGGGTACAGCTGTATTCCAATGTAGAAAATCAATAAATAAATAAAACAGGGACCACAGTTTTCCTGTTTCTATACTAATACAGCACCACAGAACTTTAGGAAGCACTCTCCATCATAACTGTTTTAACAAGTGTTGAGTTTCTGATTATGTTTTCCAAAGTATAAGAGAGAACAGGTAGTGTTTGGGGTAATTTCAGTGTCCTTATATTTCACTTGCTAATGATATTCTTTTTTCCACAAACACAAAGATTTTTTCCAAAACTTTCATTCCAATCGTCTTCCCAGTCATTTTCAAGTACAATGTAAAAAAATAAAATAAAAAAAGCTTTAAATCACATAATACTCTTTAAAAAAGTCCATCTCAAACCATTTAGGAGAGATTTCAGTCCAATCCTCATTGCTGCCCTTGGCAAAATGTTCCATTTCAGGAAAAGTGATCACTGAACTCTATTACCAGCAACAGTGTTTCTATGTTAAAATCCCAAATTCTGTTTTGAAAGGCTTTTTGATAAGAGAAACAGGACAAAGGACCAAAATTTGTCCCAAGAATTTTAACTTCATTAAATTTAGACATATATAACTTTAAAAACCAAGCATTTTCAAGGCATTTTCTTTTGTGTAGTTAACTGCATTAATGTTAGCTTTCTCTCATTGAATGTCTTCATTTTTATCAAGGCTCTGTAGGTAAGCTGCCCAGTTTCATCCCATTTGTTTTTCTCTGGGCTTGTATAAGTCACTAAGTTCTCAGTATACTGCAAGATCGATTTTAAAGACCTACAACAAATGAAAAAAATCATAAAGAGACACTTTTTTTTTTTTTTAAGTGTGATAGACATTGACAATGCCCAATTTGGAGTTACTACCTTCCTCTCAATTTCCAAATCTCTAAACCACCCAGTGATCATTGCTACATCATTTTTCCTACTCTCTCTGGCAAGCACGGGTGCAAAGAAACAAAAAAAACCAAAAACAACACAAGAGATCAGGAAGCAATAATTTTCAGAACTGCAGTTAAATCTCATTACCCACAAAAATGTAGTATCATGGAAAAGTATTTGGTGGCATTTTTTGCCCTACAACTCCTCTCTGGCAGCCAAAGATTTCATAATACCTATGCCCTCCATTAAATACTGGTGTGGAAATTATGACTTTTTTTACCCTAGTATCTTACACTATGTATTAGTATTCATTTTGTAAAGGAATGCATGACAATAAGAAGTTTTGAGAATGCAAATACCTAAACTGTTTTAGAAACAGACATCTCTGAGTGAGTACTACCATCCACTCAAATTATGACCACAATCATGGGAGTAAAAGGTTGACCATCTGTTGAACCACATGCTAAATCTTAGCTTCAATAAGGATATATAAAACGGATCAAAGTTATTCAAAGGAGGGTGAAAGGAGTCTATGTTACTCCCTTATTTTAGTACAGAAAGCACCATATACTCACTTTAGATACTGCTGATATTCAAAAGGATTCTCCTGACAAATAGCGTGGATGTTGTTTAGTTCCAGAGTAACCAACACTAAAATCAGCCGTAACACAGGAGACAGAAATTTAACACTAGAAATAGGGAACATTTTTTACTGTTAGTATTTTACAAATACAAAATTGTTCTTCAGATACCCCCTTTTTTTACCTTAAAAAGTATAAAGGGGAACGTGGGAGAAGGAGAAAGTCTGAGAGGTTCATTAGGAAAGAATACAGCCAAGATCATAGGTATAAACAATCTACAAAATAAAGAAAAATGAGCTAAATGGGTTTCCAGACAAAAAATATACTAAGATGGAGTTAAAGTTGAGAGTACATGATAGTTTGTTAGGTTAACGTGTACATTTTTACATACAGCAGTTTTTTCCAGGGACAACCACTGAACATCCAAGAAACTCAAAGGACAAAAAAAATCACCTAGAAAAAGCCAACTATGTTAAAGAATGGAAATCTAAAGTTACGGCACACAAATCACCTGCACTGTGCTCTGTGGCAGCACTGTGAAATAACCATGCATTTAGGCTTAATGTGTTTAAGTGCTTTTTGTCCCAAAAGATTAAATGATTTTTCCAAAAATGTGAGGAGGTGGTGAAAGCTTAAGTTTTAATTAGAGGCGTACCAATACATCGGTCCAATATCGGATCGGCACCAATATAAGGAAAATGTTCTGTATCTGAAATTGGCCTGATGTGGCTGATAATTTGTCTGATAAATGCCTGTGCATGTGTGTAGCCACAGCGCAGCACGTAGGCAGTGAGGAGCAGAGCTGGCAGCATGGAGTGCGGCAAGCAGCTGGTAAGTCTGGTGTGGTGGAAGGAGAAGGGGAGGGGGAGTGGGAAAAGAGAGGGGTATGGGGAGGCAGATCAAGGCCCCCACAGTGGGGCTAGGGTTGGGGCAGGGGCCAGGCTGGATGTGGGACAGAGGTGCAACTCAGGCTGCAACGCACTGCTCATCAATTGCTCATCTGGCGGCTCCTGCTGCTCATCCGGGAGGGCGCGGGGGGCAGGGCGGAGCACGTGTTCCTGGATCTGCATGAGGCGGGGAGGGCTGGGCTTCCCAGGGGCAATCTGCCCTCCCGCATGCCCTCCTGGATGAATGGTGGGAACCGCCAGATGAGCACTGGACAAGCCGTGTGCAGGAGCGCGAGCCGCCCCCCTCCGACAAGCTGCACCTCTGTCCTGTGCCAGCCCCAGCACCAGCCCACAGCTGCAGCCTGCCCTGCGCCATGCACATCCAGGGGCCACACAACCCCCAGACGAGCCCCTTGTGGCTGTCCCATGCTCTTCCCTGCCCTGGCTGTCAGCACCTTCCCCAGCCCCATTCCTTCCCTCACTGCAGGGGCCTTGATCTGCCACCCCCCCGCCCCTTCTACCACACCAGACTTACCAGCTGGATGCCGCTCTTCAAGTTAGAGCTGCATATTGGAAATTGGATTGGTATTGACCGATATGCCTCCTTAAAAATAGGATATTGGTATCAACCCCCGAAATGTCTATTGATGCACCCCTAGTTCTAATAGCCTCTCTAGATGAAACTCAAATGACAGATTTTGTTTTTAAAGAGGGAAAAATTTGCAAAGCCACCAAACATTTAAATGACCTTTTTATCCGCAACTTTATTTTCCAAGGCCAGGCAGCAGACAATGTTAAAAATGTCAGTAATCATTTCCACATGAGTTTTGTGTGCCACTCAAATATTAGTATACCATGAATGTTATGGGAAACCGTACACATAATACACAAACCTAACTAAAGATAAACTTTTTATTAAAAAAAATAACAAAAGGACACACAAAGGTAATATTTGCAACTACCTCTCGCCTCCAAAAAAGAAAAAAGTAACTCACCTTTTTAACATTCGTAGATAGTTATGCCTCTGTCGAGAATGTAGTGTTTTGTTTACCCATTGTTTATATCTCATTTCAGTGCAAACAATAACTTGTTCAGACACCTGATGACACTGTGCACCTATCTGACGGAGTACCACCAATATTTCCAGGAGCGACCGTGGGCAGTACAGGGTGCGAATCTGCATACCACAAAGCTCAGTCAGTAATCTGCAAAATGGAAAGTACTCCTTAGTGTTTCAATTTTTGTGAGCCGAATTTATAAATTAATGGACTTCACATTCATATTACCTAGCAGGAGCTACAGTATTGTAACTCATACTCTGGAAAACATATTTACTCCCCTTCCTAATGATCTGCCAAAACAAAGATTTGTTTAGTATGAGGAGTGGCTGGTTGTGTTCTCTCTTACATTATGGAAATTCATTTCCAACTCCCAGTGATAGATGGTTCCCATCCCATGCCAGAGAAATAACACCAACACACACAAACCTGGTTTAAAAGGTGTACTGTCCTCTAGTGAATAGGGGCAAGGCTGCCTCTTAGCCCTTATATTTCAGTTCATGATAAACTAGGGTCTACCACAGAAAACCCACCAGATTAAGAAACAGAAACAAGACCCTGGATAGAGTAGCAAAATGAAGACTAGACCTCACTTGCCTAAAAATAAAGTCGTAACAGTCACTGTTTACAATCCATAGTATGCTAGACTGGCCTTCACTAACACAGTAAAATGATAGCTTTAGCATACATAAAGAGTTCTGCATATTAGTAAGTACTAAATAGGTCACATTACTTCATTAATTCAACTAGTTTGTTTTAAGAAAATGGCTTACTGAAACCCCCAAATACTGATATTTGACCACAGACAGTGGCTACAAGTGCCTAGTGGAGTGCAGAAAACATTAAGGCTGTTTACAGATGCTTAAAAAAGGCACTTTACTGGAAGCAGCAGCATGCTAGTTTGACCTGGCTCTGCAGCATTTGCATAGGTTGGGTGCTTCAGCAGGGCTTTTTGATGCTTTTATCTAAACCTTATTCAATCAGTTATTAAATAAAAGCACCAAAAAAGCCCCATGAAAGCACATGATCTCTACAGATGTTGGGTGAGCCAGGTCCAACTAATGCAATACCTCTTTTGGGCATGTGCTGGATTCGGCGCAGGGGTGTACAGAGTAAGTGCCATTTTTTGTTTTGTTTTTTTTTGACATCTGTAAGCAGCCTAAGAGTATTAAAGCATCAAGAGTATTAAAGCACTGAAATACTGAAGCTCTTCAAGATGCATCTTAATAGTTGTGGAAAGTGACAGATTGACAGCCAGAAGGCAGAGTGGCATCTTCAAGACACTATCCTGCCCACATGCAGTAAGCCTGATGTGAATGAGAACAAAGAACAATTTTGTTTTATAACACTATGCAACCACTTACCCCTTTAGCACCCTTGTTGGCTGCCTCAAATGTCAAATATACTTAGCATTATACCAAATTCAAAAGTTAAATCTTCCACAGACCCAATTAAAGCTGCCAGTTCATTTTAACATGGCTATTGAAGACCCAGAAAGATACAAATTTTCTTTGTATGTCACTAGCTCAAAACAGGAAAGACATATTACCAACTACAGAGAGTGGGACTTTTAAAAATATGAACTGAAATAAATTACATTAGTTATACTTAACAGCTTCAGAAATCTCTACCAGAAACAACACAATCGCAGATAGATTTTATATTTAAATCTCATGAAATATAGGCTGGTTGCTCCATAACTGTAGTAGCCATTTTCACTGAAGTGCCAACCACTATGATGGGACTAAAACTTCTGGTGCAGGATGTTATACATCATCCCAACAGATTAAAGGAAATTAAGATAAATCATTGTATAAATGATATATTAATACATGATAATACAATGATGTACTAATGATTAATAATTATGTGCATCTGTAACAATTTTACTTTCCCCACTTCTAATACCAACAAATTTTCCACATTACAAAAATATTGTCATAATCATAGCAGTATTCTTCACCCCTCCCTTTCATTTTGGAGGGGATTCTTAGTGGAATCTCAAAAGACTTTTTGACTGAACTAGTGATAATACCATAAAGATATACAAGATACTTCTTACAACGATACTATATAGACAATTGAAGGAAGCACTTTTACAGTGAATGCTCATTATTGTCCCACATGCCCCTTACTCTCAAAACTAGATTGTATTCAGGAGTTGGCACAAGAGCAATAGAAACATTAAAACTTACTCCCCAGTTAGGAGATTATTTAATGGATCATCTAAAATGTAGCAACTTGGGGGCAAATGGTGCTGCAACTGAGAGAGAATCTCAGTAATCAGAGAAACTAGTTCTTGCATTTCTGTGCATCGCCCGCACCTTAAAAACAAAGAACAAAATTAGCTGCACAATTTTACATAAGAATAAAATAGTGTGTTCAATGTATGCGGAGTGCGATATATATACACACACACATTCAAATGATGAGAGAATTCATCTAGGTTCATTTTCCTGTAGAAAAAACTTACTCTTAGATACCCGAACAGACATTTAAATGCTGAGCCCCTGAAGAGCAGAGCCTGCAGTGTTGACACGGTGCAGCCAGAGGGCCCCCATGCACACATCTCAGCATGCTCTGTAGACTTCCTCAGTGTGTTTAAGACGATGCCAGCAGTGTACACGGCAGCTTTGACTGCCTGGCTGAGACTGCTTAAAGTCAGCCTGCATCCCCCTGCAGCACAATGTGAGATTGTGAAGTGGGCATGTTCTGCTCCCTGCTTGGCTGGAGCAGAGTCCAGCAAGTGACACTGTCTCTTGGTAGATGGGAAAGGAAGGGCAGAAACAAAGCACCAAGGGATGCTGAGGACTATGCCGTGGTTTCCCTCAGAAGGGAATGTGTACAGTCCTCCCAGGGACTGATTTAACCCTAGCTGTTCCCACGTGTTTTTTTTTTTTCCTAGAACAGCCATTTTTGCTGCAGGAGAAAAATCCTGAACATCCTTGGAGTTCTGATTTCTCCTGGGAGAGTTACTGTTCTTCCAGGCAAAACCGAATGTCTGTATGTGGCCTTAGTTTGCGTTGTGTGTGTTAAACTGAATTTCTTGCCAGCACTTTATTCAAAAGCCTACTACCATCCTGCAATTAAATCTTCAGTTCCTTTTCCACAATGTCATGCACATTTTGGTGTCCTCTATCTAGAAAAGCAGCCTCCCCATACTCTATAATAATCAACTCCTTATTTTCTTCTCTAGAATCCTAAAGCATACCAAACACTAAGACTAAATAGCCTCAATTCTGATGTACCATGTTCTTGGATTCCTGTATAACTATTTTTGTCCCCTCTACTGCACCAAAATGGTCGTCTTTGAAATTATTAATGACCTTTTCATTGTCAAATCACAATATTTCTCAATCTCTCCATGTAGTGTGGTGGTAAGGTTCCAAATCATTATACATACTTAAGCTCTTCCAAAAAGAATGAATCTTTTGTTTTCACAGCTGATGATCTCAGCCCATCACCCTGACTGCGTCTCTTTCTCTTTGCTCTCCTGTGGTCCCTTACTTTCCTCACATCTCCTTCTATGTCTATTTGGAGAGATAATGAAGTGAGCCACTAATTTGATGGCAACCCTCAAGCGCTTGTGCTCAGTTTCCTCCTTTGTTTACATAATATTCCATATTACATCAGGTGATCTTATCAAGATGCATAGTTTCAGCTCATTTTTTTACACCAAATACTTTAGTCTTCCTTCTCCACTCACCAGGCTTGCTCACATATTCCATACACTGAAACTATTCCTTCAAAATGGAACAGCTTGTTTTGTCTTCTCTCTCTACTACCTCCCATTCTCTGTCAAACTCCTCTATTAATGCTGAGTTCTCAAATGCTCAAAACTTTACCTTTTATACTTCTCTGGTCTCTCTCTACATCAGCTCACTGTTAAGTCCCATCATCTTGTCAATGTTACCAAAATTAACCTTGAAATGACCTATTAAAATGCCTTGTCTAGCACGATTCATCATTTCTCACCCAAAATTAATGTAAAACTCTTTCTAATTTCTTAATTTCTCTGGTTCCTGACATCCCTGTCCCCAAGCACTGTTCTCAAAAAAGCCATTGTTGGTCATTTTCCCAAAATTGTTTCACCAGAGCTGTAATGACTCCTATTTACCTTTCCCCATTTCTAACATGGCTTCTGTTCTGTAGTAGTTTACATAAGTTCTGCAAATATAAAATGCTTTTTCATCATGATACTGTAAGTTTAAGTAGAAGAGTTAATAAGGTCTACAAAAATAGTAAAATTACTACCATTCTCACTCTTTCTGCTACAATATCATCTACCTCTGAAGTGATGTTACAAAGAATTTTCAAAGGAAAGGAAATTTCGTGCCCAGATCCAGGACCAGCTATTACAGGAATGCAGGAGTGAGTGTCTTACCCAAGGACAAGAATATGGAAAAAAAAAAAAAAAAATCAGCGTTTTAAAAATTAAGCAAACTCAATTATTAAGATAATCTCCAGTGATTTGTATATGCACCTGCCATTCCGAAAAGGTGTTCCCTAAACTTAATTAGCAACCAATAAATTTGAGATAAACACTAGGTTAGACAGATCCCCAAGAGCCAGGCTACTAACCTGTGGCCACTAAAAAAATGGGACTATTCCTTTTAAAGTTTTAATTCAATAATTACTCCCATTCTTAACTTAAAAGCTGTTGCTAGAGAATGCCAGGCTAATTCAGGGTACAGGAAGCCTTGCTTCAAAATTTAGTGTGCAGCTGGTATGGGGTACACAAAGGCCCTTACAAAAAATACGGTTTTATACTACTACTATTTTAAAGTATCAGGTATACCCTGTAATTGCTTGAATTTGCTCCTCAGACACTACAGGAAGCTCAGACCAGGAGTTAATGCTTTTCATACACTTCAGCACCTTTAAAAAAAAAACAAACACAAAAATGTAAAATGACATATTAACAAAGGGGCATTTTTTCACAGGATACCTTCATGTAAAATATCTTGAAACAGCCATCAAATTTTAGAGGGCTTTTTTACAGTAACTTCTCCACTGTCATTCTGGTCAGTCAGCAGTTCAGTTCTCACAATTAAGGCATGAATATTCAAGACAAGAGCGAAAAAACATAAAATTATGCAGAACAAAGGATTTGCTATTTCTTTCTTCTCCCGAGCTATGTAAATATTAAATCAGTACGATAAGGCTGCAATTCACATCCTCATTAATTTATAAGGTGCAATGAAGTCAGGAACTACTACTGACCAGATTTAATGAAGTTCTCAGACTTGTTTCCAAACTAATCAGCTAAGAACTCTGAAGAAACTGAGGAGCAGCTTCTGTCACAAAGATGAAACATTAGTTGATCTTCATATGGTGATACCTCTTACTAGTCATAACCTAAACTCAAAATGTCTAGGGTTTCCAGAGACTTCAGATCCACTAAACCATCTCAAGACAGAAGTTAACTGCTTCATGCCTTGTATCAGAGGCTACTAACATAACTTACAGTTAATCAACACATTTATCTGAAGGTTTGTTAGTAGCATAGCAAATACCCAAGGGGGTGTCTACACAAGACATTTGCTGCAGAGCTGCTTAATTACTTCTGTAGTAAATGTCTCTGCATCTACACATACAGACCTATTAGACTGCAGTAGACAAATAAACTGCACCACAGGTTAGCACTTGTACAAACAAATACTACCCTGCAGTGGAGTTTTTTAGTGCGCAGCAATGCACAGGCAGATGCTGATATGGCTGGCTGGGGGATGACGGTGCTTCAGTGTGGGGGCTGCCTGCCAGCTAGCTCCACACTAGAGCACCCTCATGCCCTGGCCACCCTCTCCGCACCATGTTGAACTGGTTGAAGCAGCCCCAGGCTGGCAGGCTGAACCCGAAGGCCCCATGCCAGCTGGGGCTGCTCCGACCTGGCATAACGTGCTCTGATTACAGGCACATGTTCAAATGTGGCACCTAGGAGGTTTTTTTGCTTTGAATTAAATTGCACGTGTAGATGCACCCATGAAGACCAACTGAAACTACAAGGTGATCTGGAGAAGATGGGTCTCCCAATCACCAAGAGTACTGTACTCATAAGCAATCTTAATATATAAAGAACTGTAGACATAAAGAGATAATTAACCAATTAAATGGGTTAAAATTTAATTTGCCTCAGAAAAGTAACAATCAAAAAAAGACAACAACAGTTGGACCAAATTTTAAAGACTATAAAACGCACTCTTCAGGCAAATGGACAGACCTGTTTCTTAAGTCTGGCAATTGGATGAAAACGAGACGAGTAGCAATTTGCACAGGTGATCAGTGGTTTTATGGCTGCATGCTCCTGGATTACAAAAACAATACACAGCACAAATTTAAAAATACTAGGTCTCAAACCAGCCAAGACTTGTGTGTGCAGCTTAGGTTTGTTGACTTCAGTAGGACTAAGTCAGGTTCATAAAATTAAGTGTGCGCAAAAGCGGGGAAGAGCCACACCATTAGTTAGTAGGGGTGCACCAAAAGAGATTTTTGGGGCCGATACTGATAGCTGATTTTTAAGGAGGCATATTGGCCAGTATCAATCCAATTTCCAATACCAGCCCAGCAGCTTGAAGAGCTACATGCAGCTGGTGAGTCTAGTGTGGTGGAAGAGGAGAGGGGGAAGGGAAGGGCCCCCACAGTGAGGGAGATGTGGGAATAGGACTGGGGCAAGTGTTGCCCAACCAGGGCAGGGTGGGTGGGGGGATGGAGCAGCAGCTCATCCTGGGAAGCAGCTCCTGCCGCTGCGCGCTGCATTTTTTAAAGATCTTTTAAAGCACAGTATAGATCAGGGCTATCCAACTTCTGGGCTGCCAAGGACCATGTGCTCCATGGGCCATGTCCAGGAGCAGCAAACTATGTGGGCAG
>NW_017729034.1:59363262-59366172 GCF_001723915.1 Gavialis gangeticus
GTATCAATCCAATTTCCGATACCAGCCCAGCAGCTTGAAGAGCTACATGCAGCTGGTGAGTCTAGTGTGGTGGAAGAGGAGAGGGGGAAGGGAAGGGCCCCCACAGTGAGGGAGATGTGGGAATAGGACTGGGGCAAGTGTTGCCCAACCAGGGCAGGGTGGGTGGGGGGATGGAGCAGCAGCTCATCCTGGGAAGCAGCTCCTGCCGCTGCGCGCTGCATTTTTTAAAGATCTTTTAAAGCACAGTATAGATCAGGGCTATCCAACTTCTGGGCTGCCAAGGACCATGTGCTCCATGGGCCATGTCCAGGAGCAGCAAACTATGTGGGCAGCACCTTCACCTTCCCCCTACCCCAGCACCAGGCTCTCCTTCACCAAATGGGCAGCCCAGAACATGCCCCCACCCCATGCAGCATGTACAACCAGCAACCCTTTCCCACTGTGTTGCCATGCCTGTAGAGTGGGGACAGAAGGCAGAAGGAACAGGAGCTCAAAGAAGCCAGCTGCTGTAGCACAAACAATGGTGCAAGTGGCAGGGACCTCAGACAGTGGCAGGGAGACTGCAGGCCACATGCAACCCACAGGCCATCAGTAGGACAGCCAGAGCTGACACGAGCAGGGTGCGGGGCCTGGGGCAAATCAGCCCATGCGGAGCCCCGCTCACGCTCCAATCCCATACGTCCCAGACCCAAAGAAGCTGCTGTCACCACTGGCAGCAGTAGCATTGGGGGGTGGAGGGGGATAGCAAGCAGCTGGATGTGAAGCAAGCCATGGCAGCATGGAGCTGTCAGAGCCACTCCACCCAGCTCCACAGGGCCCTGCAAAGTGCAGGGCCTGGGGCGGTCGCCCCAATTCACACCCCTCTAGGGACAGCCCTGCAGACAGCCTCATGTCCACAAAAAGGTGCAGAGTTTCAACACTATTGTTAAGAGAGGTATAGCCCAAGTGTGTTTTTTAAATCACGTTTGGCATCTAAAACAATTATCAATCACTCACCTGGCACGACATTAGCCCCTACCTTAAGGGTTACAAGCTCCTCTTCTTCTGAAAATCTGCATAAAAGTATAATGGCAAACCCAAGTATTTGGTTGGCTATTTCTCTAGGAAACTCATTTAAATTGATCTCTCCGTGGCTTAAATGGTCTCTCACACGTGGACCCTCTTGATGGTTCAAGAAATCCCAAAGAAATTCCTAGGAAAATGCAGGTGAATACAGCTATGCATACAACAGCATGATTCTACCAAAGCCCCAACAAACAAGCAATTCTTGAATCATAAAAGACTTTTAGAATTATTTGAAATGGAGGAGAGGGGCAGGAGGAACACCTCAAACCTTGCTTTAAAAAAAAAAAAAAGGCAGCTCTGCTCTCTTTGAAGAAGTCTGATCAGATCCAAAAAATAACCGAAAAGACTTACCGGTACTTTAAATATCATAGTTAACCAAATACAACATTACTCTGGCAGATAACTAAGAGCGATAAATAAACAGTGAAATGTGTACAGCAGCATGATTAGCATTAGAGAGAAGGACTATAAACACAACAGCCCCTTCCAATAAAAACTACAAATGAAATGCAATCCTAAAGGCAGTCTGAGTCTCTTAAAGCCAGGAGGTAGTGCCAGCTCCCTGAAAAAAAATGATTCTTGTAAATCCTGATTCCTTTCCTTCCACGCTATTTTATGCCGAGGAAACTAATTTTGTGTTAATGTCTATTTTGCCCCTTTCAGATTTAAAAATCATGAACTTTAGATTACCAGCTCTGGGGAGTTGGATTCACATCTAAATTACATATTAACCATTCAGCACCATCATAAATTTGCTACTGTATAAAAAAGCCATTTTTTTTTATTTTAGCCAATTTTTTAAAATGAAATCTTCATATTTTCCCAAGCAGGAAGCAACTGTGACCACCTGAAACCTGAGATCCTGCTCCTGCCTTTGTTTCAAGGTAATCTGCATCATCACAGGAGAAGAGAGGCTCCATACCAGCTATGAACTGACTGCCCAGAGGAGTTTTCCATCTATTAACTCCTCTGTGAAATCCTATGAAATATGACCTTTCATTTCTACCCAGGAGAACTTTTACAATCTTTTCTCCAACGCCTGATGAAGGGTGCTTATGCTTGAAAGCTTGTAATTAAAGGAATTTTTTTGCAAAAAATCTTGTTGGTCTAATAAAAGATATCATCTCTACTAGGAGTCCTGATTGCCTACTGAATAAGCAGCATTTAACAGCAGCAGCAACACAAAGACAAACATACCACTGCTGGTTCTCCAAGAATTAGAGGAAGCTGATTGATCTCTTCATCCGTCAACTGTTTTGCCAACATCTTTAAAAAACCAACAAAATAAAACAAGGTCCTTTGAAACTGAAAAGCTTACTATAAAAGAAAGCTACAGTGAAAAAGCCAATGAAAAAATATGAACCTGCATCAAAGATACTGCCAAATCTCCAGCAGCAAATCCATTGATCGTACTTAATTCTGATAGACAATGAGATCCAGTACAAGCCATTAATGACACCCTCAAGTAAAGCTGTCAGCTGTTTAAATCATGCAACTGGCACGAGTCATTTGTCAGATGCCATTGATTTCACCACTTCAGACTATTTAACCATGCAGGCTAATTTGTGGGGGAACAGCTCTCAGAGTTGTCTGCCCTTTATTAAGGCTCTTGACACCCTTGAAACTGAAAGGACCTCAAATAGACTGATGCAACTTTAAAAGGGGAGGGGTTGGCTGTCACCTCCTAGGAGCTGCACCCTCATGCTCCTCCAGAGATAAAGTGAACTAAACTGTAGTAACTTTGGGCACTTTTACCCATACTCTGGGGGTGGGAGGGTGGTGCTTTAATTAGAGCAGCTCTGAGAGCTGCTCTAAATAAAATGCCACAGCATCTTCTGCATCACC
>NW_017729034.1:59367391-59368463 GCF_001723915.1 Gavialis gangeticus
GGGGGTGGGTGTGTGTGTGTGTGTTGGGGAGTGCTGGAGATGGACTGTCTGGCAGAGGCCAGGCCCCTGGCCACAATGTGCAACACTGGACAGAGCTGTGCCCCACTGGGCACCGGCACCTGCACTGAGCACCCCTGCCTGCTGCTGCTGATGCCACCACTTGCCGGTGCTGTGTGCTATGGGGAAAGCATTGGGGGTGTCCCTGTCCCCCTCCACCACCACTCTCCTTCACACCCACAGGCTACCAACCCAAGCTCCAAACTGTTGCACTGCTGCACCCCTGGGCACAGGGTCCATGCTGCTACCAGCCTCAACCCCATTCTCCTGCCCAGTTGCAGCTCGGCCCCCGCCCCCATCACTTCCCTACCTGCTGCCCAGAGCAACTGCGAGGCAGGGGAAGCAGTACAGGCCCCAGTGGCTGCAGCAGCCCTGCTTGGAAGCTGCCCACTGGCCAGGCCAGGCCCTTCCACCCACAAGGGTGGGAGTGAGGTGCAATAGGGTATGTTTGGGGGGGTGTTACATGTGGGCACCTCATTTCCACCCTTGTGGGCAGAAGGACTGAGCCTCGGGTACAATTCACTAGTGGGAGCCATGGGCAGGCCAAATCCAGCGTGAGGGCTGTATTTTGCCCACCCCGATATAGATGCAAGAATTACAATATTACAGCTTATACCATTAACAGATACAGATACAAGTGTTATGACTGGCTACACTTTTGTTTCAGGGCTGCAAAAGCACTGCACCAAGAACAACTGAAATAGACTACCCTCCCCCCCCAAAAAACACCAAAAAACTAACAACCAACTCCACATATGAAGCAATTTTCTGATTGCCAAACAATCAGGTTATGTGCAACTTACAAACTAATGCACACATTCTGGATTTTGGAGAGTTGGATTGAAGAGAAATGAGTTGTTACAAACTCTCTGTAATTATACTTGCACTCACCTCAAAAATGAGAACCTGTGAGATGTGACAACATGCATTTCAGCTACAGAGATACGAGTATACAAGATGAAAAGATTTAGAAAAAAATTCTTGTTTATTCACCAATATACATTGACACAGAGGG
>NW_017729034.1:59373463-59373695 GCF_001723915.1 Gavialis gangeticus
ATAAAATGCCACAGCATCTTCTGCATCACCATTCCTGCGCTTTAAAATGGCAGCAGAGGCGCTTGAACTAAAACTTGCTTGCCAAGCTTTAGTTCAAGCACCCACGCCGCCATTTTTCAGCACAGGAATGGTGATGCACAAGACGCAGGAGACTGCTGGAGAACAGCAATTGGCATGCTTCAGCAGACTCAATTAAGCAGCTGGCTCCAGCCCCGGGGGGGTGGGGGGGTGG
>NW_017729034.1:59378695-59386551 GCF_001723915.1 Gavialis gangeticus
GCTGCACCCCTGGGCACAGGGTCCATGCTGCTACCAGCCTCAACCCCATTCTCCTGCCCAGTTGCAGCTCGGCCCCCGCCCCCATCACTTCCCTACCTGCTGCCCAGAGCAACTGCGAGGCAGGGGAAGCAGTACAGGCCCCAGTGGCTGCAGCAGCCCTGCTTGGAAGCTGCCCACTGGCCAGGCCAGGCCCTTCCACCCACAAGGGTGGGAGTGAGGTGCAATAGGGTATGTTTGGGGGGGTGTTACATGTGGGCACCTCATTTCCACCCTTGTGGGCAGAAGGACTGAGCCTCGGGTACAATTCACTAGTGGGAGCCATGGGCAGGCCAAATCCAGCGTGAGGGCTGTATTTTGCCCACCCCGATATAGATGCAAGAATTACAATATTACAGCTTATACCATTAACAGATACAGATACAAGTGTTATGACTGGCTACACTTTTGTTTCAGGGCTGCAAAAGCACTGCACCAAGAACAACTGAAATAGACTACCCTCCCCCCCCAAAAAACACCAAAAAACTAACAACCAACTCCACATATGAAGCAATTTTCTGATTGCCAAACAATCAGGTTATGTGCAACTTACAAACTAATGCACACATTCTGGATTTTGGAGAGTTGGATTGAAGAGAAATGAGTTGTTACAAACTCTCTGTAATTATACTTGCACTCACCTCAAAAATGAGAACCTGTGAGATGTGACAACATGCATTTCAGCTACAGAGATACGAGTATACAAGATGAAAAGATTTAGAAAAAAATTCTTGTTTATTCACCAATATACATTGACACAGAGGGTGCATCTACATGGGCACTTTACTTTGGAGCTGACATTAGTTCCACACTAAAGCACCACTTTCTACATGTGTGCCCGGACTGGGATGCAGTAAATTAATTAACTCCACTGTAGGATAGTACTGTCCGGGACAAGTACTATCTTAGAGCAGAGTAGTTACATGCGCCAAAATGCACGTGTAGACGGAGACGGAGGCTGGCTGGGGCATGAGGATACTACAATGCAGGGGGTGTGTGCTGGCTAGCCTCACACTTTAACACCCTCATGCCCCAGCTAGCCCCTCAACAGCATGTTGAGCCAGGGCAGAGCACCCCTGGGCTGACAGGCTGACCCCTCCCCCCCCACCTGGACCTCCTGCCAGCCAGGACTACTCCACCCCAGCTCAACATGCTGCAGTCCCAGGTCCACGTACAGAGACAACCCTAGCAGGGTGCAGAGCCCAGGACAAATCAGACTGTGTGGGGCCCCCTTTCTCATCCCACGGCACACTAATGTAGGTAAATGAACATTGCGGCACACTGGACACACTGCGGGAGTGTTGGCAGCTGGAATTTATGGCTGGCACAGTTAAAGAAACTTCCAACCTATGGGGCGAGTGGACGGGCTACACCTCAAATGCAGCAGCCACGCCAAATGTAGGAGGGGCCACAGCCTCTCCGCCTGGGGCTCTGAGGGGCCCCCCAAAGTGTGGGACCTGGGGCAGTTGCCCCAATTTGCACCTGCCCCAGGACAGCTCTGTCCATGTGTAAATGCTGCGCCCAAGAGCAGTAAACTCCAGCACAAACTGCAACTGAGTTTATTGTTATGTGCTAATTGCACATGTAGATGAACCCACATATTAGAGCAGATTTTTTCTGAATACTCTTAAACCAAAATATTAACATGGCAGGAGGTGCGAGTGGTGGGACTGAGGCATCAAATCCCATTGTGTCTTGAAATGAATACATCAGGCACCTAACGAACACATTAAAAAACTGTTTTCGTTTAGAGCAACTCTTAAGCTTCCAAACAACCTCGCTAACCTTGGATCAAAAAGCTAAAGTGCTCTACAGCTTGATCACTTCAAAGTGGCTCAGTATGGAATAGGATTTGCCAAAATATGCCCAATCTCATTTGCCCTCTGAGACAGGCAAGTCTCAAATATTTAGCAAGAAAAATGATACTACAACTGAGGGAAAATCATCTTAATATTGGTCCAACATTATGGCAAAGGACTTAAAAATCAGTGGGAGTAAAAAGTGTGCGAGGTTTTTGGGAGCTAAAGATAAAAATGGAATATTAAACTTTTCATGCAAGTCATAACCAATTAAGCACCATCACTTACTGTTTGGAAATTAAGAAATAATACCCCTTCTTTTTACACTGATTTCAGTCACACTTGGAATACCGTACTTCAATTGGGCCCACAGATTAGATCTGGCTTACAGACCCACCCTGCAGCACTTGACTGGCCCATGGAGCCAAAAGGTTGGGCATCACTGACTTAAGGGAACAAGACCTGTGTTTCATTTGCTATGGTCTTGAATCCTAAGGTTAACAATAACTCTCTGTAGAAAACAAAAAATTGTGACAGTCCCCCCAAAAAATCACAATTAACATACCTCATCAAGGGTGGTGTAAAGAGAAGAAGGCTACAACAGAAGACAACAGTATTATTCCATCTTTGAGAGAAAAAAAAGAGATAATGATATTAACTAACCTGACACATTGAATTTATTCTTACTAAATTATTTGATAAATCAGGGGTTACAAATTGGAATTATCCCTTATAGATGAGGAGCAGATGAAGACCTGAGTAACTTAGGCTCAAAAGCTGCTTTAGTGGAAATGTTATCAAGTGTTCCTGTAGCTCTGCACTATTGGGCAACTTCTGACAGCGGTTGGTGAAATCTGGCCATGAGAAAAAGCTACTTGGGTAAGCCTAATAATAAACTGTATTTTAAGACATCTGTTTTAAGCTTGTTAATAATAAATCATAATCAAGTTTATGCAAACACAAACCTACTTCAGCAGTTAGCAGTCTACTCGGACATTTATTAACTGTGGTAAAGAGTAATCTAAGGCTGGTTTCCAACTGAGGAAGTAATAATGTAACACAGTCAGCATACCTGAAAAGTTAAAGGAATTCGCATTAATTTATTTCTTCAATCACAAATCCTTATGGATATCAAGGGCATCTCAGAAACACTTAAAAAACAGTATTACAGCTGTATTATAGGCACCCAATCAAGATCACAATCTCATTGTGCTAGCTACTACATAAACATGCAGCAAACAGCTAGAAAAAACGAAAAATCTAAAGACAGACAAAATATGACAAGTCTGTGTAGCATTCAAAGAGATGGAAGGCTAAAGGAAAATAGAACTACAGTAACATGATTATATTGACCAGCAATATACCAAGTTGGTAGGTTTAGACTTTTTTTTGAGGTTTATTAAAATACTTCTATTTCTTAGTTTCATTCTTTGGGCTTTCCTTCATACTCTTGTTCAGACTTCAAAGTCTAATTTACAGGTCCAGCCAAATGTCTCACACAGCTGTAAAGATACACAATTCTCTCAGTGTAGTTCCATACACACAAAAGCAGAATAGTTTATTTTAAAATTATGCTGCATTCTAATGAAAACTGGCCATTAAGCAGATAAAAACTAACATTTTGAAGGCTATGGGTTTGACTTGCTGGTTTTCCCTAAGTAATTGATGCCTATGGTTTAAAAAAATATCCCAAAATTGGTAAAAATGGAAAATGTAATGTAATGGTTCTGTTACCTGTGCTGCCTGAAAGCGGTTAGTGCAGAAATCCAAAAGGGTAACATGATTTTTAACACAAAACTGGATCTCTTTGCTAGTTCCTCAGTTAAAGAAAGCACTTCATAATTAATATCTGCAAATCAACAAAAATAGACTTTAATGATAATAACGGACTGGCTATACACTGAAATGCAGATATACCTGATGAAGCAGAATTAGTCCTAACAAAATTTTATTTTGGGGCAGATAATACATAAAAGTAGACTTCACCATTATTTCAATTACTTCAATCTGGTTAACTTCTCTTACCTAAGTGTTTCATAAATACCGTTTTCTTAGCCTTAGAGACTAAACACAAAACACAATTAAAAAAATTGGTTACTGTCACTTGGCAAGACTCATTTTCTCTCTGAAAAAAAAGGTAAACTAAGAGTTCTGTGGCACTTTCATGGAAATTCTGCATCTGCTTCTGATGAACTTATATCTGTAGGTTTTATTATTCACTTAATTCTATGAGTCAGTGCTGTAACCCTTGCAATATTTGTTTTTATATTAAATTTAATTTCATTCTGCTCCTGCTTTGTCATTTTATGTCCCTCACAGTATCACCAAGATGTGCCACTAATGTTGTGAATGAAATTCACGTTGTAAAGCATTTCTTTGCAATTACAGAAGCGGAAACATTTCCTTTCTTAAGAAACTCTTCTATTCTGAAGGACAGTTCTGTGGCAAATGCAACAGCAGTAGAATTTCTTAACAAAGGAAGACCAGAATATTATACTTAATTTTGCCCCAGAGGCCCAGTCTCAGTTCCACAAGCAGAGGGGAAAGCAGCTCAAAAGAGTGTTGAGTGCTCACAATCTGCGTTAAGGTGAGTGCCAAGGGCATCCTCTTGCTGATGCTCACAAAATAGTAAGACTTGACTGAATAAGACACAGATGGACAATTATTTTGGCTAGAGGACCACTTTAGGAATTTGGGCAAACTGTTGCAGGCCAGAGGGGCAGGGGGGGAATTGATACTACTGATCCACTGTTGGGGGCGCCAGATGGATCTGGTGGACAGGGTCTCCATGAAGACTGGTTGGGGCCCCCACAGGCAAGGCATACTCAAGCCGGGTAGATGGGATGGGGCTCTAGGCAAGCTGGGAGCAGCATCCAGGAGCAGGATGGGCGAGCAGAGGCTGCAATAACAGGGTGATGACAGCACAGGACCGGGGCTGGGGTCAGGACCTGAGGCAGAGACATGATCCACTGCCTGCACATCCATGCCCACGGAACTGGCGTGCATTGCAGGGATATGTGGGAAGCAGATCATAGCTCTGCCCCAGGCCTGGCCCTGCATTGTCACCACCCAGTGATCCTGGCCCTGGCCCCTGCCTGTCCATCCTGCTCCCAGACGCCACTCCCTGCCTACCTGTGGTCCCATCTCAACCGCCTGGCTGAGCTTGCTCTGCCCACAAGGGTCCTAGCCAGTTTCCATGGGGACCCTGCTCACCCACTCCATTCAATGCCCCAGAAGTGGGTGCGGGGCAGACAGGCTGGGGTTGCCTGGACAGTGGGGCCAGGGCCAGAACCAGGTCTGGTGGCAGTGAAGTCACTAGCAGTGGTGGAGACATTAGAGGCAATAGCTGGAAGGAGCTGCACGCACCAGGACGGGCAGCAGAACTGGCTGCACACACCATGGCCCAAGCTGCCCCTGCACCTGGGCTGGTTAAAATCCTTTGGCGGGCTAGATCTGGCCTGTGGGCTGTGTCTTGCCCACCCCTAAAATAAGCCAAAAAGCTTATGCGAGTTCCCTTAGGCAGCCATCACCAAAACGATTCTGAAGAGTCCAAATGAGAGACAGGAGGGGAAAAAAAAAAAAAATGGTCTTCTCTGGCAAAAGGACCAGGATAAACTGAGATGGCCCTGCACCCTACCCTGTCTTAGGGTTGAATCCTCATCCAAGCAGACTGCACTGCCACTGGACCATGAAGATACACTGACCCTCAAAAGACAAAGATTTCCAAGAGGTAAACTAGATGATGATTACAGGGTTTTCACCATCAACATCAGGAGACTAGAGAGTGTTTTAAATCTTTTATGAATAGGGGTGCCAAACATCTGGCCCATGTGGCTTATCATTACAACTGTTGGAACTGCTGCATCTGCCTGGCTCTGGAAGCCAGGGGCTTAACAGTGCTGGTGCTTTCCCCCAACCTTAACTTACCTGCCACTGTATTCAAGGCTTTTGTTGTTGCTGAGAACTTAAGAAAAAAAAAGCATCCAGAGGGAAGGGGTGAGGATATGTGCTCACAATATGTGCACACACTGAGCCACCCACATAACTACATTAACCCCCCTGGGTTCTAGAGCTGTGCCAATATTGCAACTCTAGCAGCCATGGGAATTAAACACCACTTGTGTAACATATGGGTCATCAGGCCTGCAAGAAGCCTCATGGTCCAGATCTGGCCCACAGGACCAAAAATTTTGATATGCTTGCTTTATAAGAAAGCTTAGATGACGTAGATTTAAATGCCTGTGCTTGATTTTGGAAAAAAATCCCCCAAATGACACAACTTGCAACTGCATTAAAAATATTCCTGCATCTTTTACGAATTTATTTAACAGCTGCATACAGATATTTTAATTAAGGGACTGATAATAGAGCTGTGGAAAACTAACTGTTTCCAGTGACAGTTTTGGGCTAACAAAGAACACAGGAGCCAATCTCAAGATGTCACAACTTCACGATTAGATACTTGCCTGGAAATATGTCCAACTCCTCCAAGTTACTGAAAGTTATGTAAGGTCGGTGTACTAAACTGAATTTGTTTTGCACAAGGTATCTCTTTAGTAACTGCCCCAATCCTGCAGTTAAAAAAAGCAGCATAGAGCAATATCTAGGGAAAAACATCACTGTATATTAGAAGAGTTTATAAAACTGAATGAGTTAAAAAAAAAAAGAAAGAGAGAGAGAGAAAAAAAATGGTGTTTGTGGGCCAGGGGCATTATGAAGACATCTACATGCATGGGGAGTTGAACTTGCAAGGGGGAAGAAAGCAATAAATCTCATTCCTTCCCCACTCGTAACCATGCAAGTACAAACATGTAACACCTGATCAAGTTCACAAGTAGAGGGAAACCAGGAATTTGGAAAAACCTATTTTCTATTTGGCTCTATTTGCTCTTCTTCCTGTCCCATGCGTGTGTCTTTAGTTCCTGCTTATTCTTGCTGCTGCTCAAGTCATCTACTCAGAATAATTCTACTTTCCAACAGACAAGGCACCAAGTCTCCCACAAGAGCACAACTTGCTCATTTCCCAACTGATGCAATAAGATGGATATTACAATATTTTAACTCAATTAAAAAATAGAGCATAAGCAGCTACTGAGAGGACCTTCCCAGAAAACCCACCCACTGAGACGTGTCTGGAGGAGAGCTGGGAAAACCAATGGCCACAGTAATGCTATTGTTAAAAATTAAGTGAAATGTTGCCACGTTTCCACTGTATTCTGCTCTGCTAACTTTATTAGCTCTTCCCCATGCCCACAAACACAACTCCAGTTAACCAGTTTCATATACAGTTAAGATATTCTATAAGGAAAAGACAGGAGTGGACTTAGGAAACCTAGAGGTACCCAAAGGTTTGTAAGAAACAAAATTTCAGTTAAAAATAAAATGAAAGCATACTAGAGTTGTTACTTACTTCTCCTCTTGCTCCTAGACCAACTAGTAAAAAAGGCATTTTGAAAAAATAATTTCCAAATTCACTTGCAACTTACTTTACAGGAATTTCTTGAGGGGAGGCAAATCCATGCCACAAAATGTTACGAAGATTTAGACCACATGGCGATCCAACAAATACTCTTAGTACATTCATCTAATTAGGATAGAGAAAGATTACCACATAAGGAAATATATCATTTGCACCCTTGTATGTATTTCACTTCGAGACTATTTCACTTAATATTAGTATCTGCCAGGAGATGTTCCTCTGCAAACTCCTGACCATTTAGTTGATCAGTCATGGTTTATTATTGACTCCAAGATGAACATGAGTCGGCAATGTGGGGAGGCGGCTAGGAAGGCCAACTGCACCTTGT
The DNA here is from genome assembly GCF_001723915.1 of Gavialis gangeticus. Taxonomy (NCBI): domain Eukaryota; kingdom Metazoa; phylum Chordata; order Crocodylia; family Gavialidae; genus Gavialis; species Gavialis gangeticus. Next base: position 59,386,338 of record NW_017729034.1, read on the forward strand.
CGTGCATCCACAGATGCATCTCGAGCAGGTCCAAGGAGATGATCCTCCCCCTCTATGCGGCACTGGTCAGGCCGCAGCTGGAGTACTGCGTCCAGTTCTGGGTGCCGCACTTTAAGAGGGATGTGGACAGCATCGAGAGGGTCCAGAGGAGGGCCACTCATATGATCAAGGGACAGCAGGGTAGGTCCTATGAGGAAAGGTTGCGGGACCTGAA
>NW_017729034.1:59391551-59392148 GCF_001723915.1 Gavialis gangeticus
AGCCACAAAATTCATTTACTATAATGCATGGCATTCCTTAAAAGGCAGGTTTGTCATCTTGACTGCACACTATCCAGCTTGCATATATAAAACGGGGTATACACTAGGAGCAATTAGTTGATAACAAAAGCTCCAAACTATGTGGATACAGAAAGACAAACAAACAGGGTGAAATTTTGTTCTCACTTGTAATCTAAATCCAAAACAGTTTAATTTAATTTGATAACTGTATTCTAATTTAACAAGGAAAAAAAAAAGTGGCTTACTAATCTGGGGAATCGGAAAAAAAATCCCTTCAACCTCTGCCAATTCTCTTTATCTGAAAGCTTGAACTACATGTATTATCAAAACCCTCAAATTAGATCGGGGTGGGCAAAATGTGCTCCGCAGGCCAGATGCGGCCCGCCAGGCCATTCTACCTGACTGCAGGGCCCCTAAACAATTTAGAAAATTAATATTTATCTGCCCCTGGCTGCCTGTCATGCGGCCCTCAATGGCTTGCCAAAACTCAGTAAGCAGCCCTCTGTTAGAAATAATTGCCCGCCTCTGAATTAGATTCTTGAAGCAGCATACATTCTGAGGGCATCTACATGTGTG
>NW_017729034.1:59397148-59409110 GCF_001723915.1 Gavialis gangeticus
CTGTTAGAAATAACTGCCCGCCTCTGAATTAGATTCTTGAAGCAGCATACATTCTGAGGGCATCTACATGTGTGCTTTACTGCAGTTGACTAATTAGCTCTGCAGTAAAGTATCACCGTCTACACATGCAGCACTATTAGGCCAGAGGAAACTAATCAACTCTGCTGTAGGATACTACTCACTGATACAAATACTATTCTACCATGCAATTATTTATTCTACTGCAATGCATGTGTAAATAGTCACCCAGTCACATTTTCCCACAGAATTAGGCTCCCAAAATTGAAGTGTGCATCTCAAGTGGGGAAGCTGATTTTTCTGCCCAGAACAGAAACATGGAGATGCTACAAATTGACTGTTGCCTTGTCTCTTTCTCTTCCCTTCAGCACCTGCAAGGAGGGAAGGGAAAATCCAGGGGCAGATCCAAAGGGAGTGCAGTAGTTACTTCACATCCTGCTTTTATGCCTTTTTAATTCTGCACTTACGGAGTCAATTGACTTCATGATTCATTATAGATCTACCCAATTCCTGCTTACTGCTCTTCACTCCACAGGTGTTAATGACTCTCTCTCCTTTCACTAATCACGTTATCCTTCTGTTGACAACTGTGCTGTCCTTAAGACTGTTTTTAGCTCTTTTAAAAAAATCCGAGCCCTGCCCATAGAGTCCAGTGCTCAGCAGTAGCTATAGTTTCATCGTTTGGCTGAAGGCCTGCCAGGAATTCAGCTATGAAAGTGCTATAACTGTAGTTTTTGCTTGACCAGGAAAGCTGAGTGAACTGCTCAGCCAAAACTCTGGAAAAATCTTTACTTCTTCATTCTACCTTTTCCAAAAAAGGGGTGTGCATCTTATGTGGGGGTGTGTAGTATGAAAGAAAATACACTATTTACAAATTTGCTCATTTTAAGTTACACTCAGCCATTTGGTAAAAGGAAAGCCTACCTTACAGGCAATAGGCTCTAACTTGAAAACTACACACTCACCACAGATCGTCCAAAGACTGCAGCAAGCTCCTGAGATGCAAGCAAGTCTCTCAGAAGAAAAGGACAGTCTTTCCCAATTAGCAAGAATACCTTAAAAGTCAAAGTAGGATAAATATGCTCAGAAAGAAATCTCTCAATGTGCATTATCTGCATACTTCAAGTACACAAAAACTTAACTATTTTATGCCAATAACTACAGTCAATAGATCAAACAAAATACTTAAATAAAAACTCTACTATGGGCTTTATTGTGAAATAAAGACAGCCCCATCTATCTTTTTGCCTGTCACCAAATTTCCAAATGTAGTGCTGTTCCTTGGTTTTACAAAAAGACAATTCAGATGATTTAGAAAACAAAAAGCCCTGGATGCAATGCCTCTTGCTCAAGCTCACCTTCTCTTGAAATCAGTGAGGGTCTGTTGCCTCCTCTTCCCAATATTTTCTGTCTTCCTCTACAAGGATTTCCTTTCATATTTATTCTCCCAACAGCTAGCTCTTTTATTACCAGAAGATGAACTCAATTTCTTCAAATACTGGCATTATGACAAGGAACCTGGACAGACCAGTCTGTCTAGGCCTCAGCCAGCTCACTATTTCCACATTTTAAATGACCAGCCATTAAGACTTAGCAGCCAACTAACGTTTCTAGTCTGAGTGGGACACAACTTCAGAGATGGATGCACACTGACATGGATTCAGCGTTCAACAATTTTTGCTGTATCAACCACTGGCATTAAAAAAAAAATGTATGCAACCAGAATTCATTAACGCATATGTAGGTTTGCCACTTATATTTGCACTTTTTTTTTTTTTTTTTTTTTTTGCTATAAACTAGTATGGGACTCCTTCAGTGGCGAGTTCTGAGGGATGGTGTGTTGAAGATATCCAGGGGTCAGCACTAAGCTCAGTGGGGACAGGGTAGTTGGACAATGGATTCCACCCCTCAGAAAAGGGTGATTCATAGAGGATCTGCACCCCAAGACACTGATGATGCTTTGAATCTATTTCAACTGCAGACTTAGAGCACATGGGGGATCCAGCAGACACATCCTTGACAGCAGTCTGGAAAGTGTCTTAGTGATGCTCAACCAGGGTTCTGCAGCACCCTGGAGTGCCTTAAGATTCTTTCAAGGGTGTTGTAGGTTAGTACTGTTAAGTGTGCAAACATAATTCACAAGATAAACCCATAGATTTCAAGTAGGAATTCACTGTGTTAAAAACATTCTGGCCTTTTGTGGTCTTTCTGAATTCTTTGCAGGACAAAAAGTTCTCTTATTTTTCTGTAGTGAAAAAACAGATGAAATCTAAGAGTTGGCATTTTCCGAAGGGTACCTTGAGTCTAATGAGGGGTGTGCGAGTCTAAGAAGGTTGAGAACCACTGGCTTAAGAGGAGTTGCTTGACAGGATTCTGTCACATTCATCATTTATGCAACTTCTCCCAGATGACTCCCAGGAAGAATCCAACATGTCTCCTTAATCATCTGAGGCAAGACCTGGAAGACCTTTAATTCTTTCAGGTGGGCAGTAAATGGAGGACTGACAGCATCATCTGGGAAAGGGTGAAATGAATGTAGGCTACTGCCTTTCTAGAAAGTGGTCGTCCTTGCTTATTTTCTCTCCTTCCCTATCTTGGGGTTGAATTAATTGTAGTGCTTTATTCAGTGAGACAGACCTGGGTCTGAAAACTGTAGATGAGTTTAGCTGTCTTATGCAGGGGTTCACCCCTAGGGAACCAGTACAACTATGGCTCATATGGGTAGCAAAGAAGGTATGCTGGACACACTCATAGCAGCTAGCTGAGGTATGCCATGGACCTTTATGGTCTTCCTACTCCCTGCAGAGATTCTTCAGCGCTTTCAAATTCTTGCTGTGCTACCCAATGGTAGTGAAGAGGGATACCTGGAGGAAGAAGTTCTGCTCTACTTCTTTAATGGCAAGAAACTGATTTTTATGTAGAGTCTGATTTGTCCAGTGCTTTGTCTCAGTACTGTTATTATGGGATGTTTGCAATAATCTGTGGTAGCCTCTTAATGAGGACAATCTGGAGCTAGTCTTAGAGAAAGCTCTTTTGGTGCTACATACTTAAGGGGCATTGGTACAATTTGCCACTCTACAGAATGAGACTCTTATGGTGCCAAAGATTTTAGTGCAGATGCATCCATTGCCATAGTATTCCTCACATTCAGTAGAGTCTGTTAGTTTTTGCAAATAATCACTCAAACAACCTTAAAAGTAAGTAATCCTTGTCATCAGAGACCACTTTAACCAAATACCATTCTAAAGCATGGACACTACAAAGAGCTACATGAGAGGGAAGGCTAACAGAATAAGATGAAGCATTTCATACAGATATTGACTACTTGCAACCCCACATGCTGCAGTAATTTATAAGTAGGGAATTTTGAAACAAATAAGCTTGAAATATCTATAAGATTTTATACACATATTTCTAAAAAGGTCATAATACAAGGAGACAAACTTGGGGGAGAAGGGTTAAATTACACAATTTTTTGAAGTTGCTCCTACTCTATTATTACCTCAACCTAATTGGTCAAATGACTTACCTCCTCTGACTTTGCCACTATGTCAGGAACTGTAGTTAGCAGTTAGCTTCTAGATTTTAATGCACTGCATGGGGCTTGTACATTTAAGTGGCTGCCGTATCTAGTACCATATGCAATGCAATCCTGGTTTCTCAAGTATAATAAGAGCTCAAAGTCCATTTTTAACCTATTAAACCAAAAATGCAACAAACTTAACAATTTGCACTTACATCACCCAAAGCTCGTTCCAGACAGGATGTTAGTTTCATTAAGCTAAGTGCAATTGCTGTAACCTGCATACACTCCAGAACATCAAATACTTCAAGAAATAGCTGTGAAATTAAAAGAAGGAAAGTTGTTTCACACTGCCAGTGCACTGATATTAAAAACAAAGATTAAAATTCTCAAAACACAAAGTTTTCTGAACCTGAAATAAGGCTGCAGAAGAAACAAAACTGAATAATCACCACTAGAAATTTGTTTAAACACTGGTCACACAATAGCTAGCCTACAACTTCCAAACCAGGTAACAGCCATAGAAGCACTATTCAGGAAGACCTTTGTCCAGGAAGTGGACAAAGAAAAAGAAAGATCCTTGAAAAAAAAGCAAATACAATCCTGCAAGTATTTTGCTGGGACATGCCAAGACATTTTATTCACTTTTATAGTGGGTAATACACATACATAAATTGTAATTCTAAGGTCAAACCAAGCAGGAAATGAACACACTTCAATATTGTTATGTTGCTCCTACACACAAGGTAGATTAATTTCAAATTCTGAAAACTAGAATGTGAAGATCAGCGTACTTTGTTGTTTACTCATGTGATTTGGTTCTAAACCTTCCACAGAGCACTGCATAAGACAAAATAATGATTGCCAATATTCTTTTTCCTACCTCGGTTGCATTTGTCCACTGGAACCACAATGCATACTGAACTTCAAACTGTTCCATGGTCAGGGATCGTAGGTGTAAGTGAACAGATTCGCATACAGGTCCTAGCAGTTGCACACTTTTGACATAGTCAATACTTTGATCTTAAAGTAAAAAACAGAAGTGTGACCACAGCAGCAAAAAGTCCTTCTCTCACAGGCTATAAGAAATTAAATATTCTATATTTTATGTATATATTTCATACAAGGAATTTTTTGGCCAACCCAGACTATTTTGCCAGTATTTTACTGGCAGTTTACTGCTCTATACAACGCAGATGAAAAATATTAAGGGAAGCTAAAATACAGGACAAAAGAAAATGCCCATCCCATATAAGAAAATTTATATTTAAAAAGGGCATGCAAACAATGGAAGTTCAGTAAGTTAGATTTTAGTTTAGGGGCAGGCAATTATTTTGGCCGGAAGGATACTTAACGAGTTTTGGTCAGCTGTTGAGGGCTGGACACAGAAAATCTTTTAGAATATATCATTTTAACAAATTATAGATAAAAACAAATCATATCTGATAATATATGTTTGATTTTTAGTATATTTTAATTTTATTTCAAAAAAATATTTTGTCCTAATTTATGTTGTTTGAGTTGTATATATGGAGGCAATGGCAAAATAGCTCAAAATGCAGTCTTATTCTTGTACATTGTGTGTGTGTGGGGGGGGGCACTGCTTGTGCACTAGGTCCCAGGCGCTGCCTAGGGGTGCAGGAATGCATGCAGCAGAGCTCACTTGGGTGGTACAGGTGAGGTCCGCACCCCCCACCCTGTCCAACCCACAGCACTCTGCATGGGGCCAAGCCCACCTGCTCCCACTCAGGGCAGCTTGCCCTGGCCTTGGCCACCGCACAGCTTCCCAGTGGGGCTGCTCCTGTTACTTGGGTGCTGCTCGGCTTCCCAAGCCTCCAGAAGCAGCGTCTTTTCCTCCTGCCTCTCCGGGAAGGGGTGGGAGCTACAGCAACGCAGCTCCTGCCCCAGCGTGCAGGCTCCAGCTTTAGGCTACCTTCCATCCACTCTGTGTACCCACTGCGATATGCAGACACTTGTGGGCAGCCGGGAGCTGAAGCCCTGCACAGTGGGGCAGAAACTGCCTGGCTGTAGCTCCCTCCACCACCCTGGAGGGGCAGGAGCTGCTGGAGGTGTGGGGAGCCAAGCAGCACCCAAATGGTTGCAGCCCTACAAGGAAGCTGTATATTAGGGCTGTGCGAAATTTAGGCAGCTGTTTCATTTTGGAGGTGTTTCGGCCTGTTTCAGTGTCTGAAACACTGAATGTGAAATGAAACAGAAGGCTCCAAAACATCTCTGAAACTAAATGAAACCATCCAAAATGTTTTGGAAAATTTCAGAGTTTTAGAGCCAGGCTTGCAGGGAAACAGAAACTAAGAGGGAGAGGGGGTGAAGGACTGTTCTAATATTGACATCTGTAGCTGGCCAGTGTCTGTGATCTGGCCCTGAGGTCTCTCCTAATCCCTGTGTTCTGGGGGAGGGACAGCAACTTGCTGTCATCCCACGTGCAGATCCGGGGGCAGCTCCACAGCCCTCCTGGGGGGCGTGGGCCCCCGGATCTGCATGTAGGGTGATAACATGCTGCTGCTGCTGGCAAGTGGTTATGAGTTCTGATTTGAACAATTTGAGGTCCAGTTTGACAGAAACCCTTGCACCTATCTCCTTGAAACCTGGCAGGCATCATGCCCTCAGAATGGGCTACCATCCTTGCAATTTTCATCAAAATCAGGCAAGAAATAACAAAGTTATAGGTATTTTAGTGATTCCCCATTATAGCCTATGGCTGAATCACCGAAAAAGTGCTGAAACTCCAAAACGGATTCGGCCGAATCAAAACAGAACAGTGATCCAAAACACTGAAACAAATCACTGTCCCTCCAAAATGGCCAAATCCAAAACCTAATCGAAACACCCGTTGTCGCATAGCCCTACTATGTACACTGGCTGGGGCACAGTGTCAACTACCCCATGCAGAGCTCAGCCCACGTGGAGCCCCATGGGGGCAGCCATGGGCTACATCCAAATCAATTGGTGGGTGCTTGCCCGCAGGCCAGATCCAGCTTGTGGGTTGTATTTTGCCCATACCTGGTTTAGTTCCATAGAGTCCAATACAGAAACACTGTTTACACCATCTGAAGATCTTGTCCTTTGTTCTAGTTCTTTTTTTTTATAATCATATCACTCTTTGGCAAAAAGCAGCAAATCTTAGCAAGGGCGATGGGGTGCCCCACAACATCAATACTGTCAGGTATGCAAACTTGATTCACAATATAAAACCTCAGATTTCACATAGGAATCCAGAGCATTTCAAACATTCTGACCTACAGTGATCAGAGTTCTTTGCAACAGAAAGCTGGTCTATTATTTTTCTGTCTGCACTCCATTCACAGAAAAAAGTGAGTGAAATCTAAGGTCTGGCATTTTCCTAGGGATGCCTCCAGTCTAACAAGGTTGAAAACCACTGTCAAAGTTTGTAACCAAGAGAATAGCTTCCAAGTTGACCTAACATTGTAGGCCAACCTTTTTTGAGGGTTAGGCCACCAAAAGTTAGCCCTGCACCTTCCCCAAGTGCCACTCCAATGCCCTTCTTCTGCCTGATCTGCTGCTCTGCTTTCTGATCCCTGCTCAACCTGCTGCTCTGCTTTCTGTTTCCTGGCCCATCTATCTGCCACATACCATGCAGAGGCTGCTCGTGGCACAGGTTGGCTACCACTGAACATCAGACCAAGGTAGACAGCATCACACATCTCTTTTGCTGCCTTTGGAAATGAGGGACAGCACTTGCCCTGAAGGAAACTTGTCAAATCAAAATTCACCAGATTTGTCCCATCATGCCTTCCACAATGGTTGAAATGTTATAACACATTCTATTCTATAGACAAACACTTCACCATCATATAACTAATATTCCATTAATCACTAAATGAGAAACAGCAATGGAAAACAGCATATGTCAAAGCATTTTATCTTCTTGCAACGGGTGGCTAAGAAAGGATGTAAACCAATGGATGGGGAGAGGGAGAAGATGCCAAAAAGAAGGCTTTGTTTTGCTTTAAATATTCTCTGTCTTACAGTCACTTTTTCAAGCCACAATGAAAAATGCAACAAGTACTTAAAAGTATATATTTTGTGTTTTGGTTTTTACCATTTCAGGAAGGCAGTTTTAAGATTTAAAAGTTCCTCTTGAAACTGAATTCTATAACATATAACGCAGTAATTGCTGCACCACAATTAAATATCCCAATTAGTCTGGGTTTACTTAAGCTCTGCTGTACTTTTGCTTTGTTTTCAGTCATAGCAAATACTAACCCGATTCAAGGTAACACACACGTTCTGAGATTGTTCTCCAACTTACTTCACCACGTTTAGACACAAAGTTATTAATATCATAGCTTTCTTTTATCTCAAATCCAAGTTTGCAAACCATATAATGCACAGCAGGAGAAAGACAGGTGGTGACTGGTTCAGGTAATGACATCTGGAACATAAGACAAAAGACATTTACTGTAACGAGGAATGACTATGCAACAACTAATTTTAAGCAGAGACAATTACTGCTGAGGGTGGGGGGAAGGAACCAACCCTGTAACTTGGAGCTTGTCTGAAGTTTCATTCTACATGGTGATTCACTCTGCTTCATCTGAGGCCATGCCCAGACTGTAAATTGACTATGCCTAGTGGTAGGACCCTTAAGCACTCTCCATGATTGTACAGTGAAGCTGCCTCAAGGCTAACTTGCAAAGCAAGCTAGCTAGCTGGCACCAACAATCAGAATTGATAATCATCTCTCACACATTATGTTGATATACCCATACTGCTTCTAGTCAGGAGGTGAATACAGTGTTAGAGGGCACTGCTGCAAGGCACAAGTCTGTGGTCTAGATACAGCCCAGGGATGTTTACAGGTAACAATATGGTGCTCTGCAAGGGTAACTAAACTGGATGGACCACCAGACTAACACTGCTGCACTGCTTCTGGTGGCAGGTAGCTCAGGTATCTGCATACAACCCTGAACTGGACAATATAGCTATAACCTGGGCAAGCCAACATAAAGATGCAAGAATAGCAAATAGGGAACTTTGCAAGAAAGACCACCAGACCCACTAATTATTCTGAATTAAAACAAGATTTTTATGGGGTCAAAATGTTTCACATCTATTTAGAGTGGATATCCACTTTCTTCCAAGGCATCTGGTATTGGCCATGGTCAGTGGAGAGCACTAGCCTAGGCAGATGACAAATCTGATTCAATACAGCAATTCAAGGGCCACCTCTATAAACAGCAACTCATTCTGTTGACAAATTTAAATTAGTAAGTTAAAATTTCTTTTTTTGTGGCAAAAGATTTTTCTCAAACTACTCTGAGTATGTATCTAGTTTGAGAACTGATTTATTAACAGTAAACACAAAAGGAAACAAACACTGTGATATAAGTTTATTAGGTTGACTCTATTGTGATTTTTTTCACTAGAGATCCAGAGAGCAAATTACCATGTAGAACTATTAAGTGCAGGCACTTAAACCAGTTAAGAGGCCACCTTAGTCCCAGCTCTGGGCTTTGGTCAGAACTCCAGGTAGTTAAAGTCCAGGGGTTAAAAAAAAAATTGGGAAACTTGCCTACTGAATGTGGCCAAAGGACACCCTAAATAAATTCCTAGCCAGACATGCCAAGCATCATTAAAAAAAACCAACAACCCCCAAACCCTGCAAGTTTGTCCATATTAGCAGCACTTCTAGCCAGGTAGCCAGTAAGGGAGTCACTGACTTCATGGCTTATTAGAATCCACTGGATCTCTTCTAAACTCTTCATTCCACAAGTGCTAACCACCCTCTCTTCTTTTTAATAGTCTTGATGTTCCACCCATGATGCTAGCTTTCCTTCTGCCATGCTGCTGTCTGCTTGCTGCTCCTGGCCACAAAGCTCCCATTTCACAGCCCTGCAGACTGGTTTTTAACCCACAAAATGATACAAAATGAGAGTGGAAAGGGACCTCAGGAGGTCATCTAGTCCAGTGGTTCTCAACCTTTATTGTAACAGAGCACATTTGTAAATAGTGATGGCCAGTTCCAACCCAGTAAATAGTTTAAGTAGAAAACAGCCCCCCAGGCCCTCACTCCCAACCCACTGTCCCCCACGCCCATTCCCCCAGAGTGTGGAGCAGAACTGGAAGGGGGCATGCAGAGGGTGGCCCCAAGCACCTCCTTGCAGGCTGAAACTTTGCCAATTCTGTTTTTCTCCTTTAAAAGAGAATCTATTTTTAAGGTTGGCTCACAACCCTTTCATGCAACCCACAGGTTAAGAAACACTGGACTACTTAAACCCCCTGCTCAAAGCAGGTCCATCCCCAAATAGATCATCCCAGCCAGGGCTTTTCCCTTGCTGCAACTTGGGACCACTACTTGTTCTGTCATCTGCCAACACTCTGAACAGTTTAGCTCCATCCTCTTTCAAACCCTGCTTCAAGTAGTTGAAGGCTATTAAATCACTCCTCAGTCTTTTCTTCTGCATTCTAATGAAGGTCTCTCTTTTTTGTTTCCATTCAAACCAGAACCACGGCCTGCAAGTGAGACTTCTATTTTCCCTTTACTAGGGTTACCATACATCTGGGTTTTCCCAGACATGTCCTCTTTTTGGGTCCTCCCATCTCTGCCTGGATGGAGGGGTGGGGGTTAAAAATATCAAGAAATGTTTTGGATTTTGCTTTGGTCAGCATTGAAGTTTTTTCTGGCCCTTCCCAACTTGCCTTAGCAAGGAGCTGCATGAGGCCAGGGGGGTGGGGGGTACAACAATGATTGGAGGCAGGGGCATAATGTGCGTCTGCGCATGCAAACACGTGGCCACCATACAGACAGGCAGGGTGGTAGAATCATAGAATCACAGAAAATTAGGGTTGGAAGGGACCTCAGGAGGTCATCTAGTCCAACCCCCTGCTCAAAGCAGGACCAGCTCCAACTAGGTCATCCCAGCCAAAGCTTTGTCTAGCCGGGTTTTGAAAGCCTCTAAGGATAAAGCTTCCACCACCACTCTGGGTAACCCGTTGCAGTGTTTTACTACCCTCCTAGTGAGAAAGTTCTTCCTAATATCTAATTTAAGCTTCCCTTGCCGCAACTTAAGACAGTTGCTCCTTGCTCTGTCATCTGCCACCACTGAGAAGAGTCTAGCTCCATTCTCTTTCAAACCCTCCTTTAGGTAGTCGAAGGCTGGTATTAAGTCCCCTCTCAGTCAACAAAACCAGCCCCAGGACTGACCCCTGGGGCACTACACTAGGTAACAGCTGCCAACTAGACATCAAATCATTACTACCCTCTGAGCCCTGGCGAATCCATTCCGACTGCTGCTAATAACGTTCTTTTCTTCCAGTTGCTTAGAAATTGATTCCTTGAGGATCTGCTCTATGCTTTTTCCAGGGACTGAAGTGAAGCTGACTGGTCTATAGTTCCCTGGATCCAACTTTTTCCCTTTCTTAAATATGAGCACTATGTTTGCCCTTTTCCAATCATTCAGGGCATCTCCTGACCACCATGAGTTTTCAAAGATGACCAGTGGCTCTGCAATCACATCAGCAACTCTCTCAGCACCCACAGGTGCATCCCATCCAGCCCAATGGACTTGTACTTGTCCAGTTTTTCTAAGTTGTCCCTAACCTGTTCTTTAGCCAGTTGGCTACTCACCTCCTCCCCAAACAGTGCTGCCTGATGCAGTACTTTGGAAGCTGACCTTGCCTGTGAAGACTGAGGCAAAAAAGGCATTGAGTACTTCAGCCTTTTCTACATCCTCAGTCACAAGGTTGCCTCCCACATTCAGTAAGGGACCCACATTCCCTGATCCTCCTCTTGCTACCAACATACTTGTAGAAACCCTCCTTGTTACCCTTCATGTCCCTTGCTAGCCACAATTCCAATTGTGCTTTGCCTTCTTGAGTTCAACCCTGCATGCCTGAGCAATGCTCTTATATTCTTCCCTATTTATTTGTCTATGTTTCCAGTTCTTATAACCTTTCTTTTTGTGATTGAGTTTGCTGAACAGTTCCCACAGAACAGAAGCAAGTCTTCTGCCATATTTGCTAGTCTTCCTGTGCATTGGGATGGTTTGTTCCTGCATTCTCAGGATGGGTTCCTTAAAGTACATCCAGCTCTCCTGGACTCCTCTTCCCCTTCAAACTGGCTTCCCAGGGAATTCTACCCATGAGTTCCCTGAGCAAGTCAAAGTCTGCTTTTCTGAAGTCCAGGGTCCTTAGTCTGCTGCTCTCCATCCTTCCTTTCCTCAGGATCCTGAACTCAATCATCTCTAGTCACTGCTGGCAGCTGGATGCAGGTAAGTCTATACGGGGGTGGGGGATGGAGGGCCAGGGCTTAGGGGGTGTCAGGGTGTGTGTGCGCATGTGTACAGAAAAGGGGGTGTGTGGTGGGGGGCAGGTGCCTGCCGGCACTGGGGAAAGCTGTCCAGGTGCTGGAGCTACAGCAGATGGAGGAAGGAGCCTGTC
>NW_017729034.1:59414110-59415647 GCF_001723915.1 Gavialis gangeticus
AGCTGCATGGCCCAGCCTTGTATGCCCTTGCTTGGAGGGGTGGGGCAGCTGGGAGACCCTGCAGGGCTGGGGAGAATAAGGGGATGCGGGGGCTGTGGGTCAGGAGTGTGGGGCACCTGAAGGGTAGGGGGGCTATGGTCGGGAGTGAGGGGCACAGCACTACCCTCCGCAATCATATTACTCTGGCCCCGGCTTGTCTTCATGGGTGGGAGGGGGGAACCACAACCCCCTCCCCCCATCTACCTTCTACTTCCGGGTGCCTCTCTTTCCGGCGCACAATCAGTGACGCTTCACCGTCGCTGCAGCAAACGTCACGCCGTGGGCGGGAAAGCCTCGCTTTCGCTGCGCGGGGGGGGAGTGGAGAGGCGGAGTCGGAGGCGGGCACTGGGGCTAGTTGATCCGCACGGCGGTTAGAGGGGAAGAGGGGGTGGTGCGGGCCCTCAACATCTCGCCGGCCACATGGAGAAGCCGGGACAGAAGCTGAAGCAGCCGCCGCTCCCGGGGGGTGGGGCCAAGCGGCGCACCAGCATGTTCGAGAAAGAGAATGTGAGGGACGCGGGCTGCGCATGCGCGCACGCCCCTCACTCCCCCCAGGTGTTGGAGGGTGGAGCCCTGTCTTGATTTCCTAGTGCGCATGCGCCCCTATGGCGGACCCGTTCGGTGACGTGTGCTGTTTGTGCGTATGTGCAAATTGCCTTATGGGCTCAGTTCGGTGGCTACCCATGGCTGGCATGGGGCCGAGTGCACGACCTCGCCCTGTTCAGCTGAGTTGTTTCCATCAGGCTCTGAACGGGGCCTCTCTCCACAGCAGTGGTTTGGGCAGAGGGTGCCTTCCTCACCCACTGAGGTCAAGAAAGCCTCACCTGTGAGGGGCTAGCTGGGCATAGGGCCTGGTGTTTTTGAGAGAGTTTGAAAAGGGGCCCAGTGGATACGAGGCAGCCGAAGGGAACAAAGGCTGAGAAACGGTCTGTTTGCCAGGCCAGATGCATGGCAGAAATGGTCAGTTTGTCAGGCCTGCTGCATGCCAGAAGCAAGCACCTGTCTTTATGCCTGTTTGGAAGGTTTCAGGAGAAAGGCATGACATGAAGGGCCTGCCTTTTCCCACCTAATGGCATCACAAAGGTCCTAGCATCGAACTCCCTGCCATGGTGCCATGACCTCAGGAAGATGAACCTTTGTAAATTGACAACTAGCCCTGCTTAGAGGTCTGAGCTTGTATGACCAGAGCACAACTTCATAATGGAAAATGAGCTGCAGTTCAGCTGGGGCTGGGATTCTTCAGAACCTGAGTGTGGATAGAGCTGGCGCGTGCAGGTAGCTGCCCTTGGACAGCTCTTCCTTTCTTGAGCCTGTAAATTCCAGAGATACCTCCCCTCTCCGCAGGGATTGGAGTGCAGGGGGTTGGTTATAGCCTGGTGGTTTAAGGGCATAGGCAAACAAGGTTCTTTAGGTAAATGTGACAGCCTTTATTAGACCAACTCTGTAGTTGGAAAGATTGTTCTTTGCAAGCTTTCGGGCACAAATACCCTTCTTCAGG
>NW_017729034.1:59420647-59420877 GCF_001723915.1 Gavialis gangeticus
AGTCACTGCTGGCAGCTGGATGCAGGTAAGTCTATACGGGGGTGGGGGATGGAGGGCCAGGGCTTAGGGGGTGTCAGGGTGTGTGTGCGCATGTGTACAGAAAAGGGGGTGTGTGGTGGGGGGCAGGTGCCTGCCGGCACTGGGGAAAGCTGTCCAGGTGCTGGAGCTACAGCAGATGGAGGAAGGAGCCTGTCCCTGCAGCAGGGGAAAGGGATGGGGGGGGGGGGGGG
>NW_017729034.1:59420974-59422989 GCF_001723915.1 Gavialis gangeticus
CTCCCGGGGGGTGGGGCCAAGCGGCGCACCAGCATGTTCGAGAAAGAGAATGTGAGGGACGCGGGCTGCGCATGCGCGCACGCCCCTCACTCCCCCCAGGTGTTGGAGGGTGGAGCCCTGTCTTGATTTCCTAGTGCGCATGCGCCCCTATGGCGGACCCGTTCGGTGACGTGTGCTGTTTGTGCGTATGTGCAAATTGCCTTATGGGCTCAGTTCGGTGGCTACCCATGGCTGGCATGGGGCCGAGTGCACGACCTCGCCCTGTTCAGCTGAGTTGTTTCCATCAGGCTCTGAACGGGGCCTCTCTCCACAGCAGTGGTTTGGGCAGAGGGTGCCTTCCTCACCCACTGAGGTCAAGAAAGCCTCACCTGTGAGGGGCTAGCTGGGCATAGGGCCTGGTGTTTTTGAGAGAGTTTGAAAAGGGGCCCAGTGGATACGAGGCAGCCGAAGGGAACAAAGGCTGAGAAACGGTCTGTTTGCCAGGCCAGATGCATGGCAGAAATGGTCAGTTTGTCAGGCCTGCTGCATGCCAGAAGCAAGCACCTGTCTTTATGCCTGTTTGGAAGGTTTCAGGAGAAAGGCATGACATGAAGGGCCTGCCTTTTCCCACCTAATGGCATCACAAAGGTCCTAGCATCGAACTCCCTGCCATGGTGCCATGACCTCAGGAAGATGAACCTTTGTAAATTGACAACTAGCCCTGCTTAGAGGTCTGAGCTTGTATGACCAGAGCACAACTTCATAATGGAAAATGAGCTGCAGTTCAGCTGGGGCTGGGATTCTTCAGAACCTGAGTGTGGATAGAGCTGGCGCGTGCAGGTAGCTGCCCTTGGACAGCTCTTCCTTTCTTGAGCCTGTAAATTCCAGAGATACCTCCCCTCTCCGCAGGGATTGGAGTGCAGGGGGTTGGTTATAGCCTGGTGGTTTAAGGGCATAGGCAAACAAGGTTCTTTAGGTAAATGTGACAGCCTTTATTAGACCAACTCTGTAGTTGGAAAGATTGTTCTTTGCAAGCTTTCGGGCACAAATACCCTTCTTCAGGCATAGGAAGAGTCTGCTGGTGTTACGTGTTCTCCGTGGTGGAACAGAAGCGAGCATACAAAATGCAGGTCTGTGAAAATGCAAGTGTGTGGCAGTGAGGGTTAGAGGCTATGGGAAACCATAGGTGCGAGACGGGTAGGTGGGGGGAAAGGGGAAATGTTGACTTGGTGATAAAATGTAGAGAAGTTACCTGGGGTTACTGGATGTTAGGCAGCTTATAATGTGCCATAAATCCAGTGTTTATATTTAGTCCATGAGCTTTTGTATCCAGTAGATTTATGAAGTGTAGTTCATAGGCTTGGTTATGAAAGGTATTTTGTAAAATCCTTTTGTGTATTAGAACTGAGAGATTGGAGAGAGTGGTTATCTTGTGAGAAGTGTGCATAAGGTAACCCTCTCTTCATTTTACCCGCTACATTCTATCACTAGGCCAACATTCCCCCTTCCTCCTCCCCACCTACCTGTCTCATACCTGTTGTCTCCGATCCCCTCTGATCCTCTCTGACAGACCTGCATTTTGCGTGCTGGCTTTTATTCCACTATGGAGAATGTATTATACCAACAGACTCCCTATGCTTGAAGAAGGGTGTTTGTGCCTGAAAGCTTGCAAAGACCAATTTTTCTAACTTTTGGCAGGCAGCCAGAAGGCTGGAAGCGGCTGCACCAGTGTCCACAGAGCCCCAGCCTGGCTCATTGCTGGGGATGGGTACATGTGCACCTCAAGGCTGGTGGTGGGGAAGGGGCCATGGCTGCACTGCCACAACAAGGGTTGGGCCCCTTGCTATTCTGCTGCCATCAGTCCCTGGCATGCCAACGTCTTACAAATCAAAGTTGTGGGTGTTTTTTGTTCTCTGCTGAAAAACTTTGCCAATCCCTGAATTAAAATGCTTCTGTTTTATGTTACATTTCCATTTTTACCTTTCTTCATGCCAGGGCTCTTTTCGCATTTTAATTGATATAGACCTGTGGATGTG
>NW_017729034.1:59427989-59432466 GCF_001723915.1 Gavialis gangeticus
TAACTTCTGGCAGGCAGCCAGAAGGCTGGAAGCGGCTGCACCAGTGTCCACAGAGCCCCAGCCTGGCTCATTGCTGGGGATGGGTACATGTGCACCTCAAGGCTGGTGGTGGGGAAGGGGCCATGGCTGCACTGCCACAACAAGGGTTGGGCCCCTTGCTATTCTGCTGCCATCAGTCCCTGGCATGCCAACGTCTTACAAATCAAAGTTGTGGGTGTTTTTTGTTCTCTGCTGAAAAACTTTGCCAATCCCTGAATTAAAATGCTTCTGTTTTATGTTACATTTCCATTTTTACCTTTCTTCATGCCAGGGCTCTTTTCGCATTTTAATTGATATAGACCTGTGGATGTGTTTGCTGTTCTTGTTGAGAGTTTTTAATGGTTTCTCTTCTAGTACCCAACCCAAAACAGAAATGAACAATTTGCAGTGTAGTCTTTTCAGGTATCTCATAAAATATCCCACACAAAATCCGCCTTTCTTCCTTTTGGTTCTTAAAAAAACTTGATTCTCATATATTGAATTATGATTTCAAGCTTTACTCTTTTTTTTTTAAGTTTGCACAGCTGCTGAAAGAGAGAATCAGAAATTCAAGCCATGATGTTTGTGGTACAGAACCGGTGGAAGAGGAGTCTATGGCAGAGTTTGGGAAAACTGAATTATTTGCACTGAAAGCAATGACAAAATTGAGATATGCTAATACATACAGAATGGAGCCAAACAGTAAATTCCAGGCTCATTTAGTAGGAAAGAAGATTCAGCAGATACTAACGGTAGCATAGTATTTTCATTTAAAATGTCAGTGTATAAAATACTTAATTTTACTACAAATTTAAGTGTCAGTCCTGCGAAGACTAGATGGGGCCCTGTAAAGGTACATAACATTAAGCCTGTGCCTAGATCTTTGTAAGATTGGAGACTTAATATAGCAGTAAAGTTTAAACACTGTTATAAATCTATCCTTAACATCACAGTGGGTCCTATCCTGAAAGGCACAACCTCCAAGTTTCTTGCTGAGTGTGGAATGAAGATGGGAGATGAAGGTTCTGACATTCTTATGTTAATGTATTAAGATGTTTCAGGGGTATAGGTTGTAGCCGTGTTGGTCTAAGGACATAGGCAGACAAGGTTTTTTGGGTGAATCTGATATCTTTTATTAGACCAACTTAAAGATGTTTCAGAGCACTTTCCAAAATAGAGTACTTAAAACTCAATTGCGAATTTAGGAATTTTTTATTCTGGTGATATGCAATTTAAGAGTAAAGTGAAATACCTCTATAACATTGCCATGTGATTCATTGTTGCATATGAAGGTCAAGATTAAATAAATGAGGGATTTTTCTCCAGAGAATTTGTAGAGACAGTCAACAGCTGCCAAATACTAGAAGAATTTTTAATAGTTGCCCTGAAAAATTATAACTAACCCCTGTAACCAGAGGGGTTTTCTGGAAAACTTTGAATGGGAAAATTTTCCAGAAAAATGTCCAGTGCCCTAAATAGAGCGTGATCTGATTTAGCATGTTTTATGTTGACTTACATTTAGTAAACAAAACTAAAAAAGTACCTCCATGTTAATGTTATGTCCCAATAGCCACAAGTATTTGAACTGAAATATTTAATTAGGAAAAAAATTAAATACAGCTCACTTAATGTGGTTTAAATCTTATATTCAAACAAATTCAAAGCTTTATGTGGAAAGAAATTATTTTTATTGGAGTACTTGTAAAAATGTAAAGACAATACACAATAGCATGTACTTCCCTTACATTGTTTATTTAAATTTAAAAAAAAAAATGAAGGCACTGAAAACTGCTGACACTAATTTTAGCACACCCAAAGACCTGTGCACGATATACTGTGCTTTGGTTTTGATTTGACCTGCACAGCCAATTAGGTGAATTCATAACTTAATTTTTGGTTTGGATTATTATGCAAGTATATTTACCCTTCTGTTTACAAATCCACAAAACATATATATACTGTCTGTCACAGTTCCTGGGGATAATCACCTGAAGAACATTCATTACAACTTTGAAACTGACAAGCTTGTGTAATATTGTATTTGTATCCATTCATTTTTACTAATGAATTTATGAAACAATGAATTTTTAGAAATGGAAAATTTCCCACGGAAAAATAAAGCACTGGAAAATGTTCTGCCCCACGTCTGCCTGCCTGTAACACTACAGACATGCTGTAGATATGCAGACTAGCATGTTCATAGGTTCCTTTCCATTAGGCTGAGCCTGAAGAAAAGAGAAAATGCATATGTATTCATTATATAGAGAACTAAAAGGAGAATTGTTAAAAGTAATTAAAGGTCACATTATTATTAATACAATTATTTCACAGTAAAAAGGATAGCTTATTTGGTGTGCATCATCTTTTGTGGTAGCACTCAAGCAATTTATTTTTGTTTCTTTGTAGCTAAAATTACTTAAAGTTTTAGAGAAAAAACATTATGGTGGAGATTTTTTTAAACTTTTTTTTTAACTCTTGATAGAATAGACTTCAGAAAGTTAATTATGATGGTGCAGCTAGCAACTTCCTGTGTACTTCGATCTCAGAAGAAATAATAGCATCTGTCAAGGCAATGGGCTTTGATCGTTATAAGTATGTAGTAACTGTACTAACTGTGGAAAAGACAGGTCAGGCAATAAATGTGAGTACACAAATTAGTTTCCTCATGGTATTTCAAAGCTAAATTAAAAGTTTGGAATTGTATCATGTCTCCTGGTACTTTGAACCACATGTGGGGTAGTTGAGAGCCACAGTGAATTAGTGGAAGGTGTCTCTTGGAATTCAGGTACACAGGGAGCAAAGGTGCCACGCAGCAATAATCTATCAAATGCATATGTCAGCATATGGAGGACGTGGAGTTTTCCCACCTTTTGTTTCAGTAAATGTGGTAACTGAGAGAAAAAACCACTGAATTACAGTCTTTACCTTCCAGGTTTTGGAAGGTAAGATCTCTTAAATGAGATTTTCTTTGATGGAAAAACATGTTTCACTGTAACATAGAAATATGATATAAAAACATACATACATACACACATATATATAATACAAGTAATATAATGTAATATAAAGAATTTAGTTATGCCCCTTGTAATTTTGCAGTTTTATATCCATCCTTTATTTTTAATACAGTTATATAAACTAGCAGTATGTCTGTAATGCTGCATGGTCATTTTAAATTTCTAAAGTGAAAAAATATTTAAGACTTGTGCTATTTAATGAGTTTCTATGTACTTTGTTCTTTTCTCCCATATAGATTGCCAGCAGATGGCTCTGGGATGTTGCAAGGGATGACTGGGTTTCAGCTAAATGTGAAATGGAATCCTTTGTTGTATTGGCTTTGCTAGTTGCTTGTTATTTTGAGTAATTTTTCTAAAAGGTGCAACTATTAATGTATCTCACAGCATTCAGTTGGTCTAATAAAAGGTATCATTTTGGAACCAAGAGTTCTAGTTTTTTGTATGTCTCACAGCATTGTGAATGTTTGTTCAAAAACTTTCAAAATATTGAATGCTTTCTTTTAAATTTTAAAATAACTGATTTGTTAAAAATCCACATACTGTACTTTAAAATTAATTCTTTCAAGTTTTATTTTAAAAGAAACTTTGGAAATGTACGTGTGTGTTGTGCATGTTTTATGTCTACTACGTTTCTGTGTCTAAAAATTTAATGATACATTTAAGGACCTATCTTGCAAGGTACCAGATGTCACTTCCAGCAGTTCCTAAGCAATGGATTTATAACAAACTGCAATTTAACAATTTCATTCGTTAAAGCAAAATGTTCTGCCTTTGGAGGTGGAATTTGCAAGAGAAAAATAACATTGTATTTTCCCCTAGGTCTAGTCATATTCATCAAGCTGCACAGGAAGAGTTTGTACAGACCTAGTATAAGAAGCCACTGTAATGTAGCTTATATTTAAAAAGCTTTGATTAGATTAAATATATTTTCTCTACTTTAGTCAACTGTTACTCCTTACCCTTCTTGTTGAACAGTTTGGTATTTTGAAATTTGGAACATCCTGTGTAAATATGTCTTTACCCAAATCTAAGATTATTCTGAATTTAAAATGACTTCCCAATAATTAGATTCTGTATATGGAAAATTCATAAATTTGTTGTAATTTTCCATGTACAAAATTTAATTATTGGGATAGTGTCTTAAAGTCGTGGTCACCACCACTTCAGCAGTGAAAGGATTGGTGAGGGGCAGGCAGCAGGGGGAATCGGATAGCCTTACCTCTGTCCCTTGCTCCCCTATACCTTTCCTCCCCACAACTTGCCCCTGTGCTGCCTGCACCCAACAGTGCCTTACTCGCCTTGCTACTTGTTCCTCCCCATGCCTTCAACCCTTGGCACCTCCCCCCAGTGCTTTTCCCTTTCCACTTGGTCCCCCCTGCTGCCTGTTCCTCAGGCTTTGTCCCTGGTCTTTCCCCCCACCTCTGACATGCTTGGGGCCCCCC
>NW_017729034.1:59434024-59437873 GCF_001723915.1 Gavialis gangeticus
CCGCCCCCACCCCCCGCCCAGCCACTGCCCCCTACCCCAGCCCCAGTGGCTCTGGCAGGGCTCCATCCCTGCTACAGCCCAAGGCAGGGATCATGTAGTTGTGTCAACCTGGCCTGGTAGCAGGCGGCTGCTGGTGGGTTGGCCTGGGCTGGTGCTGGAGCAGCTATATGCTCCCTGCCCCAGGCTGGAGTAGGAATGGACCCTGTCTGAGCCAGAGCGTAAGTGAGGGGTCAGGGCAGGGGGCAGTAGTAGCTTCTGAGGGGGTAGGTGAAGGGGTAGAGGCTGCAGGGGAGAGGGTAGGCAGCAGCTGCAGCTACAACCACAACTGTGGGTTAGAGCTGCAGCAATTACCCCCTGACCCCCCAAACCAGCCACCTTGTACTTGAATCTAAGATGAGGAGCATCCCCCCCCATTTAATGGAGGGGGCACCTCATCTTGGATTTGAGTAAATGCAGTAATTTTTTGTACAACCAAGCCCTTACCTCTAACACAAAGAGATCTTCAGATTAGAAATGTCACTTAAGCAGTAACATAAGTGAGGTGGGATGGTGGGGGTACCAACCTTTGGCTCCAATTTAGAGAGGTGAGGAAACCACTGCCCCATGTGCTGCAGAACTGCCTAGTTACATGTCTGCTTATAAGTGTTCACACTTGGCTTCAAGCTTAAATGTTGGGCCTCAATCCAATGAACTCTTAAGCAAATGAAAGCTTTCATATTTGTACATTTAAATACACCTTTATGGTCCCGCTTCTGCAAATTCTTAAATATGCAAAGGCAGAGCAAGATGGCACCTAAGGGCTTCTATACATTTGTGTGGAGCCACAGTGTGTATAGAAAGGCATAAGCTGGCAGGGTGCTTTGAAATAAAACGTGTTCGATGACCTTTATTTCAAAGTGCCCTGCCGCTATTTTTTCAGCACTGGGACGCTGATACACATGACGCACAGGTGCTTTTAAATAAAGGGCCTGGCACCGCATCCCATAGCACATGTAAAAATGCCCTTAAAGACTAAGAAAGGCATAAACTTCATAAGCTACAGCCTACTGCATACATTCATAGCATCTGATAAAGTAGGTTGTAGCCACCAAAAGGTTATGCCTTTCCGAGTGAGTTAGTCCATGAATGCTCAAGCCCTGGCCCACAGGCCACGCCCAGCTCCCAAGCGCAGTCACCTAGCCTGCAGGGCTCCCCAGTATGCTGAAAAACCTGGGGGTGGGGGGAGCACTGGTAGCATTAAATGTCACTTGCCTGCTGCTCAGTGTCTGGACCTGCAGAAAGCCCCAACACTGGCATAATTGGGGGGAGGAGAATGATGGGGTAACCACTGTGCCCCAACTTGGGGGGGATGTTGGGGAAATGGTTGCTTCTGGCAGCTGTGTATTCGCAATTATTATTTCAACAGCAGCCTGAAGTTGCCCTTTTCACTTTGCTGTGGGTGCCTGACTGCATCCCTACATTGCAGGCCTCTCAGGCTGGGCAGCATGGCACAGCACTAAAGCCCGATCCCACTACACAGGGGTGGTGCAGGACCCAATCCTGCTGGGCATGGGTGGTGTAATTTGCTAGGGCCTGATCTCAGTGCATGAAGCCCAGTCCAGCTTGCGGACCAGGTCCCTGCCACTTATCTGGCCCACGGGGCCAAAAGTTTGAGCATCAGAGTTGTTTTATAACTCTGCTTTCTGCCTGACTTCAGACTGGTATGGTTAACTACCTCTTTAAATCTGTGTTTCTCAGCCTTTATAGGCTCAAGGCCCCTCAGAAAATGTCAGCTCTTAGTTTTCATTAATTTTTTGAGACAAGATTATCTTGGGTAAATCTTGTGAATCATGTTTGCACACCTCAGAGTGTTAACACTGTGGTTTCCTACAGCACCTTTGAAAGGATCTCAAGGCACCTGAAGCCATATTCCCTTGGTTGAGAATCACTGTTTTAAATATATGAGTAACTGACTTCTCTAAGATCACACATGGTGAATGAAATGGTACTAGTCATGCGGGTAAAGACGCACATGCTTAATTGTTCGCAGGATCAGACTCTTAACTTTTCTTTAAGGATATACATCTAATTTGTTCTGTCTTTAAATTACTTTAGTCTTGCTGGGAGACGTGAACATGGGGAAGGAAATCCACACTTCAATGACTGAACAGATGTGAAGTTTGTCTCTCAGTGTTGTATATTTGCCATGGTGCTGTGCGTTTCACATGTTCTTTCTATTAAGCACTGTAAAACGTTCGCTGCAGACTTTGCTCTAAAGAAGTATTCTTTTTCATGGTACATACAACTGTCCAGTATGTTGTGATACACACCTTATTTGGTTGGCTGTTTACTTATGTTTGCCACCTCCCTGGTATTTCCAAAGACTGCATACACTTGACAAAGAAGAATGGATCATTGTCAGTTTCCTTACTGTTTAAATCAAGACTGTTTACATCCAATGCAAGACTTTCTTCCTCAGGGCTCTGATCACAAGGAGCCAGGCACAGCAACTAAACCCATGCAGCTGTGCTGTGCCTGGCTCCATGTCATCAGAGCCCTGAGGAAGGTCTTGCATTGGAAAGCTTGTCTAACTTGATCCCATCTGGCACCATAAAAGACAGCACCCTAAGAGATCCTTGCCTCCCACGTTCATTTCTGGACCATCACGGCTACACCAGTGCTCTTGCACTACGGTAACATTAAAGTGTTACAACACCCCCCAGCTAGGAATGATTTCTTTTGTCACACCAGACATAGCGGAGTTATGTGTAGTAGTCAGGGCATGAACAACTCGTGCCCCCAGCGGCTGGGAGGACACAGTGGCAACTGGGGGGCAGCGGTGGCGGCGAGTGCCTGGTGGTGATGAGCAAGGAGCTCCCACAGACACCGCCAGTGCTGTGTGGTGAGTGCTGACCAAGGGTTGGTGACCACCTGCTGCCAGCAGGGACTGCAGACTGCCTGCAGATGTTGCTGGCACCGGGTGGCAAGCAGCGACCGCCCGCAGGGGTTGACAGTGTTGGCAGTGCCTTTTTGTAGGGGGTGCACCGCCACGCTCAGGGGGTGCATGTGCACCTGCATTCACCCCCTACACATCGCCCCTGATTCGGAGTATTGTAGATGTTCAGTCCTCTGGGAACGAGGCTGTTTCTTGCATAGGCTTAGGAAATATATGTCGCTGTTGAGTTTGGCCTCTTTTTCATATTGTGAAGTTTCCATTTCAAACAGCAAAATGTGGTATCTTCCGTGTCTTGGGGTGTTGGTTACAGTCGTGTTGATCTAAGGACATAAATCTCATAGATTTCAGACATTAGGGCTGGAAGGGGCCTCATGAGATGATCGGGTCCAGCAAGGCCGTGGCACCAGCTCATGCATGCTGATTTAATCACAACCCCCACTGAGAGACAACGGCTTTTTAGTCCCATGTCACAGACCAGGGAGCAAAGTTCAGGGTGGTGTTGTGCCCCGCATTGCCACCACTTAGGCCTGCTGTATGGATAGAAGCAAAAATGTCCTCACTAGGAAGGTGCACCTCCACATGCAGTCACCGAAATGACTGTGCAGTAAATACGGCACCTTACACCGACTTGAGCAAAAGTTTGATAGAAATGAAAGGTACACCCAATTAGGGCGCCGTCACGCAGGTGTAGACACCAGCCTATTCCTGCTTAGCCGGCAGTAAATTCAAGGATACACGTGTGGACAGGCCCGGCGGGTATCAAAGTGCTGCGGCACAGATACGCTCTCCATCCTCGGAGGTGTTTCAGATGGGCGATGCGGCTGGGGCTGGTGCCGTGCTCCGTCCTGGGCGAGCGCGTCCCGGGGGAGGGGGCCCAGGTGCGGGCGGCGCGAGGCGGAGCGAGCACAGGGGGC
>NW_017729034.1:59438237-59457438 GCF_001723915.1 Gavialis gangeticus
AGCCCCGCGGCCCAGCCCCTCCCCCACGGCCCCGGGGGGCGCCTGCGCTGCCCTTGGGGCCCGGGGAGCCACCTCAGGGCCAGCACCTTAGCTAGACTCCTGGCAGCCCCGGGTGTACTTGTAGTATCCGGCCACCCCTTTGCAAGAGATGATGATGATAATAACAATTGCCATTTTGGCCCCCATCTCCTGCCCCTTTCTTTCCAGATCCTGGGCGACTGCCCTGCCCGCCCGTGCCTGCGTCCGGCTCTGTTTGTGAGCCAAGCCCAGGGCTTTGGAACAGGAGTCCGTGGTCAGGACCAGCCCGTCCTATCCTGCAAAACCTGTGGCCGCAGGGGACCCCCTGCATCTGGCCACTCGCCACCCCTTATACCGCTGGCTTTACATCTGGCCGCTTGCCGCCCCCCCGCCACCGGCTTTACATCTGGCGGTTTGCTGCCCTCCTGCTGCCGGCTTCACATCCAGCTGCCTGCTATCCCACCCCACCACCACTGGCTTCTTCAGCTGCTCCCCGCCCCCTTCTGCTGCTGGCTTCTTCGTGGCAAGGGGCCCCAAAATATTGTTGGTCAGCCCTGTCCATGGTGGTCCAAGCATGGCTGTGGACTTGTAGAGCGCTTTGCTCCCCTCTTTTGTTGGGTCTTTCTCTTTCTC
Organism: Gavialis gangeticus; assembly: GCF_001723915.1. NCBI lineage: Eukaryota > Metazoa > Chordata > Crocodylia > Gavialidae > Gavialis > Gavialis gangeticus. The sequence goes on from NW_017729034.1 coordinate 59,438,889, forward strand.
TCTCGGTCGTAGAGTAGCTGGTGGGGCATGTAGGTGAGGTGGATCTGGACAGAGAAGGAGATGCTCCGGATTTCGCGGAGGTGTGGAGTCACGTGTTTAGGAGATGAACCCCCCTCAAACAAGCCATCCTTTACAAGAAGGCTGGTCAGGCTCAGGCGTCTGTCCCAGAAAGCAAGGTTTCTGGCAACAGCTGGGGAGGTTGCAGAGAATAATCAGCTGAGCAGGCCTCCAAGTGAGGTGCTGCAGTTAAGAGGTGACATAGACTTGCTCTGGTATTTTTCTGCAATACAAAAAAAAAATGGAGAGAGAGGGAGAAAACCAAGAGCTGACAGTTTCTAAGGAGCGGGGCCTCCAGGGGCCTTCTAAAATGGTCGAGAACCACTGTGCTACACTGACGGGCTCTCTCCTACTCTTTCTGTTTCCCATGCATGAATTTAGAGGCTGGGATCAAGTTGTTTTTCAATCCTTTTTTAAATTTTTTTTTTAAATTAAGATACACAGCCAAACTTATTTTTTTCCTCTTGTTAGGAAACCTCTGTTCCATTCCTCTCATTATTCATATGGAGGGTTTGTAAGTCTTCTCCCATTTTTAATCTTCCTCCTTAAATTAAGGACACCAGAACCAGTTGTGGTATTCTAGTGGCAGAGAGGTGATATAATCGCACTACAGCTGCTTCGTGCCATCTCTATAATAAATCCAAGAATCCTGTAGCATCTTGTAGCATCTCGCTTTGAGTTTGTGCTCAACTAATTATTTCCCTATGACCTCCACTGTTGTTCTTGGAATTATTGCTGTCCAGGGTGGAGGCCTGAACCTTTCTTGTAAAGGTGGCATTTTGCTCCTAAATTCATGACTTCAGACCTGGGTGAAATCCAGAACTTTTCATTCTCTATCCAGATCTGTGTCACCTGCAGCCAAATCTTTTTTTTATGCTAGACAGGTGATTCTTGGAGTTGGTAAGAAAGTACTGTTAAAATAATTTTGGGATCAAAGATAATGAATTCGAGAGGTAAGTAAAGACATTCCTCCTCGGCAAGCCCTTGAGGAAAGTGCAGCTATTTTGGGGGTAACACTACGTCGAACTTTAGATTCAATCCAGAAATGGAAACTGTAGGTCTAAGATGATAGTTATTGGCCCTGGCATCTTTCCTGGCATCGTTTCAGGTATTGTTGGAATTGGTATGTTTGCTGATGGAGATGGGATAAAAATATTCCAACAAAAATCACCAGAATATTATGTCTGTGCGCTCATTATATCTGCTTCTTAATATGATGTGTGCATAGCCCTGTGGTTCTTTCAGCCTTCACTCTTAAGACAAAGGCTTTCTCGTTGTCTTTGTGCTTTCCATCTTTGAACTTTTATTTTAGTGTCAAGGCTGAGTGAATATATTGTATTGATACTTGTTTCCATAGTTTTAGGGCAAGGGTAGACAACCCCCAGCATGGTTGCCAGAGCATGGTACATGTGCCTCAGGGTGGATAACAGGGAAGGGGCTGCCAGAACAAGGATCAGGCCCCTAGCAGCTCCTCCACTGCACACTCCAGCATGCCAGCATCTTACAAGTCAGGGTTGCGGTGTTTTTGGCACTCTGCTCATAAATGTTACTGACCCCTGTTTTAGGGTATCATAATAAAATTATTAAGATGTGGAATTTCATCCACTTCTTTTCTGCTTCCCTTTCCCTTTAAAACTTTTTTTCTGTTTTAAAAAGGATGCCATCAACTGAAGATCTGTTAACTTAAAAAAAATCTATTTTCCCTGCCAGTTGTTGTGCAGAGTGGTCTGCAGTTAAGTTTTGCCAGTGTAACTGGATTGGTGAGGAGTGGGTATGTGTAAGTAGGGAGGACTTATACACCAAAAAGATAGTAGTGCTGCTGAAAAATACCACAGTGTTGCAACCTTCAGAGTAAGGCAAGTATAGAGCATCTCAAAACCCTATCCCTCACTGCCTTGTGGCCCTGATAAAAACATGCCCTTAGGCATTAGGCAGTCAGCAGCAGTTCTTATCTGTTGCTCGGTGGCAGAAGCTACAACCATTGAGGTACTGAACATCTGGACTAGGTCTGGCCTTTGGATTCTGTCTCAATGGTCTAAAGGCGAGGTGGTGGGTCTTGGGCAGCCTCCACACTCCTGCCCAGGTGTATGCATCAAAGGTCTTGGTGTGATGGTCACAGGACTTCATACAAGCAGATTCATGTGACGCCTTATTAGACCTCTTACATGTACACCATGATCCAGAGGATCAACGGTTGCCTGTTACTCCTACTACCAGTCTAGCTGTACTGGTAAGCCCTTTAAATGGAGAAAAGCCTTGTCTTTCCCTATGTTACATGTGCTTTTGTTTTCCTTGACACTGTATGAAAGACCTATACAAATAAAAGAGGGAAATGGGCTGTAGATGAAGATCCATCAAAGTAAACATTAGATTAGATGACATCTTTTTGCTATGATTACATGCATTCCATTTTATTTCTACCTTTGAACATATGCCCCTGAGATCTCACCACAGCCTATATTCTAAACAACATCTCTTCTTTTGCCATTAGATCTCTTGAAATCTGACTGGCAAGAAGTGCTATTGATGTTATCATTTCTATTCTGTGATAGCTCTGTTTTGAAAAGCAGGTTCCTACTGCCTGTATTTTTCCAGCTGCTTTGCATCAGTTTCTTTCTCTACATTCTCTTCCTGAAAGGCACTTACTCTGTAGTGCTATGTTTAGAGCTTTATGTGAATTATTCATGGTTCCTTTTATACGTCTAAGAAAGTGAGGTGTTCTGATACTTTAAGGGTAATTTCACACACACGCACACACACGCACACCCCCCCCCCATCATTTTGCTGCTGGTGCTATACTGTGTTCCTTGATTTATATCAGCCCCGAAGAAGGACTGGGCATCTCTGCATTGCCACCAGGAATCCTGAGAGGGATATTTATATATTTAGGGGAGTTAGCCATACTCCCTGTTTTTCTGTGCTTTTCATAGAGCTCTCTGCTGATGGAGCTGTGCCATTGAGTGCATGGGGGATGAGCAGAATCAAACCTTTGTCTAGTCCCCAGTCCTTCTTTTTTTTCTCACCTGATTTAAAGGGTTGGTTGAGGACAACAGAGTGGCTTGGCTTCCCTTGTACTTTTACCCATTAGGCAAGTAGCCAGCCAGTGCAGGAGAGCAAAGTGATATGCAAACTAGAGCAGTTTGACTTATAGGAGACCCATTTGAAATAGTGCAGTAGTTCTAGGGGGTAAGTTTATTCGGACACAGAATGGCTGACCCCAGAGTTTATTGTATTATTCTTTAAATAGTGGTATTATAATATATTGAGTACCAGCTAGATTTTTCTTAATGCTTGAGCTCCATGTTTATTGCAGGATGACACAGAAGAAAATTCAAATGATGGCAGCCAGCCTTCAAAAAGACGACGTATGGGCTCAGGGGACAGTTCTCGAAGTTGCGAAACTTCTAGTCAAGATCTTGGGTAATATCATTTTACTGAGGCTTTCAAACACTGCTTCATTGCATCTTTCTATAGTTTTAGCAAAGAATCAGTGTCTTTTTCTTTTCACATGTTCAGACGTTTCTCTGACTTCAGTGATGGTAAATAAAATGGATTTGGGGCAACTTTCATGCTCTTTCAATAAAGTTTTATTTGATGTAAGTTTAACTGAAATATCCTGAATGTAAGTGTGTCTGATTATACATCTGAGATCTTAAAATATTTTAAATATATCTCAGTAACAAATTTTGGAAGTCCATGCCAGCATTTTCTTGTTACCTTGTCACAACTAATACACACCTTGATTTTTGTGTCCCTTAATACTATGAGGAATGCTAGCTTTGTGAAAGAAAGCCTAATGAAGTGGAGTATGCGTCATAGTTTTGAGACGAGGTAGGAGGAGGCTGTGTTCTGAAGGGTAGATCTAACTCGTCATGGTTTTTAATTGACTTAAAAAGAAATGAGATCAAATTGTAGAAATAAGGCATTCATAATGATTGCTTTAACTTAAGTACATCCATGTATAAAGCAAACAATTTTATATAACAAGTCTATTGTCTTTTATGCCTAGCTTTAGCTACTTCCCTGCTGAAAATCTGATAGAATACAAATGGCCACCAGATGAAACAGGAGAATATTATATGCTTCAGGAGCAAGTCAGTGAATACTTGGGCGTGACCTCCTTTAAACGAAAGTATCCAGGTATCCATTTTATAAAGTCTGTATAAAAGTATCTACCAGTCTGTACAGGTTTGAATTGCTGTTTTTTTTAGAGTACAGTGCAATTAAGAGGCAGGCAGGGTTCTTTGAGTAGATGTGATACCTTGTATTAGACCAACTGAGTAGTTGGAAAAAGTTCTTAGCAAGCTTTCGGGCACAAATCACCCTTCTTCAGGCATAGGAAGTCTCTGCTGTTCTGAGACTCCCAGGGAATGAGAGAAGCTAAAGGTGTGACAGGATGTCAATGAGAATAGCGTAGGCCTGTGCGAAGTGCCTAATACTCGCTTTGGATTCGGCCGATTCAGGGGACAGTGATTCAATTCAGTAATTTGAATTACTGTCCCGAATCCATTCCGCCAAATTGGCTGAATCTCTGAATCGAACAGACCCCATCTCCTGTGCACTCTTGCTGCCCTGCTCAGCCCTAGCACCTAGGCTCTTTAAAAAAAAAAAAAAAAAAAAGCCGTGCACTCACTGACTCCTCCTGCCAGGTGAGGGGATGATCCCCACTGCCCCGCGCTGTGTTGGGAGAGATCTGCCACAAGCCCCCAGAGGTCCCGATGCTGATGCAGCAGCCAGTGAGTGCAGGGCTTTTTTTTTAAAGAGTTGGGATGCTAGGGCCGGGTGAGGCAGCCATGGGTGGTGGGGCTGGGAGAGTGGGTGGGGGATGAGGGCTGGTGGCAGAGCCCCCATGCAGCACAGGGCAGTGGGGGGCAGCGAGGATCGCCCCCCACCCCCAGCCTGGCAGTAGCCGGTGAGTACAGAGCTTTTTTTTTTTAAGTTTTTTTTTTAAAGCGCCGGGACACTGGGGCTGGATGGGGCAGCCATCGATGGGGCTGAGAGAGTGGACAGGGGTCAGGGGGCACTCAGAGGGGCTGGGGGAGCAGGCAGGGGATGGTGCCTGGTGGGGGTCCCCTCATGGTACCCTTTCCCCTTCTCTATCCCCCCGCACCCTGCCTCCCACTTACCGGGTCCACTCTGTGGCGGTGAGTGGGGACTGCCCGAATCTCCTTCAGATCTTTTTCCAAATTGGTTTGGAGGCTTCAGATCAATTCGCACCTTTTTATTGGTCTCTGTAGCAGGGCACTAAGGTGCCTGCTACTGACAACAGTAATATGGGCTCAGCTGCCAGTCACCAGGGCAGCACAGGTGCAGGTTGCCGGGGCAACCAGTCTGGTCAGCTGACCGGAAGGGGGAGGGCCTGGCCTTTATAAACAGCCAGGCTGAGGCCGGAAGGGCAGTTTCCCTCTGGCAGCCAAGGAAGCTGGAGCTCTGCTGGAGCAAGCAGGGCAGGCACAGCAGAGAAGCCTGATGGTCTGGGCGTCTGCTTGATGGTACTGGGTGAAGAAAACCCTGATAGGGATATGTAGGAAGGATAACCAGGTTGGTTTGGGATTTATGTTATAGCCCAGGGGCTTTGGGTTTTCTGTTTTGTTATTGTGTAACACTGGAGGACCAGGTGAGGCTGTAGGGGTTGGAGGAGGCCTTATGAGAGCTCCCCAGTAGCTGAGGGTTCCTGGCGCTGGAGAGGGTGCTGCATTTTGGGGTGTCCCAACCCCAGTGGGGGCAGTATCGGGAGGAGCCCAGTGTGGGCGCAGGCGAGAAACCCCAGTGGGGCGCAAGACCCAAGAAAGGGGTCTGGAGGCCAGTCATGGCTACGGCCACCTGAGCCTCAATTGTAAGAAGCCCCAGCGGGGCGTAGGACCCGAGAGGGGGTCAGGAGGCCAGGCACAGCTAAGGCCACCTGAGCCTCATTTGTGGAACTCACAAGGCAAGGCCCCAGTGCAGGCAGGGAATCGCGAGGCAAGGAGCCCCAGTGCAGGCGGGAATCACAAGGCTAGGCCCCAGTGTGGGCAGGAGCGTGGGAGAAGCCCCAGGGAGGGCGAGCGCGGGAGAAGCCCCAGGGAGGGCACACAGATTGGAAGCCCAGAAAGGGCGCATAGACAAGAAAGGCCCCAGTGCGGGCGACAAGGACGCAGAGTAAGGCCCCAGTGCGGGCGACAAGGACGCAGAGTAAGGCCCCAGTGCGGGCGGGGATCGCGAAACCGGCCCCGGTGCGGGCTGCGAGAGCCGCGGGGGGAACAGGCCCCGGTGCGGGCTGCGAGAGCCGCGGGAGAAGCCAGGAGGCACCTGTGAGGGCACAGGCAGGCAATGAGGACGAGTCCGGGAACCCATGAGGGCATGCGTGACTGGGGGACTCACGTGCAGCCCCAGAGGTGGAGTGCACCGAGCAACCAGGCAGAGCCAGGAGACATCAAGGCACCGTGCCAAGGAAGGTTGGAAAGGCAGCCTCCCTTCAATATATTACCATCAAAGACGTGGCGGGCGAGATAGCGAGGGTGCATTAAACCTGATCTGGCATGGTAGGTAGGGGGTGCTAGGGGAGGTCATGGCACCCCTAGGTCACGCCCTGCCACAGTCTCCTAATTCGATCTGGACTCGGAGATTCGGCCACCGAATCAGGCTGAATCTCCTCCAAATCGAATCAGCGACCAAAACTTCGCACAGCCCTAGTAAAGAGGTAGACATTAGGAAAACACAAGGTTTTCTCATTCTCGCTGATATCCTGTCATGCTTTTAGCTTCTCTCCTTTCTTGGAATCTCAGAACAGCAGAGACTTCCTATGCCTGAAGAAGGGTGATTGTGCCAGAAAGCTTGCTAAGAGCTTTTTTCCAACCACTCAGTTGGTATAATAAGATTATTACATCTACTCAAAGAACCTTGCCTGCCTATGTCCTTAGACCAACACAGCTACAAACGAAAACCCAGCAGTGTACAACTAGGAGAATGCTAAACCCAGGGTGTTTCTTTTTCTCATCTTTTAGTCCCAGTAGTTTTGTTACCCACCTAATTTTCAGCTAAGGTTTTCATTTTGAAACGTTGTAGAGGAGTCTGATTTCCGTTGATGGATGCTTAACTTATTTTTTAAAGTCATATCCCTGATTTTATTTTGTAGAATTAATTATAATTATAATTGTTACTTTTGATTTTACTCAGCCTAGGCCATGTGACTGGATTTAGTTTATTGTTCTAGGACTCGGGCAATAGTGCATTAGAGTACATCCACACTAGAAAAATGTTAAAATAATCTGGTTCTCTCTCATCATAAACTGTTCTGGTCCTTGTATTAGAATTGGGGAAGAAAAATCCTTGTTAAAATTATTTTTGTCTTTTTTTATTAGTCAGTGACCTTTTTAATTCAAATGCATGGGAAAATTAATTATTAAAGCTGCCACTCTGTAAATTAACTGTTAATAGATTCATGTGTGCATTTGTGCACACAGGTGTCAGTCAAACTAATACTCCCTTAGATTACATCCTTGTATATATTACTGTTTTCAGACTACTTCTGTATAATTGTAGGTACAAAATTATAATTGTATAATTGGTATACTATTAATTAAAACAATGTATAAAATCTGAAAGAATCTGTAAAAAAAAAAAAAAAAAAAAAAAAAAAAAAAAATTTTTTTTTCCCCCTTCAAAAACACACAAAAAAGGTTTTTTTAAGGAAAAAAAAAAAAAAAAAAAAAAAAAATCTTATATTTGATTTAGCTATAGAATACCTTTTATGATGCATTTGGAAGTGGATAACAATACATTTTGCTTGGTGTTTTGTCTCCTGGAGATTTAGAGAGACGGGACCTATCTCACAAGGAGAAACTCTACCTCAGAGAACTAAATGTCATCACAGAGACTCAGTGCACATTAGGTAAGAAAAAGAGTAGCATGTTTGAGTTGCATATGAAAGCGGACAAAGATAAAATGACTTGGTTGGCTTATGTTATAATTTATTTGTGCCTTAAAAATGGTAGAATCAAGTAGTTCTTGACTCAGCACCTGAGTTCTGAAATTAGAATTGGTTTCAATGATACCTTAAGAGCATGTAATCATTTGAGCGTAAGACCTCAAATAGACTACTAGTCTTTGTTTTTGACCCATTCAAATTACTTCATTTATAAAGGAAGAAGTTATTTTGCCAACATCTGCCTTTCTTTTCCACATGGAGAAGAAACTCTCCTTAAGAAGTCCCAGGGCTTTAAATGGAGCTCTGTGCAGGCAAGAAGTTCTGCTGAGACAGATGAGCTTACAGGTTTGAGGTCCTAGAAAAAACAAATTAAAGCACTGAAACACCTTTGTAACAGCATAAAATCCATAACACTGTTTGCATTTGATCTTTTCTTTAAGAGTTTTCTTCTTCCCCTTCTAATGAAATGACACTAGTTTGACTTACTGATTAAAGAGTGTCTTTCCTAATGGTTGTCTTTGATCCAAATCCACACAACCCTTTTGTTTTGCTTTATACGAAAAGCTAATTATTTTATAAACTTTTAAATTACTTTCCCATATGTTTTATTTTTTGGAGGAGGGAGGGTTTAGGCATTTAATTGATATATAACAGCATCTTAATCAGAATATCAGTAGGTGCTAATTTTGAACAGTGCTGACTTTTGTCTGTTTTTTGTCTCTAAAATCGTTGGTTTTAGAGAGAGAACTTCCATTCATGTCAAAGGGAGATTTATAACCACACACATCCCTTATGCTTAATGATTGAAAATAAAAAGGATTTTGATTTGCATGAGAAACTTTTGAGAGAAGGTTTGTTACATAATTGCAAACTTCAGAGAGAAATATTTTGTGTGTGTTCAGCTGTCAGCTTTATCTGGATAATTTTACAATATGCCAGGGCAGGGCTGTCTGGCTGGTGGCCTGTAGGCTGTATGCAGCCTGCAGGGGTTAACACCTGGCCCTCAGTAGATGCTACTCCTTTAGTGCTCCAGCTCTGAGCTGCTTCTTCCTCCAGCTTTTGGCCCCCATGCCTGAGAGTAGGGTGTCACACTGCCCACATCATGGGGAGAGGGATCTAGATAGCTCACATGACATGCAACCCAAAGGGCTGTGACCTGAGTGGGGTGCAGCCCCTGGCCTCAGAAGTTGGACAGACCTGCTGTAGGCCAGTAATCAAAACAATAAATGGTTCACAACTAGTTTTGCCAGGTACTGTCATTAGAGTTTTTGTTTTCTTTAGGTTTAACAGCTTTGCGTAGTGATGAAGTAATTGACCTGATGATTAAAGAGTACCCTGCCAAACATGCTGAGTACTCTGTTATACTACAAGAAAAAGAACGTCAGCGAATAACAGATCATTATAAAGAATACTCTGTAAGTCAGTGCTACTAGTTTAATCCTATAACCCAACGGGTTTCAACCTTTTTTTAAGGAGTGCACCCCTTCTGTGGGTGCCTGTTCTGGACTGTACCCTCTTCCAGCTGGGCAGTGGGAGGTGGGGAGTTGATAACGTCAGCACCCACCCCCACACCCAGCTGGCTGTGGGAAGATCTTCAGGGGAGGGGAAAGGGCCATGGGGGGTGGGGCAGGGCTGGGACTTGGCAGGGATAGGGAGGGAGTCGAGCCGGACCCAGGATCAGGCCCGGGTCTGCTGTGCTCGTCTCTTCCCCTGCACCCGGGGCCATTGCCCAGTGCTGGCACCCCCCGCACCAAAAAATACGTCGCCCCTAGCCCCACGCTGGCCCCAGCTGCCTCCCTGCCCCAGCACCGGCCCCTCACCATCCGGGGCCTCCAGCCAGGAGACAAAGTGGGACCAGTCTTGGCTGTGCCATCGGGCTGGAGGGGACAGAGCCCATGGGACCCCCACCTCACCAGACCCTGCACAGCCAGGGTAGGACGTGAGACAAAGCAGCAGCTTGTCCAGGGGATGCAGGGAGGGGTGGCAGCTCCTGCTGCTGCATGTGTTCCAGGAGGACATAGTCGGGGCATGTGACCCTGGATCAGCATGGGGTAGGATGGGCTTCTGCTGTGGGCTGTGGCTGGGCCAGCACCAGGCTCTTCCTGGGTTGGGGGTGGGGTGTGCTGAGCTCCGGGTGGGTGGCAGTGGGGGCGGGGGGGATGTCAGGTGGGCTACAGTGAATCTTGGGGTGGCTGCAGCCCCCTGCCAGCACTGCTGCTGCCCTCCCCAATGTAGTCCTCCCCCCCTAACTGGGAAGAGTGGTGCAGCCCTGGCCCCACTCCGCAACAGGAGCCTGCCCTGTCCTGTGCAGATCCGGGGGCATGCTTACAAACAGCCAGATGCGAAGCTGGCAGTGTGGGGAGCTCACACACCACTGCCCTCATTGATACACTCCATGTTGCTGCCAGATGCTGCTTTCCAGTGCTGCTGGCTTCACATGCAGCTGGCTGTCAGCACTCCGTGCCCCCTCTGGCATGTGACGGTGGTATGGGGAGCTCAAATGCAGTGGCTGCCCCTACTGCCATCTATACACTCGGAGCCATACATCGGGGGGAGGGTGTGCTGACAGCCGGCCACCACACATGATGCTGGTGGCATGGAGAAGTGGGCATACTTGGGCATAAGAAAGCAACATTTGCACCCAACAGCAGCATGAAGTGATGGATGGTGGCAGCCCTGTCCCCCCTGTGCTGTTGTTTCCCAAGTACCCTCACTTCTCTGCACTGCCAGCTTCCCATCCAGCTAGCCATCAGCACTCCCCACTCCCCCCTGGCCAGACGCACCACCGCTTCCGAAGTACCCCTGCTTCTCCATGCTGCCACTGCGTAACCCCCGGGGCCTTCCCAGGTACCCCCAGGGGTACGCATATCCCCGGTTGGCAACCCCTGCTATAACCCATTAAGCAAGGGAGATAATGTTTTTGTGGTTTTTTGGGGTTTTTTTTTTTGCAATTTATAATTTTATAGGTATGTTCTGTGAATTAATAAACTTGTTTTTATTGCAGCAAATGCAGCAGCAGAACACACAGAAAGTAGAAGCCAGTAAAGTTCCAGAATATATTAAGAAAGCTGCCAAGAAAGCTGCAGAGTTTAACAGCAATCTGAACCGGGAACGAATGGAAGAAAGAAGAGCCTATTTTGATTTACAGACACATGTAGGGTGACTTAAATTTATTATCAATGACAGTAGGCAGCTTGTTTGTTTTAGTAAAAATGTCAGTGTTTTTGGTAATGTTCAAATTCTTATCATCCTATTCACTTGTCGTTTTGTTTTAGAAAAAATGCCATATTTACCTGAACCAAAGATGATCCTGAATTTAAGCCACTCCCCCCTCCCCCCCCAATAATTTGATTTTATACATGACAAATGTATATATTTGCTATAAATTTCCATGTATAGAGTCTCATTTTTGATGGATTGTCTCAAACTTGTCCCCATCCAGACTGCTTTAAACTTCTGGCCCAGCGGGGAAAGCATGGTAGGAGGGGAAGCAGTGTGGGCAATAGGCAGCTTGCCCTTGCCATCTGTCCCCCATATCCTCACATACACACTTCCCCCTTTTCCCCTCCCCCACCAATCAAAACATCTCTGAAGAGACATTTTAATGTTAGTGTTGTTGGGGTTAGAGATGAGGCATAAGTGACATAATAATAGAATGTAAAATAGCAAATAGAAGGTCAAGTTATTTATTGCTTCTATTACCATTCTTCCTAATACAAAAACTAGGGGACATCTAACGCAGTTAGAAGGCAGCGCATTTAAAGCTGATAGGTTTTGGGGGTTGTTTTTTTTGGGGTTTTTTTGACAAAATCGTTACCTTGTATAACTAACAGAGTGACAGTTTCTATGAAGCAATTTTACCTGTTGCTTGGTGAAAATAATGTCTACCAGGGACATTTGTCACAAGGTATTATTTAGATGTATTCCAAGAATGGTCACATATTTATATGAATACAAATATATTCCACGTTTCTAGTGGGATGATACAAGTGTATGTCAAGCTTGTATCAGAATGCAAGCCATTCTCTACTGCCTGTCACAGCCCAACAGCCTGAATACAGTTAAGCAGACATTTTTTTCCATAGGCAAATTTTTGCCTAGTGAACCATTATGGGGATTTTAAGCTTTTCTGACATTAGTCTCTGTCAGAAGCAGAATAGTGGGTCATTGATCTAGTCTTGTTATGACTGTTCCTGTGCTTTTCTATTTGTTTCTCTTATATTAACCTAATGGCTTTGTATACAACAGTGCTTTTAATGCTAGGTTTTCTTATCATCGTTACCATTCACCACCACCCAGGAACAGCAAAATTTTGTTTTAAAGATGTCCCACATAAAAACTAATTACATACCATTTGAGCTTCTAAGTAAAGTTATTTAAAATTGAATAGGAAGGAGTATTTTTTTTTTTTATTCTATCTCATTACACAGTCTTGGTGCCATACATGAAATTAGGGTTTTATATATACATCATACTTAGTAGGAATTTATTATTTATATTTGATATAGAATTTCATTTTCTTAGTAAAGCTCTAAAATATTATATTCCATGAAGTGCTAGAAAGCATATGGGAAACCTAACTCGACTCCTGTAACATAATAAAGAGGAAGAGACTGTATGAGATATGTATACAGAGAGAGAGAGGGATCTTATCCATATTTGAATATGGGAAAAAACACTATTTTAAGAGAAAAAAAATGTTGTGTGGAAAATAAAATTGTGTTGTATCAATGCAGATTATCCAGGTGCCTCAAGGAAAATACAAAATCTTACCTACAGAGAGAACAAAAGTTAGTCCCTATCCTGTGGCTCTCATACCAGGCCAGTTCCAGGAGTACTACAAAAGGTACTTTGAAAGTCTAAAAGTATGACGGTATAAAAGCTTATGTTTTATATTACATTAATCTACTTGCTGTATATTTTATAAAAAAAAAAAAAAAAAGGAATGTTTATTTTAAAATATCTGAACTGATTTTATGCTCATGTTATGTTCTAGTCTGACAGCCCAAGAAACTAAAGTCTCCTGTTCACAAAACAAATATAGCAGTGGGGACTGAAGTGCAAGCTGCTTCATACTGTGGTATCAGTGTACCCAGTATTGTCTTGGAAGGACCAACTGAACATGTAAAAGGAGTAATTTACTCTCCATGTCCAATAAGTCCTTAGCATCTATCTGCTAGTCCACAGGCCAGATCCCAAAGTTGGATCTGGCCCATAGACAATGGAGCTTCAGTGGTGGGTCTGCTTTCACCCACAGTGCTGCAGCAGGGAGGTAAAATGCTTTCTTAACTGATGATCAAAACTGTTATGTAAGTACAAAGTGATCTCCAAAATGTTGTGTTTTCACCAAAAAGGTCATGGCCACACCTAGGAATATCTATTGTGTATTGTCCAGATTATAAATCAATCCCAGATTTTCGGATTCAGTTTTAGGAAAAACAGCTCTTTACCCATACTTATGATTTTATATTCAGAGGAAGTCCTTGAACTGCAGCTATCCTTACAAAAATCCCACAGGAGAATCTGAAGACACTGAAAACATCCCACATTGAAAACATTCCTGATTTTAGTAATTTTATTGCTTGCACAAAAATACTAGCAGTACCCAAGTCAAGATTGCTGGGGGCCTTATTAAGGTTGATTCAACATGTAAGTCACGCAATTTTTATGTTCTTTTGGACAGAAAAATAAAATGCAACTTATAATTGAAATAATATGGTATATTTCCCATTCATCCTTTTTAATGTACACTAAAATTAACCGTTACTTAAAATAACACAGCTACGGAGGCAGTACCTGAAGGTTCTAATTTTTAAAAAATGTTTGATGCATTGGGATGTACTAATTCTATGCCTGTAAATTTCATGCGCATTTAAAATTAAAGGATCATTTTGTTGAAACAAGTGCACAGCCATTTCTACACAATCTTCCTTCCAAACAAAAATAATTTGAAATATGCATGGAAGTATAGTCAGCCTCTCAGAAACTAGAAACTTTGAAGAAAAAAGATAAAGTAATCCCCCCATGTGCAGGTGAATCTTAAATCTTTCTGTATGTTTTATAAAAGAATCCAAAATATTTAAAAATTCTCATCCTTAATTGTGGGGGGGAGAGGAGGAGTGCAGCATTTATAGTATTGACAAATACAAGTTGTGTATTACATACCCTTTAAGCTGTCCCACGTCATAAGCAAACCATGCCAAAAACATACCAAAGTCTATATCAAGTTGAAACCAAACAGATGCTTTAAAAAAAATCAGATATTCAGGAACCTGGCTATACAGTGCTCTGGTCTTTACTGTTTAAGTTTGGAACTTAATTGAAAAAATTATAAAGAAAATTGTAAATGTGTCTGTACAGACACCAGATATTTATAAAATAAACTACGTGGCGTCTTGGTTATAGTAACCAAGCTTGTATTGAACCCTCCAAGAGCTATCAGTGAACATGTTGGTATGGAATGTCTAAATTTGGCTTTTGGTATGATCTGTTAAGTGAGTTCTTAATTAATTGTCATGATCCTCACCTTCCAGTACAAATATAAGTGTAGTTGGTATATCTGTTTTAATCAAGTTTCTGTTCTATGTTAACTCTGATTGGGGTGGGAAAATCATTCTAAGTTTTGTGAGGTGAAACAGAACACTGAATGAAATGCAGGAATGGAGCAGGCAGTTGCTTCTACTTTTTCTTCTGTATTCATCTAGTCCTTGGTCTGTATCTGATCCCTTTGTCTTCAGTGGCATTCTGCATGGACAGAGGGCTTCAAGGTCTCAGATTCTGATGGAGAGCTGGAGACCTAGAAAGTTATTTCATTCAGTTCCATATGACAAACAGAACACAAAATTGAAACTCTGCTTCTGTGTTAATCTTTCTCAGATAGTTGGAAGACCTACCAATAGACAGCAGAAACTAAAACTTGATCCAGGTTCACTAAAGATGAATGAAAGACTACCACAGTCTTTAGAGGAATTTGTTTTGGACCTTCATTCTTAGTATGTTAGGGAACATGCAGTTCATGGGACTGGTGGTAATTTTTTAAAAAATATAGCAACATGTTATCTGAAATAGGGTGACAGTTATGACAGAAGGATGAGGTGTTTGCAGAACTGTGTATATTCCTGAGTGTGCATGCGATTCTGGTGATCGTACTATTCTTAAAGGCTTTGAATTTAAATTATTTTTTAACTTGCACTTAGATGCTTGTATTCCCTTTACAACAGTTAGTTTAATTATTTTTGGCTTCAGATACTCCCCAGATGAACTTCGTTATTTGCCATTAAACACTGCCCTTTATGAACCACCCTTGGATCCAGAGCTGCCTGCATTAGACAGTGATGGAGATTCAGATGATGCAGAAGATGGTAGAGGTGATGACAAACGGAAAACCAAAGGCAATTCGGTGAGATAAACTGAAAGGTGTTCTTCAGAAAAAAAAAAATACCATTCTCTCTCCCACTTTGGTCAGTTTCTGTAGTTGCTTCCCTGACATCTTTAACATCTCTTTCCAGTAGAATTTAGGGTTGTTTTTTTGTTTTTTGCTTCCAGCTCGCTCTGTTTTATCAAAACAAATCACATTTCATATTCCCACATTCATTTTATTGAATCGTTGCTTATTGCCAGTTAAAAGAAATCTACATTAGTTTTGGCTGATATCGTTTTCTCAATGGTTAAAGCAGGCTTACCATACACAAACTGAAATGTAGTTGAGATCTCCCATTATTAAAGTGTCCATTTCTCTTGGCAGCCAACTTTCAGAAGCACATTTTTGTAATTCAGTGAGATCCCAGTGTAAAATCTATAATCCATTTAAAAATGGTTTAATTAGACATCTTTGTGTTGAGTAGCCAAAAGGCTGAGTATAGCCAAATACATGAAAATTTTGTTTAAATATTCACAGTCATTTTTTTTTATAACTAAAGGGGAAAAACACTTCTATTTAATTCAGGCTGTGTGTTTCCAGTTCCTTTTTTCTGCACTTGGTTCCTTCCGACCATTAGGGGTATAGGAAAGGATATGGGACTGGTCAAACGCTCTCTCCCAGGGCACAGTACTACATGCAGCCTTCAACCGGAGGTAGTTCTGAAATTAGAAGGAGCAGGGAAAATTAGAGACAAGGCACTTGTGGGTCTATATATGCCCTGCTTCTGGCTATATTCTTTACTGGGATTAGACTGATTAGTAAAATTCTTTCTTTATGAAGACAGGTATATCTTTTGGAGTAGGGTGGAATCTCTATCTTTGGGAAGACCTAGTTGCTCCTCCTATATTAATCATGTCCAAGGAGAGAGTTTTGCATGTTTGTGCCCTGCTTCTTTCCCAGGGTTTCGGGGTGCCTATCAGCTTTCCATCTCTAAACCTGCTGACAGTTTCAGGAAACTCCATCATGGCTTCCATTTCCAAACAGTTTCAGCTGAGTTGTCTTATGTTGCCTGCCCCCCTGAAGGAGCTCAACAGTAGTCTTTAAAAAATGTGAGAGAAGATGCATCTCCTTCCCTTTCACTTTCTGTTCAGTATTTCCTACAAAACGTCCCTCAAAAAAACCCAAAAATAAAAAACACCCACCATGGAACATGTCATTTGCTATCATTATGTAGTTTGCTTTGCTTGTGTGCTGTATTCCTTCTGCCACCTTGTGTCTATCTTGTCTATTCAGATTGGAAGCTTTTCAGGGTATGTACTACCTACAACTGAGGTAAAATGGTGCCTATTACTATGGGGCTCCATTGTTGGTTTATTGCAAGCACTTCTGTAATAAAGTATGATTAGGAATATTTCTGTGCTGAAGCATTTGGTAGGTCATGAGCATGTTCCCAAAGAACTTAAAATGACATCCATATTGATCTCTTGGTCTTCTGCCCCCCACCCTAAACATCCTTTAATGGCCGCAGCATAAATTATGGTGCGTAGTTGTGTGTAGATATTCACAATTACAGTGTTGGATGTATTTGATGGCATTTCTCTGCTGCAATCAAAAGTAAATATTCAGATTGCACCTCAAGAGAATATGCAATGAGGGTGGAAGAAAAATCTCATGGATGATACAGTTTGGTACTGCATTTTTTAACAGGTAGACAGCACAATTTTTAGTTTTCTATTTTGTTATCTGCAAAAGACACCATAAAGATGGAACAATTAGCAAACTGGTAAAATTGTTTTGCTTTTGCCAAATTTTTAAATGAACATTTTTTTTATAAAGAATAAATACTGTTGTACTCCCTGCTCTTACATCAGGTTCCTTTGGAGAATACAGGAGCCTTTCTGCTGGGAATACAAGGAGGAAGAACTTTCTGTACTTAAATACCCTCCATGCTTTTATAGACAGTCTAGTCTTTTTTTTTTTTACCTAGCAGGTTTGATGGCTTAGAAAAGACTTGTGCGTCTATCCAAAAAAAAAAAGATATCATGGTATTTTTATTATAGGACAATTCATCTGGCAATGTATCTGAAGGGGATTGCGCCACTGACAACCAGGAGGATACTTTTCAGGGAAGACAAAAAACAAGAGACAAAAGTGCTACTCCAAGAAAAGATGGTTCCAAACGTTCTGTACTGTCCAAATCAGTTCCTGGGTACAAGGTAGAAGAAAAAAGCCCCTGATTCAGCTTCTTTACTGACCAGCCTCTCTCCCTGAAATATTTAACTTCTGCTTTTCAAAAATATGGAACTTCTGCTTGCTGTACTTCACTAGCTGCTCTCCTGTTGTGTGCTCCATCTGTTTGCTTCCTTACTTCCTTTTTGCTTTATTTTACTAGGGGCTCTTCTGTTACCCTGGCTACAGAGTGGCTTCTATTTTTGTGTCTTATCTGATTTCTGAGCAACTATAGCACCAAAATCCATTGCTGTTGCCAAAAAAACACCTTTAACATAGCAGTCTGATTTACTTGTCAGTGTAAAACTGGCATTAAGTATTAGCTGTTATTCTTACTAGTATGTATTATGGCAGCAGACCGTGAAATCAGTGCTGTAAAGTGCAGCTACGTGGCTTAAATCTGTATTATAATAAACTCAAACAGTCTTTCATCTTGAAGACTGACCAAGTGATAACTATGTACAGGTATTACTTCATATAGCAACAAACATTGGCCTCCTTTAGAGTGGAATGCAAAAACTAATTACAGTTTAAGCAACACTACACAACTGCTTGGGACAGGATATGGAGAATATCAATTTGTCCAGTTATGTTAAAGGAAGAATTCTGATAGGTAGAATGCTTTATACTAGCTAAAGCTTAGATAGAACTTGAGGCATGTTAGCACCTACAAAACAATGGTTATCAAACCCAGGATATAATCCTCAGCATTAATAATTTAACACTAGGATTTAAAATATATTAGGAGAAATTCAAAATTATATGCATGATTTAAATATGTGTCATGGACTTGCATATAGGCAAATGATTTGAGGTGTAATCTAATATGTTTAAATAACATCTTGCTCATCCCTGCTTGTTTTTAACTGTTAGCAAACTGATTTCCAGGGGAGCAAGTTCAGGCCCCTGATGACAAAATATGTACCAGCAAGGAGAGGTGTAGATCATCAACTAAGTGTTTACTGGGGGGAAACTTAAGAAGCAAGGTTTTCTTCTGT
>NW_017729034.1:59457691-59474470 GCF_001723915.1 Gavialis gangeticus
ACTTAAGAAGCAAGGTTTTCTTCTGTGATAACACTATTATATAGTCTAGAAAGTCTTGAAGCAGCAAAGGTAAGATGCTGGTAGTCTGAATTTTATATCCAGGATTGTTTGCTAACAACACAGATTTATCATTCTTTAATTAAAGCAACTTTACATTGTATTAAGAAGGTAGTCTCCAACACAAATTGGACAGCTTCAGTTAACTGGGAAAGATGTTGATTGATCTGTTCTGTGATAAAATAAATGCATTTTCTGCATTTATAAAAACAATCAAACTACAACTTTTTGTTTCCTCCTTTTAAAGATTTTACTAAGAATTATGGAAATTCTGGAGATTATAAGTGTTGTAGTAGACCTATATTTTTTTTATAAGTCATTTTGCTAGATATTCATTGCAGATGCAAACTCCTGCCAATATTTGTAAAAACATGAAATCCAAAGATGAAGCCTGAAGAAGTTTTAGCTTTGTTTAATATTGCATTAGAGATTGTGCGCTACTGATTGACAGAAGAAGGTGCTTCACTTGGGTATGAGGGCCATGACATACTGCCTGTTTGATTAGTTTATTCTATTTAGTGGCCTTTTGAATGTTTAGAGAGGACTGATAAAACAACTGTTACTAAGGTTCTGAACTCCTAAATGTAGAACTGTACATACAGGTAAGCCAGTACTACAGTTTGAAAATGGACCCTAATGGCTATTACCTGCTAGTTAAAAACTACTAATTATGTTAATAATGGAACAATTAATGTGGCTAGCTTAAAAACTTACAATGCCAAAATATTTTTGTGATACATCGTCACAACTTCAGCATACCTTGTGTTACTGAAAAGTGATGCTTCATACTGATATCTTAGAGATGATAAATGTTGTGCGTTGGTTTTTGTTGGGAGCATTTAAATATTTCAATATACCCTATTATATGAAGTAGCATAATTGATTTTTGAACATTCTTGTTAAAGAGTTTGTCTGTAAAAAAGACCAGGTATTAATATACCAGAATGTGCCTAAATGTAAAGGCACTTTAATTTAAAAGCTATAAACTGCTCTTAAATGCCCCTTTGATGTTTTTGGTAATATTTTGATCTGTATCATTCATTAATTTTGTCCTTATTTCTGATAGTCATCTTTAGGTTACATTTCAAGTAAAAGTGAAGGATAATTGCTGTGAAATCAACATGCAAATACATAGTTATAGTCAATACAGTAGAAGTATTACAGTGGAATTCCCAAGATTACCATTTTAAGCAGGAAAATTCATGTATTTTGTATTAAGCCAACTGTATTAAGCATCACTTTTAACTGAGAATGGTTAGCATATGGTTCACATTTCGTATGTCACAAAGTCTTTGTGGCAGCAGTTAATTGTAGTAGCAGGTCCTGCATTGCTCTCACAGGTTTCTGTTCTCAAAGTAGAGATATTTTTGTATAGTAAGCTGCAATGAATTGGGATACTAGGTTCCCCCAAACACTTCTGGTTTGTGTTCACTAAATATAAAAATGGGGAATGCCTTGTGTTTGGGCAGTAGTGCTTCATAAAAAAACTCATGCTTATCTTACTTGTTGGAGTACATGACTTGAGACTGAGCTGCAGTGCAGAAATTAACATTACAACAAAAATGATTTGGAAAGCAAAATGTAGAAAATAGTCGCATGGAATATCATGATTTCCTATTAGGTGTAGACTTTTTTCAGTATTCCCTAAATACCATTTAATTTCTTTAAGATGGTAGACTAACTTAAATTGCTTTGAAATGTGAATAGCTTTGTTTAGTTTTTGTTTGTTTTCACCTTTTATAAGAGAGTGCTTTCATGTGGAGCGCTGTCTGAGTTTTTAATATATTGTGATTTCTTCACTTTTTCTAGTGAACACAAGTTAGTGGAATGGGAGTAGAGAGAAGTATTAATAATAAATACACTTATGTCAGTTTTTAATTTTAGGATTATATGTATCGGAGTATTAACTGCACATACACTAACACAGGTACAATAACCCAAAGTTAGTTCACTTTAGTTTTGGTGGAGTGAGAGGGAGTTTGCTGCTGTATATTATGGCAGCAGAATATGAATTCATAACAGAATTAGAATTTGGATTAGAGAAGTGCACTTGCTATTTTAGAGCAGCTTGTTTTTTTTTCTTACATATGGATAAAAATACAACAAAAACCTTACTCTTAGAATGTA
The DNA here is from genome assembly GCF_001723915.1 of Gavialis gangeticus. NCBI lineage: Eukaryota > Metazoa > Chordata > Crocodylia > Gavialidae > Gavialis > Gavialis gangeticus. The sequence continues at coordinate 59,459,876 of NW_017729034.1, forward strand.
GCAGTACACAAGAGGGTAAACACTGCAAAACTGATAAGGTTTAAGCATGTGCTACTATCCTTTTGTTGGGAAGAGCAGGGTATAAAAGGTATACATGTAGGACATGTAGAATAGTTAACAGTAAAGATTTTATATGTATGTTTTCACTTCCATGATATTTATTATTCTGTAGAGACATTTGTGAATGTTAGACTTCTCTTATCATTTTATTATATTTATGTATAAAACAGGTTGACTATGCTTTTTAAAATAAATAAGCAAAAAAAGTCTTTATGAATGCCTCTGTCATCTTTTGAAAAGGAAGTTACTCTTTAAACACCTGTTGTGCTTTGTTTTTTGTTTTTAAATCTTCAGGCCAAACAAGTTAAAGGAGGCTCCAGCTACATTTTAAGATCTAAATAAGATTTAGTAAATTTAAAAGGGTTCTGGCAAATTAAGATCGGTGAAATATATTAATTGTATTGGCAAGTGTTAGACAAGTGATGGCTGATGAAGTAAATGTATTCAGAAGATATTGTCCCTTTTTGATAAGGCCTGTTGAGTGCTTTTCCTTTTTCAATAGTTGTGTTTTCCACTTCCATTGTTATTACTACCATCTTAGCTTGAAAAACACTACCTCTTTCTATTTGGCAACTTTTTCTCTTTATGGAACAAGTCCTGTTAAAAGTCTCTTTCCTCAATTCAGAAACAGACAGACTGTAAAAAAAAATCCAGCACTTACAGATATAAGACCAACAAGTGATATCAATTCAAACTCATTTCTCACTAATTAAAGTGTGCATTAAACTGCAGCTGGTCATAGTGGACACAACAACTTAGTGCGTCCTTGATAAAGTAGTTTTGATGACTTATTACTGCTTTTCATCAAGGTTAAAATTAGTGTTTGGTCACAAACTTGTAACACAGTCCTGGTAATCTCCCAGGATTCAACCCCCTAGAATTGCTCTCTGGCTTTCAAATAGATCTGATGGATACAACCAGGCACTTCCTTTCTCACCTCATCTTAAGTGTAAAATTGTAGTTATAGGTATGTATAAGTGTTCTCCATAGCAACTACAACTATAACTTTGCTTATAGGATGTGGAAAAAAGAAACAAAGAGCCTGATTAACGCAGAATGCATCTAACTTGTCAGACAAATACTTCAGAATTTAAAGCTATACAAATTGTGTGTGAAGTTCTTTTTGACAATTTAGTGTTAAGCTGCCATGCACATGAATTAAGTATAAATTTTGCATTTTTAAAGGATATTTGTTTCTCCGTACATATGGAATCTTACGAATTTGAAGACAGATACTATCTTTCATTCCTTCAACACTTGAATGATTTTTTTCTTAAAATATCATCAATGATCTATTGCATTTATTTACATTCACTATTAAATGAAAAGTTAGCTGATAGTTTATAGAAGAAAACTTGCCTACGCTCTTGTTCTGCTTAGTTAGTTGCAAAATGATTTTACATTATAGCTTATGGCACATCCGCTTTAAAACTAGTGTTATGCCTCTAAGATTTTAAAATAACCACTTTATGTTTTAAGATTTCCTTCAATCACATCAAACAGAAAGCTCATTTATTTGCAAGAGTTAAGAAGATGCATTAAATTTCCTGTTAAATCCATTAAAAGTTCTTCTGGCAACAATTTATAGCCCTCTTCTACCCTTCCAGCCAAAGGTCATTCCAAATGCTATATGTGGAATTTGTCTGAAGGGTAAGGAGTCCAACAAGAAAGGAAAGACTGAAGCACTTATTCACTGCTCCCAATGCAACAATAGTGGTAAGTATCTATGTATGCTACAATGGGATATTAAGGGGTTTTACTTGACAAATTTTAGTAGAAATATTTTATGTACTGTATTTGCATACAAACAATTGTCACCTTAAGAGTGATTTTCCTTAGCTTCCTTCAAATTATACTTAATACAGTATACTAGCACATATTGCATTTGAGTCTCTTAGGTGAGCTAACTTAATGTTATGAAGCAGCTAATACAGTAGATTATACTAATTATTTTAGAATTGTATAAAAATACTAGTAATAATATTGATTTTAATCTAGGCCACCCTTCTTGCCTTGATATGACTCCGGAGCTTGTTGCCATGATTAAGACTTACCCTTGGCAATGTATGGAGTGTAAAACATGCATTATATGTGGACAGCCTCATCATGAAGAAGAAATGATGTTCTGTGATGTATGTGACCGCGGTTATCACACCTTTTGCGTGGGTCTTGGTGCTATTCCTTCAGGTAATGAAGAAAAACTAGTCTCTCTCCTTAAGTGCTGGGGCTTCCCTCTAAGGGTTGGGGGGGGGGGGTAGAGTAGATTAAAATGAGCATTATGTCAATGCCTAGTGTAATAGACATTCACTCCAAAGACACAACAGGTTTTTGGGGGGGGGGGTTCTTTTCTATTTTTAAAAATTATTTATATATGTAATCTACATGAAACTTAGAAATTAACCTCAAGAAACAGAGGCAGAAGCATGTTGTTTACCTTAAAAGTATCTTTGCTTGGGCCTAATTTGCATACTTGCAGAGCAGCTTTTCACAACTGAACTTTTCCAGCCAGGAGACCCACAACATCCTTCAGCTGTCCTGACCAATATGAAGTTTTGCTTCTACCTGGGAGAAATTTTACAATCGTTGACTTTTCCTTTGCCTGAAGAAAGGTGTTTGAGCCCAAAAGCTTGCAAGTAACAATAAAAAAAAATTGCAACTATCTAGTTGGTTTAAAAAAAGATATCACCTCTTTCTCAAGAGTTTTGGATGCCTTTGCCTCCAGACCAACATGGCTACAACCTATATACTCAAGAAACAGTATTTCTAGTTTCAGAATTTTATAAGAAATAAAACTGCTTCTCTCAGGGCTACACTTTTTTCAGGATATTGAAAATAGCTATTTCTTAAAAGAAAAAAAAAGCCCATGTGAACTGTGTTGCTGCATATTGCTGGAGCACCTTTAGCACTGTTTCAAAAGTTTAATAGGAACATAAATACTTTATTAAAAAGTGAAAGGAAAAAAAGGTTTGCACAGTTCGTTTAATGCATATGAATACTATGACTTCCTCCACTCCCCCTAGCTTTTTTTAACATCACGTTATGGAGCTGAGACAAGATGTGTGCCATATAGTGCATGCAGTAATTCACACCTCCTTTAAATGAGTACAAAAAATAATGCCATTTCTGTTAGGTAGTATTTCACCCATTTTATGCATATGGTGACATAACACAAGACAGTGGTGAAATCGCAGCTAAAGAACTAAGCAATTGGAAGTACTCTCAGAATCTAATACTAAATACACAATCTAATACTAAATAAATGATGCCAAATTTTAAGTTCATTAATACAGTTAGCAGCTTGAAGTCCTGCAGTGTTGGCCCTCCTTGTATCTACAGTACTTTGAATCCTAAAAATGTCTTCTTGCAGTTAATTGATTACCAGCTACTTTTTAATGCTGTTGTATACTTCCAGACACCTTATGTGAGTAATTTAACTTCAAACTTGTCCCACAGCAGCGCTGTATGTTACACATACTAAACACAGTGCGTAAGTACCTGATACTGCTCTATAGCTACTAAGACGGTTATGCTGTGATTAAACACCACTTGTCTTATTTGTGAAGAAAGTAAAATGAAGTGTTTTATGCATGTTATTGTCTGCCCCGGAATCACCCTCTAGTAGTGGAGCTTCTACTGGCCTTTACATGAATTAACATATTAATACTTTGATTGCTTAAGAGACTCTCTTTAAAAGAAAAAGGTTAACTGGTTTTTATTTTGAATGGAACCAGAAGAGTGCAAAAAGTATTCAAGCACCTTGTAACAGTGAATAGGTGTCATAGGAGCCATAAAACATTTTCTACTATAACTAATGACAACTTTGCTTTCTTAGGTCGCTGGATTTGTGACTGTTGTCAAAAAGACACCCCAGTACCCAGGAGAGGAGGAAGAAGGGGGAAAAACAGCAAAGAGGGATAAAAAAAAAATCTGCCTTCCAATACTCTTAACGGTATACAATAAAGCAATACATTTGGTGCTATTTAACCAGCCACTCTGTAAAAGGAACAATACCACTTTTTAAAAATGAAATAAAAGTTTAATTTTGACTATATAACAATTTTTTCTTTAATAGTAAGGTTATTGGCAATGTTCTGTCATAGCTGTTTAAAAGGAAACCTCATATTTCCATTGAAAACAGAAAACTTTCAAGGAAAGTCTGAGTAATTGCATAATCTACTGTATAAACAAGCTTATAGCAACACTTAACAGATTCTGAAGATGTTCTGAATAGCAGTAACTTCTACCTAAAGAGAACGCTATACAGCACTTAAGCTATCTGTACAGTAATCAATTTTATTCCAATAAAGCAAAACAAGACTTAAAAGATCAAAAAAGACCATTCAGATAAAAAATACTATTTAGATTACTGTTTGATATTCAATTGTCCTCTAACTAAAAAAAACACCAAAACATGATTTCAAAGTTAAGACTATCTTGAAGTCTTTTAGTGCATTGTAGGAAAAAGCCAGTCTGCTTTAGGAGCATTAAGTCCCAGCTGGAAAACAGTTATTCACTCCCCCAGGAGTCGGTGAATGGTTAAGCCAGAGATGTACTAATGACCATATAGAGTGAGACTATGGAAGTGGCAATACGTTCATGGTTAGTAAACACTCCTGAAAGGGTTCCTCTCCGTGTAGACCCCTTTCCAAGCTTATGCTACAAATACAGGCTCAATTGTTTTTAGATGAACAATGCCAATGCCATTTACATACAACATAGAAAAACAGCTGAAGTGCTGCTTCCATCATACTTCTTCCCTGGAATATAAAAGTCAAGCTCCCTACACTAGAGGAAGGAAAGGGTGAACATGAACTTTATTCAGGTCAGGATTCTCCAAAGCAGTTAATGATTTTAGGATCCTTAGTTTAAATACTCATTGTGATGCTGATGCTGTGAAGCAGTCTGCTGAAGTGGTAATCAAATCACCTGCCACCTGAAAAAGTCAGACTCTTCAAAAGCTGGTTCAGATTGGGCACCCCAAAAAACTCTAGTCACTTCTGAAAATCTTGATCTGCTACTTCACCTGGTTTGTTACACTCCTTCCAAGTTCCAACTTTTAAAGTGCCATTGCTCAAAGATTTGTTCACAGTGCAGACAGATTGGAAAATTAGTTCTTTATTTTAAATTGGGAGGGGATGTTAGAACTGCAGCTTCTCAGATTTTACAACTTTTCTTCATATAAAATAGTAATTTTAATAGAAAATACATTGAATTATCAAAATCCATATTTTTCTTAAGCACCTATTCAAAGTAATGGAGAATTTTTATGAAGTGCCCTTTGTACATTCATTGTTCAACCCTGATCTATAAAGAAAACTATGAATACTGTGCTTGCTGTTCATTTTATGTATAGTAGGATTTACAATAGAAAGCTAGATATGGCTTTTCTTTTCCCCTCTCCAGCATAGAAAAGTTAACCCAAATACCTCTTCAGGAAACTTTACAAAAAAAAGTACCAATGCTCACAGCAAATTATTCATGTTCAATTTCACAGGTTGTAAGTGCACTAGTCCAGTGTGTATGTCCAGTTGGTTATTTTAAAAAAGAATTTCAAGTATTAGCTTCAAGATTCCAATAAATATAGTCCAAAAAACAGATTCTTCATCCTGAGTTTCATCTTCTGCTGAATGCGACTGTTTCTGGCTTGCCTCCGTCTCCTCTGGGTTGTAGGAACCCTCACCAAATGGATATTGTACAACTGTTCGATCATAATATACTTTCATTTCAAACTCACTCTCCTGATGAGAGGGATGACCATAAATTCCTATTCCCACTGGGCGACGGAAGTGTGCTGGTATGTGAACAACATCTTGGCCACAAGTTACAGATTGTAACTCATACTCATCAAAGCTGGGGTGAAGAGTCATGTCAGATACATACAAATCTGCATCACCTTTTAAGCTCTGCATCTGAAGCACTATCTTCCCCTCGTGATTTAGTCTCAAGTAACTGTAATTTCCAGCTCCAATCTGACCTTGAACGACATGAAGAAGAATCCATTCTGCAGGAACATCTTCATCCTCAAAACTATTTACCATAAGCAATGCCTGAGCTGCTAGAAGCATCACCAGCATTCTCATCCAATGTGCTGCCATAACTCCAAAGTTTGACATTAAACAAATTCTCACATCATGTGTAAATATCCTGTTAACACAAAACATAGTAATTCAGGTTCAGGATGTTCTAATTGTAGAAAAAGATCAGACCATTTTCCTGAAAAATAACCTCATTTCAAAATATCAGTCCAAGTAAAACTTAAGTGAAGTGTCTCTTACTGATGTAATTCAGAATTATTACCAGTGGAAGGGCATTGTGAAATTTGTATATTGCTATTAAGTTTGTGAAAAGTTTACTGTGTGACTTTAAATGAGTATGTTCTCTAATAGATCAGCGACATAATAATGAAACAATGTTAACTGGGAGGAGGTTAAGTGAGGAGCAGAGTACCTGTACATCACTTCAATTCCAAGGCGTTTCTCACAGCATGTGTACGGTAGCTGGATTCTATTACTGCCCTGTAGAGTACTGCACCACAAAATGCATGACTGCAAACAGGCATACATTTCAAGTGTAATTACTCTGACTAATTTTCTGGCCTGAAAAAGAGCAGATCCTCTCTGCAGTTTCCAATACCCTAGCTACAGACAGACATTTTAATGTGTCAGCCTAGCCATAATAGCAATGAATTTCTGGTCTGATCTAGAGACTTTTCATCCTGTTCCACAAGTGTGACAAGTTAGTTTCTGAACCCCAGTGCACAGTACACGTTGCATTATGGTAACACCCTAAGGCTCCTTGCCACGTATTACACAATTCACTAGGTAATCACGCAATACATTTAGACCAGCCCCATGGGCAAAGTAAGATCTAGGGGGGTCACAAAATGAAACTAGGAGGGAAAGTTCAAAACAAACAAAAGGAAGTGTGAAATTAAAGTGAGGCATTTGTCACCAGATGTGCTGGAAGCTGACAGTTTAGTCCGATTCAAAAGAGGACTGGACCAATTCTTGGAGGAAAGGGGCAACCGGTAGGTAGAGAGTGCAGGGATTAGGGACACACTGAATCAACTTCTGGACCCAAGTGCTGGAGGCTGCAAGCCAGAGAGGGACAGTGCAAAAAGATAACCCTGGTCAGATCCATTCACTCATCTTTTCTGCATCCACTCTCTGCCCCTGTGTAGCACAGGCCTATTGGACAAATATAAGGGACAAACAGGGCAAAAGTTAACACCCTCCCTCTCCCATTAACAGAGATGGCTACTGGATATGTGCCAACTGAATAGAAAGATGTAAAGGACAAAGCAGGGAGGATGGCAGGTTAAGACGACTGCAGGAGTGGGGCACCAGGCACAGCACCTGTGAATCAGTTTGAAGTGTCAGCAGACGCTGCCCAGAGGCAGACAAGGTGCAGGGGCGCAGACCCGCTGTCCCTGGCACCCTCCCGCTCAGGCTTGGCTCAGGCCAGAAGGAGGCTGCGTGGGACGTCCTGGGACAAGCCAAGACCAGACGCAGCTGTGGTCTGACCCGGGACATGGCAGCTCTTCTTTTTCAGACGGCTGCACGAGCACAGCAACAAGGACACCGCGAAAACGCTCGCCCAGCTCCCTAGCCCGGGCGCCACGGGGGCGGGGTGGGCAAGCTGAGGGCACAGCCCTACGAGGGGGGAGGGGCGCGGCGCCAGGGAGACGCGGGGGCCGTGGAACCCGCCCACCTCACAGAGCGCCCTGAGGTCCCCCCGCAGGGACCGTTGCACAGGCCCCGCCCCCGCCGCCGGGGGGAGGGGCGGTGCGGGCTCGGGCCCTAGCTCACCGCCGCGCCGACCCGCCGTCACCATGGAGCTCCGCGAGGCAGGCAGGCAAGCAGGCAGGCAGAAGAGAGCCGCCCGCTCCCTGCTCTCGCGAGAGCGCCAGGCAGGTCCCGCCAGCCAATGGCAGCTCGTCCCGGAGGGAGGGGCTGAGGCGGATACTCTGCCTCCCATGGCAACCAGATACGTACAGAGGGCCGCAGTTCCAGGGACTGGACCCTCCCCTCCATTCGGCGGGCCCCACCCCTTGGTCCCGCGTCAGTGTGGGGTCACGTGATGTCACCTCAAGGCCTGACCTGTCCCTTGCAGCGCATAACTCCCCCCCCCCTTGTCGTGGGTGGGTCCTGGGTTGCTCTGATTTTAAAAAGTCCCAATTTTCGGTTAAAAAAAAGTAATGCCAAATCCACGTTTCCAGGATTAAAATATAACACCACTAATATATTATATCTATATAGGTAATATAATATATCTAACATATTAGATCTATATATAGTTATGGTAGTGTTTCATTTTAATGCTTAAGCTCGGGGACAGGGATAGGCAGTGTTTTTGTTCCAAGTGCCCAAATCACGACCACCTCCCCCAAGGTGCTGGGGCAGAGGGCGGTGGAGCTGCAAGGGGCCTGATCCTCGTTGCTGGCATGGGTGCCCACCACCCTGCAGGGCTCTGTAGCAGCAGCGCGTGCGCATGCACCTCTGGGCATATGGCAGGAGGGGCCGGGGTTGCGCTACCCCAGGCCCCTTCCTAGCCGGCATCCTGAGGCATGCTGCCACGTAGACCGACACAGCTATTTGCAGCCTCCTGCCTGCATGCCACAGCTGGCCTGGGCTATGGGCAGCAGGCAGGCTGCAAACAGCTGCACTTTGTAATGTATGCATTGTATGATGACCCTAATCCCTGGGACGTTCCATATAAAGTGAGTAAATCCCTCATTGGCTGTAGTGACTGTGCCTGGCACTTCCGGGAGTTGCTACAACCAGGCTCCAAAGGTGCCTATATGTCCAGGGAGGCTGCTCTGATGCACTGTAATTACAGCACGTTGGTGCAGATTCGATTAATTAAGTGTTTTTGAGTGTGGTAATTACTACATTCCAGCAGACTCCAGCATCTCATGTATCAGTGTCCCCCCGCTGAAAAATGGTGGTAGGGGCACTTTAACTAAAGCTTGTAAACTGCATAGCTAGCTAAAGTAATGTACTAAAAGTTGGTCAGGCCATGGCCCAGGTGGCCCACCCCATTCCGCGGCCTATGGTGTAGGGGGCATCACAGTGGTCCCCGGTCGCCTAACCTGTTACAGGGAGTTAGAGGAGTGCAGAGACTTCCCCAGTCCCATCACACAGAGAGGCAGAGAGAAGGGTTCAATCTCCTAAAGAATAACATGCACCTTCCATCACAGTTCGTTTTTCATATGGCTGGGGGAGAAGAGCAGGGAAGAGTTGTTCAGATACCCTCAAGGAGGCAGGGACCCCTAGATCCCAGCACAAGCGTGAGAGGAGAGAAGATAGAGCTAACAGGCCATTGCCTCTCAACCCCTATTTCCTGTCCCACCCTTCCTGTTTCCTATAATTCCCCTCCCCTGACCTGAGCCTCTCCGTTGCCCTAGCATCCATCCCCATTTATTCTTCTCTTCTCTTGCCTCCCTTTACCATAGTCTCCAAACCCTCTCTCCCATTTATTCCCAGTCTACATGGCCCTGTCCCCTCTTCCCTTCCAGCAAATAGTTCATAGATGTAACTTATTTTCAAGAGTCTTCTGAACATTTTGTTGGGCTTTGTTTTACATTTCCCCAGAATAAATGAAAATGTTGGACAAATGCTGTTTTTTATTTTTTTAACTTAATGTAATTGTGGGCCGTTTCTTCTGCCAAGGGTTGTAATCTATCTGACATGGGCTGGGCTGGGCTGGGCGTAGATCAGGTTCAATGGTTCCTTGTGCCTTTTTAGTTCGTGTGCAATCTGCTTAGCTGGAAACCCTTTGAGCTACACTGTCACTGCATGCACAGTGTAATACTTTCCCTAGTGAGGGCTAGGCATGCATCTATCTATGGAGCCAAATACTTTTCTTCATACTGTTTTCAATATTTTCTTCCCTGGATGCAGTGTAGATATTGTGAACTAGCTAGGGTAAATGTCAAGTGATTTAGACCATGTTGGGCCAAATCAGAGCTCAAGTCAATTCCCAGGTGTTCAAAGAACATATTGGTAGAATCTGTAATATTACAAAATGATGCCCTTTGTGGAGTGGCTGTATTTTGGGAAAACTTTATATCAAATTGTCCAGATTTGCTTCACTAATCCTAACTTGCACTCCCCCCTCTCCCTCCCAGCCTTCATAAGGCACACCAGCTGCCAAGTCTAAGGAAACATGGATTTTAGAGCACCTAGATTCAGCCTTTAAAGCAGTGCTTCTCAACCAGGGGTGTTACAGCACCATGGGTTGCCTTGAGATCCTTTCAAGTATGTTGCAAAATGCAATGCAAGACTGGCACTGTTAGGCGTGCGAACCCAGGGATTTCAAATAGTAATTAACAGTGTCATAAACATTCTGACTTGATGTGGTCTTTCTGAGTTCTGTGCAGCAGAAGAATTGCCCCATTTATTTTTCAGTCATCAAAATTGGAGAGAAAACTAAAAGCTGGCACTTTCTGAGGGTGCCTCGAGTCTAAAAAGGCTGAGAGTAAGAGTTCTCATTTTTAACTATAGTAGAGCTGGCTGTTTGCTACAAGAAACCTAATATTACTACACAAGTAAATTTTAAATGCAGTAAAACTAAACATTCTGATCCTGATGTCCTGTACTTTGAATACAGACAAACTTGACTCCACTGACTTGAACTGAAATACTCTTGATCTTGATTTACTTCCAATGTAACTGTGAAATATACAAAAACACAAAAATATAATTATATCATTCATTGATGTTGTCTCATTCTGGCTGAGTAGCAGGTTCTATGTATTTGAAAGCACAGAAATGTGTTTTTGGCAGATCCTAATTCACATATTGTTTTTATTTGGCAGCATAATTTTACTTTTACAGAAATGGTCACATTCTTAGGTTTGAATACTATTTATTTGGTACACGTGTTTTCAGTTTCAAAATATTTGTCCCTCATTACTGCAATTTTTGTGTAGCTAATGAAATTTAGAAGATTAAACTAGACATGTAAGAAAATAATGTTTAGAATATGTGGCTGCTTCTTATTAGGTTCTAAGTGATCTGCTGAAAGAATTATTCATTTTGTTAAATAATTTGTACTTTCACAGTTCATCTAAGACAAAGTGAGAGTCAGCTTGTTTACTCTCATCATTTTGATGCCTCTTCAAGTTTCTTAAAACACACTAAATGTACAAAAAGCAGATGATGCCTAATGGAAGGTGTCAGAAAGTTTACTTTTTAGAAGATATTCTTTTAATATTTTCTGTATTTCTCTTCCTTGGTCTTCATTATTGGTGATATTTGCATGGCATATGGTAGTACTGCATATGTGTTTTAAAATGAAGAATAAAGAGCAAATAGAAATTGAATCAGCATTCTGTAGATTTAAAAAGGCAACAAAAGTATCACTCAAGTATATGTGATAAGGCAGAAATCTTTACTAAATAAAATATGTTAACTTTGTAAAGTGTAAATCACTTTCTAAAAATCAATGCTTGTTTAAATAAGGACATGAAGTTTCTCATCTGTGAGGTCTTGTTTGCTTCCAATTCACACTTCCATCTGGTGATATTTTGGTCATCTATGTAACACGAGTCAATGATCTCAGTTTCATTCCCAGTGACTGCTCCCACTTTGTAATAAGATGTCATGCCAAAGAGCAAAAAGGCCAAAGAGTGAATGGAAGCTGACTGAACGATGCTTTAATACTGACACATGCTCCCTCTAGTTCAGGGAAGGACACACTAGGGGAGAAGCCTGGGGAAGCTTGTGCTGCCTTTTTGCGTTGCACTCTTATTCTGGGCTGTTGATCAAGCATTTGCTCAGAATGCTAAACAAATTATGTGTGTTTTAACTGCAAATGCCTTTTCTCATTTGCCAAAATTAAATAGATTGGGTTTTTGTCTTCAACAAATGTAACCATGACTGGTCCTATTAAAGGCAGTAAATATACATCAGCTTACACTAGCTGAAGATCTGGCTCATTATCTCAATACTTAAAATAAGTTTAGAGAATAATTGAATGCAGCGCTGTCCAACTGGAGGCCTGAGGGCTGCATGCAGCCTGGGAAGGGTTAAGCTGTGGCTCCTGAGCTCTCACCAGCTGTTCTGGTAGCAAAAGTAGCTAGAGTCTCTGGGTTCCCCCTCCCTCTTCTGGCTGTTGCTTCCTACACATGGGGGGTGGTGAAGTGTAGAGAGCTGAGAGTGAGTCTAGGCCATGTATGGGGCTGGGGTGAGGGATTCGGGTTGCAGGGGGCAGCCATGGGGAAGATGCGCGGGAGGGCATGTAGGGGTGGGGAGCGCACACAGTGTAGTGATGGGAAGGGGTGCTCTTGCGGGCACGCAGAGTAGTGACAGGGGGAAACGTGCATGACTCACTGGTACAGCCCTTGCATTGTGGCCCCTGGGGACCTAGGAGTTGGACAGTCCTGATCTAATTTTACACCACATTACTAGCTGGATTCCTTCTAAAGTTTTCCAGTGTTCGTATATAAACTGCAGATCTGGAGAAGCATCACTGCCATAATGCCAGTCCTGTCAGTAGTTTTACACTCCGTATTCTATGCAGGAATCAATTTGATACACACACGATTTGGAGAAGAAACTTCTTTTATGACCAGGCTGTTGAGTCCAGCTCAACTTCTACTATTTTATCAACTCCAGCCACATCTCTTTCTAGTTGCTGTTGATGGTCAGATAGGGAGAATTTAAAAGAAGAGTAGCTTCATCCAAATTCAGCAGTAATCTCTCTTTGCACAGTATCTTGCCTGCCATCACTGTGACAATTGTGTTTTACATATGTTCCTGAATCAGGTCTTTACACACAGATTCTTGCATAAACAACGTATTTTAGATGAATATGGCCATTAGTCTGTAGTTGTTGTTGGGCATGCCATAACACATTAATGGATGCAGCCCTTTTGAATGCTATTTGGTATTTGTTGTCATCACAATATTGAAAAGAAAGTTTTAATACAGTACTATCAGTTCAAAAATAGAACTGCCTCACAGATGGCATGAGTTAGTTGTCACCTTTTCCTAAGAGAAAAAAGTCAAGGAGGAACAGATTTTGGTGCAAGTAAAAAGGGCTTGAACACTTGAAATGGGCTTGATAGCTTTAAAAAGAGATGAATACTGTAATGGGTAATGACACAGGCCCTGATAATTAAATAAGTCAAGATAGACACATGGATTCATGAATCCCTAAGGGCAGGGTCAAAGCCATAGAGATAGCTTCCATTTATTTAAGCAATAGTTTTCCTTGGAGGTATTCAGTCTCAAAATGTAAAATGTTTATCAATTTTATTCTGAGACAGCTTCATCCTTCATCCCATATATTTCATAAGCATAGCTAAGTTTAGTCATGTTAAATTTATGTATCATGTGTGATATTTTTTAATTTGTGACACGTAAGAGTCCTCACCTGGCACTTTCAATTAACTATTTTCAAAACTTTCTGGCACCAGAGTATAATCCCTAGATGGAAAGCTGGTGAAAATGCACACAAACATGTTATTTATCAATATGTTCATGTTAATAGCAAACCCATTATTGACTTGAAAAAAGAACAGGTTTGAATTCAGGACCTACCAAGTCAACAATACTTTTTTTCTATGTATTTCTTCCTCCATCATTTTCTGTCTTAGGTCACAGTAATCACATAAGATATAATGCTAGGCGTATGTGTTGCATTAGACTAGTGGATTAAGTTTAAAATCCTATGAAGGAACTATGCTCTTTAATGTGTTTTATAGAGCAATATGACCTAAGGCAATTGCCTAGTAGTTCTGAGGAATAAATCATCCAGATTTTCAGTGTGGAATCTAAAATAGAATGAGCAGAAGTAGAGATATATGCAAAAAGATGGCAATCACAGAGAAAGTAAAAGTCCACCTTGATCTGGACTTCTGCCAATTCAAATTACAACAAGATTTTCATTATAACCTGCAGTATTCACATGCATCTTTGCATATTTTTATCTGTTTGAATAGCATTTTTTCCATACCTGAAGGAGAAATTTTCATTTGGTCTAAAATATTTGACTAAAATTGTATCACGTAAATGCAAAAACAATATTTTTTCCAAATGTCATAACAATGCTAACCACACTTTTTTGAACAGGAGGATGCATAAATGTCTGAAGTTTGAAATTTGTCAGGTACCTAATTGAGAACTAAAGCTATTTCCTGTTTCAGAAAGTGAATGGTTTTTAACTTAACAGTGAGTCACTATGATAAGTGCATGCTATTTAGTCATTAGATTTGATATGTGGAAAAATAAGGCAGCTATTCTGATAAGGGCATCTGCAGCAAGGGGGAGGAAGCAATTCAGAAGCATGAGAGTAAGAATCTTCCTGGCAACGGAGAGGAAGGCAATGCCTCGGTAGTTCCCGCACACTGACTTGTCCCCTTTCTTGAAGATGGTCACAATGTTGGCATTCTTTAAGTCAGGTGGAGCTTCCTCATTAACCCATATTTTGATGAGAAGTTGGTGAAGTTTTTGCAGCAGCTTTGAAGACCTCTGTGGAATTGCCATCTAGTCCTGGCACCTTATTGTTCTTGGTCATTGTGATGGCACA
>NW_017729034.1:59479470-59479679 GCF_001723915.1 Gavialis gangeticus
TGCAGCAGCTTTGAAGACCTCTGTGGAATTGCCATCTAGTCCTGGCACCTTATTGTTCTTGGTCATTGTGATGGCACACCAGACTTCTTTGAAGCATGGGGGATCAGCAAGAGAGTCTATTACTTAGGGGTGCACCGATATAGAATTTTGGGGCCGATACTGATAGCTGATTTTTAAGAAGGCATATTGGCCAATACCAATCCAATTTC
>NW_017729034.1:59479690-59481068 GCF_001723915.1 Gavialis gangeticus
ATGAAAGCAAGGGCTCCCGCCCTGCGCCAACCAGCTGGTGGACTCAGAGCTCGCAGTACACGGTGGACCTCCCAGCAGAAGCTGTGCTGATGTACCAGTGAGCTCATTGCGTCCAAGGTGCACAGCCAAAGTGAGGTGTGACTGTGCTGCTGCTCCCCCTCCTGAGTCCGCCTCTGATAGTAGGCCAGCCATAATTTTGTGTGTGAATTTTTTTTCATTCTTTTACCCTTTTTGTAGATAGCCCTAAAATGTACTTTATGAAACATGTGAAATACCTTCCTTAACAAAATCAAATCAAGAAAAACCTGCAAAAATTGTAATTTGAAAGTGACCCTATCTGTGTGGAATGCAAATTGACACAAATGCCTTTGCCTTAAAACAAAAAGCTTTCATCTGTGTGATGGAAAAAGAGGTTCCAGGTGTCCAATAAGATCAAATGTGCCTCTAGGGCGCGCTTTAGTGGATGTATGGCTTCTGGAGAGTTGCTTGAAAACTGCCAAACCTAGGGAAGCATATCTGTGCACAGGAGCCTAAAATAGTTCATTTTAAAGCTCTGCTTTTACTTACTCTAGTTTGTAGTTTGTCTAGGCATACTGTTATGGATCAATTGTATCTCAGCATCCAAGCTACTTGCATCCCTACCAATCTGTAAATTATATATTCTGAGTAAATACCTAGTTTTGCACTTAAAAGTACAGGACTAAAATCTCCCAGTTCCACATTTTGATTGTATTTAACCTCACCCTAATTCCTTTAGGCTGACTGAATTCTCTACCTTTCTGTTTTTAAATATTTATTCTTCTGTGCAGCAGGAATCATTTGAAATATTAGCCTTTAAAAAAAGGTTTCTTCTGAGAAGGCTTTTGAGCTTTCTTTGTTAGGAAGTCCAGTCACAGGAAACTGAATTTCAGACTTGCTTTCATTCCAATTGTATCTCAGACCATGACATTTTTAAAATTTAAACATGGAGCTATTTCCCAGAACCAGCAAGTCCTGCCATTATCTGTCATGCAGACACAAGTTCCTCTGTACCACACTCAAATGCATAACCTTAACTTCAATCTCAAACTTTTACTTGCAAAAATAACACCTCTTCCCATAAAGAATATTTAATCTACCTGGGATTAGAGTTGTATGTGTGTGTGCATGCCTGGGTGGAGGTAGCTCAGCAAAGGGGCTTTTTTTAATAAAGAAGTGATTCTCAATCTCTTTAGAGTAGAGGTGCCACCAATACATCAGTCCAATATCGGATCGGCACCAATACAAAGAAAATTGACCATTGGAAATTGGCCTGATGTAGCTGATAAATGGCCTGTACATGCGGACAGCCACAGCGCAGCACGTAGGTGGCAAGGAGCATAGCCTGGCAGTGTGGAAA
>NW_017729034.1:59486068-59497484 GCF_001723915.1 Gavialis gangeticus
ATTTCTGATACAGCTGCGTGCAGCTGGTAAGTCTGTTGTGGTGGAAGGGGAGGGAAGGGGTGTGTGTGGGTTGGGGCAGATCAACACCCCCCATGATGAGGGAGGAGGCAGGGGCAGGGGCAGGTGTTACCTAGCCAGGAAGGGAAGGGTTGCGGATCTCGAAAATCCTGAATTCTTGAAAATCCAGCACTATTCTTTTGTTCTAAACATCCCAAACCATAATTTAAGCATTTTCCTCCACAGCTGTAGCAAAGTTGCATAACTGAACTAATTGAAAACAAGATCTGGAAAGGGCTGACTGGTCTGAAGTGCTTCTGAATGGAGTAACTTTTATGGAAAGTGGAAAACCTCTATAGACATTTTGCACATTATATGTATATTATCACATTTGCCTCCAGAGGAGAGCTGTAAGTATTTTGATAGATACGCTTGACAGGGAGGGGCAGTATTTTCAGCAGTATATTTAATTTTAGTCTTTCATATAACCTCATATAACCTCATAAATCTGAATCTCGAAAATCCAGAATTCTCAAAAATCCAGCACTTTTTAAGCTTCCCTCTCCACTCCCCTGGACGTGGAGGGGGAATCTTGCACGTGGCAGCTGCCACCGCTGTCCACCATCCCATGCCGCTGCTTCGCGTGCAGTCACTGCTCCAGGACTGGCCGCTGTTCCCCCCGACCCAACGGATGAGGAGGGGGAAACTTGCACGCGGCAGCTCCTGCTGCCATCCACCACCCCACTCCACGTGTGGCCGCTGATCCGGGATTAGCTGCCACCACCCTACCCCTGCCCTTTCCTGCTCCATGACCAGCCACTGCTCGTTTAAAAAAACTGGAATTTCAAATTTCTGGCAGGTGCTTGGTCCCGAGCATGCCAGATACATGAGGTTATACTGCAGATGCTAATCTCTTATGCTGTGTTCCTGCAATGCCTTAAACTTTTGCTTATTGTTATGCAAGTGAGTGAGCTATGCTTACATGGGTAGCTACCACATAACCAAGTCTTCTCAGGGTCTAAATTTAAACCCCCTGTTTTCTCATCTATTTCTGTTGGAGGATGGGAATTAAAAGCGGGAGAACTAGGGAAGAACAAGCTCCATGGCTTCCTTCATCTCTGAAGTGGTGCTAGGCTAGAGCTATGTAAAATTCAAACTGTGCAGCCATGTGGCCAGATGCCACACTGCCAGCAGCTTCCATAATGTAAATTGGTGGGTTATTGGTGGTCGCTGAGTGGAGATACAGTTACTGTAGAACAATGGAGCAGTTGAAACTTGGGTTAAACTGGCTGAAGTGGGTTCAGGTGGCTGGTAAGCGACCACTTATGGGGGGGGAGGGCTTTGATTAGCTGGGCTGGGTGGTGGTGAAGGGGAGGGCTTGGAGCCTGGTCCTGAGTCCCTCGTGACAGCCTGAGGGAAGCTATGAAAGGGCCAGGTCTAGCCTGGGCATGTCTCTTCACAAGACCCAGAGGATGCAGCTGACAGAGCGCTGCCCAGGAGAAAGCTGGGCCTGGCAACAGCACCTGAGGTAACCAGCCCAGGGCAGCAGGGCAGGGAACAGTAGGCAGTGGGGCTTGTCTGCCCCCACTGCTATACTGAGCTCTGGAGAGGTGAGTGGTGCGGGTACAAATCTCCCTGCCCAGGCTGGGCCCCATTGTGTCCCCTCACACAGTGCCCCCCTCTTGCCCGCGGGCAGCCCCGCTGCTCGCCGGCGGGTGGAGAAGCGCAGTGGCGTCACCGCGTTCCGAACTGCCCCCGACGGCTGCCCGTCGGTATCTCCGCTGCCATGGCAAGCACGCTGCGCGCCGGGGCGGGGCGCCTCTCCGCATTCGGCGGCAGGGCCAGGCGGAGTATCCAGTCGGGCGGCGGGCTGGGTAACTGGGGGTGGGGGGCACCCTTCCGGGCGGGGCTTTTCGCCCCTCGCTCTGAGTGGCCGGAGCCGAGGGGAGCCCCGCGGTGGCGAGGGGCCGCGACCCACGTGGCCGCAGGTCGGGCGAGTTTGGGGGAGAACTGCTTGCCTTTGGTGGCTCGCACCAGAACGAGGCTGAGAGGCGAGGGGCTCCGCGGCAGTGCGTTGTCTGCGGAAAATACGGTACCTCGCCGGGCAGCTGCGCAGCTGGGGGCGTGGCCCGGGCGGGGGCAGGGTCCGGGGGGCGCGCGTCCGTCCTGCGTCACAGCCGGGGCGGGGCGGCTCTGCTGTGCTGCCTCTGTTGGTGGGGTCGGGCCTTTGGTTTGTGCCCGTTCAGTCTTTTTCTTATTTGATTTGTATAATTTCATCATTTTATCATTTTATTTTTACTTGTATCATTTCATTACCTTCTCACTTTTTACCATTGTTATCACTTTATTATTTTTATTTCGTTATCTCCGTCATTTCAGTATTTTATCTTTATCATTTTATAACTTTTTATTCTTGTGCTGTTACTTTTTATTATCTTTATTGTTTTATGACTTTTATCACTTAATTTCAGTTGTTTCATTTTTTATCAATTCAATAGTTTTATCTTTTATCATTTTATAATCTTTTATTCTTACGTTGTTACTTTTATTTTACTTCAATCCTTTAATTATTTTTGCTCATTTATTTTAATTTCATTTTTAGTTTATTTTGATCTCATTTTAGCTCATTTTATCTCTTTATAATTTCATTATTTTAATTTTATTTTTATAATTTCATTATTTGTTTCATTATTTCTATTTTTTCATATTTTTCTTATTTTATTACATTGATTATCTTTGTTTTATTTTTATCATTTTATTATTTTGTCAATATATTATTATTTTATAATTTTATTACTTTTGCTGTTTTATTACTTTTTTATTTTATTATTATTTTTTTTTTTATGCTTTTAATGATCCGAAGCAAAATTGTTGGATAAAGTACCATACAATCACGGAGAAGCAGGACTGGAAGGGACCTTTAGAGCACATCCAGTCCAACCCCCAGCCTGAGGCAGGATCAGCCCTATCCAAACTGTCATATACAACCTGTCATCTAAACTCTACATAAGACGGCTGTCAACCCTGACACAACACAGACCAAACACCCTCACCTGCCACAGGCAAAGCAAGGGAACCATGGCAGTTAATGTCCTGCCTCTGTGAGGCTGCTTGCAGATATTAAAAAAACCCCAAACAAGTGGTACGTCAGTTTAAACTTGGTGTATTTGCATGCTGAGCTCTATATGTGCCCAGAAGTGGCAGCACCTGAGTTGGACCCCACTCACCTGATGAATGTAAAGATCAGGCATTTTAGTGGGGCTTTTTTGGTGCTTTCATCTAATAGGTGACAGAATCAGCTTTAGCTAAAAGCGCCCAAAAGCCCAGCTGAAGTGCCTGATCTGTATAAATGCTGCAGAGCTGGGTCGAAGTAACGTGCTGCTGCTTCTGCTCAAGTGCCTTTTTTTGGTTAGTTTTTTTTTTTAACATCTGCAAGCAGCCTGAAATGTCAATATATGCTAAAGGGATCCCAGGTAGAAAGCCATGTCCCCCCACTGCAGAAGAAGACAAAAACTCCCACAGTCCATACCCATCTGACCATGGGGTAATATTTCCTTTCTGTCCTCAAATAAAGCAGTAGAGCTGACTGAGTGGAGGGGCACAACTCTCTAGCCAGGAACCTCTGGCTTTGGGCTCAGCAGGCGCATTGGCACACCACAGTCGTAGTCCCCAGCCTTGGCTGTAGCCAGCACCAAATGCCTCTGAGGGAGGCTTAAAAACACCCTGATACATGTAGCAGAAATGGAATGGGTGCAACCAGCAAAGCCCAGAAGTATGGGAAATACCTATAGCAGAACATAGGCGTAGCTATGCATAGATCATCTCCAGTCAGTGGCTGTCCAACCTCTTCTTGAACACTTTCAGTGATGGTGAGTTCACAGCTTTCCTAGTCAGTCTGTTTGTTCCACTGCTTTACTAGTCTAACAGTGAAGAAGTTTTTTTTTCTGGATATCTGAGTATGCTGCCTCTTACCTACCTTAGGATACGTGCAGACCATGTCCTGTTTTGCAGGGGAATGCACCTGCTAGAAGGGAATGCCCCAGCATTTAGTTTTGTAAAATGCCTATTGCCTTCTTCATACAAAAATAGGGGTATAGGCTGTAGCTGTGTTGGCTTAAGGACATAAGCAAACACGGTTCTTTTGGTAAATCTGATATCTTTTAGTTGGTCTAATAAAAGATATCAGATTTACCAGAAGAGCCTTGTGTCATAAAAATTAGTGCCTTTACTATCCATTTATTTCATTTGGGTTTCCAGGCGTGTTGAAGTTTCAGCCTTCAGCACAATGTCTAGTAATCAGTTCCTGATGCTAGTCTGTACTGGATAATCTGGAAACAGATCAAATGAAAAACAAGAAAATGAATTTTGTGAGGACACTGTGATGACATTCTCATGCATTGTGTCCCTGACCAGTGGCTGAAATGCTTGTGATTTTTAGTTTATTCATCGTAATTTTTCTTCTGTTTCATTTTTCATCTTTTACTTATATTTATTATTTTAAATTTTAATATTTATTTCAGCTCTATTATGGAAAGCCCTATGGACCGGTGTTTTGCTGAAGAAGGAAATAGCCTGGACATAGTTCTTGAAAAGCAAGTGTTTAGATCCAAAGTGCTGGAGTCTCATGTTCAGCTTGCATGCAGTTCACAGTACTGTGCTTTTCCTTTGAATGGGAATGAGCTGTGCATCTGCAATATTGGTATTAACCCTGTGCATCAGGTAAAAACAAAATGTTTGTAAACTTTAGCTGCAATATTAAAACAAAACAAATCCACAGACAACTAAAATGGATGAAATAATGGAAGAGTACTGGGTTTGGGTGTATCAGCTTTGCAAGTAGAATACTGTTAACAATTTATGGCTTTGTTACTGTGGCAAGCAAGGCAGTAAACTATAATGTATTCCAGTGGATGTGTTTTAAACACTAATGAAATCATATGAATAATTAGATAAGCTCAATTGTTCATTTAAGTATTGGCTGTATGTTTTCTCTCATTTTGCCATAATATTTTCATTCTCTTTGAAATGAAGTGTTTAACATTTCCTATATATGTTTGCCAGCCATTACATTTGATAGGACATCATCATTCAATTACTGCAGTATCATTTGGAAATAAAATGAATCCACTTCTTGTCTGCTCTGCTTCCCGTGACTATGTAATAGTGTGGAACTTGGATGAATGCACAAAGAAAGCACTGCAAGGTAGATTTTTATTAGAAAGGGGGTCAGAGTGCCATGCCTTTAACGTGACTACTTAGAGATGGATTCGATTGTCTTCATGATGCCTTATTTCTTTATCAGTCCCATAGGAATTCCCATGGTGGATAGGACCAGTGGTCTCTCTAGTTCCTGGCCCCAAGTCCACTGTTACTGCACAGCAAATAGGTCTGTCTCCCACAGTGGCTAGAACCAGCAGCTTCTGAGGAAGTTGCAAGAAAATTGTAGTAAGTTTCTTGGCCTCCTGAAGTTAGATGTTTGCTTTTGCTCTGAAGTGTAAGAGCCATCTTTTACCCCTTGTGTCTATTGAATTTGTAAACATTGTGAAGATTTGTCAGTGAACATTTACATTTAAATTGTTTTCACATTATATACCATGTATATAGATTAGGATCAAATGTAATAGAGAGGAGAGAGTGGTGAGACCGGAATCTTATGTATTGACTCAGTTGTCAGAGAAGACTTGAAGGAGGGGCATTGAGGACTCTGACAGAAGTGACATTTGTCGTGCAATCAGTGTCTTGAAAGCACTCTACAGCCATGCCCTGACAGAAGTGCATGGCTGCAGAGTGCTTTAAAAGTGCCTGATTGTGTGACAAATTAACCCTCATATAATAAGGCTTCAAATGAAGGCTGCTTCAAAGTGAAGCACCTTTGTTAACTTCTGTTTGTCCCTGCATGCGATCGGGGCTGGGCTGATGCAGCCCAGTCCTGCCCCCAGTGCTGTCTTCAGGAAGGGAGCTCTGGGTTGGGGTTTGCCCAGCCTAAGCTGGGGTAGGGGGGCACAGGTCATGGATTGGAGCCCTCTGCCTTGGGGAGGGGGCTCCCTTCCCCCCTGCTCCAGTTAAGGCTGGGCAAACTCCAGCCCAGAGCTCCCTTCCTTTCCCTTCTTCCCCTTTCTTCCTGTAGACGGCACTGGAGCTGGGAGTTGAAGGGGTAGGGCTAGAGGAGAGAGGCTACAGACAGGCAGCTCTGCCTGGATCGCCTCCAAAGTGGAGCTTGATTTCCAAACTCCCTCCCCCACCCAACAGCAAAGTCTGTTGGGGGGCTTGCTCTAACTCATGGCACTTTCTGTGAAGCACCTTGAGTTAGAGTGGGCAGCTGCACGTCTGTCAGCACCCTAAGTTGTGGGTAGTATGAAAGAAGGTGAGACGTATAATAATAGGTGAGTTAGCAGTGTGTGGAGTTGGGGAGCCTGGAAGCATAAGTACTTAAGGAGCAAGATTATCTGTAGCCAGTTTTCCTTCTCTCTCTCCCTCCCTCCCTCTCTGCCTGCTTGTATAACATTCAGGTCTCTCAGTGAACCCCCTATATTATTTCACAGATTGCAGTCCTTGCTTATTTCTTCTTAGCTATTCAATTACAATATTTGTAGATAATGCTTTACTTTTTAATGCCATTAATATGTTTGAAGCTTTGTTTTTATAAAACAGTATTAACAATAATAATTTTAAATTATTTTAGGGATAACACCTTGTGGAATTGTTATAGGAACTCTTTTGGGAATAGTGCTTTATGTAAGATTTAGTCCAGATGATCAGACAGTAGCAGTATGTGCTGGAAATCAGATCTATATACTAAATGCAAAGGTGAGATGTCTGTCTTCGAAGATACAGTGTTAAAGATTCTATATATATATTCACTTTCAAATAATATTAACTGAAATCAACACATTTTTCTGAAAACGTAATAATTGTTGAGCAGGAGTAGTTATTTGGTTATTGAGAGTATGTATAGCAGTAAATCTTACAGGCATGTTGTAATTATCTCCAGTTTGAATATTGTGGAAATTTAGATATGTCAAAGCAAGAAATGTTGCTTAAGGGGCTCAGGTAAACATAACTGTCATCTAGTGAAGCATGGGCCAACCTTTTTGGCCAGCATGTCACAAATCAGCCTTACACCCTCCCAGAATGACATATTTCTATCCTCTGTTGCTCTACTTTCTGCTTCCTGCTCAAACTACTGATTTGGATGTTCAACTTAAAATATTTAGTTTTAAAATAATTTTACATCTAGTTAGTGGATTTACTTGTAAATTATCAGCACAAATATTTTGTTTTGTGCTTTGTAAATGCTCTGTATTTGGTGGTGATATGCTGAATTTTCCATACAAAACAAGGAGGCTGAAATATTTCTGTAAGTACAACATAGAACTTAATATTATAGAGTTAAAGAGCACTTCTCTTGTGACACATCATAACACAGGTAATATGTTGTAAACAGTTATTACATTTGAAAAAGTCTCAGTGGAGACTGTGGCAATGTTCGGGTTCCAGGGACAACCATGATGCCCCCTGGTGACCATGCAACCCTTGCCCTGTCCTAACTCTAGGGTATCCTCCCCTTCTCACATGCCATGCCTTGTAACTATTGAATGTTGGAAAGGGAGGCTGCCTAAGGGTCTTAGAGCAAGCCCTCAGTTCTCTGACAACCAGCAGGTCCCGGCAGGTCTTAGTCCTGCTTTGTGCCTGGTGGGCCCACTCAGCCTGCTTGTGCCCCTCAGGGTACTTGTAGACTTAAGGGCTATTCACAGCCTCCAAACCTCCCTTGCAACCATGCCCTTGCCTCACAGGTGTTACAGTACAATCGCTCCCTTGTTAGGACCTCGGCCTTCTTGGCCTCTGCTCCTTTTCTCTAGTTGGGCCTTCTAGCCAGGTCCACTGTACTGGACCTAGCTTCTGGGCACCAGTTCCTACCCTGTGCCCTGTCTCCACCCTGTTTTGGGCCCTGCGCTTCCGTCTGGGCTCCTGGCTCTGTCTCTGTCTTCTTGGGGGCACTGAGCCTGCTTCTGCTGTCTGGGCCCCTGGCCCTGTCTGGCTTGAGTGGTGCTCGGTTGCAGTTCTCCCCCAGACTGCCACCCTATAAGGCTCAAGTCTGGTCTGTGTCTTGAGCCCCTAGCTCCTCAGGCACAACTGGAACCTCCGTACCACCTCTAGTCCCAGTCCAAAACCACTGGTAAACTATAACTAAGGAATAAGCCCCCTGGCTATAACACCAACTAACCCGCTCTGAGTCTGAACATAAACTGGCTATGTGTCTGTACAACAGGGCTTCCCTTTATCCTGAGTCACATTCCTCTGCAAGGCAACAGCATTCTGTTTGCCTGTCCCATGTTAGCTTCGGTGCTAGCTAGGAGCTTTTGTGGCCCTTCCTGCTTTGGAGCTCCTTCCTCTGCAGCCTCTAGGGCTAGACTGCCCATGTAGGTTCATGCTCGGAGCTCGTATACGCGTTAAGCTCTTCCTCTTCTAGTCTGGTGACTGCAGCCATCATAGGTGTGTTCATTCTGACCCTAAGGATGTGCCTGCTTGCCCTTGCAGCTGCTTAGCTACTGTTTGCAACTCTTAGGCTCTGGGTAGCCTTGCTTTCTGTCCTTTGTGCCTGCTACTGCTGGCTTTTGACTACAGCTTGGCTAGTAAGTAATTAATTTCCTAGCTGCTAGCTTTCCTTGAGCCAGCTCCTTCTGCTGCAGTTTCCTTGAAGTAACAGGGGCCTTCTGGCTCCCTGTTACAGAGGCACAATATTGAGAGGAGGATTAGTACCAAAAATTAAAAAAGGAAAACAAAATATAGTACAGTTATAGTCTTCAAGCAGTGGAAGTAAGAGGAAGAGTGAGATGAAGTTTGATTCAGCAGAGATTTATAAGTGCATCTGAAACATTTTTGATGGTATCACTCTTAAAGGATACTGATACAAGCTGTTACCACATCTGCATGATACAGTAGTGACACAAGGGTAGTAAAACCCTTCTGACCATAACATTGCTTTATCCAGTGGTCAAACTTTGGTTGATTTAGCCAACTTGTGTCACTTCAGGCTCATACAGGTGTAACATTTAGATTGTAACTTGTTGCT
This sequence comes from Gavialis gangeticus, assembly GCF_001723915.1. NCBI lineage: Eukaryota > Metazoa > Chordata > Crocodylia > Gavialidae > Gavialis > Gavialis gangeticus. Next base: position 59,495,139 of record NW_017729034.1, read on the forward strand.
TTGCATGCCTGAGTAGCACTTCTTCCTCCCCTTTTTAAGTGGCTAAAATGTATGTTTATCTATATCTAGGGTGACCATATGTTCTGGATTGTCTGGGGCAATCCTGGATTTTGTAGGCCATCCAGGTGTCCTGGTCATTGATGTAAATTGAAGCAAAAGTCCCAGATTTGGCTGCTGCAGGCAAATGCAGAAGCTCCTGCTTCTTGCAGTGTCTAGCCAGGGTCCTGCTGAGCAGAGGCTGGAGGTAGGGTGGTGGAGTGGGGTTGAACACTTCTTGTCCTGCCTAGGGCAGGGATTGGCCATGGCAGGGCAGGCCAGAGGAGGAAGCTGGGGCCAGGGCTCCAACACCTGCGTGGGAGAGCCAGGATGGCTGCTCACCACCGGCAGCCTTGTACCCTGGGGTTAGGGGGGCAGTGTATATGTTTGTGTGTGTGTGTAAGCATGTGCTGTCTCACCCTGCCCTGCTTCTGCGAGTTGTGGGTTCAGAGGTGTCTGTGTGCATATGTGTGTCCATGTGTGTGTGCATGTTGTGCTTTCCCACTTGGGAGCCATGGTGGATGTGCATACGTGCAGCATTCCCTCCCACCCCAGATTTCTCTAAAATTATAATGGTCACCCTGTCTATACCCCTATCCCCCTATCAGGAATCAGAAATCTTTATGAACAACAGGCTGCAGCTTGTGACCTGGCTGCCCCCATGGGCTGCTAGTGTTTCACTGCTGCCTCTGTGCTCCCTGATTTTTTGCCTTCTTGAGTCTTCCTGGAGTCTCTGCTTACCATTGCCACCAAGTTCCACAGATGCCTCTGTCCAGTGGTTATGTTGAGGGGCAAATTCAGCGGTGAGGGGTGAGAGCGGGTAGGGTTAGGGCATCAGCAGGGACTATGCAAATGAGCAGCGGAAGAATACACTGGGAAAAATGGTGCTCATCACTCAGGCAGAAGGACCCTGAGGTGCTCCTGGTGTGGCATCTGCTGCTGTGGATGGGGTACAAATGCTTTGTGGGCTGAATCCAGCTTGCGGGCTATAGATTGCTAACCTCTGCCCCATATTTTTAAATTTAGAGAAGATAAACCCAATAAGCATAGTGATTTAGTCATTGATATGGTAACTATGGGTGGACAAGGGTTTGAAGCAAGTGTGTTTTTTAAGATAGTGAAGTCCAATTTAACATTATTTTAAAGACTTTAGGATTTTTATGATCTGTTTTATTGGAACAGCTGTATATGGTGGGTTGGGCCAGGTTTGGGAGATGCAGTGTTACCAAAGGGTCTGATTGTAGATTATACCTTGCTTTCCACCCTGGCTTTAAGCCACCCCCAAACCTGTCCCAATTCATCATATACTGTTGGTTCAATAAAAGGCATCACAAAATGTCTTAATGTCTCAGATGTTTCCTGGACTGCCATTACAAAACACTCCAACCCTACTACATTATTTTTAGTATTGCTTATTAATTACTAGAAAGTTTAACTAATGACTTTTCTTTATAATTTTGATCTATTTTCTTCCTCCACTCAACTAATCTTAGAATGAGGCTGTATTAGCTGAGTTGGAAGGCCACCTGGCTCCAGTGACCGCAGCTGAATTTTGCACCTGGGAGAAAAACATGCTTATATCTGTCTCTGAAGACAGGAGCTTTAAGGTAAGGAAATTACAGGACTTGACATTTAACAAATGTAATTGACAATATGGACTTTTTTTCCTTTAGAATATTTAAGCAACCTGAGCTAGAAATCTTCTTTGAGATCAGATGCTGGGTTGAAGCAGACTTGGTGGGGAATTGTCTTTCATAATGATTTTTTGAGGTTAACATGCAGTTTTCACAAAATGAGAATTTTTCTTCAAGAACATTTCAATTTTGATTTAAATGTTTTGATTTTTAACAAGGAAATCAAAGTGAAACATTTTCATTTCGAGACAGGCTATCTTAAATGAAAGAAACATTTTGCCTCACTGAACTGAACAAGAATGTTTTATTTTCATAGTTTCATAGTTTTTAGGGTCGGAAGGGACCTGAGTAGATCATCTAGTCCGACCCCCTGCCATGGCAGGAAAGAGTACTGGGGTCAAACGACCCCAGCAAGGTGTTCATCTAACCTCCTCTTAAAAACCCCCAGGGTAGGAGCCACCACCACTTCTCTTGGAAGTTGGTTCCAGATCCTAGCCGCCCTGACTGTGAAGTAGCACCTCCTGATATCTAGCCTAAACCTACCCTCTGCCAGCTTGTGACCTTTATTCCTGGTCACTCCTGGCAGTGCTCGGGGGAACAGGGACTCCCCCAATGCCTGCTGATCCCCCCTGACTAGTTTATAACAGGCCACTAGATCCCCCCTCAGCCTTCTCTT
>NW_017729034.1:59497506-59502014 GCF_001723915.1 Gavialis gangeticus
TGGGTGTCGACACCACAGTCCCCCAGTTTCTTAATGAGAAACGGGTGAGAGACAATGTCGAAGGCCTTCCGGAAGTCCAGGAAGACTATGTCCACTGCTAGCCCTGCATCTAATGATCTGGTGATCTGATCGTAAAAGGCCACCAGGTTGGTCTGACAGGACCTGCCACTGATGAACCCGTGTTGGTTGCCCCTAAGCATGCAGTCCCTTGCTGGCCCCTCATGGATGTGTGCCAGAATAATTTTCTCAAACAGCTTGCCTAGGATTGAGGTAAGACTAACTGGCCTATAGTTTCCCGGGTCCTCCTTCTTCCCTTTTTTGAAGATGGGAACCACATTGGCCCTCTTCCAGTCCTATGGCACCACACCAGAGCACCACGAGAGCTCGTAAAGCTGTGCCAGCGGTCCTGCAATGACCTCGACCAATTCCTTTAGAACTCTAGGGTGGAGATCGTCTGGACCGGCTGACTTGAATACGTCCAGTCCCTCCAGAAGCTCCCTAACTAGTTCCTTGCTAACCCCTGGCCCAGGTGTGCCTCCCCTGGGGCCCAAGGGGGGCCCAGCAGGGAGGTGGCTGTTCTGGTCCCTACTTAGGAAGACGGAGGCAAAGAAATCGTTAAACATGTTAGCCTGAGTGAGTTGAAATTAAATGGCATCTTCCTGAGTTGTTTCAGTGTCTCTTGAGAATTTTAATTTGGATGCTTCATCCTCACGTTTCTCCTATGGGGCAAAGTTCCATGGCCTGACTACATCTTTTGATCTGCTCTCTGATTTGAGCCATGCAGTATATCATGAAAGGTGAAAAATCATGCTTTGGTTTTATTTTTAGTCCTGAAAAGAGAAATAGAAGCACTGGTAATTCTTGATGGTGATTCTGATATTTTGCTCAGTTCTAAGTGCTTAGTTTGCAGGGGTTGGGAGGTGGGGGTGAAATCCAAGTCTTGTGGAGCAAATTGTCAAAAAATAAACCTGCAGTAAAAACCCAAAATGACAAACACAGGGTTTTTTAGGTTTTTTTTAAAATAATGAAGAACTTGGTAAATTGAATGAAATACTAGTGAATGTATTGCTAGATCTAGATAAAAGGTTCAAAATAAAAATGACACTGAAGGAAAATTAAAATGGCGGTTTAATTAGAAAAGCAATTCAGTTGGCAATGGTTACCTGTTCTATGTGGCTAGCAAAAACCACTCTGCCAAGAGTTCTGAATGGCAAAACCACAGTATTTAGTGTCTAGTTTCATTGCTTTAACTGTGTTTTCCTCACTGTAGGTCAAGAAGGGGTGAGAGTATATGTTTTGTGGCTAGGAGGAGCAACAAAGAACGTATATATAGCAAAAATATATATTTCTCTGTGTGTGTGTGTGTGTACACCCCCCCCAATACCTCTACCAACCTGTCCTGTGGTTGCTATGGCTTACTTGACAGTACAAAAGACATCATTGCAATTACACGGTACACATTTGCTGTCACAATATCTGTACCATGCACCCACTCACCCATGCTCCGGCGTGTCCACGCGCCTGTGTGTCCATCACCATGACATTTGCCTGTCACTGTGATGAAATGTCACCTTTGGGAATCTGGTTATAGGTTAAGGTAGTGGTTCTCAACTTTTTTAGATTCCAGGCACCTCTCATTAGACCCTTGGGAAATGCCAACTCTTAGCTTTCACTCATTTTTGACTGGAAAAATAAAAGAGCAATTTTTCTGTTGCAAGTAACTCAGAAAGACCACAGCTGGTCAGAATATTTTTGACACATTGGGTTTCTATTTGAAAAGTCTCGGTTTATGTTGTGAATGGTATGTAGGTGTTTGTACACCTAATGGTGCTAATATTGTGTGGGATCCTGTGGCACCCTTAAAAGGACCTCGTGGCAACCCAAGGTGCTGTGGTACGCTGATTTTAAGAATCAATGGTCTAAGATCATTTGAAGCCACAGTTTTGCTTTTCCATTTCTTGGGAGATCTAAAAGGGCTAAATGATGGCAGTCTTCCTCAGCCTTATAAGCATCAGTGCTGCTGGAATTTTTAGAGTATTGTGTATGCCAGCTGTGTCTCAACACACCCTTCCTACTCTGGCCGGTTTTTGGCACTCCCCTTATATCAGGCATTGTAAAATGGCTCTTTGAGGGTGTTCCTGCTGGGGTTTGCATGAGTAAACCCCTTTCCCAACCAGACATAGGTATTTTAAAACTCCATTGTGCTGCTTTAGCCCTTCCACTCAGCAGAAAAGGGGCTGGAATAGAAGTGAAGAAACATTTGGAAACAACATTGTAAAATGCCCATTTAGAAAAAAGGTATGTTCTAGCCAGGAGGACAGGGAATGTAACAAACAAGAGCTAACACCCAAAGACTAGCAACCATGTCTGGTTGTTATCTCCAGGGATCTGGTTCTTCTGTTTGCCGTGGAAAAACATGGAAAAACACGCATTGGCTTCTTTAAAGAGGGGGAAAAGCCCCCACAGATTTCTCCTTTAAAGGGAAAAAATATGGGTTTCCCCTTGCAGGCTGGCAGAGTTTCAGCCTGCAAGGGGCTGTTTGGGGCTGGGGGGAGCTGTATGCAGGGGACGCTACGTGTATGTGTGTGTGCATGTGCACATGTATGTGGCAGCCAGGCAGCAGTGGAAAGCAGCTCTTGCAGCTCTGTCCAGGTAAGCCTATTGCAGGGGGGAGGCACAGCTGTGGGGAACATCTGTCCCACAGTTTTCTGCACCCACAGTGGGGCATGCTGTTGTAGCTGGGCTGGACCAGGTCCAGGTAGGAGCTGTCTTCGCAGCCCAGTGGGCCAGGATCTGACTTGGAAGGTATCACTGTGCTGCCATGGCCGCCAAGGTGAGGCTCCCTCTGCCCACCTGGCAGAAGCAAGGGGCACAACTGTGCGCTGCTGTCGCCCCTCGCCTTGGCAGCCATGGTGGTGCAGCACTCCCTCCCACACTGGGTCTCGGCTGCGGGGTCATGGAGGTGGCTCCTGGCTGGAGCTAGCTGGGCCTGGCTGCAGGCCCAGGCCTCACTGTGGGTGCAGAAATCTGGGGGGGCACATGCCTCCTCCACTCCCCTGCCCCATCACCTGTGGCCCCCTAGCCTCCCTACACATTGCTTGTACCCATACCCCCCCCTTCCCCACACATCCACCGCCTTCCTCACACTGGGGGGCTGGGGGGCCTGTGGGTCAAGAATGAGGGGCACCAGCTGGGCTGGGGGGTTGCAGGTTGGGAGTGAGGGGCACTGGCAGGGCCAGGGGATTGAGGGTTGGGAGTGAAGGGCAGTGACATGGGCAGGGCAGTGGCATATCAGGGCTGCTCAGCACCACAAAGCAGTGGGGGGGTGGACAGTGGTAGCTGGACCTGTGTCCTGATGAGTGAAGGGGTGGGGGTGCTCTGATTTTCCATGATAAAACCAAAATCAAACGCCAAAATATATAGGTATTTAGAATTTATTTTATTATAGTGATTGAGGCACTAGTAGGCTTCCAAATTGCTTTAAGATTGTAAATATATTAATAAAACATTGTGTTCAACTATTTTATATTTATTTTAGGGCTGTGCAAGGCTTCGGATTTTGCTTCGGATCTGGGGCCGCTTCGGCATCTGAAGCAGCATGCCCCAAGTGAAACGTGGGCTCAGTTAAGATGTCCGAAGCGATTCAGAGTTTCCAAAGTGCTTTGGAAATGCTTCGGATGTTTCAGACGCTGAAAGTGAAAGTTAGAAGAGGGAGGGGCAGTGGAGGAGGGAGGGAGAGGGAGAGGGAGAGTGGGAGTGGGGGCGGGGAAGTGGGGGGGGAAGACTGACAGGTATAGGTGGCTAGCGAGAAGGATTTCTCTTTGGCTGCCTTTCCAATGACAGCATCCGGTGGGGGACCTAGAAACAGCGTAAAAGCCTCTGTTTGGAGGTGTGCTGTACCTTTTCCTAGCTTGTTCCGTCTCAGGAACTGCGTGAGAAAGGAACTGTCAGACTCAAGCATTTCAATTTGCTTTCTTTACTCAGTAGTTGAACTTCCCTGCTCCTTATTGTCATTGGAAAGGATTGGGTAGGATTTAGCTTATCTTAACTTAGCTATTCAATTACTATTATTATGCAATTCATTTATTTGAATTTATATTTGCTCTTTTTTTTTTGCAAACTTTGAAAAAAGAAAGCTGTGTGTTCTCTTCCAGCGTGATCCATCAGTGTGCAGGGAGGCACATAAATTGCACACACGCACACTCATATAAAGAAGAAAAATCAGATATTCATAGGAGAAGACAGACAAACAGACAGCACACACGTTTTACATAACTCTTAACACTCAAGCAAACAATCAAAGAGGAGTCAAGTGCACGCATGCAACACAGGGAATAAAACACATAATACAAAAGGATTGACACACACACACAGACCTTTTGCAGCACAGGAAAGATCAATATGAACCATGCTGGAAAGCTAGGTGCCAGGTCTTCTGGCAGGGGAGGGAGAGGGGGGAGGGGGAGAGCTAGAGCTGCAAGCCCTCTGCCCCCTCCCAACATGGATGC
>NW_017729034.1:59507014-59507596 GCF_001723915.1 Gavialis gangeticus
CCGTAGACCCAGGTCTCCTCCAGAAAGCAGCACCTCGGAGGAGGCTGAGGTTGTGGAGGCAAGTGGCTCAGCTGAGGCAGCTCCTCCTGCTGTTGAGCCTCAGCCTGCTGAGGAGGGGGATGAGGCAGGATCCTCACCCTCAACCCAGAAGTGGGGGAGCAGTGTAGTGTGGGGGCATTTTCAGGTGGCAGATGATCCCAGGTTTGCCATCTGCCAGCACTGCCGAAGGCACATGAGCCATGAAAAAGGATGTGAGACACTTTTCCACCATGGCGATGCTGCTGCATCTGAGGAGGCAGCACCCCCTTGCCCTTCTTCCTACTCAGCCTGGCACCAGTGCAAGTGTGCCGAAAGGGAAGTTCCCCGCTCGCTGTAAAGCCCCCTTCCTTGCAAAGCAGAGGTAAGCCACCCTGGACCAGTGAGGGAGGGGTGGACAGAAAGTGGGGCACATTCCTGAGGCGAGTGAGATCGCCCAGAGCACTGGAGAGATGCTTTTCTGGATAGCCATCCCTTCTCCCTAGTTGAGCGGCCAGGGTTCAGGCAGTTTGTAGCACTTCTGGCCCCATTTTACAAAGTGCCTGC
>NW_017729034.1:59507853-59508827 GCF_001723915.1 Gavialis gangeticus
AGGCATGCAGGGAGTACTTGAGGGAGGAGCTGTGCAAGGCAGGGCCGCAGGTAGCCTTGCACTTCACCTCCGACATCTGGATGGTGGTGATAATGCCTCCCTCTCCCTCACAGGGCACTGGTGTGATGAGTCAGGCTGTCAGTGGGCTCTACTGCAAGTCAAGGTGCTGGATGAATCCCACACAGCAAGGGAGATCATGGGGGCCATGAACTGCATGGTGCAGGGGTGGCTTGGGCTTGCCGCGCTCACCTGCAGGTTCATAGTCACCGACAATAGGGCCAATATGGTGAAGGATGTCTGTGATGCCAACTTTGTTGGTATCTGCTGTGTGGCACACAGGCTGCGCCTAATAGTGAGGGATGCCTTGGAGAGGGACAGGGCTGCCAGTGACAGTGCCGCAAGCAGTACTGCTACAAGCCAGCTGATTTTGAAATGCAGGAAGATGGTGGGCTACTTTCACCACAGCATCAAGGGGGCAAGATGCTGTGGGAGAAACAGGCAGAGCTGAACATCCGACAGCACAAAATCATGCAGGATGTGGAGACTCGGTGGAACCCCACATACCTGACGCTCGAAAGGTTGGTGGAGCAACAGAAGGCCATCCATGAGATGGCCTTGCTTGGGGAGATTGGGATCAGCGGCCCCCCTGAAGAGAACTGAGTGGGGTACCATCTCCCAGATCTTGGTGGTCCTCAAGCTCTTCCTTGAGGCTACTGAGACCCTTAGTTCTGGTGATGCTCTTCTCAGCCAGGTGATCCCCCTCGTGAGGGAACTGGAGAACCAAATGGAGAAATTCCAGGGGATCAGTGTTCCTGGCTGGGGCAGGCTGCTGTCACCAGATGTGCAGGCACTGGTGAGGTGTCTGAAGGAGGGCATCAGGAGACAGCTAGATCCCTTGCAGTCCAGTACGGTCAACATGATTGCAGGCTTGTGCAACCCGAGGGTGAAGGGGAGCATGTGCACTGGCAGCCCCA
>NW_017729034.1:59513827-59515458 GCF_001723915.1 Gavialis gangeticus
TTTCCCCCCTACCCCCCACCCCAGCCTGTCCCTCCCCACCTGACACCTCCATTTCCATTTTCACTGACTGGCTTTCTTGCCTGCATTGTGTGCCAGGCCAGCCTCTGGCTTCTTTACTATTCCTTCCATCCAGGACCAACTGCAGGTACTTCCTCAGCCTGACAAAGGGGTTTTCAACCCTAAAGCTTCCAAAGATACATTTTTTTGAGTACTCCTTTTTTTTTAAGCCATCAGACACCATGAGTAACATCATATACACAACACAACACCTTTACTTCTTGCTGTCAATTCCTTTATAAAACAAGAGGATCTGTGTCAGTTCTGTGTGGGTACCTGTGATGCTGCTGCTGCTGCTACTGGTGTTGAGCCAGCTAAGTTATTGTACCTGTTGTCATGTAAAGTGGTGGACCATACATGAGGCTGTAGGGGAGGAGGAGGCCTCAGTGGTGCACACTGCTGTGTTGTGCAGAGGCCCCAGCACCAGGAAGGGTGCATCTTAACACACACACAGTGTCACCCAGCCACATCACGAGTTTTGCCTGTCAGCAGCTTGAGGTGCAGGGCCTCAGAAGACAGACTCCCACAGTGAGATGCACACACAGCTGGCAGGCTTCGTGGCCTGGCAGGGCCCAGCACCCAGGCCTGCACTAGATTCTACCCCCCTGTGCCCCAAGACAGATACAGTCATTCAAGAACCCACCTACATCATGAGTTTTGCCTGTCAGCAGCCAGAGATGCAGGGCCCCAGAAGACAGACTCTCCCTGTGAGACACACACAGCTGGCTGGCTTTGTGGCCTGAACAGGGGCCACCACCCCTGTAGTTTTCAGCCCACTGCGCCTTAACACACACAGGGTCATCTGTGTCATGAGTTTTGCCTGTCAGCAGCTTGAGGTGCAGTTTCCCTATCTTCTTGAAATGTGGCCTGCTTTGTGGCCTGATCAGGGGCCACTACCCCTGGAGTTTTCACCCGCCTGTGGTGTAACACAGACGTGATACGATTTTTGCTTTCAAGAATTTGGGGTGCAGTTACTCCCAAACTCCTGCACTGATCTTGAAACTTGACATGTATCATGCTCTCAGCAAAGGCTACCACCCCTGCAAGATTCACCCAAATCAAAGACAAAACAACAAAGTTATAGATATTTCATTGATCCTCCATTATACCCTACAGCCAGATCTCTGAGGTGGTTCCAAAGCTTCGGAGCCACTTTGGCTGGATTGAAGCAGCAAACTGATCCGGAGCTGCAGATCAGATTGCTGATATCCGAAGCGGCTGGATCTGAAGCTGGATCAAATACCTGCCTACGCACACAGGCCTAATATGTGTGTGTGTAAATATATACATACATTTAGTGGCATTTCCTTTTAATCATAGAAAAACTTGAATTTTGGGGGGTTATTTTATCAGAGAATTTGAGATTTTTAAATAGAGAAAACTAGGGTCCCTGGCCATCTCAATCTCAGTCCTTATGGGTGCCTGTAGACGTGTGGAACGCCTGCTCTGATGCACTGTAGTTACAGTGTGTTGGAGCAGATTCAGCGTGCTAATTAGCACTCCAGCAGCTTTGGAATCTCATGTGTTCAGTGTTCCCACACTTCAAATAGTGGCAGGGCACTTGAACTAAAGCT
>NW_017729034.1:59515547-59524363 GCF_001723915.1 Gavialis gangeticus
AGGATCTTATATGGCAGCTGCTACCACAGAGTCTGAGCACATGTAAAGATGCCCTTAGATGCTATGACTGAAGTTTTTGGAAAAGATGCAGAAAGGGAATTATATAAGTAGCTGAGGAAGGGAGGAAAAGTTCATTTTGATTTGGCTGTTAGTGATTAACTGGTATTAAGTACCTGGAACTACAAGATGTTAGTTGAATAGTAAAAGCATTTTGAATGTGTATACACAGATTTAAAAGTGAAAATTAATATCATAGTTTGTAGTAAAGTTCTTCTGTCTTGGGACCCAGTGTTCATGATTTGTAAACAGTTTCAAGTTCCTTGGGTGTGTGCAGCTTAAGTTCCTAAGGAATCACCTTAAGCTTAAATGATACAATGTTTTCTTTAAATCAGTTTTAATGCCTCTCTAGTGGGAAGGGTTGAGTGGGCAGGGTATACCTTTAATTAGCTTTTTAGGTGGAGAAAGGCTCAAGATTCATAGCGAACAAATACTCTCATAAGGTGCATATAGAATGAAGGTCTTTCCTAAGTTACTGCTTTCTTCTAATATCTGCTATTATCTAGATTTACCACTTGATGGAGGTTTGTAATCTATATCTGCTTGAGATCATGTACCTTTTCATTTGACATAACTCTCTTGCATATAGTATTTTATATAGCCCTTAATTTTTTTCTTTTTCAGAATTATGTATGTAAACAATGTATTTTTCTTTCAAAGGTATGGAACTGTTGTACTGGAGTATTAATGTACCAATCAGCAGTATTAACAGGTAAGGCTTTTGTATGGCTTTTAAATGATGTCTTAATAATATTTTCAAAGGACAGTCATATTACATGAGTTTTCCCATTTTATTTAAGATCAATTTCTTTAACTGATCAAGAGGTGGGGTTGATAAAAATAGCTGCTTTTTACCCTAATTCAAGAAAACACTTAAGCACATACTTCAGTATGACTGGCTCATTCAGGATCATACATTGTGATGCAAAGGATGATTTATGTATGGTATAAAAATAGTTGCAAAATAATGCAAAAATGTTTTTTATCTAGCCTTTCCTTTGTTAAGTCTTTTCATTGATGAAGAAAAGAAACAGATTATTACTGGATGTGCTGATGGGCAGGTAAGTTAAGCAAAAAGTAAAAAATTTAGTTCAAACACAAAACATGTTTTAAAGTATTCTGTGTATCAGGATGCTTTGTAAGCTGAGTTTTTTAATTGTTACAAAGATTAATTAGTCCACTTCACTGTTTTTTAACTTTAATTGTATTGAATTATTATAGAATACAACTTGAGCCTTATAACTAAATGGAAAATCTTGTACGTGTACAGAGACATTGTACATTTGTTATTGTTTTAAAGAAGGCTATGTGAAAATAGCAGTCTTTTTTTTTATTTGACAGTAATCATGACTTGTAGCCTGACTTGAAAGTATGAAGGGGATACTGTAGTTTCACTTTGCTAGGAGTCCTTGCTATCCATATTTTAGTTGATCTTTAAACATATTACTTAAAAAAATAACATTGTGCTATAATAGTAAAATGTTTTATTTAGCTGTTATTCAGTTCAGTGGAGAGTGAAGACAATGAAAGCCTTTCATGGTGACTAAGATCATGTCTACACTATACAGTTTTGCTGGCAGAGCTGTGAGTGTGTCCAAACTCTCAGCTCCCCTGTGGTAGCAGAACCTCTTTATTCTGCTGGCTGGGCTATGTCTGCTCTGTGAGTGACAGAAGGTTATTGCTACCACCAGGCAGTAAACAGATGGCAGATATAGGCCAACCTGTGCTTTTTCCAGCTGCCACAGCTCCCTCAGTGCCTGGTGCCTACAGGATGCACCATACATCCTGCTGGCACAGCTGTTGTAGTGGAGCCACATGGAGCTGTGAGAAGCCATGTGAGTGCATATGTGCTTTGGCAGCTTCCCTTTGGCAGCTGCCATGCAGAAGTCTTGTAATGTAGACAAGCCCTGAAAATTCATTCTGTAATGGACATATATGACTTGATAAGATCCTGCTGCAGATTCCCAGAAGTTTCTGAAATATTTTATAACTGAGAAAGTTAAAATGGAAGGCCTTCAAAGTTACACATGGGAGTGAAAAGTAAATCAATTTCCAAAGGTATGTCTAAGAAAGAAAATATGCCAATTTTGCAGTTAAGTTGTATTAATTTATATAAGTCACATTTGTTAAAATGTAGAATTTGTCCTCCAGTATAACTCTGAACTGTGCATAAGTATTATCTTTGGCAAAAAAAAGAAGAGGTTATTGTGACTGTTTTCATCTTTCTCTTTCAGCTTTGGATCTTCAGTTTGATCAGTGGGCATAACTACCGCTGTGTGGTCCATATCAACTTAAAAAAAGAGATAAAAAGATTCTATAGCAAAACAGGAAAATCTTTACAGCAGTTGGGTAATATAGTGCTTTCACAATGTTTTTCTGAACTGTTTTAAGCACAGTTGTAACTGTTTAGATGTTCTGACCTGTTTTAATATTTTAATGGATGCTATTGTATATTACTGAATGCATACTTTTCCGTGCTATGGAGGTTTTATAAATATAATTGATTGAATGCTAATCCTCAGATTTTTATCTGCCACTCTGTTGGGATGTGGTAAGAATTATACACATCTATCTGTCAGGACACTTTTAGTGGTACATGCATATCAAATATTGTATTCTCTGGGGATATTTGTTAAACCTTCAAGAGAAATGAATTGGGCCATGTAGCCTGCAAACAGAAGATGACTTTGTGCGGCTATAAATTTTTTTATGGGGGCACAAGGCCCAAGCAAACGTACACCCATGCTCCTTGTTTTATCACAAATGCCTAGAATTGTGGCCATGACAGTTGATAGTAATAATTTGTGCTGCTTTTTTGTGGTGGACATCTATTTGCTTATGGCTGGAGAGCATGAGCAGCCTGGAGCTACCCATGCTCTCTGGCTATCCCAGACCTGTACTCTTGGGGCTTCAGGGGCCTGATCCTGTATGCCCCTGGAAATCATCTATAGTTTTCCTTGCTTGTAGAGACGTGCCCTGGGTCAGGATACACTAGTGTGATATGTGTGCTTGGGGCAAACCTGCTGGGAGATTCCTGAGATGCATGTCTATAAACAGCAGAACCCAGGGTTAGCAGTCATCCCATGGGATCAGGCCCCTGAAACTCTGGGAATGGCAGGGGCCAGACCTTAAAGGACAACAGGTAACAGCTGTGTTGATCAATAAAGTAGATCAATTGTATATCAACACACCCCTGGCATAGCTGATCCCACTCCAAGGACAATGTCTGTTTATACAGTTGTATATCTAGAAGGTGTGTTTCTTTGTTCCTTTCTAAAATTTTAAGGATCATTCTTTTTTGCTATGTATTTTTCCTCTCACATCAGTGTTTTGATAATGTTGCTCTGATGTTGACAGGACTGTGTGTCTGAGATCAGTTGTTGCTAAAATAGCAATAACAAGTGGCAACATTTTAGAGGGAAATGAGCCAACATTCTAAAAAAACCTCATTTCATAAGGCTCTTAGTATCTTCTGAAGCAAAGGGCCTACCTCCACAATCCCACTTTATACTAATGCATTGTGCTGCCTATGATATGCCTCCAATTCTAGATTCAGTTTATATATTTTTTCTCTATTTCACTAGTTACTGATGACTAGTGGTTAGTGTTTCTCCTCCCTAGGTGAGATACAGAACAATTTTAAGCTTTCTGGCCTAAATGACATGAGAGTGGAAGAAACAGTGGAAACATCATTGCGCATCCTCAGAATTGAACACTGTGACCAACCAACACATACAGACAAAGAAGAAAACTTGTAAGTGCTATACAATGTCATTGAATATTTTGTTAAAAACCACATTTTATTCTCAAATTACTTTCACTGCAATTACAGCCTTGTGGTACAACAGTAATATTAATTCATTAGTTGAAAACTTGAGTGGCTTGTCCCTAATTTTGAATGAGGACAATATAAAGATACAATAAACGGAGGACAATATACAACTTTGAACAGCAAGAGAAGAGATTTGCAGAAAGGAAGAGATTAGAAGGGAGAAAACTATAGATTCACACTAATGCCAAGGAGAGGCAGACACATAATTTGGAGCTCCTTAACAAAAATTGACTGTTCTGTGAGCAGAAAATAGAATGGTGGGTTCTCTCTTAGAAGCAAGGATAAAAGTTTAAAAATGTTCTTGAAGGGAGCAGGGAAGAATCCACTGATCCATCCTTTGTTTTGGGACAAATGAACTGAAGATTCCTTTTGGAACAGATTAAGGATGACTATTCAAGACTAGGGAAGAGTTAAAAGAAGTGAAGGCTCAGGTGATCTTCAGTGGAATTTTTCCAGTTTCTAGCTAAGGAAGGCAAATGTGAGAGAAGATAATGAAGATTAACACATGGCCCAATGCTATAAGGAAGGTTTGGGGGTGTTTGATCATTGGAGTGCATTTATTGAGAGAGGGCTCTTGAAGAGTGGACTTTACCTGAATATCTGGGGAAACAACTTTCTAGAAACATGGCTGGCATAACTTATTAAAAAGAGTTTTAAACTGTAATGAGAGGAGGATGTTGGGAGAGACTTGTATAATTTTCATGCCTTGTTTTAGTGCCCAGCAAGATTAAAATCAAATAATAGGGTATGAGCAGTAAGAAACAACCAACATATTTAGATATTGGGAGACTGAACAACAAAATAGAGAAACTTGATCTGCTGGTGTTGGATGTGAAATCTTGTTGTTGGTGGTGGCAGCGGAAGCAGGCCCTCATGGTCAAGGATGATTACTGCCACGGGTCAAGTAAAGGGTTGAAGATGAGTTTGTTAATGGCTAAGAAGGCTGATTTTAAAGCCATAGACTCTCTGGAAGATGCCAAAGGTGGTGGTTAAAGGGAGGGTTGGACTGCAGATTTTTCAATCTTGTTTCCTTTCTTTCTGTTTCCTTCATTTTTCTGCCTTCCAGGGTTAGATGGTTTTCCTCAAAGATGTACCTTTTCTCACAAGGCATCCTGGGCTAGTTTTTCCTAATTTGTGTTGTCAGTGCCACTTCTTAATGTTTGCCTTGAGGGTGTCCTTGAAGCATTTCCTCTGGCCCCTGTGTGTCCTTTGACTTTGGCAGAATTGGGAGTATAGCAATTGTTTTGGTAAACATACATCAGATATGCACACATAATGTCCTGTCTACCGCAACTGATGTTGAATAATCAACTCTTCCATACTGGTGGTGTTAGTGTTGGTGAGGACACTGGCTTTTGTGCAGCGATTCTCCCACTCGATGCCAAGGATCTTTTGGAAGTAGCACTGGTAATGACATTCCAGCCTTTTCAGGTGATCACTGAAGGTCACTGAAGCTTCACAGCCATAGAGAAGAGTTGGGATTACCACAATTTTATATAGTAGGAGCTTTGTTTGAGTCCTGATGTTATGATAATTGAACACATGATTATTCAGTCTTCCAAAGGCAGAGCTGGCACATTGGATTCTGTACTGGATCTCTTTGTTGATGCTGGCCTTCTTTGAGAGATGGCTGCATAGGTAGGCAAAGTGTTCAACATTCTCCAGCTCCTGTACATCAGTGAGGACCTTTGCCAGGGGAGGGAAGGGGGGAGGTTGATGCGACCAGAGCAAGCTGGTGAAGCACCTTTGTTTTTCTATTGTTAAGGGTCAGTCCCAAGCACTGATATGCTTGAGAGAAGCAGTTAAGGGTCTTTTGCAGGTCCTCCTCAGTATGTGCAACAATAGCACAATCATCGGTATACTGAAGTTCCACAATCGAGGCCAAAGTAACTTTGGTTTTGGCATGGAGGCAGGAGAAAACCTGTATTTGATGCCAATGCCATGTGGCAGACTCTCACAGGGGGGATCAGAAGGCATTGGGGGAGTCACTGTTCCCCCAAGCACAGCCAGGGGTGACCAGGAACAACGGTCACAAGCTAGCAGAGGGTAGATTTAGGTTAGACATCAGAAGGCGCTATTTCACGGTCAGGGCGGCTAGGGTCAGGAACCAACTTAAAAGGGGGGTGGTGCAGGATCCTACCATGGGGGATTTTAAGAAGAGGTTAGATGAACCCCTTGTTGGGGTTGTTTGACCCCAGTACTCTTTCCTGCCATGGCAGGGGGTCGGACTAGATGATCTTCTCAGGTCCCTTCCGACCCTAGAAACTATGAAACTATGAAACAGATCAGCATCTTGATGTCTGCAAGAAAAATAGAAAACAGAATTGGTGCGATCATGCAACCCTGCTTGACACCAGTTAGAATGACAAAGGGCTTTGTAGTGGAGCCACTGCATAGGATGGAGGCTGTCATCTGGTCATGAGAGTGGTGGTAAATTTTCCTGGGCAGCTAAACTTCAGTAAGAACTTCCATAGAGCCTCACAGTTAACAGAATCAAAGGTTTTGGTTAAATCAATAAAGGCCATACACAGTTCCCAGTGTGGTTCTTAGTTTTTTTCCTGGATCTGCTGAACCACAAAAATCATGTTTATGGTGCCTCTTGATCATGGGCAATTGGTGCCTCTGGAGTCTGGGGGGGCACCCGCAGAAGCTGGCATGGGTGGCAGGGACAGGGCTAGCAAGCACCCGCAGAAGCCACCAGCGTCATCGGCAGCGGGGCGGCCCTGTTGGGGGGACATGTGCCCCCCCACCAGTCACTATGCTCTTGATGGTCTGAAGCTACACGTGAGATTCAGGAAGGATTTCTTCAGTAAGAGTGAGCAGAATTCAAGTAATGATCCTCCCAGCAGTGGAAAGGAGGTTGATATCTCAATAGTTTTCACAGACGGCCTTATCTCCCTTTTTAAAAATGGTGACAGTATTGGCATTTCTTGGGTCAGGAGGAATTTCCTCAGTGTTCCAGCTTCATTTCTCTTGAAGCTTTAACTGCAAAGCCCTTCAAACACATTTTAGAAAGACAGTTGACAAGCTTAGGCCTGAAAATTATAACACTTTTGTTGAGGAAGTTTGGCAAGCTGTAAAGGAGACCATCCATGAGGCTTGCACAGAATCAATTGCCTTTATCACCCCACTGGTCTATCAGGACTGGTTTGACGAAACAGTGCTGAGATCATAGCCATTCTCAATAGGAAAAGAAGAACTTTCTGTGACAGGCAAAACCATCCTACATCCAGTCAGAAGCAAGGAACTTTTTGACAGCTTAAATCATGTTGTGGAAACCTATGATATAACTATGACAGCTAGAATATAAATATTGAAGGATATGCACTATTCAGGAACATGAGGAAGTAAAAGGTAAAGGTGGTGTCAAAGCATTGTATGTTATGCCAAAAAGTAGTGATAAAATGGGTTTTGCTAAAAGTGTGCTGAGTTAGACCTTGGAAAGAATATTAAACCAAAAGCAAATTGTTCAGCTACATAAATTGAGAGAGCAAGAGAAGAAGCATGGCTACTATGTAGTGAAGCTAGGGTAAAGATTAAGGATACTCTGAATATGGACAAAATCTAAATGAATAATTTGTTTCAGGTTTCATTGAGGAGGATATTGAATATAAGGGAAAGGAAAAATAGTTGGTGGGGATAAGGGTATGAGAATGGAAATTGCCACAACTGATATAGAAGCAAACCTTGAGGATCTTAAAACCTCCAAATTAGGGGGACAGATAATCTCTATGTCAGAGTTCTGGAAGAACAGGCACATGAAACAACAGGCCTGGTGGCAGGAATTTTTAAGACATTTATCAAGTTGGGAATGATATTATGTTGCAAGGTACTTGCAGGGCAATTTTTTCAATCTTGCAGACTCAATCTTTCTATAGGCAGACTTCTGTTAGTCTGATTCCAGTAGTCTGGAAGGCTTTAGAATTTTTTTTAAAGGACAATTAAAGTCATGAAGAAAAATGGAAAATTAGATAAAATGCAAAGTGAATTCACTAACAGTACTTTTAAGAGATTAACTACATATTTTTCTTCAATAAGATAATAGATTTTCAAGACAAAAAAGATGAGATCTGTTTCATTTATTTGGACATCATTTATAATATATGATATACTATTTTATGGGAAATTATTAGTGAAGCTGAGAGAGAAGGGGATTAATAGACAAACTGTAAGATGGGTGAGGAACTGGTTTAGGGTGAGATGACAGCAGATAGTATGGAGGGTGGTAACTAACAGAGTTCCCCAACGATCTGTTTTGGGACCAGTCTTACTTCCTATTTTTATTAACAACTTTGAGACAAAAAGTGGAAGTATACTAATCAGTTTTGCCTGTGACAGCATTGGGAGTTACTTGACAATAGAGAGGAGGATTGGAATACAGTGAACTGGAAGACCTTGAGGACTGGAATAACAAAAACGGGATGAAATACAGTAGTATGAAGTGCAAGGTCAAGCATTTGGACAATAACAACAACAATTTCAAGCTAGGAGTTCATCTGCTGAAAGTGACCGAGAAGAAGGACCTTGGTGTACTAATTGATTATAGGATGATTATGAGCCACCAAGGTGATACAATCATGGAAAAACAAAGGGAACACATCAGAAAAGGTGTTTCCAGCTGAGATAGGGAAGCATTAGTGCTGTTGTTCAAGGTACTGAAGAGACCCCATCTGAAACACTGTATAGTTCTTGTCACCCATGTTCAAGCCAAATGAATACATATTGGAAGGTATGCAGAGAGGGGCTACTAGATAATGATCAGGAGAATGAAGAACTTACCATGTTTTATTTTGCCAAGAAAAATGAAAGCTGAGAGAAAAGTATATGATTCATATAAATCAATCATGGAGGAAGCACTAGTGAAAGAATTATTCAAGCTAAAGGGCAAAGTTGATGCAAGAAGTGGTTATAAATAGATGAGCGTTGT
>NW_017729034.1:59529363-59549782 GCF_001723915.1 Gavialis gangeticus
AAGGTATGCAAAGAGGGGCTACTAGATAATGATCAGGAGAATGAAGAACTTACCATGTTTTATTTTGCCAAGAAAAATGAAAGCTGAGAGAAAAGTATATGATTCATATAAATCAATCATGGAGGAAGCACTAGTGAAAGAATTATTCAAGCTAAAGGGCAAAGTTGATGCAAGAAGTGGTTATAAATAGATGAGCGTTGTCCAACTGGTGGCCCACAGACTGCATATGTTCTTTGAAGAGTTAGTAGCATGCAGCCTAGGGGCATCCATCACAACTGCCCCACCCCTCCGTAGCTCTTGCTGTGGCAGCTAGGTTTTTTGGGCTCCCCCTCCCTCCTTAGGCATTTACTTCTGCCTCTGCTTCTGGGAGCAGGGAGGTGCAGTGAGAGGGAGCTGGGGTGCCTGGGCTGTGTTGTGGGGAGGGTAGGGTGCCCATGCTATGCTAATGGCAGGGGAAGGGGCTAGGCTGTTTGCACTGTGCATGCAGGTAGGTATGTGGTTGGGAGGAGAGAGGGTGCTGCACATGTCAGGCGGAAGCTGGACTGCTTGTGCTGGGGGGAGGCGGGCTCCCCATGTGGCACATGTGGTTTGTGGGAGGAGGAGGCAGGTGGGCTATCCATCTGACACGTGGTTGGGAACGGGGTCAGTAGGGAGTCATGCTTGCCTGCAAAATGCATGGCTGGGGGGAGGGGGAGCGGGGCTGCACACATTGCTGGTGCAGGGGGAAGTCAGGCTGCTCACCCTGTGCATGTGGCCAGGTGGGGTGGGGGAGACGCTAGGTTACTTGCATGAGCAGCGTGTGCACTCCCCTGCCATCTGCCCAGAAGTTGGACAGCTCCAAAATACGCCCATTAATTTAATTTAATTTTAAGGATCCTAAGCCATTAGAGGAGTGGGGTTCTAGAATAGCCTTCTGATAGGATTAGTGGGCCACAACCTAACCAGCTTTATGGTGCAGTTTGAGATGTTTATAATTATATAAGGTGATGCCTTTCAGATTAGAAGAATGAACTCGGGCTCCTAGGAAGTCACTTATAGTCCTATGTTCTTATGATTGTATTTGTCATCTTAGCTATTGCATCACAGTGAGAGCTCAAGTGCAATTGGTTATTGACTCTAATATCCTAAATCCTTATTACTTCTCCATTATTCATCCAGTATTTTAGAATTTAGTCCTCCATTTTGTGGCATAAATCATTTTTGTTTCTATATGCATGACCTGACATATTTGGAATGCATGTTCATTTTACCAAACAATCAAAATTGGTCTGCATAAAAGACCCATCCCCTTTATTATTTGCCATTTCTCCACTCTTTGTGTCATCTACACACTTCACTGGGGGTAATTTTGTATTTTCTTTTGGATCATTGATAAAAATAATAAAGAGCCTTAGAGTAAGAATAGATTCCAGTGGTATTACTTAATGGTGGGCGACTCCATGTTTACAGCTACTCTCTGGATTCTGTCTGTAACTATTTCTTGCTCCATTAATATGATCTGCACTTGTAACTTAGTTCGTATTTTAAAAACAGTTTTAAGTAGAAGTCCATCACACAGTAAATTCTAAGTAGCAGAAGCATTAAAGTGTTACAAACCACGATGAAACAATTTTCCTACTCTGTTACTTTAAAGAGGTTTGACTATTTTCCTGCTTTTTAGAAAAAGAGTATTGTATATCTGTGGTGAAGATGTGCATACTAAACTTTTTAGCTTTGTACTTTTCCATATCCTCACTTCAACTCCTATGACCGTATTTTACAAGCTGAACCCATAGGTCTACAGGTTGTATTTGGAATATAAATCTTTGACCCCTCTGTGCGTTACAGGTATTGCACAGTTAGCTGGTTAATTGTGTAATTACCTTAAGAGCAGCTACACGTGCAAAGTACTTATCACATGATAAAAAATTCCAACCATCTATAAAGTTAGACCTCAAAAATATGTACTAAATTTAGCTGCTTGCTATTGAACTTCAAGTTGCATGCATAGCAGGGGCTCCCCTGCGTCTAGGAGCTGATGGGAGTCAGGAGTGCACCATGCCCATGATGAAACCTCTGGGCTCTGGGGATTGACGCAGCTGTAATCCATAGGGCTTGAGGGTGCATGAAAGCCTTCAAGCATGCCTGCAATCCCCAGGGTCCCAGAGTTTCATACACCCCATAGCCTGGGAGATTATGGCTGCTGTGAACCCTCAGCCTTTGAGGTGGGAGGGACACCCCTGCCACTGGGAGCCATCTCAGTTGAGGGGGCTCTCATCTGTGGTAGCTTGCTTCTTTGCTAAGCAAGTAGGCACTCCCTACACCAGCAATAAAGCAAATAGGATCTAATGCACAATTCCATAATTGCACTTCCTGCAGATTAGATCCCATTGCACCTTTACCTGTGTGTGTGGAAGGGAACTTTTAAAACATCAGTCCAGGTAACAACAAAACTTTGTCAGTATTTGTAAAAACATGTTTTTATGTTGTAATAAGCCCATTGCCCAATTTATAATTCTTTCCACCAAAATGGTGGCTGAAATTGTAACAGATCAGTCTGTTCCCTTCTGTTTTGAATTGCTGGATTCCCTTCTGTTTTTGAGTGCTTGATTTCATTATATAACTACATTATTATTTCCTTTACACACAGACTTATTTGGATATTTCCAGATTTGTTCTGGCTTTGCTACCATGACTTTTTCCCTCAGTTGTGCCAGTTCGTCTCATATCCTTACTGTGTCCAAAAATATCTATATTTCAGTTGCCGTGGATGGTTCATATAACACACTCTTAATGTTAAAAATCATGTGTGAATATATGTATTGTTTTGCATATACGTTTTGCATGCATAGATTTTACAGTGCACTTTCCTTGGCTATTGCAAAATAATTTTTATGGGGAAAAAATATTACTTTTATTTTAGTTTGGCACAGTCTAACAATGACATTTTAAAATCCATTTGGGTTAATTAAAAAAAAAATAACTATACCAGCTGATTAAAAATGTTGCAGTAGGTCATGGAAGGGAATGAAAAGCAAGCATAAATCCTGATTGATAGCAGTGGGCCAGACACAATCATTCCCTTAGTCAGATAGTGTTTTACTAAAGAAGGGGTTTCAATGACTGGTTACCTTACATGTTAGAAACTTTAGAGTCCTTTTGCTTACTGCATACTTAAAATGTCACTGACTCTCTTAAATTTTTAACTTAACCTTTCTTCCCATGTAATTCTGGTTGTAGGTGAATAATAAGGTTTTTCTGTCCATGTTTAAGCCATCTGTATGGGTATGAACAGGCATTTAATCTCTAAATTTTGCAGCACTGGAAAATATGGTGAGAAGGGGAGCTTACAAATGTTCCAGCCCCCTGGCTGCTCCTTTGCTTCCTTCCAGCCCCCATGGTAGGCAGGCTATCTCTAGCTGCTGCTTTGTTGGCATCTGCCTCTGTCTCTTGCCCCTCCTTGCACAGGCCTGAGCCACCCCTGTCTGCAAGGGGTGGGAGGCAGAGGCAATACAGCTGGATCTTTCCTGGACTAGGACCCAACTGTAGGAGAATGCTCCTGCACTGTGCACAACTCCAGGTCACTCTAAAGCTGTGCATGGAGTGAGAGGCAGCAGAGCTGTACCAGTGTAGTCAGGGATGGATCCCGCTGTGAGAGAATCCCTCTCACCTTGTGCACAGCTCTAGGGTGTTCCAGAGCTGTGTATGGGATGAGAGGCAGATGACCCTGTAGCTGGAAGAGGAATGCTTCCCCATTTGTTGCATAGTCTGGAGGGGATCTGGGTTTGTTCAGTGGCAGCAGGGTCCCCATGTGGCTCTCTGACAGCCTGCACTGTGTCGGTTAATGGGGAGCCAGCAATTTCTCTTGGAGGGAGTGATGGAGAGTGAAGCACTATGGGATACTGGGAAGTATCCCATTGCTGGTGTTCAAGCTGCTGTGGGAGAAGTGGAAGTGGATGTGCTGTCATTTTTTTCATGAATGAGCCAGTTCTCTCCTGGGAAAAATCCCTTTAACAGCTATAGGCCCTATTTTTTTATTTTTTGCTGGTAGAAAGGCTTGTCTCCTGGCATAACTATAACACCTGTCCATAGCCTCTGCCACCTCCCTTTTGGACCTGGGATTGCAGCCTAGGAAATAAGCCTTGCTCACTTGGTCCTATTCCAGATACACCCAAGCCTGGCAGTAAGGTAGTGTATATGGTAGTGTCTGTGGCTTGGAGCTGATCTGAATGGGTACTGTGGTCATGTTCTCAGGCTTTTCCTAGAAAGAGAGCCTGATAGCAGCCCATTTATCAGCTAGGAAGTCTCAGGGCCTGAGTAGGTAGGTAAGCTGCTAGGAAATAATGGAGGTTTCTTTTCAAGGTTTTGGCAGAATTGACAAACTCCAATGGAGCATTCAGATTCTGTCAAATCATCATTTTCTATTGGAAAATTGTTCAGCTGGAATATTTTTTTGACAACTCCATCCCTAGGAAGTCATTCCACTGGATGACAATAATGGAATCATAATTATTGGGTTAAGAAAAAGTTTTAAAATTAGAGGTGCAGCGATACATCAGTCTGATATCGGATCAGTACTGATATAAAGAAAACTGGCTGTACTGGATATCAGCCCAATGAGGCCAGTAATTTGGCCGATAAATGCCTGTGCTGTGTGCAGCATCACTCAGGCAGCATGGAGAGCTGCCTCCAGCTGCTAAGTCTAGTGTGGTTGAAGGGGACGGGAGGAAAGAGGCATGGGGGGGGCAGATCAGCACCACCCATGGTGGGCGGGGGCAGGGGCAGGTGCTGCCCAGGGAGGGTGGAGGGGTGGAGCTACAGCTTGTTGTGGGGAGAAGCGGCTCCTGCCTCTGCTTGCATTTCAGGAGGGCATGGAGGGGGGCGTGTGCCCCCTAGATCTGCATAGGGTGGCGTAGGCTGCAGCTGGGGCTGCACGGAGCTCTTCTCAGCAGGGGCTGGGCTCAGAGCGGGTGCCAGCAGCACCTGGTGCAGGCCTGGCTCATCCCAGTGTGTGGGTGGATGTGTGCCATTGAGTTGGGGCAATGTTGGGTGCTCAGTGACGGCAGTGCTGGGAGCAGAGTGGCAGCAAAATTTGGGGCGGGTGCAGCATCCTCCCAGCGTTGCTGGTGCCCGCTCCGAGCCCAGCCCCTGCTGAGAAGAGCCCTGCGCAGCCCTGGCTGCAGCCCACCCTGCCCTGCACAGATCTGGGGGGCGCATGCCTCCCCCTCCGGGGTGCAAGCAGCAGCAGGAGCTGCTTCTCCACCACGAGCCATGGCTGTGCCCCCTTTCCCCACCTGGTATCTGCTCCTGCTTCTGCCCCTTCCCTCACTGTGGGGGGGGTTGATTTTCCCTCCCCGCTCCCCTTCCACCATGCCGGAATTATCAGCTGGAGGCAGCTGTTTCAGAAATTGGATCAGTATCAGCTTATATGCCTCCTTAAATATTGGCTGTTGGCCCCAAAATATTGGTATTGGCCCCCAAAAATGCTATCAGTGCACCCCTATTTAAAATGGAAATATATTGATGAAAATTAAAAAATTAAAAAAAATCATATTATAACTGCTATATTTTGGGGATTCTAAGAAATTATTGTAGGAATTATGGAAAACAACTTGGTAGTACAAAGGAAGAAAATATACAGTAGTAAAGTAGATTAGAATTACCATCTGCTCTATCCCATGAATCTTCCTTGGTTCTTTGGACATACTGATTAAATTGTACTGTTTCTTTTAAAACCTAAAGATTTTAACAATTACAGAAAAATCAAAGTTATAGCTCCTTTTTAAAGTTGTAAATCTTGTCTAATTATCTGATGAAAGTTTAAATCTTTAAAATATCTTTTATTTAAAATTCAAGTATCCATTTCCATCTCTTTGTGATGAAAATTGATGTGGTGGTAGTGAGATGGGAAAGAGAATACTTACTCTGTCTCTTGAGTTAAAAAGATACTCTTTCTTTTTTATTATATTAGTTCTCCTGCTGTTAATGCCAGATATTTATGGATAGGAAGCTCTACTGGTTTGTTCATAATTAACTTGGCAAACTTTGAAATAGAAGCTGCTTTACATTATAAAGGTATGATCCCATTGAATTTGACTAGTTTGATGAGATTTAAGTACTTGTTTTCCCCTTCACCTGAACTGATTTTGATATGTTCTAAATAGTATGAGAAGAATTGATATGCTAGCTAGTAGAGTAAGATGGAAAAATCTATAGTTCTGTTTTAAATATTTTAAATCATGTACCACTCCTTTTCATGGTAGTCTTTAATTGTTAAGGAAGTTGAATTAGCATACAGTATTATTTAATAGCTATTAATTAATTTACATTTTACTTGGGAATTCATTATTAATAAATTTAATGGTGAGATTGTAGTCCCAGTAACTCTGGTGTAATCTGGGAGCATCTTCATTGAAGATAATGGAATTCTGCTGGTTAAAGTTGGAGTGAAAAAACATTTAGGCCCCATATTTTCTCTGATTTTAAATAGCATTTTTCATTAGAAAAATAAAATACAATTTCACAATGTTGTCTTTTTTGGGTAAAGATTACAGTGACCTCAGCATTCAGTTTGCTGGATCATGTGCACTAACGAGGAAGGCTGTTGATGGCAAGGTGAGTACACTATTGACATATTTGTTAAACACATGTTTAAATATGTAGTAACTTTCAGTAAGCAGATGATTGACAGGGATGGAGTGCAAGTACACCTTATTTAAAACTCCAGTTTTTAATGTTCCGGATGTCTTGTTATCCAAACGTTAGAAGCATAATTTTTTTTATTTGATATGAATTGCATAGTACTTTCACTGAACATAGCTGATTCTACTGTATACAAGTTAAAAACCCCTCTCATAAATATATTGTATAAGCCATTTTAAATAGCCTTTATCTAGCTTTTGGTATGAAACTTGGATAGTTATGTCCAGTACAGGAAATTAAGGAAGTGCAGGTGTTCTGGTGGGGAATAGTTAAAAACCTTCCTTCCCATTTCTCAAATAAGCAGCAGGGCATTATCCTTTCCAGTTCTTCTGAGAAAAATAGTGAAATATATTTGACTAGGGTGTCATGTTTATGGCATACAGGTGTTTGCCTACTTTTATGCTTTAGTCTTTGCTGTTCTGTTCATTTTGCCCAGAACTGTGAGTGGAACCCAGGCCTTTATTCCAGTTAAGATCAGCAGTATGTTTTATTTAAACGATGGCTGCTCCTAGCTTACATACACTCATTCACTTGCTCACTCATTGCATGTAGGACCCTTTTCATGTCATTCTCATTGGCAACAGCATGCTGTAAAGGTGAGCTGCCAGCAGGTGGAGTGGCTCCTGGGCTGAGGGGGAGGCTGGTGCTTCCCTCTGTGGCAGTGGTGGCTGCCCTCCAGGCAGCACCTGCCTGCAAGCACCTGGCTCGGGTGGTCCTGGGGGGCACCACAGCTGCAGAGGGAAGCACTGAGCCCCTGCGCAGCTTAGACAGGCAGGCAGGCTCCGGGGGAAAAAAAAAAGATCAGGCTTGCTTTTTTTTTTCTGTCTTGGGCAGAGCCTGCCTTCCCAGGCTGCTGCCAGGCTGCCTGCAGGGCTTCCTGCAGAGCCCCTGAGCTGTACGGAGCCCAGTGCTTTGCTCCACAGCTGGTAGGACAGCAAACTAAAACTCCTCGGGTGATTTTTAGTTTGCTGCACTCCAAGTCATTTAAGGTGCATTCTGCCTAATTTGCTACAGTGGCTGTAATTAATGCACAGTATGCCACCAAGGCATGCAAACACTGACACCATTAAAGTGGTGCAAAAGCATTTAGCCCACTTTAAAGTGTTGTGCGCACATGCCCCTTGTTTCGTCTACACATGCCTGTGTAAGCCTGTTAAGGAAGGTCCTGATGCCTAGGAGGCTATATACTTACTTTAGTACTGCTTAATTTTTTGCAGATTTAGATCCACCCAGATAGAATTAGTTACTGCTTTTCAGTCATTTTCATATATGACATTGAATGGCCTATCACTTTGTATCATTAATGTTTATTTGTTGTCATAGCTAGGCTTGGCAAGTTTCGATCTTTATCAATGAACTTCGATTCACCTGGCAGTCTGTTGGTAATCATCAAAATTAGTAGAAAAGGAACATAAAAAAAAATCTGGGATGGGGTAAGGAAATCTAGAGTTGGGGGTACACGCATGCATGCACGCACGCACACACACACACACCAGCTGCTGCAGGCATGGTAGGGAGCTCCTGCTGCACCGCTTATGCACTTCTCCTTTGGCAGTGGGTTTGGCAGCTGCTGCAGGAGCTGGGTGCTGTGCCGACAGGGCTGTTGGGAGTGAGGGTTGGAAGGGCAGAGCTGTTGACAGTCTGGAGTCTGGTGCCACTGGCTGCTTGCTTTACCCAGGTCCCAGCTGGGGAGCAGTCATCCAGCTCCGAGCGAGCATAGGCCAGCCCCGGCATCATCTCTGGGCTCACCTGAAGTTTGGCCCCTATTCCAGTCATGCAGGGGCTGGGCTCAGCAGGAATGGTGGGAACAAAGGGGGAGGCAATGGCTCCCCACCCTGGGGGCGGGAAGCAGCTCCCTGTGGCCTCCTAGGGGGCAAGCCCTGTGTGATGAGCATCAGGGGAGGGGCGGCCTGACTCCTTGATGGCCATGGCCTCCTGCCCCTTCAGGCAGCACAGGGAAAGCAGCTGGGCCCTGGGGGCACCCCCACACACTCTGGCCCAAGTACGCAGGGACTGGGCTGGGTAGGAGCTCTAGAAACATGGGGAGAGGCAGCATGATCAGGGCAGGGGAGCGGCCCTGGACCTGGGCGTGTAACCCTGAAAAGTCTAAATCAATAAACATCGATAAAACTGAAAGAAATGCTTAAAAATAAAAATTGATTTTAGCCATTAAAATTATATATAAATTGAATTCTGCTGGGGTGGGGGGAGGTGGGAGGAACATATATATATATATATCTCTCTCTCTCTTGAATTCTGCCACACCTAGGTACAACTTAATTTTGAAGTGAGGGGAATATTACTTTCTTGTTCTGTCTTGTCCTTCAGGTTTTATGCTTGCTTACTTCAACGTTTGAAAATGTGATTGCTTTGCTGGAGATTAGCCCCACTGCTTTGATGAGAGCTCAGAAGAATGAATTTCTCTTATATGGAAAGGAGAAATGTCTTTTAGTCATTGCCAGGTACTGAGTTATTTCATAGTTTCATAGGGGAAGGGACCTGAGCAGATCATCAAGTCCGACCCCCTGCCATGGGCAGGAAAGAGTATTGGGGTCAAATGACAACAGCCCTAACAAACAACTCCAACAAACAAATGCTTGTTTTTTTCTGTTATTAATTTTATTCTAAACCTGAAATACAGAATCAACCACATTATTAGACAGATAATGTTTTATCCTCACATTTTATTAAACTGTGTGTTTGTCTGTTACTTGAATGCTGTTGTTTCACGCAGTTGGTGAAAACTAGGCTCTATGGCAATGTCTTCTTATGTCTTCAGTGGAGTTAGGGTTTCTTACACATACTCAGAGACTCTTAAGTCAGTATTCAAAATGAATAAATACCAAATAGGAGAAGAACTTGAAGTCTTAGTCCCACATCAGGTTGTTTGTACTTCTGTCTGATCATTTGCAACTAATGGGGTAAACTAGTCAACTGTGTGTCCCTCAAAGTTGCACATAGGAAAGGGAAAGGTGGCATATGAATCCAGTAGGAGATAAAGCATATTATCTTTTATGAAAATAGCGCTTAACATAGTTTTGTTGCTTTTTTATCATTAGTTGCTCCCTGTTGCCTAATAGTTTTGTTGCTTTTTTATCATTAGTTGCTCCCTGTTGCCTAATTCTCCACTGAATACTCAGTCTCTTAAGAAATCAAGCAGCAAATTAACCAATAAAAAAACTCTTGGTGAGTATTAACCACTTTCGAAAAACTAATCATTATCTCATGTAAATATATACATTTTATTCAACTTCTAAGATGCATTATATTTTCTTGTCTGTGCTTTATATTGAAATACTTTTCTTCCTAAAAATGACACTTTGAAACAAAACAACAAAAACCTCAGAACTTTCTGAAGGTTTCCTTGAAATTGTCTTCATTGCCTACCTGTCTGTCTTTCACCATTTGCTTTTGTGCTTATGGTCAGTTTTTTTTTTCTGTTTGTTTCTTGAAAGAGGTGCTGTTGTCAATATTTTAATGATTCTAAACCTTCAGGGAGACTCAGTCATAGCTTTGTAGTATCATGTTGAAGCAAACCCCAAGGGTTATCTAAATAAATCCTCCTGCAAAAATGGGTATTAATTATTCTTAAACCATTCCAGATAGATAACTTTCAGGTCTTTACTTGAGAAAGGGACTAAGGGAAGGCCATAGTAACAATTTTTAAATACTTGAAAGACTGCCATAAGGATTATGGAGAAATTGTTCTTTCTTTCCATAGAGGGTGTAATGTTTTGTGAGGGGCATAAACTCAAGGAAAGTAGATTTAGAGAAACTTTCTGATTGCAAGAGCAGTAGGACAATAGAACCAGATGACTAGGAAAGTTGTGGGATCTCTTTCATTGACATCTTTCAAGAAAAGGTTGGATAAGCATTTAGGTGGGTTGGTTTAGTTCGGAAGTTCTCAACCTTTTTACACTCCAGGCAGTCTTCAGAAAATGTGAGCTCTTAGCTTTCACTTTTTTTTTTTTTAACTACAAAAA
This sequence comes from Gavialis gangeticus, assembly GCF_001723915.1. Lineage (NCBI taxonomy): Eukaryota > Metazoa > Chordata > Crocodylia > Gavialidae > Gavialis > Gavialis gangeticus. Next base: position 59,540,028 of record NW_017729034.1, read on the forward strand.
ATAATAGAGCAATTATTCTGTTGCAAATTACTCAGACCACAACAGGTCAGTAAGTTTTTTGACACTATAGAGTGCTATTTAAAATCTCTGGTTTTATCTTCTGAATCCTGTCTAGATGTTTGCACACCTAACAGTGATAATATTGGGCTCTAATACGTGGGCTCTAATACGTTCTAATTAGAATGCTCCAGCCTGCTGCAATGTCATATGTATTGTGTACTGCATTTCAAAATGGCAGTGGGGGTGCTTTAACTAAAACTTGTTAAATGAACTTTAGTTAAAGCATACCCATGGCCATTTTGAAATGTGGGATGCTGAATACATGTAATGCTGCAGCATTTTAATTAGAGCAGCTGTCTGGGAGCAGTCTAATTAAAACGCACTCCCCCATCCCGGAGCACATGTATGGGCACTCATTGTGTGTCATCCAGTGGCGCCCATTGTGTGTCACCCAGTGGCATTTTTAAAAGCATCTGACAACACACCAGGGCACCCTGGTTGAGAATCACTGATGTAGGAACAGTAAATCTTGCTTGTGTTGATTTGGCAGGCTTCCATACAGTTCACTAAGTGCAGAACTTGGCTCTTGATGTGAACTGTAAGTTAGAATACAGTAGTTGTTTTATGGTTATGTTGTAGTTAAGTTTCCAAGCCTTGACACACAAGACTTGGAAACTTAACTAGGACATTAGAAGGACGTTAGAAGAAACCATTCACTCTACTTCCTCACATGTAGGGACAGTGGTGCAATGATTAGTGATAGTACTAAATATAAGAGAAATTCAGAAAGACAAATATATGTAATGGGGAAAGAGTAAATTAAACCTGATGATATGCCAGCAGAAGGGAAAACTATTGTGTCTTTAAAAAACAAGAAAAACATATGTTTGCTACTGTTTTGGTGATGTATTTGTTGAATCATGTGAAGACATGAAACAAAAGTGATTTTTTTTAACCTCTTACCATTGTATAATTCTTTATTTCTCAGGCTTGTAGAGTAATAAAACCACCTGGAAAAAGCAAAACCGATTTTATTTATATGAATTGTTGATCACAAGCTCGATAAACACTGCATTCAGTAGAAAACTAAATCTGCGTATGCGCCATATATTTAATTATTTGATTTTTAATCTGATGTTTGGCACATGCTGATTTGTCACATAACTAGCAATGTCTAAAACTTCAGTTTGTCTGCTTGTCTGTCTGTCCACTCTTCAGTTTATCATTATTTTAGATAATTGGTTTACCATAACTGTTTATCCCATTTTAAATTTTCAAAAAGTTTAACATGAGACAGGAAATGTTTAATTAACTTAAATATCTTTTTTGTTGAATTATAGAAATGTGATGTTAAAACTGCTTTATTAAAGGTTCAAACTATTTTAATGCAGGTACAAAGGGCACAATGAAAGACCAACCCCTGGTTTTCCACAACAAAATTAAGTCATCAGGTTATACAAGTGCACCACAGTGAGTAACATATACTGGTACAGATATTTCTATAGGTATTTAATATTGCTGTATGGTGCTTTCCTTTTATAGCATGTAAGAGTGATTCCATTTGGAAGCAGTGGAATTGAAGATAATATAATAATATAGCCTACCAATATATAGTCTGTTTACTACATGTTAGAAGTTCAAATGTCTACAGTATGTGACATATGTACTACTATTTAGAAATACTGTTTGTATGTTGCCATTTTATTTGTAGTCCCCAAAAATTGTCAGTGATTCAATTTGTATGGTCATATTGTAGCATGAACCAGAATTCTTTTGGGGATTAAAATATGCCAGCTAGTGTATTACTTTTATTTGGCTCTGTCATGGCGTGGGGTCCTAGGAGCGGCCGTGATCTCTCCTAGCACCCCTACCGTGCCAAGTTTGGGATAAAGCACCCGCGTTCTCGCCCGCCACGTCTTTGATGTTAGGTATTTTATAAGGGAGGCTGCCTTTTCTCCCCTTGGACACGGTGCTCTGGTTTATCCTGGCCCCTGTTCTGTATTGTTTGACTTGGTGCACCTCAGTCTTATGGGCTGTGCATGGCTCCAGCCACCACTGTACCATGCCCCAAGCCTCGCAGATGTACCGGACGTTGTTTGGTCAATTTCCTTTTCCGCACCCCACAAGCACTCTCTGGCTTGTCACGCAGCCTGCGCCCCTCACTGGCGCTGTCTGGCTTGTCACACACTGCCTGCTCTGGGGCTTCTCACAAGTGCCTGCTCTGGGGCTTCTCGCAATTGGGGCTCAGGTGGCCGTAGCCGTGCTTGGCCCCCAAATCCCCTCCTCAGGTCTTAAATTTCCTGTGGGGCTCAGGCAGCCTCAGCCTTACCTGGCCCCCAATCCTCTGCGCCCCTTCTCAGGGCTGGGGTCAGTGCACCCCTGAATCTTGTGCCCTCTCTGGCACCTGGGTCCCTACACTACCATGGAGCCCCTATGAAGCCTCCTCCAACCCCTAATAGCTTCACCCAGTCCTCCAGACTTATAAAAATACAAACAGAAAACTCAAACCTCTGTGCTATAACATAAAATCAAAGCCATCTGGCTACCATCATTCAAATCCCTACCAGGGCATTCTCCACCCGGTATCCTTGAACAGAAGCCGCTCAGGCCATCAGGCTTCTCTACTTTGCTTACTCCAGCAGAGCTCCTTCTCCCTTGGCTGCTAGTGGAGAACTACCTCCCTGGCCTCAGCCTGGATTATATATATAGGCCAGGCCTTGCCCCCTTCCTGTCAGCTGACCAACTGCAGTTGCCCTGGCAACCAGCACCTGTACCTCTTTATAGGAGCAGAGCACTGAGGTGCCCTGCAACAGGCTCCTATAGAGAAAAACGTGAAAATACTGTGGGTAGGCACCCAAGTGGATAGCCTTCAGTTGCAGGTGAAACTTGCTGAAATATAAACAGACAGTTTTGAAGGCTTTGGTAACTAAGGAAAATAGATGCTACAAGGAAGGCCCTGATAACACCATTCAACCAGCTCCTTTGTACCCATAACAGCGAGTGTCCTAAGAATAAACATGATGATACTACATGAGACAGTGACGCTCTCCTTTCCTATGGGATTCTACATTATGGCACAGTAGCAGCAGAGGAGTCATTAGTTAGTTTTGGATCGTGTTGGAGATAGCTGCAGATGAGCTTGAGCTGATCTGCTCAGTCAGGTACTAGTGTGGACAGTTTTAATGGGTCTTCTGTACTGTAAACACCATGGAAACTTGTGGGAGAGATTTATATTCTTTGGATAGCATGGCAGAGGCAATTACTGCTTAATTCTTCCTCCATCACCGTATTTTACCTAACTTTCAGCTGTGCAGAGCAGTGAAAAGGAATGCTTCCCTGCCTTGTGGCCTCAGAATAAATGGTTTCTAGCCTTGCTCCAGCTGTGAAGATTTTCAGGCTTCCAGCAAGCAGGAAGAAGAAGAAGATCCTTAGCTCTTGTCCCATTTTCCAGGGGTAAGGGAGAGCTGGTAGTGGATTCAGGAATGGGGCAAAGGGGGTGCAGCTCCTCGCTTTGGTTGTGCCGCATGTGCTTAAGTTCTGAATTTGCTGCCTGGTCAGCACAGGTTCCTGCTAGAGCTCCCTGTTGGCAGTGTGCTCGGAGCTCACGAGTTGATTGGGACACCATCTGCCCAGAGCCTGGAGCATCTGCTTGGAGCTTTTGCATAGCTCTGGGGCAGGGGTGGGCAAAATGTGGCCCACGGGCCAGATGCAGCCCACTAGGCCATTCTATCCAGACTGCAGGCCCCTTAAAATTTAGAAAACTAATATTTATCTGCCCCTGGCTGCCTGTCATGTGGCCCACAGTGGCTTGCCAAAACTCAGTAAGTGGTCCTCTGCCCAAAATAATAATCCGCCCTTGCTCTGGGGACTACAGGGTAGCAGTTGCTATTGTTTTCTTTCTTCTCCCTCCTTGGTGAATTCAGCAATCAGAGAAAGGAGGGGGATGAGTGGTGGCAGCAGCATTCATTATCTGAGCTCCAGAGCTGAGCAAAATTAGGAGCTCTGGGCAGACCTGGTGCTGAGAGCTTATGGGCAGTGCAGCCAAAGGGGATGTGATTGCGCCACTTTACCCCCTCTGGATGTGCTCCTGGAGAGTCCAGTGTCTTGAAATTCCTTTTGTTGCCTTTCCTTACCAAGGGCCTTGGAAGCCTGGAGAAGAGTAAAGTAGTTTAGGTTAATATATGTATGTGGGAAATGACTGGGGGTATTGCAGAAATGGGAGGAAATGATTGATTGGAAGTATGAGTAAGCAAAAAGAAAGTAAGGGGAAGGAGGGAAAAGCTGAAAGACGACACAAGGGAATAAGGGAGAGGTCAAATGTAACCAGGAAGATAGAGGGAACTATTGCACATCATTAAATAAACGTAAAAGAGAAAAACCCAGGAAGATATATGTTGTTGGAAAGAAAATATGGTAAAGAATAGAAAGAAGCACACATCATCTTCCTGATGTATAGTCATCCTGTGCTCTAGAACACCCAAATCCTTTTTCCTCTTTTGTTGCTGACAACTTATAAAGTCTTGTCTTATAGCAGAAATACTTATTAGTCTCTAACTGTATGACTTTGCAGTTTATAGTATTCAATTTAATTCCACTTACTCAATTCTTTAAGATAATCTAATTTTTTGTAAAATAGTCTGATCTTCATCTGTATTGTCAGTACCTCCTAATGTCTTCTTTAATATTCATTAGTACCCTCCTACTTTTCTTTTTCCCCCAGAATCATTAATGAAACTATGATCAGTCCCAAGACTAAGCCTCATGGAATTCTACTAATAACCTCTTTTTGCCCTGATAGGTTAAGTACAACCCATTATCATCTCCCTTCAAGGAGATTTGATTTAAATCAAATCAATTTAAATAATGATTTGAATCACATTTTAAATCACTGGTTAGGAAGCCTTGATTTAATAATTTTTTTTTCTACAAAAAGTGCATTCTTGTTGTTTGATGTAACCTTAATACGTATTATTCACAACTCAGAGATAGATGTAGGTTTCATTTTTAGAAGGTGCACACTATATGTTTTAAAGCAGTGATTAATTTTGATATTTTTTCAGATTAATTTTGCAGCTACATTAGAAAACTATATTATGATTTGGTTATTTTATTTACCAAAGCTAATTGAAGCTGATACTTGTGAAGTTATTAGGAAGTGAACTATCTCCAAGTTACTAGATTAATCATGGTTATTTGGGAGATACTTTTGCCATCTTGTATTACGAGAACAAGAGCCATCACGAAAAACAACAGACATTTTAAATTCTTTTATTTAACTAAAACAGGAAGTCTATGTATTTTGGATATTTTTCTTCAACAACAAATGTATAATTATTTTAACAAAACAAGCATATGTATTTTAAAATTTTTAACAATTTTAGTTACAAATGTGGAATGTGTTTTTAACAAAATTAAATAGATTATTTCAGTCAGATCAACACACGAAACTAAAACTACTGGGTTATGCAGCAAATTCAGTCTTTACCTTCCTCTTCCTGTTTATTCATAGATTGGAAAAGAAAGACAAGTTTTCCTGTTTTTTTAGTTCCCAAGCAATTTTTCAATTTAGAATGAATTAGTCCAAAGGTTTCCTCCTGTACCTGAAGAAGTTATTGCTGTTAAAAGATGGATTATCACTTCAGTACTCTCTGATAGATCCAGGTGTTTAAGTGACTTCCATCAGTTCACTGGTGTGACTTTCTTTAAAACCTCATTGGCAAATAAATATTTCTTGAATGGTTTACCCTTAGCCCTGAAATTTATGGCATTATGGAGGGATGATTGCTAAATGCCCATGTCATAGCCAACTCCTCTTCTTCAGCAGTTAAGGATTGACCCTGGTACAGAGTACTGAGAATATTGGCAGGAAAATGAGCTGGAGATAGTGCTTAATCCATTCATTTTTTTAAAAGCCTGTAATTAAACTCTGTCATTGCATATTTTTCTTTTCAAGGTCTCACTCAGTTCCTTTCAAATTCAACACCATCAGCAATAAAACAGCAATTTTCCTGTGCTTTGTTCAAGGCTACAGAAATAAGATTCAGGATAGACAGCATACATTCTACAATTCTCTTTAGACCAACGCTGAGAACCTTGGCTATGACAGTTCCATCTGTTTTGTCATAATTTTATTCACAAATTGTCGTCAGATTAGGCCAGTTCTCAATATATTACTTGGAACAGTCCACTACTGAGTTCCATTGCATGTCTTGTGGGAGAGTTGGTTTGCTTCCTCCTGCTTTCTTCAGAGCAGCTGTTACAAAGTGGTTGTTATGGAAATGTTTTGCAATTTCAACAACATTAGTCTTTATTTCTGGAGCACTGAAGTATTTGGCTAAGAGGCATATCAAATGAGTGCAGCAGCCATGTTATTAGCTTGGGGCTTTTTTCACTTCCTTTTAGATTTCTTCTCATCTTTGACACAGTTGTAGCCTTGTCTGTGACAAAGCTGCGTACTAGATGCTTGCATTTTTTTCACAGATTGTTATAGTTTTTACTGCTGCTTCTTGTAAGTATTCTGCTGTGTGGGCATTTCCTGATGTATCAATTGTTTCTGTAAGGCAGACAGTTCTCTCTTCTGTTGTCACACAAGCACAAATTACTGGATCATTGTGGACATTGGTCCATCCATCAAGACTCTGGTTAACAGTTTTCCCCTCTAGACTTTTTGCACACTGTTCAATTTCTTTCTCATACACTTTATCCAGCCATATTGTCTCAAATAGTATATAATTAGAAGTTACAATCCCCATTCCATGATGTCTTTGAGCTTTAACATACTTTAAATAAAAACTATCTTTATATAAGTTTATTTTTTTTAAAAAGCATCTTAAAATACAATTAAAAAAAAATCTGATTTTTTTGGATTAACAAAATCATTGTTTTTTATCCACCCTGTTTTCCTTTTAATCGGTTCCTTGCTTCTTTATAATTCACATACCGATTCCCATCTTTTCCATTTTAACTAGTTTCCCATGTGGTACTATTTAAAATGCTTTACTGAAATCCAGAGTAAATTTCCCTCATTTTTTATTAGTGCGTGTCACACCACCGCCTAATCAGCGACCAACCTTGAGAGTACCCCAAAGTGAGCTCTCCTCCCCTCAACTTTCCTGCCATGACTTGGGGTTAATAGTATTCTTAAGGAGGGGTTCAGTGGTGTCAGTATGGGGGTGCCCACCAGGATGCTTATGGTGTGGACATGGTTTGATGTTGGGGCTCCCCCTCCCCTACACCCCAGCCACACGCTATCATTGGTGTTGATGCGTTGAAGATACTTGTGACACTTCCAGCCTTGTCCAGTCCTCCAGTGGCTGCCAGCTGTTGTCCTGGTGTCACACTCTCAGGGGTTTACTGCCCCCATCTATGCGGTCACTTCGGCCCTGCTTGGCCATTCTGCCTTCTCTCGGCACTCTGAGAGCCAGGATCCGGACTGATCTGTACTTGGGGTCAAGGTTCCCTGACCTTGTGGCCTTACCAAGTTCAATCAAAAGCAATAATACTAAGGACAAAAAAAAAAGCCGCCACTCTGGAAGGACTATCTACTGAGGGCTCAATGAGCCCTTGTGAATAAGTGTCCCTTACTCCCTCCTTCAGGAGGTAGCCCCTGAACAGAGCCAAAGCCATTGTCTCCCTTTGGCCCTGGTTGGGCTTTCCTGCCTCAGGCTGCCAGAGTTCCTGTGGCTTGAGCGCCTCCCTGGCACAGAGGCCTGAGGCCACTCCTGCTCTGGCCTTGGCTGGCCCAGAAGCAGTTTCTCCCCCTTCCCTTATGGCACTCTGAGTGCCTTTTAAATTCCCTGCTGCAGCACCTGTGGCTGATACCATCAGCCTGGCTCCGCCTAGGTTGATTGACAGGGAGCTTTAAAATAGCTGTGGTGCCACCATGTATTGCTGCAGCCCTGGCTCTGCCCACCCGGAAAGTAAGCTTTCCTTTTCCCCCAGGACTCTCTGCTTTGCCCATTCTGGGTCAGCCAGGGATCCTGGGGTATCCAGGGGGCGTATATGGTCCCCCTCATCACAGTGCACATCGTTGGTGCAGTATAGGATAGGGCCACAGGCTTCAACAGTCCTGCGCCTGGTAAGACTGAGCCATGAGGGTGTGGACTCACAAAAGCCTAGCACTCAACAAAGGTCACCCAATTCTTTCCTGAATATCTTCTTTTTTTCAGGGGCGGGGGGGGTGTGTTCTATTCCACTATATACAGTCTTGGATGTGCCAGCCTGAGTCTTCTTTCAGGCTCCTACCTCCCCTACACCCTGTCCTAGCGCCACCATGTTATTACAGCATACATTGCACCCTTGGCTGTCAGTGGGTGATCTCCTGCTTATCTTTCCTCTTTTGAGCCTGTGTTCCTCCCAAGCCTGACTTAAGGAAGCGTCGGCCTCGCCACTCTGTGGCTTGTTCGTTTGCAACTTGATAAATGAGAGGGAAGTGAAAGACAACACAAAATGGGAAAACAGAACTTGCATAAGTCTCGGTCCCTATGGTTGTTGTTACTGCAGGCTGCAGCTACTACCTGCAGGGTAAGTTAGTCCTTAGGGCTGCCGGCCAATACTCTGTGTCTGGCCCTCATGCATAAAAGAGATACAAGCAGAAATATTTGAGCCTTCCTGGCCCCTTTTGCCTACTGCGTAGGCCCTTTTTAGCCTTAGACACTTTGGCGTCCATCATCAAGGCTTGTGTGGCACCTGCCAGCTCCCCACATGTGGCAGACCAGCCTGCCTGCCCTCATCAGCTTACCTCTTTATGAGCAGAGGGTCAGTTGGCTCACCGATGTGCTGCCAACACAGGGTTGGAGCCAACTCTTTCTTTTCCCCTTCCTTTAGGTGGAAATAGCCCAGCCTCCCCGCATCCATGCCAGACAGAAGCAGAACAAAAGTAACTGAAAACAGAAAGACCCTGTTTGAGAGTGTTGCCAGCTCCTGCGGCTGCCTGTCCTCCTGACACATCTACTTCCAGGCTTTCCCTGCAGTTCCTGCCACTTCCGGCTCTGCAGTGGTGTTTAAATGATCAGAGCCCCTCTGGGCTCTTGAGGGGAAGCTCTGCCTGCTTTCTTCTCCCTGCAGTTTCCCCACCAGTGTCTCGGCATTCCTGGGGCTGCTCCATTGCCCAGCATCCATGCTCTCTCACCTCTGGCTCTGGCAGTGAGCCAGAAATACTGGCACCGTCATGGGCGGGGCCAATCCAGATTTAGCAGCTGCTGATAAAGTGGGGCCCCTGCGGCAGCTGCTGATCGCTCATTGTCAGCTCTGGCTGGGTTGGAAATGTCCTCCTTTCCCTGTCTGTGGGCTCAGAAGGGTTTTCTCTTGTCTCTTCATGCACACGTGTGTGTAAATAAATGTGTTTGGGGTGTGTGTATAATGTTTGAATATTCATAAAAATGAGCAATTCTGGATACAGGAATGTAGTGGTGTTGGTACTGGATTTGTGACCCAGCTACCTTGTTCTAGGTGGCCCCAGACCCTCAGGCTGACCATGACCTTTCCATTCAATAATGGGCAAGTTTTATTGAATGGAATGCTATCACACAGTGATAGCAAATAAGAATAATGCAAACAATTCTATATCTACCAATCCTAGAGCTGCACAGAGTCAAGGTACATGTGGCCAGTATGCAAGCTTCATTCTGAGGTTCTCACTTGAATGCCAGATATCAGCAGCCTGGAGGTTGGAGGCCAAAGCCTCCCCCACTCCCCCACCCACAGTGTGGTGGGTGAGATGGGCTGGTGGTGTGCCCTGTGTCCATGTTGGCCTC
>NW_017729034.1:59554782-59559963 GCF_001723915.1 Gavialis gangeticus
ATCCTAGAGCTGCACAGAGTCAAGGTACATGTGGCCAGTATGCAAGCTTCATTCTGAGGTTCTCACTTGAATGCCAGATATCAGCAGCCTGGAGGTTGGAGGCCAAAGCCTCCCCCACTCCCCCACCCACAGTGTGGTGGGTGAGATGGGCTGGTGGTGTGCCCTGTGTCCATGTTGGCCTCAGGTTCCCCTCTTGGGGATCCTTGATGCTCTGAAATCCCTTCTTTTGTATTCTTTTCCCCTGCTGATGACTCTTCATTTTTGGCCATCAGTGATTGGTCTCTCTGTGGTCGTTATATTGTCTACGTTTTGTCAGCATATTCCTTTGTTTCACAGGCCCATCACATGCACACATTCTAATTTGGGCTTTACCAGTGTCCTCCTAATTTGGTCTGTTCCCCTAAAACTAGAAATCCCAAGGGCTCTGCACTTGGGCACTGTGACGTGGTGCCACCTTATCTCATTTTATGGAACACTGTGGTACTTGTCTTTAATTTCCCAGCCTGTGTGTCTGCTCACTGCTTGCCTATCAGACACAGTGGGCCTTGAGGAAACTTTCAGAAACAGGCTTTTAAAAAATCAGTTAACCCTTGCTCTTGGCCTGGATCATTATTCTAATGCATATCTATTTTACCTATAAGCCAATTCCCAAAAGTAGACCTCTAAATACCATTTTCTAGCCATCAGTGGGGTTGTCCCAGAATGTTTTGGGCCACCAATTTGGGTCTTTGAAATAGACTGAAGAGAGGAGTAAAACTGGGTAGTTTAAGCTGGGAAGTTTTATGTTTTCAAGCAGTGATTTAATTGGAGGTGGAATCTTGAAAGATTATTAATGTAGTTGGAGTTGAAAAGATCATATGTGATAGAAACTGTCCTCCCTAATTAGTAAATCTTTCATGTTCTCTCCAAATTTGTAATATGAGTCTGTCCAGTTCATACTGTGAACTTATACTTGTGGCTTATGTGAAGGTTATGGTTCAGAATTAGATATCAGGATTTTGTATTATGATTTGGTCTTTGAAGTGGAGTATCTATCACTCTGAAGACCAGATCAAAATTGCAAACAAAAGTGAAGAGTGAACTAAGTATGATGACTGCAATGATCTGATGTCCTATTGTCGTGTGTGCCATTTTCAATAAGATTAATGGAACAAGAGTACATATGAAAAGGAAAATGTTTGCCCATTATTTGAAATAAATTATATCCTTCTGAACAGTCATTAAATACCTTGGATAGCAAAGTCTGTTTTCTTTCCTGCAGAATGATCATGTTTTCTCCAAATACTAAAATGAAGAAAACTAACAAAGTATTGGAGTGGAAGAGCAGTTGTAAACGGTAGGTAATTCTCTAGGTGCATTAAGAAGAATATATTGAAATAAGGGCATCTAGACCTTCTGTTTCTGCAGAAGACAGTATGTAGATATGCATCGCCTTTGTTGGAGTTTACTAATGGATATGATTTGAATTTATATGTTTTTGGGGATGCTGAGAAATGCAGGATTGAGACAGCTGAAAAATTGCTCAGTGTTGTGGTTTCATTGGTTAACTAAGATTTATTTACAAAAGACAATAATAATAATATGTTTAGTTTTTATGAAGAAACATGTTAACAGAGACTTGGGGCTAATCCTGTTTGGAGGCATATTCTCAGAAAGTGTGTTTTAACATGCAATTTGATACTGAGAAGTGACCAAATGTGGCATCTTGTTGCTCAGATCACATGCATTCATTTTTCAGTGAAAAGATATTCAGTCTGATCCATCACTGCATTACTCCAGTTTTATGTCTATTTCATTCAGCTGAAGTAAAACCTTTTATCATCTGTTAAACCTGTGTGACACTATTGTAGGTAATAGGACTATACATATTTTTTCATTAGGGTAGAATTTGGCATGCTATATCATTCTTACTGATATACAAGCCACATTCTTGTGTAATCTCATAAAGCTAGCAATTTTATTTTATAGTGATAGAATGTGCAATTCTTATTCAGACTAGAGAGTACTTAAACGAGTAGTTCAACTTATTACAAGAAGACCTTGCACAGTGAAGCATAATAAATGATATTTAGCACTTAAAGAACACTTTTTGGGGGTAGTGTTGAAAAATGATTTATAAAGGAGGTTATTTTTATCCTCATTTTACAAATGGAGCAATGGGTACAGAGAGGAGAAGTGACTTGCCCCTTGGTACCCAGCAAGCCATTGTCTGAATCAGAAATACATCTCAGGTCTTCTGAGTCCCAGTTCTGTCTGTTAGCCACACTGCCTATATTCCCACTCTGTATTGATTTGTTTTTGAAGTACTAATAAGTAAAATGAAACAATTTATGATAGTGGCTGAAATAAGCAAATATGACACAGAAAACACATCAGTAGTAGATAATTTCCACAAAAAAGTATATCCATGCTCTAAGACACTGTTTAATGCATTTTTTTTTGTCAGAAAGAAGTAATAAAATAAATCTATTTAATTTTTATATACATTTTTGACAAAAGATTTGAACAGTTGAAACTAATTCATTTTTGGGTTAAATGACCAATGGTGGCATTATGTTACATAATGAGCCTATCCAGCATACTGTCTGCACACCAGAAGATATTGGTATAATCTAAAAGAATTAGGGTTTGTTTTTAATTAGCAGGAAGGATAACATAAGAGGGCAGTATATAGAAGGCTTAATTCCTGCACAGATTGGTAAATTATGCATCTCCTTTCCCTCTAATACCTGTTACATCCTGCAGTGGGATACATGCAGATGAACTTTTGCATATGCCTGGAGTCTCTTTGGGATTTCAAGCAAGTACAGATATATGCATGTCATAACTTGCTTGCAGGACTGGGGACTTGTAAGTGGGTCTTTTTACCTTCAGCAGGAGCCAGTGTTATGGAGATACTGTTTGTGGCACCACAGTTCAGCTAAGGCTGAGCTGAATTTTTATTTAAGGAAGAGTTCACTTTTGTTACATATGGAGAATGCAGCAGATTCTTCCTATACTTACATCAAGTGTAGAATGAATTTTTTTGAGAATTGATTAGTTTGAGTTAAAATGTAATCATTTGTTCTTTTAGTATCAGATGTCAGACCTCTCTTAGTCTATCCTCATCTCAGTAGTGGAATAACAGGACTAGATCACAAAGGGATGTTGGTGCCTAACTTCCACTTTTGGGTGCTGGATTCAAAATTTCAATCCTCAAAGCCTGATCTCTAACCTTTGCCTGACCGTCCTCATCCAGTAGGTATTCTGAGGGCCACGTACCAGAGAGGGCCTGGAACAGAACATGTCTTGAGGAAATTGTGCTCCTTTTATCCAATAGTTGAGCTGTTACAGCACTCACCAGGATGTATGAGACTTGAGCTCAGTTTCAGATTCAAGTTCAGTTTCCCTTTCTGGCTGAAGAGATTTGAACTGTATCTTCTATCACCATAACCAGGAGAGTGCCATAACCACCATTTCATAGGGCAGTGGAGGCCAACTTTTTCAGCAGGTGTGCCACAAATTAGCCCTGAACCTTCCCTGAGTGCTACTCTGATTCCTTTCCCCTGCCCGATCTGCTCTTTTGCTTTCTGCTCCATGCCCTGTCGGCCACTGTGCTCCCTGCCCCCTCCCCAGTCTGCTGTGTGCCACTTGTGGCATGTGTGCCACAGGTTGACTATCCCTACTATAGGGCAGTTTGGGGTGGAATGCTCTCAATTTTTACTGTTCCAGCAGTTCCACTTTGCATAACACAATTAAATATGCATTGGGCCAGAGATAGAAAGAGTATGACCCTATATGTTGGTGGTTAGGGGATTCCTCTGGAAGAGTACAGACCTGTAATTCAATCTCTACTCTGATGAATATTTTAAGCAATTTTTTATTAAGTATTAATTGGAGAAGGAACAGAAGTTTGGTCTTCCCTCTCACTTTTCAGAGGTATACACTGACTACCAAGTTGTAGCATCATGTCGCTTCAATCTCCCATCTTTCTAGAAATATAAATTTCCAATTTAATAGTTAATGTTTCCAACCTATAATCCAAACAAATTCTGAATTAACATTAATTTAAAAAGAAATACAAATCTGTTAAGGCATGGAATATGTATATAAGGTACCTAAAGGAACTTATCTCTGCCCAGTATTGGCATTGTGAGGGGAGACATTTGAAGAAAAAAGAAGTCCTTTCAACTCAGTGTAAGTTGCAACTAGAAGCACTAATATGGAAAAGTAATAATCATACAGTGGAACAGTTTTCAGTACAGGTGTTTGTGCAGAATATTTAAAGCAGAAGGGTCTGATGGATTGTTGCAGGTTGTTGTACCCCTTTGAAGTAGTACAGCAGAAGTAGAGGCATTTGGGACATCTTTTAAGCATACCTGATATGAAGGAACCTAAGCAAGCATTTCTTTGATAACTCCACCTTAAGAAATGGAGAAGTAAAAATGGAGGCACACTTTATAGTCCAAAAATGACTGAAGCTTGAAGGATAAAACTTATAAGATTTGAAAAAGTGAGCTCAGGATAGGTATAACTGGCATCAGTTGAATTATTTGCCTTATACACCCAGTTGCTTTGGAAGAAAAAATGATTATGTTGTTTTTTGTCACTATCGGGCAGAGTTTATATTGGCCAAGGAATGTCTCTGTGCATGTGTGCAACATGCTTTGGTCTCTTATATGTTAATTCAGAATTTTTTGTTGGGGTAAATAAACATGGCAGTTATATTTTCTAACTGTTACTGCTAAATACTTTCACCTTTATCTTTGTCTTAGAGTAGTTTGTCTGGAAATCTTAAAAAGGAAAGCTCAGATGAAATATAAACCATATCATTATACAATTAGAGTTAAAATGTACTGTTTTTGTGATCTTTAATAACTTTTTTCTCTCTTATTTGGTTTTTCTTGAAGAAAAAATAAAGAATATCCATTGGAAAATTTTCCTCCAACTAAATCTGAGAGACAGATATCTGTGGCGGGCAAACCAACTTCTATAAGCTGTATTCAGTATTCGGGTATGTATAACCACATGTGAGACATGTTGTTGTCTCAAATATTCAGGACAGAAGAACAAATGCAAATGATATTGTTTAATTAGGCTGGGACTTAACTCCTTTCATAGTTTCATAGTTGGTAGGGTCGGAAGGGACCTGAGCAGATTATCAAGTCCAACCCCCTGCCATGGCAGGCAAAGTCAAACGAC
>NW_017729034.1:59564963-59592895 GCF_001723915.1 Gavialis gangeticus
CAACGTACGGTTGGCTTTCCCGACTGCATCCTCACACTGTCGGCCCATGTTCATTTTGGCATCAGTAGTGATTCCAAGATCCTTTTCTGCGTCTACACTGCCGAGAAGGGAGTTCCCCAGCCTGTAGGTATCCTGCTGGTTCTTCCTCCCCAGGTGCATCACCTTGTACTTGTCAGTGTTGAATCCCATCCTGTTCTCATCCCTTCTAGTGTGCCCACATCCGCCCACATCTTAGTGTCATCACCAAATGTGAACAGGGTGCTTTTTACCCCTTTGTCCAAGTCACTGATGAAGATGTTGAACAGTGCAGGCCTGAGGACCGAGCCCTGGGGGCTCCCACTGCCCGCATCCCTCCAGGTCAAAAATGACCCATCCACCACCACTCTCTGGGTGTGGCCCTCCAGTCAGTTGGTGACCCATTTGACTGTGTGGGTGTCAACACCACAGTCCCCCAGTTTTTTAATGAGAATGGGGTGAGAGACAGTGTCAAAGGCCTTCCAGAAGTCCAGAAAGACTATGTCCACTGCTACCCCTGCATCTAAGGATTTTGTGACCTGGTCATAGAAGGCCACCAGGTTGGTCTGACTTTGGAAACTTCCATATTGTAGGTCAATATTCCTTCCTCATTTTTTCCTGGTAGAGAGCTCCTCCAGACCTGGTCCCAGCCTGTTGCTAGCACCCATGCCCCTCCTCTGATTAATTGTAAGGAACTAGAAAAAGAGAATGTTCTCTGTGCTCTACCAGACATTAGGAGTCCAAAGTTCATTCTGCAGATATTTGAGAAGACATTTCCTATAAATATGCTTCCAGTTTTGAACTCCCAGTTGAACAAGTTTCTATGCTGGACTCCTGTGAAATAGAAAACGGTGTTTTGTAGGATGAATTCCAAGTTGTTTTATCAAAACAGTTTCTGAAACTTGTAAGTCTAGAACCCAGGTTCTCAACCATTTTAGACTCAAGGCATAGCTCATTAGACTCAAGGCACTCCTCAGATTTCACTCTTTTCTTGACTATAGAAAAATAATAGGACAGTTCTTCTTTTGCAAAGTACTTAGGAAGAGCACAACAGATTGCAGAATGTTTTTGACGTTCTGGATTCCTGTTTGAAATATCTGGGTTTATCTTGTGAATCATGTGTAGATAATCGCATGCCTAACAGTGCTAATTTCAGGGCACCCCATGATGCCATTGCATCCTGATTGAGAATCACTGGTTTAGAGTAACAGGAAATGGTTACCAATTTATTGTTGTTGTTGTCCTGCTCTGCCCAGAAAGGCTCAGGGCAATTTGCAATAAAAGACAACGCATAAGATAAGAAACAACAATAGATTTCACAAACAACACCCCAAAACTTCTTAAATGTCACCCACCCACTCCCTCTTCTCTGCTTATCACACATGAGAGCAAAGCCTCTGGCCTATCCCAATTGCACTTCCCAACTCCTGTTCACATGTTTCTTTTCCCCTTGCTTCCATACTGTTCTATTCCTATCACCCTATCTCACACCCATGGGAGATCTCTTAATTGTTATTTCTTTTTCTGCCAATTCAGGGATGATAACCCCACTGTGTTAGTCTCAGGGGATACTTATAATAGCTTAGGAGTCATTGGGTGCATCTACATGAGACACTTTACAGAATAGCAGGCTAATTTGCTTTTCAGTAAAGCGTCACTATCTGTACATGCGTGGCAATTAGGGCGCAGTAGACTAATTTATTGTGCTGCTGGATAGTCCCGTCAGATACAAGTGGTATCCAGCAGCTCAGTAAATTACTATGCTTAAACGCACATGTAGACAGTGATGTTGGTATTAGTTTACTCCGACTTAGATAGAGCTGGAATGTATTCAGTCTCATTAATTGTATGTGTAGTTGTGCCCACTGTGATTGAAGAAAAGCACTATAGTTAGAATTATTAACATCACCATTTTAATATCAAAGAAAGAGAAGAGAAAATTTAAAATAAACAGCAATCATAATACTCACAGTAAACAATGGTTGCTTCAGCTAGTCTTTTTCTGTATGTTTAACAATCTGCAGAGATCACAACTCAGCAGTAGGTCTGCTGTGATGAGGACATATTGTTTGCTAGATAAGGTAAAACTAAAGTACGTTATCCAAATCAGTGATGAGTCCTGTCTCAGTATATCTTAGATTACTTTGTCATCTCTTAACTTCTTGTTATTTTAAGGTTGGTGAATCATGCTTGATTCATCATGGATAATAAAATAGTTTATAAATGAGCTAAGTTGAATAATCTTAACTAAGCGTTATGAAACCAAAGCCATTCAAAGAGTAGTCTTCAGACAGGCAAATTGACGAAGTCTAACACATGGAGGCACGTCCACACATGGAGGCACATGCGTTTGCAGCAGCTCAAATAGAAGTGGCAAATTTGTGCCGGAGATTTTTGCCTCAGCACACATGCCCGAACATGCACTTTGGTGTGGGGCAAGTTATACCACTTGAAGCAAACTGACCCTGCCCAGTTCCTCCTGGATCTTCAGCCAGGGGGAGCTAGAGGTTGGGGCCGGCAATATAAAAACCTGCCCACTGCTTTGTGGCTCTGAGAAGTGCCATCCCTTGCTGTTTTACTCCCTGACCCATGCTGTTCCTGGGAAGCTCTCAACTGGGGTCAGCGACTGAGCTAAGCCCTTTCCTCCCAGGCCAACCTCCCCCTGCTCTAGAGGAGCAGGGGGGCTCTAAACCTGGCTCCAGAGGCCTCTCCTACCCGGAGCGCTCCCCCATCCCAACCCCCATCTCTGTCTGACATACCGCTGCTGCCACCTACACCCCTCCCCTCAGCCCATCACACCCCCCAAGTGGTTTCTGGGACCAGGAGCCCCTCCGGGCTGGGGCCACATGTCCCAGCATTGGTGTGGGTGTGGGGCAGGTCTGCAGTGTGGCAGTTGCCCCTGCAGCTGCAGCTCCCGCCAGCAGGTCCCATCCCATCCCATCCCATGTGGCTGGCTGGGCACACAGGGTGTAAGATTTATGGTGTAGATGTGGGGTTTGCGGTGGGGGAAGGGGTGTGGGAGGATTGGAGGGTTTGTGGGTGGGTGTAGGGTTTGTGGGGGTGAGGTTTGGGAGCGTATGGGGCTTGTGCAAGTGTTCGGAGCTTATGGCTGGGTATGTGGGTGAGGGGTTTGTGGGGGTGTTTTGGGGGTTGGGAGGCTGCTCAGGAGGCATGAGTCCCTTGCCCCCTGAAGGGTGCAGCCCCTCCACACAGCTCACTGACAGCCCTCCCTGAATGGTGCACAGACCCCCACAGGGCACACAGGCTCCCCTGCAGCAGCAGCAGTCATTGGGGTGCTCAGGGCCCTCCTGGTACGGCCTGCCTCCCCCCCTCCCCCCCATGGCATGGGACAGTGTGGCTCAGCCCCAGCTGCCTGGCACCCAGCACCGCCCTTGCCACATCGTGTGGGCCCAGCCTGGCGTGGGGCCGTGGGCCTTCAGGCAGAACCAGACTGCTCTGGCTGTCACCTGGGGGCTTGGTACCTCTCGTAAGGACTGCGCATTGCACTGGGCCAGGTCCTGTCTGCACAGGCCCTGCACACTGTTGGAAGTCAGCAAGAAACACAAAATACTGTATTAGACAGACTATGTTTAGGGCATCTTTTCTAGCCCCCTCCCCACGTGGGGTGAGCAGAACAGGTCTTGAAGAGGGCTGCTCAGTCACAGTTACACTTGCTGACTTGCATTGCTTCTAATGGCAAATATCTGATCAAAGCTGAGGTACTTCCATATAGCACTGTTATACTATATATCTTGAGCTGATTTCCACTGAAAGGGAAAAAGGTAAACAAGTTAGCTAAGCCTCAATTACATATTTTCATGTACTTGTTGTGTAGTCTAGCTATGATTTAAAAAATGCTGTGCTAGTAGACATACTCCTTGCAATCCATAAATCTGTGGGAAATCTTTTTACAGGGGATGGAGAACAGTTGGCATGTGGCCTAGCTGACAAATCTTTACTGGTATTCAATTCCAACCTGACTGGAACACCATCTGTTTTTTCAGGTATATTTTTGGTAATTATAGTTTATATGGAATAACATATAGTTCTGAGTTTAATGTAAAATGGTGAATTAACTAAAATATTCCCTTGTCACTATATGAATAGTGAAAACAAAATGTTGCTGGTGATTCAGGATGTAATAAAATTGGTATGTCTAATTAGATATTATTATTTGAGACCTAAGCTGGCTTCTGTTACTTTTTCCAAAGAACCTCAAATCTCTGGAAGGTAAACAGTAGAAATATACTTGGCAAACTGGCCCAAAAGTTTAATATGATGATTCAGAAACTAATGGACTGGTATATACCAAAGCAGGGTCAGGGTATTACATATTATATGTATTACACACACACACACACTTAATTTTATATACTGGAAATAAGCTATTTTAGGGTTGAAGCCTACAGGTTTGTAGGATAGAGGTTGAACATTGCAAAAAAATAGTGAACTTCATGATCTGTAGCATTCCATGTAGCTGGATTAGTATTTTGCTTTGGAATTGTATAATGGAAGCTGATCTAGCCACTTAAAATATATATTATCAGATCTAAGAAACTCTTTGTTAGAATGCTAGAAAATAATTTTTAGATAAAAATCTAAAAAATGTTAAATGGCCTTAATATAAGAAGTCTTTTAAAGTCTCTAAAATAGAAATAATCAAACTGGTTGGATTAAAAAGTATGAAATGCCTCCCTGGATATTACATATGTTTAGTTATAAAAATAGTCTAAACTCTACATGCACTGTTCCTCTTTGGTTATTTTCAGATTAAAAAAAAAAAATTAGAATATTATGTTTTTGTGGGATGTTTGCGTCTGAAGGCTTTTCAGCAATTGATTTTGCTTGTGTTTCCACTTTAGGGTAATGAGAAGATTATTATAGCTCATAAGTATATCATTTCATTAAAACATTTATTATGTTCTATAATATGCAGTTATCTGGAATAAAAGGTCAAGTTGTTTTCTTTTACGGCTATAGGCTGTATGTAGTAATCTCTGGTGGAATGGGAACAGAACCCTGATTAGGGCTGCTGCTAGAGTTTCATTTTCAAAAATAAGTTTGTGGTGGGTGACACATAGGGGGTGACACTGCCACTGGTGCTTGTGGTTGGTTGCCGCTTGCTAGCCACCCCCCTCGCTGCTGACACCGCCGGCAGTGTCTGCAGGCGGTCTGCGTTTGCTGGTGGTGTCTCTGAGTGGTTGCTCGCCACTCCCTTTCCCGCCTACTCGGCTGCTGCAGCCGCCTGCAGGAGCTTGCTGTGTCCTGTATTGGTGGCAGGAATTTGGTGGGTATGGTTTTAAGCACAAAACATTTATATTGTATACAAGTTACTTGTCCTCACTTTTAAAGTACTTGCTGGCTTAACTCTGTCATTAAGGTAATGGAACATATACACTGTATGGCTGATAGCTGTCTTCGCTTCATCATCGTTCTCAGGTTTCACTGCTGGCTGGTTAATTTCTTTCACAGATGTCTTTTTCACTCTTTAACTCATGTCAGCATTACATATGACACCTCTTTGAAAAGATCTGAAGAGTCTTGTTCTATTTTAAATTCTTCTTTTAAAATTAACGATGCATACAGAATATTGCTATTTGATAGTGGCTAGATGGATCAAGTTACATTGTGGGTATGTGGCCAGTCTGCATGAAAGTATGCTCATATGATTATAATCTCTTGCCTATCCCAACCTAAAATTTTTATTCATCTCCACTTCTCATAATTCGTGTAAATTGTAAGATCATTTGTGTGAGAACTGTTTCTTCAGTTCTTTCGGTAGCCTTTCCCTAAAATGGGACATGATATCATATTAGGGCTTGGGTGGATCCAAGATTCACTGAAGGGTTGTGTAGCCCACTGTCTCCCATTCCTCAAGGGGTTGGAGTGAGGTGTGACTGGGAGAAGGGGCTGGAAGGAAGAACCTGCATGCTGCTGCCACCATCCAAAGCATAGCTTAGCTCCCCACCCAGCTGCTTCTTGCCACCTGTGGCTGGAGTGGGGCATGGGTGGCTCTGGGGCTCTCCCCACACCTGTGGTTCCTCCTTCCAGTGCTTTCTTCCAGCCAGAGGGGACACTTG
The DNA here is from genome assembly GCF_001723915.1 of Gavialis gangeticus. NCBI lineage: Eukaryota > Metazoa > Chordata > Crocodylia > Gavialidae > Gavialis > Gavialis gangeticus. Next base: position 59,571,059 of record NW_017729034.1, read on the forward strand.
TGGGGGAAGAGGAAGGTGGACAGGGAGCAGGTGCAGGAAGAAGAAAACCTGCTTGTGGCTGCTGCTGGCCCCTTCAGAGTCTGGTGTTACCCCCAGGATTTCTTGTACCAGAGACCCCCAAAGATTAACACGGCCCCTCATCCAATGTGGTATCAAGTGAACTTTTAATAGTAACCCCTAAGCATATTGCAAGTTTTCTTCCTTGTAATACAACCTGGCAAGCAGTTCCTTCAGATGTTACAACAGCAACCTTCAGTGGTACTGGCCTCAGATCCTCTGCTGGGTGTGTGGGATGTTAGTTTCTAGATTTTTCGTTGTTCGAACAAGAAGTCCAAGATTGATCCCATCTCCCCAGGGTGGCAACACAAACACACACAGTCTCTTTGTTTGCCCACTGCTTTTGCAACTTTCTTATCTCAAACTGTCCAATACTTAAATTTCTTACCTCAGTTTTTTAGCTAAGATATTCCAATCCTATTCTGTTTTTGGTTTCCTTTCCTTCTGCGGAAACTACTGTACCTGGTTAGCCCACTGTACCAGTCACAGCACTCACTTTTCCCTGTGCCTTATAAGGCACTCTGTACAATTTAATTGCTTCGTTCTGGGAAGGCCTACAGTTATGCTAAGAGCATGAGCATAACTCAGTTTGCCCATTGCACATGGCACCCCACACAGCTGCAGCCCAAAGCTGGGATGAGGCAGGAGTTGTTCTGAGGCTCCCTCTGTACCTGGGACAGCCAGGGACAGTAGTAGCAGAAGGGGAGTGACCACACTGCTGTACCAGCCTAGATCCACCCTTGGATTAGAGCAACTACAGACTGTGGTAGTAATACAGTATAAGATCAATATGTAAAATAAAGTGAATATAACTGAGTTTATTTGGCATTGTAAGCACCAGATCTGTTAATTTTCTTCATTCATAAAACTCTGTCTACACATCTCAGAAAATCCTATATTGATTTTCTTATAGCTTGTAATTACTGTGTCTGTTGTTTGACAAGCCAGAGTAATATATTTACAGCTTCATTTTTGAATGTGTCAAAGGCATATGGGTCTAAATCATGGCAATTTTGCATCTTGCGATTTTGTTTTTAAGAAAAAAGCAACATCCAGTAAATAATTCAACTGCAGAGAAAGCATCTGGACTTTGACTCATTACTGAAAAACACCTTTTTACAGTGCATAATCACAGAGGAGCTTTAAAATAAAAACAGTTCTATTACAACCCATTTTGCAAAACTTCAGTTAACTGAAGTTCTTGGTTTAAATGAAGGTTGGTTTGTCACCAGAGGGTTGTACTGCATTCCACTTCAGAGTTGGTTTTCAAGGTGCCATGCCTGTTGTGAAATGAAGAGAGTGCTGCCTAGGTTTCAGAGGGTTACAGCTAGCATGGAAGCCAGTCATTCTACAAAGCTAGCCATTCTTCCATTTGAAGTACTCCAGGATTTGGGAACCCTGAGTGAAAAATCTTTTGAAGCCAGCTGGCCTCTTGGAAGTCAGCTGGCCTCCTCTTCATTGTGCTCTGGGATTGGGGGACCTGGAGTGCAAAAAGTTTAAGCTTCCTGAATGGGTTCTCCAATTTTCCAAGTCTCATATTTTCCTAAGGTTTCTCACGTTCCTTGCCATTTTGGAAAGCTGGTCTTGTATTGTACTGGTAAGTAAGTTTTACTTTTTGCACAGAGGTAATCTAAATGAATTTATAAACTTTTATATAGATAAAAGGTGTTGTTTTTCAAATTTGAGATAAGTACCGGCTATGAAATTTCACCTGTAAGAACATGATCTTTTTGTATGTGAGGGTTATCTCCTGAAAATAGGGTTTTATAATAGAAGTGCCTTCTCAATCATGATTATAGTGTTGTTATATTTTATTATTTGTGTAGCACTTAAATATAGTACAGTCTAAGATGATAGGAACCCCCATCCTGAGAAATGTATAGACAAAATACAATAATTATAAACTATTTTTTATTTCTGCTGTTGGAAAAACCCAAGTTACATTTTTTTATGCTGCAGCAGTACAGTATCATAAGGGAGTCAGTTTAAACCTTTATAAATATATTTCATGGAAACAACAGCTGACCAAGTAAACTACAAAAATGTGCACAAGAGGGCAGCATAAGAACTCGAAATATTTTATATTAAATGAAAGTAGGAGATAAAAAATGATTGGCTTTTACTTACTTTTTCATTTGAATTTGTACACAGTTAATAGTGTGATAAATCTATTTTAACTCAGAAAATAAGTAAATTGATTGATCTGTTTCTATATAGTATGTTTGTTCTTTGCAGTGCTGTTTTTAGAGTAGCTGACTTTTTTTTTCATTTTAGTAGCTTGATTCTCCCATAAATTGTGGGCTGTTGACAGGAGCTATAACAATCAAATTAGTTTGCAGCTATTTAAAAAAAATCTACAAAGAGATAGTTGTTATGTAGACATGGAGGCCAGGTACAGAAATTACACTTATTGTGCAGTAGGTGCACAGAAAGTGCTCTACAGCTATAACTGAACAAATGGTCAGTGCATGTAGAGCTCTGTAAAAATGGTGGATCCTGCTTTAAGATAACCCTGGATGGATGTGGTATCAGACTTCAATGCTGTAGGTTAGAGCACTGTAATGCACATCTGTACCACATCCCATCCTGACTCACGGTAGGTCATATTCCACCAATATCCCATGGAGCATTGTGGCACCCTGCTTACCTCCCCCCGCTCCTTGTGGGGTGGTAGTCTAGCCTAGGCCAGAGCTTATCTCCTCTGCCTGAGTGCTGGGCTGGCACTGTCCTTGGACTGCCTCTCATAAAAGTGAGTGAAACCTCTGTCCCCAGATCTGCCCATGTCTTCTCTCTGGGTAGCATAGATCCATCCATACAAAGAGAACTGCTTATTGCTGAATTTCTCTTATTGCATATCATTGTGAGTGCAGTTGAGCAAGTGCTGAATGTGCTTCAGCTGGTATTTTGTCTTCAGTCACAGTTAACCTGTCTTAACTGATTCATCTGCACTGACTTCTGGCAATGGGCAGATTTCCTAATGGAAGTCATACATGTACTTAAACATGCCCAAAATCTATGTCAGCACACCTACACATAATAATATGTAGCATCACTGCTTTCTGGCTTGTCTGGGGAAATTGAGTGCATGTGTAAAATGTAGATAGTGAGAAGCGCTTACGCTGCCTGTGCTCAATAGAGGATGCAGGACCAGAAACCCATGAGTCCAGCTCACCGACATGAAGTCCCAGAAACCTTGGATGCAGTCAATGGCCTATAATGAAGCAGACAGTGTTTCTCTCTTCTCATTTCTTAAAGCCAATTTCTAATTATCCTGGTCACTTGAGTAATGATTTGGAACCATGTGCACTTGATAGAAAGCTGGTTGAGACAGTCTGTTACAAAGTTTGAAGTATGCTGCTGGGAGTCCCATAGATGCATATATAGGTCAACTAGCTTTTTTTGTCAAGCTCCCATATTGTTTTATTAGTTACCATTATTCAGTTTTCACTTTTCCAGGCTATCTGAATAGTAATATCCAATGGTGTGCTCTTAATGTAGTGTTCTCTTCCCCCCTCCCCTTCTAAAAAAACAAAACAAAAGAAAAAAAACCCTTTGGGACACAGCGCCTATTATGTTCCCCTTAGAAAAACCTCACGCTCTTCAGTGAGAGGAGTGGAAAATTTCCCTGCCTTCCCAATCTGCTGCCTACAAAATAAGGAGTGATTTGATTTTTTTCCCTTTTGATCCCAGTACATTTCCTAAAATTTGTGCAGAATTTTGCAGGCCACCAGATAAACAGGGTTGCTGTCCTGAAACTCTAATGAGTAGGTACTGCACAGGACGTAGATGTGAGTGGAAGTTTGGAAACTATGAAATCATGGACAGGACTGGACAGTGGGAGATGCTGTCTTGGGCTAGAGGTGGGGAAGCATGAGTGGTTGGGGTGCAGTGGAGTTTCTGAGGTTGTTGGCTGTAGTTTGAGAAGCATATTTTTTTCATACTTTATGGACTTAACTTTAAGATTCCCTTCTTTGGATAGTGCAGCATATAAATCTCCTGAATAAATGCATACATTTAAAGCTTCCAAGTTGCATTTTTGCTTTTTAGATACATCGCAGTGAAATATTGAAACAAAATGATAAACATTAGATAAATCTAAACAAACAATTACTTTATAAGGCTTAGTGACACCCATATTTATATAGTCAGAGAGGACAGTATATAAATGAACTAAAATCAAGAACCAAAACTTGAAAACCTAGTGAGTAAAAAGCATATTGACCCTGTGGAATACATTTAATCAAACTACAGACAGTATGTCTTAGGAAAAAGTATATGTTTTTAAAAACTTTCAGTGACATTTTAGTTTAAATATGAAAGAAATCTTTACTTGTTTGATAGATAAATCACCAAATGGTACAACAACCAAGTCTTGCCTCAGGCTAGAACTTGCTTAGTCTATCTTGCCATCACTAATAAAGATTTTCCAAAATCTTCATTGGTAAGGGAAATATTTAAAACTTTTATTAGTGGACATTAAAAATCATAGTTCTTCTCAATGGCTTTGTACAGTTGGAAGAGATAGGACCCTGTGCATGGTAGCTATATGGACACAATTGGTGTATGTGAATGAAATCTAGAACATACAGTTAATCATGCAGCATATGTTAGGCTGTGGTATAGAGCAGGGGGTTTCAACACTGACCCCAAAAGGTTGAAAACCCCTGGTATAGAGGATTAAGAAGTTCCAATGCCATAGTAGGAAAAGAGGAGAAGTAAGACTCCATGCATGGTAACTGCATTGGTACAGAGCTATAGGTGGCAGGACATTCTGAGACAGTGGTTTTAGCATGCAGTATACAATTGCTGGGGCGGGGAAAAGTCAAAGGCATTAAACATCTTTGTTTGTTAATGGCATATGAGATTGGGGGGAGCGTTAGTTTGTCCTCTGAGTCTTGCTTCTTATTGGTGGTCTCAGGCAGCTGTCTTCATAATGATGGTGGCCCGTGATGTGCTCAACATATATGTCTCTTGACCTTCTCCCTTAGGGTATCAACCTGTATTTGGTCAGCGTTTACTTCCAGACTTTGCCAAAGCCTGGAAGCCTGCTAATGGTTCTCAAAACAGACCTTACGATGACAGGCTGAGAGTCATGGGGCTTTAGCCTGGAAAAGCGCAGGCTCAGGGGTGATGGGTGACCACCAGTATCTGGGGGAACATTCGCCAGAGCGCCCCAAGGGATGATGAGGTTGAACGGTTATAAACTACTGCAAGACCATTTCAGGCTGGACATAAGGAAGAATTTCTTTACTGTCCGAGCCCCCAAGGTCTGGAATAGCCTGCCATTGGAGGTGGTTCAAGCACCTACATTGAACGCCTTCAAGAGTAAATTGGATGCTGATCTTGCTGGGATCCTATGACCCCAGTTGACTTCCTGCCCTTCGGCCGGGGGGCTGGACTCGATGATCTTCTGAGGTCCCTTCCAGCCCTAATGTCTATGAAATCTGTGAAATGGAATGGTCATGTCAATTGTTGGGACTTTTTGTTGTCTGTACTTGATCTTAGAAGAACAAGGGGTACAACATGAGGGTGGAGGCGCTCATCGTTGGAGCACTTAGAGCATTGGGACCCAAGCAACAAGAGCATCTTGCAAGCCACTGCTACTTGAAACTGATTAGGTGCTTCCATGATATCCAATTCCACCTGATGGTCAAGATACTTCTATGTTGAGCACATTACAGGCCTTTGCAAATACAAAGACAGGATTCCCGGCCAGAAGCAAGACTGAAGGGACAGAGTGAGTCCTACCCCTCTTGCACCATTAAGTGACAAAAACTTTTAATGCCTTTGACTTTTTCTGACCCCATAATTCTACACCGCATGCTAAAACTGCTGTCTCAGAATGCCTTGTCACCTTATGGCTATCTACCAATGCAGATACTATGAGCAGGGTCTTACATTTTTTCCTATTGCATAATGGCGTTGAAATGTCTTAACTCCATATGCCCTGGGCTAACATAGACTGCATGACTGACCAACTCATGCTTTAGATTGCTTTTACATGCACAAAATATGTACCTTTGTAACTACCATGCACAGGATCCTATATTTTCTTCCAACTGTACAAAGCCATGTAAAGAACTATGATTTTTAACAGTTCCTAATACATTTCTAAATCTGTTCTTATCTTTCCTTCACCAATAAAGATTTTCAAGTATTTAATTGTTTCTAATTTATATAGGCTTGAAGGAACCTGGTTTTTTTAATCTTTCATTATTTGTTTCAGGTTTTTTTTTAAGTGTTCAATGAGTCAAATTGATGTTTTAGGAACTTTAAAAATGTTCAAATGCTAACTTTTAGTGTTTTAAAATTTCACTGTAAAAGTTATGGTAGTGTAAGAGTGATGTTGTAGCTGTGATGGTTGAAGAAATTATGTGAGAGGCAGTGATTTCTTAGGGTGATATTTTTTTAGGACCAACTATGTAATTAGACAAGTTTTTGAAAGGAGGACATTTTTTGTGAGTGTAGCAGGGCACTAAGGTGCCTGTTACCTGGAAGACAGCAGCATGGGCTCAGGTGCTGGTTGCTAGGGGCAACCAAGAGGAGCTAAGGGCCCAGACCTGGTGAGTCAGCTGACCGGAAGGGGCAGGGCTGACCACTATAAGACCCAGACAGGAGGGTGAGGGTTCTTTCTCTTTCTCAACTAGCAGCTAAGGGAGAAGGAGCTCTGCGGGAGCCAGCAGAGTAGAGAAGCCAGATGGCATGAGCAGCTTCTGTTTGCGGATACCGGGTGGAGAATTCCCTGGTAGGAATTTAACTGATGGTTAGCCAGGCGGCTTAGATTTTATGTGCTAGCCCAGGGGCTTGTGTTATTGTTTTGTTGTTGTCGTTACACCGGAGGACCGGGTGAGGCTATTAGGGGTTGGAGGAGGCCTCATAGGGCCTCCACGGTAGCGTGGGGACCCCGGTGCCAGAGAGAGCACATTATTCAGGGATGCATTGACCCCAGCCCCAGTGCAGGCGGTGGCGAGAAGCCCCAAAAAGGCGAGACAAGCCAGTGAGGGTGCAGGCTGCGAGACAAGCCAGAGGGTGTCCGTGGGGCGCCAAGAGGGAAATTGACCAGACAACGTCCAGTACATCTGCGAGGCTTGGGGCGTGGTACAGGGGTGGTCGGAGCCATGCATAGCCCATAAGCCCGGGGTGCCCATGATAGCACTAAGACTGAGACGCATCAAAGCACCGTGTCAGACAGGACTAAGGGCAGCCTCCCTTAAACATTATTAATATCAAAGATGTGGCGGGTGAGATTGTGAAGATGCTTTCAATAACACCTTGGCACGGTAGGGGGTGCTAGGGGAGTCCAAGGCCACCCCTAGGACCCCACTCTGCTACAGTGAGATCTGATGAAGAATAGTGTCTTGCATTTGAAAACTTATCTAACTTTCCCAACTATATAGTTGGTCCCATAGAAGATATCACCCTAAGAAATCCTTGCCACTCACTGTAAAAGGTGAGAGTTATAAGAAATACAAGAATAAATGCAATGATATTGTACATAATTTTCGTGTTAACTCCCTTATGTTAACAGCAACAAGAAGGTGTGCTTAAATGTATCCAGTGTAATCACTAAATACTTCTTTGGTGCCTTTTTAACCTTGTGGGTTTAAAAATTTTTTCTCATCAGTTTTTCAATTGAGGGGGGGGAAATTCAACAGTGATTGACACTTGATGGATTTAAATCTGTTTGAATTCTGTTTATACGAGATGTATAATTATTGAAGAACAGTGCATGGTTATTCTGATTTTACCTGAAAATCTAAGAAAAAGACTGGCATTTCAATTGTTTTATTAGGTCATGATGGTGCAATTAATTCTGTTGGCTGGAGTCACAACAAAAAGTGGTTAGTTTCTGCATCTGAAGACAGAACAGTAAGGATCTGGTCAGTCTGCAATACAGAACCTGTCCTGCTTCTGGTAATGAAATATCCTGTCTGTTAAATACATTGTGGTGCATTTTATTTTTATCTAAGACTTCCAGTTTAGTAACTCAGTACTAGGAGTGTAAGGTCAGATTTTTTTTGTTTTCAGACTTGCTAAGTAGTTGCATCTCCAATTGATGAATGTGGAGAACTATGGGTACTCAACATCTTGTCAGTCACATCTTATCTCTCTCAAGTTAGGCATCCAAAACAGAGGCATGAGGGACTAATGAATGCTTGTAAAGGTTTTGCCTTTATTATCTATGATAATTGGTGCTTTATTTTTTCATTGACTAAAGCCAGTTTGACTTCATCCTGTTCCTCTTCCAATTCAAGAACTAAAAGTTTAATACAAGAAGCCAGATAATATTAGACTTAATTAAATACAGATGTTAATAACCTTAGTGCTAAAGAACTTAAACAACAAAAAATAGGCCTTGAGATGAATAGATATTGAGTATACAAAGGTCCTGGCTTTACTCTGAAGATTAACTTGCTAGCTTATGGTCAAGATGGTAGTTCCATATGGGAAACTATAATGTAATAGTAGAAATTTCATGGAGAAAAATTTAAAGTGTCTTAGAATCCATTCTTTACTTTGAATTTCAGGGCAAGGAGATGTTCCAGAAATCTGTACGCTTTGCACAGTTTTATTATATAGATAAGTTTATATTGCTGTGTTGTGGAGCTGAATTTCATCTTGTAAACTGCTACCTTGACATAAGCAAGGATGACCTAAAACGGTGGGTAAAAATTTCCTTTAATGGATCACTAAAAGTTAGTTGTATTACTAGGCAATTTGTGGAATAGTTTAACAAGCTTAATGCAGAGAAATGGACTTTTATTTGAACAAACAGTAGTTGTTTATTTTACATTTATTTTTGTTTTGGCATCTCAGCATGAATTATGTCTACAAGTTTTTGATGGTGCATTCTTGATCCGCTTCTAAGGCTAGTGCTGCTATTACTGGTAGTAGCCTCCTTACTTTTACTCTGTCTCTGCTAAAAAAAAAAATATGTATTAACGTTATAATTGTTTTTCAGTACTATTGAATGCCTTTCTTTATGGTCTGCTTCAGTATTTTTCTGAATGTCAGAGGGTCCAAAATGCTGTAGCCAGATTACTTTCTTGCTCTGGCAAATGGAACTGTATCGCTTCTGTTACTCTCGCTGGCTTTCTGTTGTCAAATACGATTCAATATTGTTTTTTAGTTTTGAAACTTCTTCATGGATTTCCTCTATTCTGTGGTAGGTCTCTTACATTATACTCACCTACTAGTCTCCATTTACCTTGCTTCTCTAACTATAAGCCTCCTCTCAGCCATTTCCCAGTATACCTTGACTTTTGTGTCATTCTTTCCTGTTACATTTCTGAGTTCCCATTTATATGGGAATGTGCCTGTCCTTCCAAGCCACTAAGTTGCTTCTTTTTTCAAATCTTTCTGTAAAACATTATTCTCTCAGCTCAGAGTTGGAACTAAACATCCTTCTGGTTTCCCTTTGCTACATAGTTCTGTTCTTCATTTGCTGTTGTTAGTGTGCAGCAATTATTTTGGATATCTTTCTAGTTTTAAAATTTCAGTTTTCAATGTCATCTTTGTGCTTCAAATACTTCCTATGGATTTTTTTTCCTAAAGTTTCAAAATATATTGATATGATAGATTTAAGGAGAGGGAGAAATGCAAAGACTAATGAGCACAATTGTAAGGGTATATTGCTATTACTACAGTATTAATAGTTCTATTAAATTATGTATGTAAACATTTTAGGGTCAGATCCTCAACTATGGACAATTGTGCTGTTCGGAAAAACAGGTTAAGCATATAATTAAGTCCATCTTCTCATTTCAATGAGAATTAAGTGCATATTGAAGCCTTTAACTGAATAGGTATGTTTCCAGAATTTGCAGTATGAACAAAGCATGTTCCATAGATTCATAGATTGTTAGGGGCTGGAAGGGACTTGTAGGCCATCAGGTCCAGCCTTCCATGCTCTAGGCAGGAAGACAACTGGGGTTAGGTCACCCCAGTGAGGTGACTGTTTAGTCTCCTCTTGAAAACCTCCAGGGTAGGTGACTGCACCACCTCTGGAGGGAGTTTATTCCACAGTCAGGTCCTTAAACTAAAGGCAACAGTACCAAGTTAGAAAAACCCAAGCAACCCCTCCCTCTGCCAAAAAAAAAAAAAAAGGGAAATTCCAATTAGATTTAAAATATTTTTAAAAAAAAGAAGTTCCTTTGTATTTTAGATACCTATTTTTTATGATTATGATTTTAAAGTCAGCAGGACCGTAACACATGCCTTGTTTAACTTTGAACTATAGGTTGTTCAACATGGAGAATTAATCTTCTAGGCATAGATATCTGTTTAGTTTTACATTAATTCATAATTCTTTCTTGTGATTCCTTACTTCCCATTGTTTTTTGGTGTGGCCAGAATGATAATCTCTTTAATCTCTCCCATTTTCTGAAGGTTGCTATGACTCTTTTGGATATAGTTAGATTAACAGTTAGCTACTCCCTTTAGAAAGAGAATATAATACACATCTCTTGTAAATTCTGTAATTTAACACATTTTTATAGCTGGTTTGTATGGTACCTTAATTTAATGTGTGGCTGGGGATGATAATCAGCTGATTGTAGGTCCTGGGGCCTAGACTGTACTGGGCTCTGGAACAATGCTGGAACCAATAATCAAAGCTGTGGTGCAGGAACTAAAGGGATTCCCTTGCTGGACACTTCAAACCCTGCCCCCAAACAGCTCTGGCTGGTTGCAGGGCACAGAAGATCAGAAACTCCCAGTGGGAGCCATCTCCCATGCCTTGCAACCTAGCCAGAGCTGCCAGGGGCAGGGTTTTGACAATCAGCTGATTGTTTGCCCCCACCCAGACAGTCCCAGATCTCAAAATCATGACTTTGGGCTGGGGCTGATAATCAGTTATTTGACCTGACAGCCCAGAATGAGCTGGACACAGAACTGTCTGGCACGGGTGTTAATAATCAGCTGACAGTCAGTCCCTGGACATCCCTGGGTCTTGAACTGACTTGGGACTGGCTGGCTAGGGCTGACAGTCAGTTGACTGTCATCCCTATGTGCAAAGCTTTGGCACCCTGCCAGTTCAGGCGAAGCACAGGATTATTATTCAGCAATGTTAAAACTTCCTCTTTGCAACATACATTACTGCTTACAAGAGCAGAAAAAATTAAATAATCAGTAACCTCAAAGAGAGTAAAGAAAGCTGTTGGGAGAAAGGATGGTCCTCACATAAAGCACAGATCCATAATTCAGGAGACATGAAATCTGTTCCTAGAATTTGAAATTTATAAAGGATATTCTCTCTGCCTTTGTTTCCCCTTTTATAAAATAAAACTCGTATTTAATCACTTCACAGTGACACTGTGACAATTTATTTATGTGCTTTCAGCCCTTTGAGACTGTAACATGGAAAGCTCAATAGAATAGCAATGTGCTAATGTTGTTGTTGTTTACTCTGTTATTGCCTTTACCTCTAAACTATAGAGATAATTTATTATTTACCAGACTGTACTACCATGCTCTTCTAATTAAAGGATTAAGCATTCCTTTTGGTTCAATCGAGAGTCTTGTTGAATCTGTTCCATTCAAGCATTTTTCCAAACTTGACTCAGAGCAAAGAGTAAAAGAGCTATGAGAAACAAAAGAAATTACACAGTGGTTCATAAAATTAAGAAATGCTGGGAAATGGCTTGGAGGAAAGCCACAAGAAAATGTCAGACCAAATTAGCCTTTTTTTAAAAACCTTTTGGTATAACTGGATCTCAGAATAACTTGTGGGTTTTTTGTAATAACTTCAGTTGCATGCTTGGTCTTTTGGCATTAAAATAATATACAGAGAACCAAATGGGGTGGGTTTGGGAGTTTGCTGGCATGTAAGTGATACAGAGAATATGTTTACATGTGATAGCATGAAACTGTGACAGCATGGAGCTCAGTTGATTTACCTAACACCTTGTCTTGATTCTGCAGTCCATAATGAGTTCCATTTTACTGTCTGCTCTGCTAGCAGTACTTCAGTCACATGGTCTAAAGCAGGGGGTGCTTGTAGGCCAGATCCAGCCCCTGGCAATGTGGCCTCCAGCCTACAGGCCCTCCCAATGCATCCATGGGATCCCTGTGGGCCATGTGCATTAAATTAGGCATGCAATGCTTAATCCAAGCCTGTGGGGCTGGGTGGAGGTGGCGCTAGGCCCTGGGGCCCAATTCCTTTACACAGGATTGGGCAGGGGCAGCACAGAGCCCCTGGAACCTGATCCTAGCATTTGGGGTTGGGCAGGGGTGGTGCAGGGCCCTGAGACCCAATCCTGGCATGTGGGGTCTAATCTGACCTGTGGACATGCCCTCCGCCTCTCATCTGGCCTTCGGGGCCAAAAGGCTGTGTGCCACTAGTTTAAAGCTGTCTATCTCATGTATGTCTATGCCCCCTGGCACATGCCCTTTAGTGGCATGATGGGATCTGATCCCAACAATTACACCTTCTGTCATGCCACATGTGCATGGCAGTTAAAGCAATTTTGGAATTGGGGATCAGATCCAAATCACTTGCTAGTGCAGGGAGAGCCCAGGATAATAATTGGCAGAGCATTGTAACTTCTGCCCAAAGCAACAAATGACCTGTGGGTAGTATCTTGATGAGGCTTGTGTTGTGGAAACAAAACTGTATATGCAGAACAGCTTGCAATTTGGAAGTAACAGTCTTGGTGCTAGCCTTTGCAAAGGTCTGGGACTTAACCTTATATGACATAAAGGCTTCTTCTAGGATGAGTGGCATTGCAGGAGACAGCCTGCTGTGCCAGCAAGTTCCTAATGCCAGACTTCCTGGACATTGTGGTTATTAAAAACATAGGGGACATCCCCCCCTCCCCCCACAGTTTCCTGGAAGAGGAAACGCATTAGTCTGACCTGGCAATTAGGTGCTTCAGCGGGGCTTTTGGCTCTTTTGTCTAAAGCTGAATCAGTCAGCTATTAGATAAAAGTGCCAAAAAGCCCTGCTGAAGCACCCAGTCTATATAGACGTTGGGCGAGCTGGGTCAAATTAACATACTGCATCTTCTGGGCATGCACTGTGCTTAGTACAGGGGCGCACTGAGCTTAAAGTGCTGTTTAGTTTGGTTGGGTTTTTTTTTTTTTCATCTGTAAGCAGCCTGTGTTTCCAGAAGGGTTTACTCTGTCATAAAGTTATACCATGACTCTGGAAAAATCTCTTTGCCTACATTCTGCCTTCCAAATACAAAGTACGTGTTTATTTTTGGGCATGTTGTGTGCAAGAAAATACAGTATGATTTTTGCATTTATAGTTAATTCTTTGTTTTGCTGAAAGTAAGATGGTTCATGCTTCTCCTCCTTTTTCAAGTTTCTTAATTTTTCATATTTTACTAGACTCAAAAAAATAAAAACAAAACACCCTCCCTTCCCCCCTTCATAATAAAATTGCCATTTTCAGATTAATTTTCCTAGCACATACCACAAAATATTTGGTGTTCTCAAACCTTGTTATGTTTATAATGATGATGGCTTGCAGCCTTTCCCCTAGGCTTCCATGTTGTGTGGAGCCATTTTCCCTTTTAACATTAATTTAAACCAGTTATGTTTATCTTTGTTCTTTTTTTTTATAATTCTTTGCTTTTGAGCATGCTGGTAAATCTTTAGTTCTGTTATCAAAGTATTATGCATTTTTTCTGGATCACTTGAAAAATGCTTTTGTATTAAAAGAGAAAAGTTGTTTAGGCTGTTAGCAGTGATGTGAAGATTAGAAATACACATTAGTGAAAGATGGAATGGAACACTTGATTATACCAAAATAAATTTGTCATTTGGGTTTGGGATTTCTTATATATTCGAGTGTGAGGTGAGATTCTGTATTGTGCCTTTAAGTGGGACAAGATATGGTGCTTCTTGGCATAGGGGATGTCATTAAAATGACTTGAAGCTAATTCTGGATTGTTTCAGGGGATGGAAAGGATTCTGGCATAATGTGGATGAGTCCCCAGGACTGCCTAAAAATTATGGCAGCCTGCCAGACTGAAGTATAGTACACTGGAGTTTTTACTTAATACTTTTCTGCCATCCTCAGCTACCAGTTCTGCTACAAACCTTACATCGGATCTTTCAGCAGGGTCTTCAAAAGGCAGCATTTTCTCATAATGCTTTCACCAAGGGAGTCCTCCATTCATTTCAGTCAGGACATCTAGGGCCTCTTTATGTCACTTGGACCATTTTAGCACATGTTTAATTAAGAGCTAACTCAGCTGTGAGGTTCTTAGTCTTGTTTTATTTACTTTTTTACGTTTTTCTTTCCTCATTTCAGATGGGCAAACAGAAATAACTTTTTTTTCTTCTTCTACACAATTCTTGCTTTGATTATATGGTCAATTATATTTAAAATTAAAACATAACACTCTTGCAAATAGTTTTTGTTAGAATACTCTCTACCATATGTATTCTGTATGAGCGCATCTACACATCGCCCTATGGCGATGTAGCGACACAATATATGGCTTCATGGTGAGCTATGGCGATGTAACAGTCATGTGTGTCTACATGTAATAGATTCATAGATTTAGGGTCAGAAGGGACCTTGTAGATCTTTTAGTCCGACCCCCTGCCCTGGGCAGGAGAGAAAACTGGGCTCAAATGACCCCAGCCAGGTAAACGTCGAGCCTCCTCTTAAAGACCCCCAGGGTAGGAGCCATCACCACCTCCCTTGGAAGTTGGTTCCAGATCCTAGCCACCCTGATTGTGAAGTGGCGCCTCCTGATGTCTAGTCTAAACCTGCTCTCTAGCAACTTAATTGGCCATTATTCCTTGTTACTCTGGGAGGTGCTCGGCGGAACAAGGCCTCTCCCAAACCCCTCTGGTCCCCCCTAGTAAATTTATAGATGGCCACCAGGTCCCCCCTCAGCCTTCTCTTGTGAAGGCTGGACAGATTCAGGTCCTGTAGCCTCTCCTTGTAGGGCCTGCCCTGCTGTCCCTGGATCATGCGAGTGGCCCTCCTCTGGACCCTCTCAGTGCTGGCCACATCCCTTCTAAAGTGCGGTGCCCAGAACTGGACGCAGTACTACAACTGTGGCCTGACCAGTGTCGCATAGAGGGGGAGGATCACCTCCTTGGCCCTGCCTGTGATACATCTGTGGATACATGACAAGGTGCGGTTAGCCTTACTGACCAGGTCCTCACATGGGTGGCCCATGTTCATTTTAGAATCGATAATGACTCCAAGATCTCTTTTTGACACTGTGCTTTTGAGAAGGGAGTTCCCCAGCCTATAGGTATGCTGCTGGTTCATGCTGCATTTTAGGTATGCTGCTGGTTCTTTCTACCCAAGTGCCATGGTCATAGTGGTGCAGTCCCCAGGTGCACTGCACTGCTATGGTGTCGTAGTGGTGAAATTTACTCATGTGCCATGCACATGGTGCAGTAACCACTTGTACTGCACCATGCTTTAGTACTTCCAAAAGGATGGTGCAGTACAGGTGGTTACTGCTAAGGAAGTACTAAAGCACTGTGCCTTAGCAACGTAGCCGTACGGTGATGTGTAGATGTGCCATATGTATAGAAATGCTAAGTGTCTTTGCATACTTTATACCGGGGCAGGCAATTATTTTGGGCAGAGGGCCGCTTACTGAGTTTTGGCAAACCATCAAGCGCCACATGACAAGCAGCCAGGGACAGATAAATATTCATTTTCTAAATTTTTTAGGGGCCCTGAGGGCCAGAGAGAATGGCCTGGCAGGCTGCATCTGGCCCGTGGGCTGCATTGTGCCCACCCCTGCATTATTTAATTTTTGGAAATACCTATGTGATGAGCACATTGTAGCAACTACAGAGTTACTACAGATGCTAGTTATATTCCTTAGATCAGCTCTGGTGCAGGAAAAAGGCTGTCCCATTTCCAATACATGCATTCTTTATGTACTTTTATATTTACAGACATTTTGAAGTGCTCTCTTGAATTGTATATGTTGCTCAGATGTGACATGATCAAAAGCTTCACTGCGTTTAGGTTTAAATTAACTTCACTGCGTTCAGGATGGGGCCCATGGTACTGATGGTGATGCATTACAAAGTGCAAAAAGGTCTCTTAGCTTGTGTAAAAGTTTGCTTGTTTGCTTCCCTCCTTTAAACATCTTTACCACCATTAAGTCAATACATTGTCTAGAAAAAAACCAACCAACCAACCAAACAAACAAAATTTACATATATATATATTAGCAGGCAGGTTGCCATTCATAGGAAGAAATGATACCTCACTTGAATTTCCTACCACCTGTTGTTCATCATCTGGGCCAAATATTCAAGGGGCAAATATCTTCCTACTCAAAGGGCCAGGTCCTAAAAATAAAAGATAAAGTTAGTTTTTCTTGCAATTCTAGAATTCTGTGGATTTCTTCCTAACTTTAAATTTACAATTTTTAATTGAATGTATAAAATCAAAACTTTTTATTAGTATATCTGAAACTGATTTACAAAGGAGGTCAATAGCATGGAGATGGGGAAACTGAAACATGCAGGTGAATTACTAATGTAGATGGAGAATCTTGTTTTTGCTATCTAGTAACATTTACTTCATATGTCCTGCAGATACAAACAGAAGAGTGTTTGCAATCTAGTACAGAAATTCCCCATGGCTTCTACAGTAGAGATTACCAGTCTTGCAGCAGTAAATGACTTCTACTCTTGTATCCTTGACCTAATTATTAGTTTTGTGTTGTATTTTAGACTAGCCAAGGGACAGAAGTTACACATAAACCAGTATAAGTGATTGGAAAAGTGTTCAAATCTGTAACACAACAGCAGTTCAGGGCACATAAACTACTTTCAAAATGATTGCAACCAGTTTAAGATAAACCTGGATGCATGTAATATCAGACTAAACTGATTCAGGTTAAATCTGTTTATTGAACTTCTATTCCAGCTTCTCTCCAGTTTCAAGTTACCTCACAGTCCCCCAGCATCCCAAGATGGTTTACACCTCCCTTGAAAACCCCCCTCACAGGTGGGTGGGCTAGCCTTGGCCCAAGCTAGCTGCTCCAACTGAGCAGGGAGGTATGCTCTAGCACCCCCTAGCTTCTGGCCTGGTTCACTGCAGGCATGTGGCTGCATTTCTGGAATCAAAAGTGAATGTCTGTTTACTTGTTTATCAGTTTAATCTACACAGCTTAGACTAACCCTCGAAGACTGAATCAATTCAGCCTCAGGCTTTTTGATTGTCTATAGTTAAACAACAGCACTGGCATTTTTGAGTTACTAGTTATAGAATGAACTACATTATCTTCTTACATCTGTAGTACTACTATAGTTTGTCATGGGAATTGAACTTCAGCATATAAAACTAATATATTTTGACTGTAAACTTTGAGGCAGGGCCTGTCCTCTAACGTTATGCTTTTATGTAGTATCTAGCATAACAAAGCCCTAATCCATAATAGACTTCAAAACAAATGATAAATAGTACTTGGCTTGGAAAGTTAACTAAATATTTTTGAATGAATTGTGAACTAAATTTAGATGTAGACTGAAGAACAGTTCAGTTATAATCTGATTTCTGACAATGACTTCAGTTCTCCCATTTGTAAAATAGCAAGAATAGTACTTTAGTACCTCACTAGTGTATTGTAAGCTTAAATCTGATAATGCTTTTAAAACAGTACTTGGGAGGGTCCCCAAAATGTATAAACATTGTCATTTGCAGTATGTTTATTAGATGGTGGAATAATATTTAGCTTGCATTGACATTAATTTGTGATTAAGCATTAATGTATGGTGAAATCACGGTTGAATTATAAAATTATCCAGCTGTGGTATTATGATTAAAAAATCAGTTCTTTTTTAGGCTACTAGTTTACTTGGGCTATCTGCTAGTAAGAATTTTGATGTGAAATAATTAAAGGTTTTTTTAAATGTACTTGTGTATAGCTTAGTTTTGAATAATTTAAGAGCTGCTCTTAGAAATTCTTCATGTATTTAGGAATCGGGCAGTTCGTTATATAATGTTAATGAATATATCACTAGATACTTTTCCTTTTTACCCATTTGATCTATTTGTGTAAGTTCAACTTTAACTTACAGAGGTTACAGATGTTGTACTTGCTGCTGGGAGCAACCGAGCATTAGAAGTTTTTGACCTCAATGCAGGCTGTAGTGCAGCAATGATACCGGATGTTCAATCGAGATCAGTCCACCAGATTTGCCAAAATAAGGTAAGTTTTTTTTTTTTCCTTTTATGATTACTGTGCATAATGATTGGGACTTTATCAGCAAGGGGTTATAAACTGAAAATGTAATTAACACCAGTCAGCATAGTTTCAGGAAAAGTACATCTTGTTAGCTTTTTCACAAGATATGGGTCTGCTTGACTGTGTAGACAAGGAGTTATTTTTCCTCCAGAGGAATGACTGAAATAATTAATTTCCAGTTTGCCTTTAAAGCAGTACGATTTTGTTTTTCCCCTTTTTCAGGGAAGCTCGTGGCATTGCAGGCTTGGCTACTGTTTTATAGGAGCCCCTTCAAATGTTTTTGACATTGCAATAATTTTTATAGCTTTCCATTATCTCTCTTCTTGAATGTGGTTTTTTTTTTTATTTCTGGAGCATTGTATTCAATGCTGCTTCCTAATGTAAAGAACTCTCCATAGCTATTACTTTTTTATCTAGCTATATAGTTTTAAAACATTTTAAATTGGATTCTATATAATATATTTAAAGTGTTTTGTGCAAGACCTTGATTAAATATTTTTTGATAAGAGGAAGCAGGCTTCACTTAGGAGTACTTGTGCTTAGGGAAATGAGAGGCAGACCTGAAGTTCCCATCATTTTCTGGGTTATTTTACTGCCCATAAAATCTATGCTGCCTGGAACCAAAGATGTCACTGTGTTGTCATGAGAGATACTTCCTACCTCCAGAGAGATGTATCCTTCTAATTTTCTGCTGGCAGCAGAATGAGACTGACAGATTCCCAGTTCTGAATGTATGGCTGCGTCCATACAAGCTTGGGTGTTCGGATCCCCGGGGACAACCAGTGGCAGCACACCTTGTACTGCTGCGAATTGTCCCCGGGGAATGCCTGTGCCATGTGCCCTCTGGCGTGCAGCGGGTAACCCCAGGCTGGAGTAGGGGAGGCTGGGGCCAGCACTGGGCTGGCCTCAGTAGCCTTATGTGGGATCCTGGAGGCCTCCTGGGGCTGCAGTTTCTGAAATCCTTCTGCTCGTACCTTGGCCAGTAGGGCTGTGTGAAACAACAGCACCATTTCGTTTTGACTTCCATTTCATCATTTTGAAGAGACAGTATTTCATTTCATCGTTTTGTTTCAAAGCGCTGTTCCGTTCAGTTTAATTGAGACTGTTTCTCTGTTTTGACATTTCGCTCATAGGCTATAATGAGGAATCATGAAAATGCCTGAACCTTTGTTATTTTTTGCCTGATGTAGATAAAACTTGCAGGGGTGGTAACCCCTTCTGAGAGCATGAAGCCTGCCATGTGTGTGGCTCTGGCTGGCCAGGCTTCAATTTTGAGTGGCGCACACTGCCCCTGAGTGCACTGCTCCTCTTATTTTTTTGTGTAGGTTTCTTTGACCCCTGGATATTCAGCAATGAATCCCCCCACACTTCTCCCTTGCAGCTCAGTGAACAGGTGAACATGCAGTATATGGCTTTGCATACTGCATGGCCGCACTTGCAGTCTGGACGCAGTACCATTCTGCTGTTGTGAATACGAACTGCTGCTGTAAAAAATACAAACTAAAACTAATAGCAAATTATTACTTTTACAAAGAATATTATTCAAGCTCTTTGCTATTTTGAAATGTTCATATACTAAACCATGACTAATTAATATGTACAAAAGTGATTATCTATCTGTGACTCTTGAACCAGAAACCAGCTCCAGAAACTCCAACGAAGCTAGAAGAAAATTGTTATCCATAAGACTTAGTAGGCTAATGGAATCACTAGAGAGATATTATCATGTGCAATAAATCAGTTTATTATATACATAACCCCAATGTTCTGTACATACTACTGGCTCCCTGTATTATTTGGAATTCAGTTAGATTTGTGGTCCTTGTGTTTGATAGGGTAATTTCAAGGATGATGCTTTGGGAATGCAGTTCCATAGCAAGTAGTCCATGAAAGTAGGACCTCATTGCTGCCAGAAGTCTGGATGTGCTTGGAACTTGGATATAACATATGATCCATCTTTTGTTGAAAACAATTATCTATTGTTGCAGAATGAAAGCGGGATCTCTCAATGGTATTTCTTGTGACCTTGTAACTTTCTGCTTAACAGTAGAAATGTAAAAACAAAATGTGAAACAAACCTCAAAAACTGCTCACTTTGTAATTAGTAATAACGGTGAACTAAACTACAGAAGGAGAGCATGATGCCTGTTAGGGCCCCTGGTCAGTCAGACCCAGCCAGGCCAAGCTCTTGAGCAACTGCAACTGACCTTGATCTCTGGCTAATATGACTGCCCCAGTTCTCTGGATTGGCTTCTGTAACCACTCAGATGTTTTAAGCACACCTGCAGACTCAGGCTATAGGAACACCTTGACAGAAGCCTCAGTTTGCTCTGGCAAACCTCACGTTCACTGCTCTCTCTGGTTTTCCTGGCTCCTGACGTGGCTTTAGCTTTAGCTGACCCTGATCTTGGATCTTTGGAACTTGGTACCAGCTCTCTGATTCTCCTGGCTCCTGACTCAGCTTTGGCTTTCTCTGACCCTGCTCTTGGGTCTTTCCTGGAACTCGGCACCCAGCTCTCTGATTCTCCTGGCTTCTGATCTCAGCTTGCACCCTAGACTACATTTGAGGGTCCACAGTGTTGAGTGGACTTTCCAGACCTTCAGACAAGAGCACCCCGTGGTATCTAGCTATGCCTCAGAGTTTAGATGGCTGGTCACTGACACTGAGTGGAATGAGGCAGCTCAACACTTCCACTTCTGCTGGGGGCTCTCGGGCCACGTTAAGGACAAGTCAGCTTGGGTGGAGATCCCAGCTTCCTTGCATGGCCTTATTGAACTCAACCTCCATATTGATGCTTATCTGTATGAGTGACAACAGGAATATGAGGCCATATCACAGTCGCATGGACAGGCTAGAACCCATGAAGAGCTGACAGCGCCATGCAGATCGACATGAAGATGAAGAGACTTCCCCCAGAGAAGGCTTACTGTCATTCTCAGGACCTCTGCCTATCCTGTAGGGAGTCAATGGATTTTGCCCAGACCTGCCCAAGGAAGGAGACTCCCCAACCCAGTGTCAATGGACGGGAGTGGCCCTGACCCATCACCAGTTGTGCAGCCTTCCTCTCCAGTCCACATTAGGCTCTTGAGCTCCATCAAGATCCAAGACTCACCCTTGCTAGTCACCCTTTGCCTACAGAACTGGTTTAGGGTGGATGTCTTGATTCCAGCCTTGTTAGATACCAGAGCCTCCTGTAATGTCATTGATTTGACCTTTTGTGGAACAGCATCATATACTGGTCAGGCCAAAAAAAGATCCCCAAAGCCATGGATGGATCGCCTGGAAACTGTGGATGGATTCCTTGTCACCTCAGGCCCAATTACTAGTGAGACAGCTCTACCAGGGGTATCAATAGAGGATCACTGGGAGTCTTTGTTTTGACCTTATCCATTCCCCTCTTTTTTTTTCAGTTATCCAGGAATTCCTTGGTTCGCTCCATGATACAGATGCGCTATAGGGCTTGAGGAAGCTGTTTTGTCTCTATTCCTAGAGATCTCCATAAACTGCGTTGGAAGTGCCTCCTGCAGAAGCTTCTATAATGCTTTTCATTGCACTGCTTGCCTCCCCCCCGCCCCCCCAATTGGTAGAGCG
>NW_017729034.1:59592963-59600025 GCF_001723915.1 Gavialis gangeticus
CGCCCCCCCAATTGGTAGAGGGGCCCTGTCAGCCAGGCCATTCACCACTGATTGCCAGTCACGGTCTTCACTTCCCTAGCTATCAGCAGCAAACAGCTCGGCTGTCAGGGCCCTGCTGCCAATCAGGAGTTGGATGGTGGGGAGGGCAAGCAACAAAATGAAAAACATTAAATGGGCTGCTGTGGAGGACACTTCTGGCATGATTTATGGAGATCCCTATCTACTGTTCAAGCTCTTGTTTGGAGAAGGCTTCTCAAACTGGGACCCAGCTCAGAAGCGGAGTCAATGATACTAGGCCCTTCACACTGATCATAGATGCCTTATAGCCAGCATTAGTGGGAGATACCTGCCTAATGGACCCTGACCCATCACTGCCTGCTAAATATTGTAACTGGCAGACATCTTCAATTAAAAAGGGGCAGACTAGCTTCCTCCACATTGCCCTTATTATTTTCCTATTGATCTTTTGCCAGGAGCATAGATTCTCTTCAGGTGTATTTATTCCCTTTCTAAACCAGAGCTCAAGCTTCAAAAAGAGTACATTGTGGAGAACCTCCATAAGGGGTTCATCAGACTCTCCATGTCCCCAGTTGAGGCTCCAATATTCTTTGTGCACTCTTCCTCTGTGTTGACTACAGGGCTTTAAACAGGGTAATGGTTCTTAACCACTACCTGCTGCCCCTAATGAATGAATTACTTGAGAAGTTTTGTCAGGCCAAGATTTTTTCAAAATTAGATTTCATGAGGGGCCCACAATCTAGTCCGTATATGGGAGGAGGATGACTGTGGAGGATTGTGTCTTGGTCCTGCTATGGGCATCTTGAATACTTGGTCATGGCCTTTGGACTCTGCAATGCCCTCACTACCTTCCAATGCTTTGTTAATGAAGTGTTTCAGAACATTTTGGATTGATACATTATAATTTACTTCGACAACATTTTGGTTTTTCTAATGATCTGACAAAGCACTCAATGTGTGGCTTTCAAGCTTCAGCTACCAGAGACATTGAAGACAGACCCCATTTTCCATGTATCCCTACTTAAGCTCTACCCAAAAGCCCTTTTTTCTGTCTGTACCTCCCTCTCCCCACCGGTGATACTGGAAGGTCACAGTAGCAGGGTTAGTTTCATGTCTGTCTGAGTGCCTTATCCCCTGAGATAAGGCCTTCTGCCCTTTTCTCTTTGGAGTTTTCCTACTTTTTAGATTGGATCCTAGTCAACAGTACTTGTTTGTAAGAAGTGCCAGGCAAAAATGTTGAACAGAGTTTGCAGAACTCTAGAACTCTTGGTTCAGAGATGATACCTTTTATTAGACCAGCTAAGGTTTAAACTTCATTACCAAACAAGAAAGATTTCTACCTCTCCCTGCCTTGCTGCCACCTGACACCACCAGGGAGGGAATCCTGTCTTATCTGTACATCAGAGAGCAATTCACAAAGGCACTCTCATGGACCCAGAGGAACAGACTTGCATCTTCAGCTGCTTCTGTGCAAAAAATCATTTTCTATCTGTGAGGATTTCTTACCATCTTTAATTTTCCCTGAGCCTTAGGAAAGGTGTGGGTGCCTGGAAGCTTACAGGAAAAAAAATTTTTTTTGTTATTTCTTAGTTGCTCTAATAAAAGGTATCATCTCTTAACCAAGAATTCTAGAGTTTTGCATTTCTTTTTGTCTAAGAGCAACACAGCTACCAAATACTTCCCTGGAACAGAGTTTGAGCACCTATCATTCTCCCCTTTGGGAGTTTGTAACCAGTGATGTCCATTGGCATAGCGACCCTTGTAAATTAAAGTGTTTATTTTTGAAGCAGTACACAACTTTTAGGGAAAAAAGGACTTCCAGACAGTCTACATGAACCTACATTCACTGCTAATGTATCATCCAAGTGGTACTCTAGGTAACTTCTTCAGACATCTGCTCAGGGGCTTTATAATTGTCTGGCTCTATTTGTTTGGGGACATCTATTGAGAGAAGATTATTTGGTTCTTTTGTTCTTCTGTGCTCCTTGGCGTTGATCCTTCTGGTCAAAACTAATCCTATAGGCTTAGTAGGACATTGAACCAAATAGGCCTGTTATTGTACCTTTACAACTCTTGAGTATTTGTTGAGGGATAGCTTGTCTTGAGCCTTTCTTCTTTTTCCAGCCAGCATTTTAAGTAAACTCCAAACTAGTCGAACAGTAATCATCACCCCAATAACAAACCCACATGTAGTGGCAATAAAACACTAACACAGATCATCTTCAGTTCTGTCACAATCCTTCCCACATCAGTTTTTCTTACATTAGGGATTCTGCAGGTTTAGGAAGATTTTACTAGATGGAGGAGGGGTCATAAGCAGGTTTGGTATGACAGATGCATTGTATCCTAACTTGACAGACCCACTAGTAGACATCAGTAAGAAGTTGTTCACATTTCACAGGAATTTGCAAATGAAGAAAGAGGATTAAGGGGAAGGAACTGTGCATCATAGAGAACCAGAGTGCCTAGGAATTACTGTGAAGGGACCACTATGCTTTGGATATACTCTTCAGTTCTTCATGTGTCCTCAGATTTGCAGGGACTTGCTATGGATTTTAAGGCAGTTGTAGGTCAGCAGGACAACATTCATTGTTCAGTCTGTAAGCAACCTGACTATAAGCAAGTACCCAGCATCCTTACTGGATGATTGTTCACAAACTTTTGCACTTTTAGGGTATCTTTTGCAGAGAAAGGTGAAAGGGCTTGCTTTGAAGCCTGAATTATTCAATTTTAGGAAGGTATACAATATCTATGGTTCAGATGCTTATGCAGGATCTGTTAGCATGGTGGTGTTATTTGGAGACAGAAGGCATATTAAAGGAAATCTAATGCAACTGAATCCACAAAAATATTTTTCATTGACTTGAATGGTTGCGCTGACTTCTTATATAAGTAATCCTCAGATGTATGAAGGGTTGAATCAAGAGTAGTTGTACTGAAACTTGAACAGTAAAAACAAACAAACCATAATCTATTTTATCAGTATGACGGGGTCTTTTTTAACTCTTTTTTAACTTTTTTAACAAAAGTAAGAGAATTAAGGAAAATTTGTCCTTCTATTATGAAAAGGTTGTTAAATGTTGAGTTGCTGTGTAATGCCACACAGGCTGCAATGTCTAACATATTGGGGTAGTGTGAGGACGGCTTTACATCCCCATTTTGAATGCCTTTGCTTTTGTGGGTTTAAGCCAGTTCCTTTCTGTTACTTTCACATAAGTCTTAGTGGTTTTTTGAAAGACAGTCTGGTAAAACACTTAACTGCGCTAAACTCCTTCAGTATTATTTGCAGCACGGACATGGTTAGACTTTTTCTGGCTTTTCGTTTTGCTCTGTCAGCTGAGTGACTTCAGGTTACTTATGCAGAGAGCACTTTAAAACTGTGGACAAATATTCACTTGGGAGAAAAATTAAAAGCGCAAAGTCAGACTGTGGTATAGCAAAGAAAGTTGAGCTTTTTATGGAAAATTGTAGATTAAGCTTCTAAATTGACTTTTTTAGTTATATAAAATAAATTCATACCTTAAAGTAAACAATTCAGTGGAAAAAGAAGTCATCAAGGCAATTACTCTGTAAAGTCTCTAAAGATGTCAGAGAGAAATTAGACCATTATTAGCAATACGATAATCTTTTAAAATATTTCTGTCAAAATATGAAGAGGAGTCTGTTAATTGTCTTGTTAAAAGTTAAAACAGTGACATGTATGTGAAACTGTGGATTTGTTTTCCAGAACATTGCAGCTTAAGTGTGTATTTTTGGGTGCTGTGTCCCCAAATTTTTTTGAGTTTTGTAATCTAGTTTCACACAGTGTTTTAAGATGTTCATTGAAAATGGCTTCCCTTGCACTCCTTTTACAGGAGAACATCTCCTATGCCACTATAATTTTATCTGTAATAATCATTCCTCTCAATGTTTGTTTTAAACTACTTACACTTAAATCAGAAAAGCAGTGGTATAACTGTGTTACTCTTTGGATGTGTCTACACATTGCCATATGGTGATGTTGTTATGGCGCTGTGGTTTTAGTACATTTTTTGAAAGTACTAAAGCACATCACAGTACAGGTGGTTACTGCACCGTGTGCATGGCGCATGGTTAAATTTTGCCACCACGTTGCTGCAGCAGTGCGTTATACCTGGGGAGTGCGCTGCTATGGCAACCTAGCTGGTGATCATGTGTAAACACATACAGTCACTACATCACCATAGCACACTGTATGGTGACATAGTGCGTTGCTATGTCGTTATAGGGGGATGTGTAGATGCGCCCTTTGTATAGCATTACTTTAAGGTCATAATCCTGGAGGTGTCAAGGAGCAAAAATAACTGGTGTTTGGAGGTTGAATCAAGTGTAGAGGATCTAGCCCTACACAGAGAACTCATTCTCCAGTGCATGTCTTAGGACTTACCAGGTAGGGGCAGATTTGGCAGTGTGTTCCATTAGACTGGCAAACCTCACTGCCTAAATCAAATGTTCAGGAATGGGTTTGTGTTCGTTTCATGTCTTTTTACTTCGTGTTTGTCTCCCATGCCTTTTACGTAAGGGATAATCCAGTTCCATATATTTATAAAAGCACAAATGATTCTATTGCCTGCATTCTGAAATACATAGCTTTAAATTTTGAGCAGAAGCCAGTCATCTGTTTATCGTGCCATATAATTTTTGGACTGGTGCGCATCACCCACAATTAGAATCAGACTTCGTTTAAATGTTCAGCTTTAATTTAGACACCTAGACAAGAGCCAAACTTTAAAAAATATTCTGTGCCAAACCATTCAGATTATGGCATTTATGGCCCAATTCACAAATATGCTCAGCATTCCAGGTACTGAACTTTTTTTTCATAAAAATCTATTTCTGGGGTGCTTACATAAGTGCTTACATAAGTATGTCTTGAAAATATACCCCCAAATGTAATTTTTTCTTTAATCATTCTCTCTAAAGCATAAACAATACTTACACAGAAGCTTCCCTTAAAACATAATGGAGACATGGCCTGTGTGAGTAAGAACAAGTGAACAACTAAAGGCACAGATAGACATGACAATGTTAACCCAGTCTTGCCCCAGAAAGCAGTCTACAGCCATAACCAAACAAGTGCCTGGCTGCAAACCATTTTAAAACAGCCTGGTCCTGCAACAGTCTGAACTTTTATTGCATGAGGGTTCAGATGAAGGTGCTCCATAACAGACTAGCTTCATTAATTTGTGTCTGCATGCTGGGAGCAGGGCTCGATTGACTCATCCAAGCACTGTTACTGGCAGTGTTTTCATAATGGGAGTGGGGAGAAGGCAGAGGAGGGAGGTCCGTTCTGGGGGTTTTCATAGTTTCATAGTAGGTAGGGTTGGAAGGAACCTGAGCAGATCATTAAGTTCGACCCCCTGCCATGGGCAGGAAAGAATGCTGGGGTCAAACAACCCTGGCTAGGTGATTATCTAGCCTCCTTCTGAAGACCCCCGGGGTAGGGGCAAGCACCACTTCCCTTGGAAGTTGGTTCCAGATCCTAGCTGCCCTGACTATGAAATAGTGCGTACATGCTATGCTGGAGTGGGGGGAGTGGTTTGGAGCCCTCCCCTGAGGCAGCAGGGGGGAACTCCAATCCACCCAGCCCCCCAGTCCAGTGCAGCTAGGGAACTCCCAGAATCGATCTCCCTCCTCTGGCTTCTCCCCACTCACCCTGAGACATGCAGCGTTTCTCCCTGGATCGGCTCCAAATTGGAGCTTATTCTCTACCTTCCTGACCCAACAGCTAATGTCTGTTGGCTCAGGAGGATGGGTTTAACTCATGGTGCTTTCTTTGAAGTGTCATGAGTTAGACTGGGGAGCTGCATTTCTGTTTCTGTGCCTCAAGCTATTATAAGATATTTTGGAAATACAAGGAAACATATTACAGGAAAGATTTTGTAAGTTATTGCTGCTTTGCAGACTGTTCTCATGGCTTACCTGCAAATAATAACAATTAGGTTTTTCTGACTGCAAGGAATTCATTTATATTATATGATGTAATTATCCCAATTATTGTGATAACTGAGATGTGGCCTCTGGCATACATTACACTTAAAATGTAATTAACCAGATAGTTGCATCATAAATTGTTACCTGGCTACCAATTAATGCAATTAATGGCACAGTAAAACAAGGAATACGCCACAAAATTATTACAAAAAAAACATTAACTGGACAAGTGGCCTGGATGGGGCTCCTAGCCATGGGGTATGCTCCCGTGGCAGGGATCCCTATCAGCTGATGGAGCTCCCACCTCCAGGAGTTTGTTATTTGCTGGTACAGGGGGAGCCCAGGATTGTGATCCTGGGTTCCTCTGCACTGGCAGTATTGTGCAATGGGACTCTGATGCAGGATCCCACAATCATGTCTCCTATTATGCATGTGGCATGGCAGGACGTGCAACTGTGGGATCCAGCAGCAGATCCCATCACAGCTTCACTTGCACATCTGCCAGGGACCTTGGTGTGATAGTTCACATGATTGGAATTAGGCAGGAGAGATGCAGCTAACTGCTTTATTAACCGCCTGGCCTTTTAGTCCTTGGCTCAGGCCATAGGCACAGCTCCTAGGGCTGTACGAAACAGCACTGTTTCATTTCAACTTCCATTTCGCTGTTTCAGTGGTACAGTGTTTTGTTTCAAGTTTCATTTCGTTTCGAAGCACTGTTGCGTTACGTTTCATCGAAACTTTCACTGTTTTGACATTTTGCCCATAGGCTATAATGGGGAATTACAAAACTGCCTATAACTTTGTCATTTTTTGGCAGATTAGGATGAAAGCAGCAGGGGTGGTAGCCCCTTCTGAGGGCATGAAGCCTGCCAAGTTTCAAGGAGATAGGTGCAGGGATTTCTGGGAAACTGCATCTTAAGCTGCTGACAAGGAAAACTCGTGATTAGTATGACTGTGTGTGTTAAGGCACACCCTCACTGGCGCTGAGGCCTCTACACAATACAGCCACCTCCTCCCCTACAGCCTCAGTCTGATCCATCCTCATTGGATTCACCCTTCAGATAGTTGAAGGCTGCTATTAAATCCCCTTTC
>NW_017729034.1:59605025-59609452 GCF_001723915.1 Gavialis gangeticus
GCCTCAGTCTGATCCACCACTTTAAATGACAACAGGTAATAACTTAATAAGCAGCACAGTAGCACTCGCAGCATCCTAGGCAGCCAAACTGTAACGGAGCTTTCTTCCTCTCCTGCAGGAGCTTCTTCTCTAGCAGCTGACAGAGAACTCTCTCTGCCAGCCCCAGCCCGAATAACCTTGTGCAGATCTGGCCACATCTGGCTGTGGCTTGCCTAGTAGGCCAAAGGGTTGCACAGCAGTGGCTCCACATCTTCGGTGAGATAGTTCTCAGGCCTTGGTGGCTGCCTACCTGCCTGATGGTGGACTCTGGTGCCTCTGGACCCCATCATGGAAGCCATGCCCTTGGCTCACATTGGCAGCACCTGTGGTGGTGGAGGAGACTGGCTGGTGGATGGCATGCTGGCATGGAACAGTGGATCCCCGTTTTCCATGTCTCCCTGCCTCCGCCGTTCTGCCTTCTGGACTCTTCACCAGCACCTCCATCCACTGATTCAGGCTTTGGCTGCTGCATACGCTCCCCTTCACCTTTGGGTCACACATGGTGGCCAACACATGGACTGTACTGTACTACAGGGCATCAAGCCATTTCCTGATGCCCTCCTTCAGCTGCCTCACCAGTGCCTGCACATCTGGTGACAGTGGCTTGCTCCAGCCAGGAACAGTGATCCCCTGGAAGCTGCCCATTTCACTTTGAAGTTCTCTCACTACAGGGATCACCTGGCTAAGGAGTGCGTCAACAGCCCTGAGGATCTCGGTGACCTTGAGGAAGGGCTTGAGGACCACCAAGATCTGGAAGATGGTATCCCTCTCAGCTCTGTTAAGGGACCATTGATTCCAATCTCTCCGAGCAAGGCGACATCATAGATGGCCTTCTGTTGCTCCACCAGCCTTTCCAGTATCACATATGTGGAGTTCCACTGAGTCTCCACATCCTGCACGAGTTTGTGCTATGGGATGTTTAGCTTTGCCTGTTTGTCCCTCAGCATCTTGCCCTCCTTGATGCTCTAGGGGAAGTAGCCTGCCACCTTCCTGCATTTTAAAATGAGCTTGCTGGTGGTGCTGGCACTTTCATCGGGAGCTCTGTCCCCCTTCAAGGTGTCCCTGACAATGAGGTAGAACTTGTGTGCCACACAGCAGATGCCAACAAAGTTGGCATCATGGACCGCCTTGACCATATTGCCCATTGTCGGTGACCATGAACCTGTGGATGAGCTTGCCCTGCCCAGTGAGCTATCCCTACGCCAAGTGGTTTATGGCCCCCATGATCTCTGTTGCTGTGTGGGACTCATCCATCACCTCGGATTGAAAGAGAGCCCACTGACGGCCTGACTGCTCGCACCAGTGCCCTGTGAGGGAGAGGTGGGTGTGATCTCCACCCCGGCTGCTCCAGATTTCTGAGGTGAAGTGTAAGACCACCTGTGGACTTGCCTTGCACAGCTTCTCCCTCAAGTACTCCCTGCATGCCGCATACAGGGAGGTCACCACCATCCTGCTTAAGGTGGTGCTTGTGGGCACTTGGTTTGATGGGGCCATGAGCTGCCTGAACCCTGGCCGCTCAACAAAGGAGAAGGGTTGGCCATCCACAGCAAGCATCTCCCCTATCGTTTGGATGATCTTGCTCACCTTTGCAATGCTCCCCACTTTCTGTCTGCCTTTCCCCCACTGTTCCAGGGTGGCCTGCCTCTGCTTTGAGGGGATAGGGGCTTTGGAGCAAGAGGGGGACTTCCCTTTGGGCATGCTCCTGCTGGTGCCAGGCTGAGGAGGAGCAAGGGCAAGGAGGTGGTGCCTGTGGAGATGCATCAGCATTCCTGTGATGCTCATGTGTCTTGTTCCCTAGGCCTGCCTGGTTTTGGCTCAGCAGTGCAGGCAGTTAGCATATGTGGGATCATCTGCCAACTCAAAATGATCCTAGACCACACTACCCACTTGCTTCTGGGGTGCGGATGTCTGTGTGGATGCTGCCTTTCCCCCTCCTCAGCAGGCAGAGGCACAGCAACAGGAGGAGTGGACTCAGCTGAATCACTTGCCTCCACAACCTCTTCCTCAGCCTCCTCTGAAGTGCCTTCTGGGGAAGGAGACCTGGCTCTAGGGGAAACTTGAGAGGTGTGGAGCATAAACTCAGATGATTCCTCCTCCTTC
The DNA here is from genome assembly GCF_001723915.1 of Gavialis gangeticus. Classification (NCBI taxonomy): domain Eukaryota; kingdom Metazoa; phylum Chordata; order Crocodylia; family Gavialidae; genus Gavialis; species Gavialis gangeticus. The sequence goes on from NW_017729034.1 coordinate 59,607,165, forward strand.
CCCAAAATTTCCCTTGCTAAGGCACTCAGCTCCAGCTCTTCCTCTGGCACTTTTAAGGCTCAGGATGTGAAGTGACACAGGGGTGGAAGAGACTGTCATGATGGTGCTGCTGCTTGTTGTCATGGTGGTAGTGGGGAGGGGTTATAGCTGGTGCTCTTGGAGGGGATACAGACAGTGGCACTGGCACTGCTCCCTTCTCCTTGCTGCCTGTAGAACTAGTAGAAGCCTCATGCCTGCTTGTTGTAGCAAAGAGGCTGCATCTCAGTTTGCAGGGGGGAAACTTACAGCTCTCTCTCTGCCTCCTCTTCTGCCCCTCTCTGAAGGCTTGCCAGCTGCCTTTCCAGCGTGCTTCATGGTATGTTACATAGTGTTTTGTCTTTGCCTTGGTGTGCTGGAAAATCTGTGTTTTCTTCTGTAATGTTATCTGATTTATGTAATACATACAATTATTTTGTTTACATATATGTGTATTTATGTAATGTATGTATATATGTATTTATGCAATACATATATTTACATATTTTATATTATTTGTGTGTTCCTCTATACATTTTATATTATAATATGCAATATAATTATGCTGTGCTTCCCTGCACAGTAAATGGAATGCACACCGTGAGAGAGAACACAGATTTGAAAAGAATCAAAATAGACTAACAAAAGAAAAAGAAGAGTTTTGGGGGAAGAATAAATTGAAAGGAATCAATAAATATAATAATAAAATAAATGGGTATAGGAAGCAAAAGGTATTGATGAATCCCCACTTGCTAGGCTAGCAAGTAGGAAATTAATGATAGCCTTTGTTGTCCGACGCTGCTGGAAGACAGTTCAGTAACTGACCCCAAGGCAGAAAGTAGCTCAGTTCAAACAGTGCTGCTTTTTATGCTGTTTTTCCATCCATCCCCCAGAGCACTGGGATTGGAAAGGACCTCAGGGAAGGATCACAGTCACTGGCCATCTACACAATCAGTATGAGAGCGCTCCTTCCCACCTCTTCCTCGCCTTACTTTCTGTTTCCCTGCAGGCAAGCCCAGCTTCAGCTTCAAACTCGAAACTTTCAAAATGTTTCAACTGCCCTCCTTTCATTTTGATTTTGCTGTTCTGAGCTCGAAACAAGTTGAAACGGCATCAAAACAAAACAGCTGGTGAAATTTTTCACAGCTCTAACAGCTACTACTTGCTGCTCTTCCTAGCCATGGGTTTCCTGTACTCCTCCACTTTCCAAGTAACAGGGGCAGGGGTTCCCTTTACAGAAACAGTTTATGAGAAAAGGTGGGAACAGTTGTGTTTGTTTAGTGTGGAGAAGAGAAGACTGAGACAGGGTTTGATAACTGTCAAATACCTAAAGGGTGCTATATCGAGGCTAGTGAAAGACTTTTTATGTGGCTGCTGGGGATGAGAAAGAACAGTGCTCAACTGCAGAGGAAATTGTTGTTAGGAGAAACTCTCTGACTATCAGGGCAGTTAAACATTGGAACAGGTTACCTAGAAAGGAACTGTGAAATTGTCACTGTAGAATCTCTATCCTTGGACATTTTTAAGAAACAAAACGCTTGGTTGGTTTATACAGGGATGATCTAGCCCAGAACAGAGTTGGACTAGATGACCTCCTGAGGTTCCTTGCAGTCATATTTTTCTGTGGTTCTGTTTCATACCTTATTTACTTGAATCCAAGACAAGGAGCTCCCCCCCCCCCCCCATCAATGGGAAGAACCCATTTTATGGTAGATTTCTGTGGATCTTATTTCTTCCCCATGTTTTTAACACTCTAAAACGGAAAATACAATTAAAGAGTATTGGGTTTTGCTGTCTCTGCACAACTGGCTAATTGAGTAGGAAGGAGGGAATAGAACTGGAAGCAATAGTTTGTTACCCATCAAAATTCATGCACTGGAGATAGTAAAATTCGTGGGATACAATTTCCCAAAAGGCCTGTGTTAGGCTTGTAAGTCTTTCCAGCTTTTTTGAAAACTCTCACAAACTACTACACATTAATGTATTACTCTGCTTGGAATACACTACTGGAGAGATGTCCAGAGGCATATATACAAGTTAAAGGTCCACTCCCTATGTATTTTCAATCAGGGATGGGTGTCTGACTGTCTTTTCCGTCTTTGAAACCCCTCCCCCCTCCCTGTCAAATACACCACAGGTGAAAACCTTGCTATGTGTACTCTGTTGTAGTGCAGGCAGGAAAACAGGTGAAAATGTACAGATGCACAGCTAAGGAGGTCTGACCCTGCTAATTAGAGGTGTTAATGCAAAAGAATGGGTGTAGAAACATGAAA
>NW_017729034.1:59609463-59636927 GCF_001723915.1 Gavialis gangeticus
GAGGTGTTAATGCAAAAGAATGGGTGTAGAAACATGAAAAATGACTTCTGTGATCCAAGAGGAAAGTTATAAAACACATAAACAATGGAGAAGTAGAAGAACAGGAGGTCCAGAGTGAAGGAGCAAAGGAATGAAAGGAATAAACCTAAGCTAGTATGTTTTTACAAGGCAGCAGTTGTTTCCATTGGTAAAAAGAAAAAGGCTGTTCTTTGTTGGTAAATGGTTGTGAGATGAATGATGTTTCCTCTTTATGCTAATTATAATTCCTTTCTATCATCATGTAATGATGGAAACTTGCTTTTTTAGAAATTACTGAAAGTCTGCATTTAATCTTCTACCCTTGCATGTATTTTGTCAGATGTAGGAATATCTAAATAAGAGTAACTATTGACAAATTTAATTTGAAAACCTTATTTAAATCATTTCAGTTGTTAAATACATTTAAGAAATACACTGGGATGGCTGGGTTTTTGTTAAACTTTTTCATGTGAGTTTTTCATTTTTGTTTGGTTCCTTCCTGAGTTGCAACTGCAACTAGTAAGACTTAGATTAGCAATGAAAAATAAATTTCTAATGATGAGGATGGTTAAGTACTAGAACAGATTATCTAGAGAAAGTTGTGGAATTGCTACCATGAAAGTTTAAGTGCAGGTTAGACAAACATTTATCTTGGGTCAAAGCAAAAGGTTGGACTAGACAATTTTGAGACTTCCAGGTCTGACTGCCTGTGATTCTAGGATTCATTCCATCATTGCTCAGTTTATCATCTATGATAATGACACTGATCTTCATTGTAGTGTGCTTTTGAGATCTATTGAAACAGAGAAATAGAAGTATTGTTTGCTACAATACTTCAGATTAGGGTATTTGTTTTAGACAGGCAGCATTTTGTTTTCAGAGTAGTTGTAGCTCTCTATGTCTGATTGATAGGTGATTTAAGTTGAGATTTGTGCCCGCATGATTCCTGTGATAATTCTGTATCTGCTGTCTTGGTACTTGAAAAAAAATTATGAAAAGAAGCAGTCCAAGGTTTTTAGGAAAAAAATACCTAAAATTAAGTTCTTTGGTCATATTTAGATACTTAAAGTGCTGAGTACACAGCAGCTTGTATTAAGCTCTTTTCAAGTTACCTCTGTACCTGTGATTTTTGTTTTTGTAATTTTTCTGCTGGCCGTAACGTAAGTTCAGTGGTGAGTGGGCTTGAGGTTATTGCATTTGTCTGTCTCAGAGGTACCAAAATCTCCCAGCTCCCCAGGCCAGATCTGGAAAGCAGTGCTCCTTGTGGGCTGGATGTGGGCATGATTGTGGCAACAGGGCAAACAGTGACCACAGGGGTTAACTCGGTCATCGCTTTCCTTCCACTGGTGACATGTGTCCCTAATGGGACTTCGTGCCCCAGATTTTGTCAGTGGGTCCTACCCTTGAATTCCTGGCCCCTCTGGGAACTATTTGGCCACACAACAGTTCTGCTGGCCAGACCTGGCCCATGGGCCTTTGACACTTCTGGTCCACCTTATATCGAAGTTGACAAAGAAAAGATGACTGTAGAAATATTTTTGTAATGATGTTCTGAGACTTTCGTCTACTTAAGAGGCTTATCCTTCTGAAGTCCTTCCTAACAAGTTGCTAAACTGTTTTGAATTATTTTTATCTTCAGAGTGGACTCTTATTTCTTTAGAAAGTCCACCTTGCTCTTTCCTAATGGTTTGTTTCTCTTGGCCAAATTTCAGTAAGCTGTCTTCACTGTGTCTGAATGAGTATCTGCATTTCATACAAGAAGTATTGCAATTAGAAGGTCCCATCAGACTTCAAAGCAGTGTCACCCAGTGTTAAATTTTGATAAGAAAACAGGTAGTTGACAGCTTACTTATTTTGCTAGATTAGATCAAGGTCATGCAAACTGATTTTTACAAATTGCCAAAGAATGATATGGTTTGTACCAGCCAGAAAAGTATCTACCACCTTATTAAAAAATGTGGTCAAGGAAATTAATGGAATATCAAACCCACATACCACAAGTGATACATGTACCACAACTTGAGAATATCTGCATTAAAGAAATGCATGTGATATAAAGATGGCAGTTTAAGTTCAACCTATATGTAATCAAAGCATTAGTTATGAGAGTACTTTATGTCTGCAGAACAAATTATGCAAACAGGAATTAAGTAGCCTAAACCACAAATATTTTATAAGAGTGTTCAGTAGTCAGGTATTAACCACAGTTGATTTATCCTTGGAGAAATAACAAAAGTTCTGTTGTCTTTGATATGATCTTTATTTCCCAAAATTGTTAGGCTGTTAGCTGGGAAATGTAAATGTTTCACAAGCTAGAAAACAGAGCATGAAATTAAGGAGAAGGCCTGCTGTGCAGTGAGAGGGCAGTAAACTTTTTTTTCTTTAACCAAAAAGCAAAAAAATGTAGTGGGATGACAATTAGTCTGTTCCAGCAAGAAACATGGTAAACATTTATCCCCTCTTATCCACTTTTTTGTTGGTAAATTAATAACTCAAAATATTGTTAATATTGAAAGTATCTGTTAAATAAAAGTTTAGATTTTTTTCATTGCTATTTACAAATTCTTGATAGCTAGAAAGCCAAATTAATTACCTATCAGAAGTAGGAGAGACATCCAATATTAGATTTCCAATTATGTGTGTGAAGGGCCAGTCAGAAAAAGCTGCTTGATGGAGTGAATCCTCAGAAACTTCATTGCAATTTGAAGAGCATTTGTGATGTAAAAAATAAAACTAACAGCTCCTCAGGGGGTTTTTTGTCCATGAAGCTTTTTGAGATAGGATTGGAGAAGTGTTCATAGATCAAACATGACTCTTGCAAACAAATGTTCCTTCATGGAGAGACGATCTCTACCACCTTTAAGTGAATACCAACCAAGGGGACTGCGTAGTCAGTTTATATCCTGCACACATACTTGATCACAGGTAACCTGTTTGAACAGTTAAACCAATAACAAGTTGTGGACAAATAGAATCATAATTGCAGGAGATGGCTTGTCTAGTCTCCTTGGTCTTTTTCCTTTGTTTCCTATGCCAAAGTGAAAGCATTGGTAGTTCTTTTAGAAAAAAAACTGAAGAGCTTATTCTTTGTGTAAGGTCTAATTGGTGAGGTGGTGAGTACCCTTTTAATTAAATGGGAAGCTGAGGATGCTTAACATCTTTCAGGAGGCAGCAAAGAGCAGATGACAAAAGGCTAAATTCTAGTTCACCTTACTGTGTCTACACAATACTTACTTGACTAAAAGTAGCCACATTTGGTCCCTTTTTGGCACTTAGGCAAATTTTAGATTCTCTTTTCACCTGCACAGCCACACTTGCCCTCCTGGGCATGCTCAGAAATCTCTGATAATGCCAGATATGCTCTGCTGTAGTATAGGATTGTTTAGATAGTCATATAACTCTAAGTTCCTGAAAATGTGGTTGGAAGAATAATCCTAATGTAGGACTGTAATGGGGTGGCATCCTAGGGGTTGCTGTGATCTTCCCTAGCGCCCCCTTACCATGCCAAGTTAGCTACAAGGACACCCTTGATTCTCACCTGCCACATCTTTGATTTTATATATATAATAGGGAGGCTGCCTTTCTATAATGGGTGCTTTGGGGCACCCTAGCCTTATGGGCTATGCGTGGCTCCAGCCATCCCTTTACCACACCCCAAGCCTCGCAGACAGAACTGACGTTGTTCAGTCTTGTGCTACCCCTCTCTGGGGCTCCTTGCTGCCATGGGTCCCCTATGAGGCCTCCTCCAACCCCTAATAGCCTCACACAAACCTCAAGTCTAAACTACAAACAAAACATAAGCCCCTGGGCTATAACATAAATTCTAGCCACTTAGCTGAAGCATCATTCAAGTCGCCCTAAGGGTGCTGTATCTTTCCCCCCGCATCATGCTGCTCATGCAATCCAGCCTCTTCTCTTTACTCACATAGGCAGAGCTCCTTCCACCTTAGCAGCCAGCAGCAAACTCCCTCCCTGTCCTCAGGCTTGTGACATATAGGAACCAGGCCCTGCCCCTTCTGGTCAGCTGACCAGGTGCAGGTGCAGCCACTTCCCTTATTAACCGGTTGTCCTGGCAACCTGCACCTGGGTCTTTATCTCTGCTCTCCAGGTAGCAGGCACCTTAGTGCCCTGTTACAAGGACCCTCCCACCTTTTAGTCTAATACCCTTGAGAAGGGTTGTCAAATTCACCCAGTGCTGGATCTAGACCTCAGGCATCTCCTCCCAGGCTGGATTTGTGGGACTGCATTTGCGTGGTGGCATGGGTCCTGGGGTGTATGGCTGTGTAGAACTGTATTCATGCAGTGTAGAGCTGGGGAATTGCATCCATATGCCCCCAGCTCCATACCACTGCCTGGTGGCATGGAGCTGTGGCTGGTTGGCAGTGTCAGTCATCCAGCAGTGTGGAGTTGAGGGCTCTGGTAGGTTACAGGACTATCATTGGGCTGAATGCAGTGGTTCTGTTTGACTTCTGTGGTCTAGAACATTTGGCAATGCAGTGGGAGACCTAGGTCTTAGGGCCTCCTCTCATCTCCTGCTTCCCAGCAAAGTTCTCCAGCAGCCAAGCCATGGGTCAGATATTGCTAAAAGCACTCTCCAGTCCTCCTCTTGAACTGTCCCACTGGGACTGGAAGGAAAACAAACCAGAGAAAAAAGTGTTCAGCAAAATGAATGTTATCCTGGAAGGGAGGGGACCCTGGTCTCAGCTGCTACTCCTACTGGCTTTTTTGTACCTTGCATTCAGAGAAGCAGTGGGATAGCTCCTCACACACTGAGAATAGAGGCCCGGGCTGGAAACCAGGGTCTGTTCCCTTCCAGAGCTGTGCCTGTTTCACTGAAACACACTGCTAGGGTGATCACCCTTCCCTAATTTGGTGGGACAGTCCCAAAATGTAAAGATCAAGTCCCTGTCCTGGGCTGAATGACTCTAGGACGGCATATGTCCTGGATTCCCCTGGACACAGTTAACTGTTGTCCCAGTATCATGTGCATGGATCTGGGTTTTCTGTTCACCATGGAAAAATGCAGGAAAACACAGGCTTCCTCTTGCAGGCTGGCAGAGTTCTAGACTGCAAAGGGCTGAGGGGGAGTGGGATGCAGGGGGCGCTATGTGCATGGGTGCATGCACACACAGGGGGCTGGGAATATAGCCAGGCAGTGGTGGAGAGCATCTCTCCCACCTGCCTGCAGGTAAGTTTATGGGGAGGAGAGAAGGCATGGGGGGCAGATTGAGGGCTGGAGGGAGGGAGGGAGGGAGGGAGTCGGGCAAGATTGGCAGCTGGGTGCACTGTGCAGCTTGTCTGGAGGGCAGTGGCAGAGCTGACTACACACTCTCCCAGGGAGGGGAGAATTGGGTGGTGGGGGGGGCATGTGTCCCTCCAGATTTGTGTATGGGGCAGGAGGGGCAGATGCGGGCTGCCCACTGCAGGCTCGGGGCTCCCCACCCTGCTTCCCTCCCCCCTGGGCGGGACCCAGCACAGGAGGGCAGAGCAGAGCTGAGAGTTTTGGTGCTGCTGCCACTGGGAGCCCCACCATACCAGCCACACTGCCATGGCAAGGGGTCCTCTGCCTGCCCAGGGGGATGGCAAGGGCAGCGGCAGCAGCATGTAGTTGTGCCCCCCGCTGGTGCTGGTCAAGTAGAGAGCACCTCACGATGGCGGCACAGCTGGTGTGGGTCTCCGGGGGGGGGGCTCAGGCATATGCCCTGCTTTTCCATTTTCAAAAGGTCACCCTACACACTCCCTTCTGGCTTGCAGTGCTCCTGGCCCTATAGATCTTCCTCATTTTCCTCCTTTGGTTTCAAACAGATACTCATTGTGTCTTTTTTCCCCCTCTGACTACATTTAGGGAGCATATACAGAATTGTACATGTACTTGGGCAGTCAGGACATGGTTTCAATCCTCCAAATCAAGAATAAAGTTTTAACCCTCTTTTGCACTCTCTCTCTTAAAAGCACAGGATTAAACAGGTGTGACAACAGGAATAAATAGGGAACATTTTAAGTACATTTTTTAGCATGCAAGTTAAGCACTTACCTCTTCAGTCCCTTTTTGGTTTTATTCCTTATTAATAAGTTGGACCAACTTTATAACAACATAAAAGAGCTGACACTACTAATAGAGTTTCCCCATGCTCCTCTGTTCATATTGGCACTATTTATGTTGTGCAATATCCAGGTCTTGGATTTTGATCTAACCAAATACTTTATTGCACGTGTGATTTTAAGACAGTGAGCAGTTGTCCCACTGAAGTCAGAAGGAATGCTTATATATTTAAATTTATAGGTGTGCTTTAGGATCTTATTGATTTGGAGACTATTAATCATGTAGTACCAGTTATACCCTGAATAGAAGAAACACATGAAAATCTTAGCTGAATATAGATTATAATAATATGCCCAAATGGAGTGTTTCCAGTAAATATAAAAGTAGGTCATTTTAATTGCTCCTATATGCAGTAACCCATGTAGACATATTAGTCATATTTCAGTTAGTAATCGCACTATTCTAACATCCAAGTGCTTTGTGTGTGAAATGATCTTTGTAGTTTAGATCATTTGCAGTTTAGTCTGCAAAACTGCATCATTTGTGGTTTTAGATCTTTGCAGTTTAGTCTGCATCCTTAGACTTGTTCAGGCAGGATTTTTGTTTATTTTTATCTGCTGGACGACAAAACGCTATGCTTTTTGTTTCAAAACTTAAATGTTTCCATTTCTAAAGCATTAAATGAAAAAGGAATATAACATTCTATGTTAGCTTTAAAAACAGCCTGATTCACAAAATATTATAGCTTTTGCTTTATGAGGGTTTCCATCTTTAGACTTTCATCCTCTTTTCTCTGCAGACCCAGGTGGTTTCTTTCATAGAAACCATTTATAAGTACCCTAGGTTTCTTTGATTAGATACAGATGCTTATCTTTAGTGTTTTTTTTATAAAAGAGATTTCATGTAGTACAAATTATTTTTGTATACATAGCATATGAAAATGTAAGAGTTTATTCAGACATGGTAGCATCCATATATAATACAGAACATATAGGCAAACAGATGGATATCGTAGATCAGTCTCAGGTATACTAGAACTTTAGTGAAATGGTTCAGAAAGGTAGAAGTTGTATTTAAAGGAATTGGAGGAAGCAAAATAGCTCATAAAGAAAAGAGAGGATTTAAAATCAGATATGGAGATGGTCTGCTTGATAGTCCAGTGTCTGGTGCACTGTGAAGTCAGTGAAAACATTGTTGAATTATTACAGAAGATGTAAGGCAGTAAAAATAAACCAATTATACATGTACAAAAATGGAAAAAAAAGTTTATTAAACTGTCTAAAGAGTAGGAGGAGATAAAACTAGAAAAAAGGACAAACAGTAGATTTTAAAGGCTTTTAAAAAGAGTAGAAGGGACATTTTATAATGAGTACTGAAACCAGCAGGAAGTTGGTAAAAATTTCTGAAGACTGGGTTTCAGGAAAGGGTGCAATTAAATTTTTCTGTTTCCAGGTGTCAGTTTAGAGAGACTACTGCATTTTGGACACATTGCCATTTGGAGACATGCAGTAGTAATAAATAACATGTTGCAAAACCCAAGGCAGAAGTGTTGGCTCCGTATTCGAGTACACTTCTGTAATGGTTGTGAAATCAGTATCTCAGTGCACTCTGGGGCATCCTAGGAAATAAAAATAAGGTAACGAGGGCTATTCTAGTCTGTTTTAAGGTTGGGGGGCCATCTTGCTCTTGCTGTTTGGGGCATTCAGCTTATATTTCTAAAGTTAAGAGTTATTGTAACTCCATTTGCAGGTCATTTTTATGGTGATGCAGAATATTCATTGACTAAATTCTGGAGTATTTCCTACTTATACACCAGTTCTTGTAAAGAGTAGAAGATTCCTGGCAGTCAAGCAGTGATTACGGGAAATGACCCTAAGGTTTCTGTGATGTATCCAGGCAAATCAAGAATGTGTATTGGAGGTGGGGGAACATGGGGGAGGGGGGCAGGATACAACTGTTTCATTTTAATTCCCTGGAGATGGAGGAGACAGAGCCAGCAAGAAAGTTAAGGTTTGCCAATACTGCTGGTAGCAAATCAAGGAGTTAAAGATAGATAGATTGTTTAATTATTTAAAGATATGAAGCCAAATTCACTTATGGAATTAATCAAGTCTATGGAAATTATACCCTCTTATGCCAGGGCTGAATTTGGTTCATTGTTTTGTGGTATATAGTCCATTATATAATCTGTATTATGTGTTTTAAATCTGTAGAGCTGATGAACTCCATAATATTTTACTACTTTTTCTTCTCTTTTTGCAATCTTTTGTAAGTTCTGTTTTTAATTCCCAACAAAAACAAATCTTAATATTGAAATCTGCTAAAATATCTCCTGCTTTTAAAAATGTGAATAAATTTAGTTAGTTTAATTTGAACATGTTTAGATTATGGAGGTTAGTCTTGCATAGATTATAAATTTACTGGTGACTTATAACTCCCAAGTGAGGTCAAAATGCCATCTTATATTTACAGAACTGACTCATGTAGTGTTTGAGACGGAAGGTAAAATTTTCAAGCCCAGGGCTTGGCAGTATGATACTTCCTTGTAGTAAACAGATTGATGCTAATACCTAGAGCTCTTTTTCCCTTAATACTTTTAAAATTTTGACAGAGGGCATAAACTATAGTTTGAACCTCCCTAGAAGGCAGGTGTTCAAACATTCTCACTGTCAGCAGGTGAGAACACTGAAAGTGCTTTGCAGTTGCTAGAGCTAATTAGGGGTTCTCTAATAGCTACATGCTTATTATATTGTCTTCTCTCTCATGATCTATTGCTAAGGAACCACAAGTGTTCCCTTGGGTTAGGTACAAACAGTCAAAAAGCCCAAGGCTGAATCAATTCAGTCTTTGTAGGTTAGTCTGAGCTGCAGAGATTAAGTTGAAACAAGAAAGTCAACAGACATTTGCCTTTGATTCAGGAAATGCAGTCACATGCCTACAGTGGCTCAGGCCAGAAGCTGGGGAGAGCTAGAGCACAGCTCTCTGGCTGTGCGTTCACTTTCTCTTCCTGCTGCCCCCAGTTCTCTGGGATTTGCAGTCCAGAATTACAGCAGCAGGACTCTGCAGAGTTGCTCACCACTTTCTCTTCCTGCTTCCAGGTGCCTCTGGGATTTGTAGTCCACAGGTGCAGTGAGCAGTAACTTTGAGCTGGGGAAGGGGTGTTTAACCCCCTCCCTGGCCCCAAATGCCAGCTGGGATTTGCCTGTGGGGGGCAGTTCCCCCCCTTGCAGATTGGGCTGCATCCCCAGCTGGGCTAACCCCCTCCCCCCTTTATTAGCCAGCTTTCACTGCCCCAACTAAGGAGAAGAGGGGTGGGGCAAGAGTTGCTCCAAGGAACAAGCAGCCTAGCCTAGCCTAGCCTACTGGGAGATTGTGATTTAACTTGAACCAGGAAGGGGCCTGCGGTAGAAGTTTCATAAATTGGTTTGACCCAAATCAGTTAAGTCTGATATTACATTCAACCAAGTTAATCTTAAACTAGTTTTAGCCATTTTGAAACTGGTTTATGTGCACTGAGCTTCTGTTCTGTTACAGGTTTAAACCAGTTTCTGATCACTTAAATTGGTTTATGTGTAATTTCTGTCCCTAGCTTTGATGACATTACTAAGTTTCTGTCCTTAAGATACCAGTTGCTATCAATAGGTGTAACTGTCTTTCCCTGCTCTCAGCTTCATTATTAGAGGCTGTTAGTCAGGCTGCAGTGGTACCCATTTTCTGCAGACCATGTAAGGACTGCAGTGTAGAGTTGCTCATAGCAGATACTTTCCTCTAGAAATATATGTACATTTAGGGAAGAGCACAGTACTGGAAGAGGGTTTGGAGGGAGTGGTTCTTAAATCATCATGTGAAAAACCATAAGAGTACGTGTGGCAGACCTGTTGTGAATAGGTCCATGATGTTCCTACAGAGTGAATGCTGTATATGTAATCAAGTTTCATGTACAAATTTGAGCTATTTTAAATATATGTATTTGTAGATTTTGTTTGAGTGGATTCAGTTTTTCAATACTTGAAGTTCTGTTATATAACAGTAATTTCTAATGTTACAGGGATCAGCTTTTAGCACTCAGCAGCCTGAAGCTTATAATCTCTTCATGACCACAGCAATTGGTGATGGTATTAAACTGTGGGACCTAAGAACATTAAGGTAAGGCCAGATGCACTGTTTGACCTTCGAAATAAAAAGTACTCCTATTCAGACTCTCTGTAGTTGCTGGGGCAATTGAAATTAAATTAACTAGCATATGTAAAATGTTTTTTGAGGAGATAAGACAATATATGTATGTGCTAATTCTTATCAGTAAAAGAGGTACTATGCAGTAACTATACAGGCAGTCCTCAGACTTATGACACCAATTGGTTCCTGAAAATCACATCTTAAGTAGAAACATTACAACTTGGAACCAATTTTCTCATAAGAAACAATGTTATAAATGGGGGATTGGTTCCTGAACCAAGGCCCGATACCCTATGTTCACTAAAAATACCCCAGAATTTTGTACTAGATCAATTATGGATGATTAATATAGCTACATTAATGCAGTTCTATTGTAAATAACAATCATATTGATTTGGAAGGACTTCTTTGAGGTGACTTTGCTGGACTTCTTGAAAGACTCTTGGTTGGACTTTTGGAAGGGTCCTTGGCTGGAGTCTTCTCAGGAGTCTTGACTGCAGGTTTTTCTGGAGTCTTGTCTGCTTCCTTGGATACTTTCTTTAACAAAGTTTGGACAGATGTTCTCCAGGGAGATGAGCGATGCAGCGAACTTGTTTGCTGCCATGGCATGGCATCAGATCAAGCATTGTAAAATCGAAACTGACGTCATAAAGTTGAAACGGTGTCAATGTATAAACGTTGTAAGTGTGAAACATTGTAACTCAAAACGTTGTAAGTTGAGGACTGCCTGTACGTACCTAGGCAGCATGTTTTTGTTTTTTTTTTAAATTATGCAAAACCCCATACCTTCTTCCATGCCAAAAGTATTTTTTGACTAAAGTCAAACTCAGTGGGAGGATAAAAAAGTTGTATAAAAATGGTGTTATGGAGCATGAAAGCAGGTCTACTTGGTTTTTTGTTGTAGCTGTGCTGGTCTAAGGACATAGGCAGGCAAGGTTCTTTGAGTAGATGTGATATCTTTTATTAGACTGAGTGGTTGGAAAAAAGGTCTTAGCAAGCTTTCGGCCGCAAACACCCTTCATCTGGTATAGGAAGTCTGCTGTTCTGAGATTCTAAGGAAGCAAGTCTACAGTATTTAGATTCTTTATTTTTTTTGGGTTAATCTCGGTTTGAGAATGTTGACAGCTTACATAAAGCAAGAGCTGCATTTTAACTTTTGACTGGTCAGGAAAAAAACACTAAAGGAGAAGCTAATAAACAGTCAGCAGTTGTCAACCATTGCTTCATGTTTACTACTTATTCTACCTGTAAAAGGATGTACTGTACTGACCCATAATAGAGTTTTCTAAACCACATACTTGCTATAACAGATCTAAAATGTCATTCAGTATTTAAAGTAGAAAAACAGTTTTTAGGTAAGTAAATTATTATAAATCATGTATAAAGTACCATAAATATATATGGTGCTTTATGACACCCAGAATAAAACACTACCCCTCTTCTAAGAGGATATACTCTAACATTATAACAGAAAATCTAACAGAAGGAGGGAAGAAAGGGCAAAGGGTGACAGCTGTTTAGGAAAGAGAAGATTTGGGAAGATGTTTATTGAGGAAGCAAACATAGGGAATCTTTTTTTAAAGTAAAGATTTACTGAGAACTGGTTTGAAAGCCTGAGGTGCTTTAGCTTTAATTTTTATTTTTGGGCTTCTTTGTGTATACTTTTTTATTAAATGTAATATGTTATGGTTTGGCCATTAGTTCCTTTTTCTTTTTGATTAGGAAACACTTGATGTTGTTTTCACTTTTTTGTAAAACTGCGTTAAGCCTAGAGGGAGGCATATAATTTCTTGCCAAAATATGGTACTTTATTACCTGCCCCAAACATCAAAAAAACAAAGAAACTGGAGACTTCTGGGGTTTGAATCTATTATGTTCTTATGTTTTTGCAATAAGGTGATCCAACTGCTATTCTAGAAGAGTAATGAGACAATTGAGAACTTCTCACAGATCACTTATCTGACTCTTCCTTTAAATATTAACATGAGCAGAGCAGGTGAATGGTAAAGTAGTTGAAAGTGTAAAATCTGGGTAATCAATTAAATGCATATGTCTTGGGGAAGAAGAATAATTTATTTATGTGCTTGCTTCTTATTTAGCTTGGCAGGGTTAGTGCATTTTAATGTCTATTTCATTCAGATGGCTAAATTAAATTAAAGCAGGCCCTTGTAGCCTATATTTAAAGTGTGTATATTTATATGTGTGTATGTATGTGTCTATATAGAAATATGTGATTCAGTAACCTGGTAGTGGTCACTGCTAGTGACCATTGTAGTAAAAATTTAAAAAATGGTCTGTGAATCCCTGTCTTTTCACTAGTTGATGACTCTCCAAAAAGTTATCCTGGCTCTGCCCAAAGGTAGAATTTACTTAATATATTTTCGAGTCCCCACAAGGAAGAAAATAGTTCACTCTTTCCTAATCTGTCCACCAGGTGTTTTTCACATACTTAATTTGAAAAATGGCTGAGTGTGGAAAGTTCTGATTTAGCTTGGAAAAAGTCTATATTCAAGTGTTGGAGTACTGAAGTGCTACACAGTTGGAAAATTTGTGGTTTTGTGTTCATAAAGCCCATCCAGTACAATCCAGTCTACTTTTTTGCATTGTCAGGTACTTCAGTTATTGCCAACCAATCCTATCCTGGACCAGTTCCTTTAATTTGTTCATCTTGTTGATCTGTAAAGTTACTGCTTCAGGCATTATCATGCTGGGCCCTCTGGGTCAACTTCTCTGTTTTGCTTTGGGGTTTTTCAAAACAGGGATTTTTTTAAGGGACCCTGTTGTCTGAAATTTTCAAAACATGGCTAAGGTAAGTCTGCCTTCTCATTTGTACTGTTTATGCAGCTGTGGGTAACTGTCTTCACCAAGATCTCAATATTTTTTATTTTGTCAGACCATTTTGCTTTGAATATCTGGTTTTCAGCATTCACCCTGAAAACTTTAACCTCTGTTTAAGAGACTTGTTGACCTTCCATGACTCTGACCCATGCTGGAAAATGTTTAGTATGCATTGCTTCTAAAAATTTGTATCTGAATGTGAATACTGATGGTTATTGGACTTCATTACTGAGACAAACTTCCAAAAAGCAGTGTTTGCCTTAACAACTTGAGTCATTATGTTATAAATTCATTTTCCAGATTTAGGAAAGATCCTGTCCTGTTAAGGAAACTTACCAAGAGTTCTCAAGGCTTCTCTTTCTTGAGTGATGGAATTGTGAAAAGTTTACATTTGTTTTTGCAAACTTTATTGTTTGACTCACTGACTATAATACCTAAATGTCTTTCAGTTCAGATTAAATTATTGGTCATTTGCTTCCTTTTATTTGTCAGTGTATTCAGGAGACAAATATCATCAGCAAAATACTGCTGTACAAGCATGGTGGCTGTTCATAGAGTTCCAGTATCCACATTAGAGTTCTGTATCATGACAAAAGTCAGTGCCACACCAAACACCTCAGGGGAAAGAGGGAACAGCCTCTCTAATTCCAATGGTAATATTGAACGTCTCAAGGATTTCAGTATTGAAATGATGGAGAGGCATGTGTGCTACCAGTGACCTTGAGAATGGTGTCATCTGGAGTTTTGTATGCCTAGTAGGGGTCATCTATGGTGGCAAGGTCAGGAGCAAGGTTTCTAGACTAATAGTGATCCAAAACCAAAAATTACTACCAGTGGAGCAGGTGCATGAAGAAGGAATACTTTCAATGGCTGCAAAGGTGGATGAAGTCTGCAGTGGAACAGAAACCTCCAGTTGTCTAGGTTTTTCCTTGCCGTCAGATTAAGGTTTACTTCCCACAAAGTTTCATGCCAATGCTGATGCACAGTGACATCCTTATGTTAAACAAAAACATGTGCAGGAATCTTCCATCAACAGCAAGCCTTATGGTGATGGGTAAGTGGCAACAGGGGCAGATTATCAAAAGCTCCTAGTCAAGGACCTACATGGAGGCGATGATTGTGTGATGATCATTTTGTACTTAGAATTGAGACAAGTATGCAATTCAGCAGCTGCTGTCATGACTTAGTAGGTCTACTTAGGATCTGCTCTGCTTACCCCATACATGGGGGGAGGGGCTAGAAAAGGTGTTGTAAACATAATGTGTCCCATTTCATTTGACTTGAACTGTATATATTGGGATCTATCTACAGTCTAAATCATATATAATGAAGTTTGACACCTGAAATGTCTGTACCCCAGTGGACAACCCTAACAGTGCCAGATGAAAGCAATCCATAGTATTGGTTTTGCTATCAAGACCAAGATTGTTACTCAGATGCCAGAATGGCTGGTTGGCATCGAGCCTCTCATGACCCTTTGTCTTCTGCTAATCAACAAACAACAGTCAACAGTGCATATGTTCCGACTCCTGATGCAGATGATGAAACACAGGAAGAATTATATTCTAAACTTAGCCAAATCCTATCACCTGTCACCAAACAGAAAAGATAATTCTTCTTGGTGATTTTTAGTGCTAGAGTGGGCAGAGATTCTGAGCTATAGAAAAGGTAGAGAAAGTCAATAGAGCTCTTTACATGGCCTTCATTGACCTGACTAATTCAATCAACAGAGAGGCCCAATGATCAGACTTCTTCATGATGACATGACAACAACTCTCCTAAGCAATGGCTTGGAAAAGAACCCCTTCACCATTATAACTGGAGTCAAGCAAGGATGCATGAACGCAGCAACACTCTTTATCGTCTGTTTCACAGCTATTCTGCATCTCGTGGACAAGTCCTGGGGCCAGTTTTGTTCAATATCTTCATTAATGATCTTGAAGATGAGATGGAGTGCTCCCTCAGCAAGTTTGTAGATTACACCAATCTGGGGCGAGTAGTAAATATTCTGGAAGGTAGGGCTAGGTTTCAGAATGACCTAGATGAATTGGAGTATTGGGCCAAAAGAAATCTCATGAAGTTCAATAAGGATAAGTGCAAAGTCCTGCACTTAAGATGGAAGAATCCCTTGACTGCTACAGATTTGGTACCAAATGGCTTAGCAGCAGCTCTGCAGAAAAGGATGTGGGAGTTATAGAATGAGTCAACAATGTGCTTTGGTTGTGAAGAGGGCTGACAGCATACTGGGCTGCATTAGTAGGAACAGAGCCGTTGCTTGGGGGAGGCAAGTTGGGGCGACCACCCTGGGCCCCATGCTTTGAGGGGCCCTGTGGATAGTGCCACACCGGCCCTGCAAGCTGCTCCATGTGCCAGCCACTCACCACCCCCCCTGCACAGCCCCATACAACCTGATGTGCTCTGGGCCCTGCACACCTCTAGGTCAGCTCTGAGTAGGAGTGTTGCCAGCAGATCAAGGGAAGTAATTATTCCTCTCTCTTTGGTACTGGTGAAGCCACATCTGGAGTATTGTGTCCAGTTTTGGGCCCCACACTACAGAAAGGATGTGGACAAATTGGAGAGAGTTCGGTGGAGGACAATGAAAATGGTTTGGGGGCTGGGGCACATGACATATGAGGAGCAGCTGAGGGAATTGGGCTTATTTAGTTTGGATGAGAGAAGAGCCAGGGGAGGGGGATTTGATAGCAGCCTTGAACTACCTGAAGAGTGGTTCCAAATAGGATGGAGCTACACCAGGGGTGGGCAAAATACAGCCTGCAAGCCAGATGTGGCCTGTGAGGCCATTCTATCCGGTCCATGGGGCCCCTAAAAAATTTAGAAAATTTGTTTTTATCTGCCCTTGTGTCCTGTCAAAAATGCCAGGAACCAAGGGCAGTAGGACCCAGGGAAAGCCTGGCAGGCTCCCACAACAGCAGGGCCCACCCGGCCCTGCCCCCCCAGCCGGAGGCCCCAGTAGGGGCTTGTGAATTGGGGCCACGTGGCTGCCCTGGAGCTGGCACCTCAGATAAGGGGGAAGGGTAGGGGGGGACCCCAGGCAGGGAAGGCGCCTGGGGAAAAGCTGAGTGCGGGGAGGGGAAAAGCGGCCCTTCGCCTGTCCCATGGCTGGCGCCCCACGATGCAGCCACTCGCAGCCCACTCGCTGATGACTCGCCTATTTACTGGAAGACTCTCATCCTCATATCGAGAAACTGCCAATGATGATTGAAACAAATCACCTAATTCACAGCTGGAGATCACAGCATATTTATCACATCTAAATAAAGGTTCTGAAAGGTTGGTTAATTTTATAGGGGAACCCACACATTTCCCTTATCTGTCACAAATGATCTCTGTCTGTGTGGCAAATCTTTCTGACGGCCACAAAATTTAGGATGCTTGTAGTTGCCAGTTGCTTGCTGCCTTGTTCACTACTGATACTAAGTGGAAAAATATGATAAAAAATGGAAAGTGACAGGGGGTGGAGGAGGGATGAGAACCAGCATGATGTTCTCAAAATTTGTTGTCACTGTACTTGTGGATTCTGTTCAGGATAATTGTGCAAAAGTGTTTCCTTCCTACTGAGAGCATTGTGATCCTATGTTTTTTACTTTTGCTCAAATCCTTCTTCTGTTACCCAGATTACAGGTAACCTTGTGGGTAGGATACTGATTAAAAAAAAGAGGCAGAAACGGGTCTACAGCCCAAACTTTTATTTGTTTGTACTTTTAAATCAGACTTTGCGATAAATGTTTGTTTTTCTATCTGGCTACTGGTGATTTTACCTATCTAAAATCCATTCAAGTGACCTGGAATGCTACTTGCACATCTAAAGTTAGCTGTGCAAATGCTGCTTACTCATCTCAAGGTAGAGTTGAATTCAGGCCATAGGTTCTGTACACTGTTTGTGATAGGCTTAGATATTTAATAGCATATTCTAAAAGCTTTATAATGATGAAAAGCATGCGTGCAGCCTGCAAGGAGTTAAGTTGAGGTCCTTGAGCTCTTGCCACTCCTCCCATTCCTTTAGCTGCAACAGCTACTGGAGTCTAAGATTTCCCTCCCTCCTCCAGCTTTTGTTGCCTGCATCCTACTCCAGGGGGTATGGCAGGGCAGCGCTGTGGCTCAGGGAATTGAGCATGAGCCTGGGGCCATGCAAGGATGTGCTTCATTGGTGAGAGGAGGGGTGGCATTGATGCAGGAGTGCAGTACATTAGGAGGTATCTGTGGGGACGTGGTGTAGTGTTGGGGGCATGATTGAATAGTGCAGCAGTAGAGAGAGTATGGGTGTGAGGTGCGCTGGTGTGGGAGGTATATGTGCAGCATGAGGTTCAGGGTTCCTATAGCTTACCTTGGTTCAGTCCACAGGTGTACGACCTCCTTTGGTATGGCCCATGGGATATTTGGCCGTCAGCCACTTAGAAATTGGACAACTCTGGTTTAACTTTTTACATGGTTTTTAACATAGTCATTAGTTTTCCATATAGCCTTCATTTTGTAACATGTTGGCTCAAAAATGAGTAAGTACTCATTTAAGATTGGGTTTTAGTTCTTTTGTTGAACACAGGTCACTATGTGCCTTTATTATTTTGAAGAGAACTATATTACATTTCTCTAAATCTTTCTTAAAAATTAAAATTTTCTCATATAGAGATCTGAGACCAACATCTAGCTCCACAGATAGTTTTGGAAAAGGAAGTTGCTGAATCTGCCTTTTAAATCACTTCTGGAACTGAAACAGACTTACGGGTCTTACAGCTTATTCGGACTGGATACATCATTCAATCCCAGACCACGGCTGTTCCTCACCAACCACTTTCAAAAGAGTTGCATGTTGAACTAGACAGTTATTACTTTAACTCAGTACAATAGAACTAGTGCCTTGAAAGTAAGAAAATAGTTTTTAATGGCCCGTTCTTCCTTATTCCATAAAAGAAAGGAAGATGGCAACCTGTAATAGATTTCTGCTATCTCGCTGTATACCTATGACTCATCACATTTCACTTGTTAACTCTTGCCTCTATCTTATTCACTCTGGATCTCTTGGATTGGTTAATTACTCTCAATTTACAGGATGCATACTTTGATTCATGATGCTGGGAAATTACTTTCACTTCAAAACACTACCCTTTGGCTTGTTAGTTGCATCAAAGTTACTTGCAAAATGGTTATGGGTAGTAGCAACTCATTTTCACTGATGCGGGTTACATTTGTACTCCACCTCAGCAACTGATTATTTCAAAGGAAGTCGGGTCTCCAAATTTCAACATTTGTAATTGTTTTCCTTGCTGATTTCTTCTCATTGAAAGTGAACTGGTTGGTGAGGAACAGGCAAGAGAGGTTCAAATTTGCTCAGGGAATTTTGTGACTTCATTGTGTTATGCATCTTCCTGGGGGAGGGAATAGCATGTAAAATCCATGCAGGTGACCTGAAATGCTACTGATTCATCAAAAATTAGCTGTGCAAATGCTGCCTACTCCTCTCAAGATGGAGCTGAATAGATTGTGCGAACTGTTTGTGATAGGGTTAGATATTTAATAGCATATCCTACAAGCTTTATAATGATGAAAAGCAGCCAGTTTATCCTATCATACGGTTACTAGATGTTCGCTGTGCAAACCCTGGCAAAGCTATCCCCGAAGAGGGCATACTTAAGGTCCTGACAGACATTACATGTACTGCATGATTAGCATGTTATGATGCCTTAAACTGAATATGGGGCATGTGTCTCAGATTAAGCATGTAACATCCAAAAGGAGCTGGATTCACCACATATTGCTACTTATCAAACCAAAAAGCCCCATAGAAACAACTGATGTTAAAGGAACACCTAGAATACATATATATATTGTGGATGTAAACTTGTACACATGTACAGTATTATCCTGTTGCCTATCACTGTTGCCTGTCACTAGGGTTTGAACACTGCAAGGTTAATAGATGGCATAGCAAAGTTCTAGGTACACTGTAGTTATTGGCGATACTTAGATTCTTAGAAGGTATATTAAGGATAGGTTTTTTGGGAGTGGCTATGGTTGTCATTGCAAATGCAATTCTGTTTGGGATGGAAATGTTTTATTGAAAAAGAAGCTCAAAATTAGACAAAGAAAAGAAAAAGGAAGTGACGCTATAGTTTTCCGTTCTTTAAGAAAAGTGGAACTAACATAGAATATATAAACTCCACAGTGGCAAAAAAGGATTAATGGGAGCCCAAGAGGTTAATTTGCTCTCCTGACTTCACCTGGAACTGTCTTGTAACTGAGTTACTGGGCATGTCTACGGTCACAGTGCACCTTCAAGATAAAGTTGCTTTTTCGGGTTCACTGTGTGGCATGCATGAGTGTTCTCCCAAAATAGGTTTAGTTTTGTGGTGTTTGGTCTCCAATTGTAGCTATTGCAAAGCTGTGTTCAGTTCTATTGTCCTCATAATTGTACTTGATATAAATGTAATTTTTTATGTACCTTTTATATTTCAGCTAAGGTTATGTTAGTAAGATGGTGATTTAAATTGGCCAACCGACAACCATTCACACTTAGGACCTCAGGAGGTCATGTAGTCCAGTGGTTCTCAAACACTTTTGTACCAGGACACATTTGTAAACCTCGATGGCCAGTCCTAACCCAGTAAATAGTTTAAGTAGAAAACAGCTCCCTGTCCCCAGGTTCCAGTCACCCAGTGTATAGGGCAGGAGGTGGGTGTGGGGCGTGGCAGGACATGTGTCCCCTCAGGGTATATGTACCCACAGCAGGCATGGGACTACAACCTTTCTGGACTGGCATAGGCAGAAGATGTCTCTCTGACCCAGTGGGAGGGAATTGGTGAGGGAGGGCAGAATGGGGCGGCAACACTCATTTCTGCCACTGCTGCCGGAAGTCTGAAGAGTAATGGATGGCGGGGGGGGGAGGTACTGCACTGCCCTTGTCTTCTCCCAGCAGCAGCTGCTTGTGCGCTAGGCTGCAGCTCTAGCCTGCCACCATGGTGTGGCGACCACTGCCACTCCCCGCAGGCCACAGTTCTACCCCAGAAAGGAGGTGGGGTGGTGGGGAATGTCACCTGTGCCCCCCCCCAACATGTCATCTGTGCTCCTCCTCTCCCTTAGTCCCATAAGCTTACTTGTGGGGAGCTCCAGGAGCTGCTCTCCATGTTCCTGGCTACCATGTGCATGTATGAATGCCCACATGTATGTGGTGCTCCCTACCTGATCACCCTCCTCCTGCTCACCCCAGCTGCAAGCAGCTGCATGCAGGCTGGAACTCTAGCAGGTGGTATTCCACGCTAACTTTCTCCATGAAGAAGGGGACTATAATTTATTTCATAACCCAAAAACAGGGGCCACTTCAGATCTGCAGAAATTCCTCACTGTAGTCCAGTGTAAGGGTAGAGAAACTGAGGTGCTGGAATAGGGAACTATCTCAGAGCAGACTCCGTTTTGATCCTTGGGGCAAGTGGCAGCATAGTGGGGAGAAACTCAGAGCTCTGGGGGGTCCCAGCTGACTAAATGCTTCTGTATCACTTTAGCGGTGTTGATGTTTTCATGCCTTGGTGGCATACTGTGCATTAATTTCAGCCGCTGTAGGAAATTCGGTGGCGTAATGCACCATAAACTACTTGGGATGCAGGTAACTAAAACTCCTTCAAGCACCGGGCTCCGTGCAGCTCGGGGGCTCTGTAGGAAGCCCTGCAGACAGACTGGCAGCAGCCCAGGAAAGCAGGCTCCGCCCAAGAAAAATGGCAAACCTGATCTCTCTTCCCCCCCCCCCCAAGCCTGCCTGCCTGAGCTGCATGGGGGCCTGATGTTTCCCTCCACAGTTGTGGTGTCCCCCGCCCCCCAGGAATGCCTGAGCTGAGTGCCTGCAGGTGGGTGCCACCTGGTGGGGATGCCAGTCCTCCTCACATCCCAGGGACGCTACACCCACTGGCAGCTCGCCCTTCCCTCCTTGCCGAGAGGCAGGTAAGTCAGCAGGGTGTGTGCATGACACAGGGGTTTAATCAGCCTTCAGTTGAAGCAGTGTTTTTTAAAACCCACCACTTCAGTTTAGGGCCCCCAGTTTGTCTACACACGCCCTAAAGGAACTGAAGAGCAGGAAGTGGTATATGGTACTGAGAAGTGGCATTGGCAGGACTGCCTCTGACTTGGACTTTTTTGTGTTGGGTTGGAATTTGGTGGACAGTTAGTATCCTGGTGAGGGTGGGATAAAGTGGGACTTAAGCAGAAAGCTCAGTCATGGAGGAAGACTGCCACATGGCCTGGAGTGTCATTTGGCATGGAATCGCCAAAATGAGGGCAAAATCCTATGGCACTACACCCACCCCTGAAGAGGGTTTGCTGGGTGATGAATCTCCCTTCTTATTTCTATCTTGTTTTGCCATCTTAAACAGTAAACTGTTGAGGACAGTGACCTTGTCTAAAGTTCCAAACATATTTTTGTTACCATGCAAGTAATAAAAAGCCCAATCAGTTTTCCTTGGTCCACTCTTGGAGATAAGAATTTGTCACGATAAACTGACTGTTTTTGATACACAGGGTTTTGTGAGCCATTATATAATGCCTGTGGCAGTCCTTTCTGCTGGAAAAGAAGCAGAAATTGGAACACTAGCAAGACCTCTGCATCTAAGAGGCAGCTGGTGTGAAACATCTGCCCCTGGTACACTGTTAAGCCTGAGGGGTTTTCAGCTTGTCTGGATTCAGGAACAAGATTTACGATGTGTTCTGATGTATAACTTAAAATAACAATTGTTTATGTGTGTGCACATGTGCATGTGGCAGAACAACATCTTAGAAGTCATTGAAAGATACCATATAATATCCTTTGAGTGCTTGTCCCTGTGTGCTTGAGGTGCAGCTGTACTTCATGCCCTTACATTGGACAGTTTTGGTTACCAAGTACCTCTGTTCCTTTCTACTTTCTCAGCTTGAGATGGAACTTTCTGTTGTCTGGGTATAGTCCTTTCTTGTTATCTCTGACAGTTTTTTGTAGGTTAGGTCTCTTTACAAATTCTCTTTTTGCTATTAGTCATTTTAGTTTCCTTTGCTGCTAGTTGGTGGTTTTCTTTTTCTTTGTTTGCTTGTACAAATAAACCCATATTTATTCAGGACCTAATTGCTGTGCCACATTCCTGATATTAAAAGAGCTTTAGTCTTTTGTTTGCAAATAACCAAACCCTTCAGTCCATTTCCTCTACTCATCATAGCCATAGTAGGTACAGTGATCTCCATCCAGATGTTCTCAAAAAGTGAATCTGTGATTGTGTGAGGATGGGTTAGGAAACATCCAAGGTATGTTTCCTTGTGGTGGGTAGGGCGTGGAGATCTCTTTGCACCTTCAGTCAATATTGCATTATTACCAAAGGCTCTTGGATTCTGTTAATGAGGCCCATTTTATCCTCTTACTGTGAAGCCCAAGAAGAGTCCGAATGCAAGCACACTGTGCAGGTGCTGCTACACAAAAGTCTCTGAGCTTGATTGCATGAGGCACATGCAACCCTCACAGGGGAAATATGCATGTGAACAATACATCTCAAAGTCCTGTACTTACTGTAAGGTAAGGACCAGCAACTTCTGTTGGATCACATTGGTTCCTCAGATTTTAGTTCATAATGATCCCTGAGGTTATTTGGGTCCAAATCTGCTCCCAAGATGCCTGTTGATGTTGATAGGAGTTCTGGTACACACGAAATCCAGGACTGAGCCCAGTAAATTCTAGGGAAATATAGATGTCTTGCAGTTCAAAGAGGTATTCTTTATAAAATGTCAGTGATTGCTCCTGCCTTCAGAAGTGGTCTGTGCTTGCTTTTTTGGATGATGGATAATCACCACTAGGTCTGTCTCATCACAAAATAATGGAATTTTTTTAGGGTGTCTTTCAGCAGGCTGGGCGAGATCAACTTGTCATTCAGTATGTCCCAGCTGGCGCACAGTGTAAATCTCTAAAACAGAGAAACCTGGTTTAACAATTTGGGGCCCATTGCAGGGGGTTGTTCTTGCTGCAATAAATATCTTGTGTCATTGCCTGTTGACGTGAATGGAGAAATTTGTTAGAGGCAAAGAAGTAAAAAATTGTCAAAGTTACTTTTTCAGATTTGTCCCAGATACTAGCATCAATATTAAAAAGGATTTTAAAAGGAAAAAAAATAGTTCTTTCAAAGGCTGAAATACACAGGTTTGTTTTCTTTTCTTTCTTTTACTTTTTAAAATTTTTTTGAAGGAAAATATTGAGCAGATATAATAGCATCCATAATAAAAGAAGTTCACAACAAAGTAACACCATCCATACTATGGGTATAGAAATCTGCCTTTATGTAAAGTGCATTGTTAAAATTTGATTTGATTATGAATGCATAATTAGAATATATAAATATTTTTAGCATTTGGGAGTAGTGGTGTTTTTTATTTTTTCTTATTGCCCTGGTTTACTTTATTGTTGCATATTATTTAATTTTATCTATATTTCCTTGCATTATCATATATTGTGCTCTGTTTTAATTATGTTTAAACTGGTAGAATATGTGATCGTATTTTATGCTTTTAGCACAACTAATACTTTATATCATTTTATTATTATATATCATTTTATTGCCCATTTTTAGTGAAAGCTGTAAACAAACTACTACTGCTACATGGGAACAATTCTATTGAAAATAAAATGCTCAAACACTACTCATTCCTTGTTAATTGCTACTGATTTTTATAAGGATGACAAAACCCCCCCACGGTTAATAAGACTGTTTATGTTGGGAATCTACTTGCAGTTTAACAGTCTTCTAATACTGAAATATTAAATCCTGTTTTAAAATAAGCCACCCTTGTACAAAAACAGTTCATTTGCTCTGCATGATCAGCTATAATTATTTTATCTACTCACACTCTGAGATTGGAAAGCCAAGAACCTCGGCACCTGCATGTTTGCTCCTGTTTATCTTTAAGTTAACCAGCTGTTGGATAAAAAGTAGAAATAATCTTGGCAGAAGGGACAAACCAGGAGAGCGTCATAATCACTATGCTTCAGCAACAGGCTTGCTCGCTCTCTCTCTCTCGCCACATGAATCTTGATTTCTTCGCCACAGTGGGACAATTATGACAGAGGAATGGAGAATGCATCCATCTATTCTAGTATATAGCCTACTCAAGGAATCACACCCCACAGTTCATTAGAATTGCACTGTCCTGTA
This sequence comes from Gavialis gangeticus, assembly GCF_001723915.1. Lineage (NCBI taxonomy): Eukaryota > Metazoa > Chordata > Crocodylia > Gavialidae > Gavialis > Gavialis gangeticus. The sequence goes on from NW_017729034.1 coordinate 59,633,704, forward strand.
AAACATTTAATAGGAAGCAATGGCATTGAGCAAATCTTGGATGCATTCAGTCCCACAGTGAAGAACAAACCACCTCTGAACTATCCTTAAAACAAAAAAAAGGAATCCTATAAAAGTGGAAGCCTTGTCATAGTATTAGAGAAGAGTATAAGAGTATCTCACACAGAGAGAAAAATTAGGAAGGCCAAAATTATTCAGAAAGAAAATTAGGAAGACCAAGTCATGATTTGAAATGCACCTGGCATGGGACATGAAAGGCAATGAAAAGGGATTCTATAAGTATTTCAAAAGCAAGAGGAAGACCAAAGAAACCATAGATCCCTTAAAGAATGCAGAAGTTAATTTAGTTACAAATGATACAGAGAAGGCAGAAGTATTTAATGCCTTTTTATGTCAGTCTTTACAAATTGGAGCAGCTAGCAGATGACAAGCTCAGGTGGCAGCGAAGATGGGGAAGGAGACAAACAGCCTAGAACAGCAGAAGAACCCATTAGAGATTACTTGGAGAAACTAGATGCTTTCAAGTCAGCAGGGCCGGATGGGATGCACCCTAGGGTCCTGAAGGAATTGGCTGAGGTAATTTCAGAGCTATTAAGTATTCTCTTTGAGAATAGGTGAGATCCTAAATGATGAAAAAAGGGCAAATATATGGCACATCTATACGAAAGGGAAGAAGGAGGATCTGGGGGATTACAGACCAGTCAGCCTGTCTTCAATACCTGGATAGACCATGGAGAAAGTTCTCAAAGATCCTACGGTGAAGCACCTAGTGAAGAACAAGGTAATCAGGAACCACCAGTATGGAGCAAGAGCAAGTCATGCCTGAATAACCTAATTTCCTTCTATGATAAGGTGACAGGTTCCTTAGATGTAGTAGACCTTGACTTTAGCAAGGTTTATGACATTTGTCTCTCACATTCTTATTGGGCTCAACCTTAGTGAGGCTGCAGCTGGAGTACTGCATCCAATTCTGGGCTCCACACTTTAGAAAGCATGTGGAAAAGCTTGAGAGAGTCCAGAAGAGAGCCATGTGTGTGATGAGAGGTCAAGAGAACAGGTCTTATGAGGAGAGGCTGAGAAGCATGGGACTCTTCAGCATGGAGAAGCGAAGGCTCTGGGGTGACGTGGTGGTAGCCTGTAAGTATATAAGGGGTGTGCATCAGGAACTAGGAGAACATTTGTTCAGTAGAGTACCCCGTGGGAGGATGAAGTCTAATGGTTACAAACTGCTGAAAGACTGTTTTAGGCTGGTCAAAAGGAAACACTTCTTTACCGTCTGAGTCTCCGGAGTCTGGAATAGACTCCCCCCAGAAGTACTGCAAGCACCTACTCTGGATACCTTTAAGAAAGGCATAGGAAGGCCAACTGCATCTTGTTGTGCTTCCACAGATGCATCTCAAGCAGGTCCAAGGAGGTGATCCTCCCCCTCTATGCGTCACTGGTCAGGCTGCAGCTGGAGTACTGCGTCCAGTTCTGGGCGCCGCACTTCAAGAGGGATGTGGACAGCATCGAGAGGGTCCAGAGGAGGGCCACTCGTATGATCAAGGGACAGCAGGGTAGGTCCTATGAGGAAAGGTTGCGGGACCTGAACCTATTCAGCCTTCAAAAGAGAAGGCTGAGGGGGGATCTTGTGGCCTGTTATAAACTGGTTAGGGGGGATCAGCAGGCGCTGGGGGAGTCCCTGTTCCCCCGAGCGCCGCAAGGAGTGACCAGGAACAACGGTCACAAGCTGGCGGAGGGAAGGTTTAAGTTGGACATCAGGAGGCGCTACTTCACGGTCAGGGCGACTAGAGTCTGGAACCAGCTTCCATGTGAGGTGGTGCAGGCTCCCACCCTGGGGGTTTTTAAGAGGAGGTTGGATGACCACCTTACTGGGGTCGTTTGACCCCAGTGCTCTTTCCTGCCATGGCAGGGGGTCAGACTAGATGATTTGCTCAGGTCCCTTCCGACCCTAGAAACTATGAAACTATGAAATGCTTGGATGCTTATCTTGCTGGGTGATCTCAGCTGACTTCCTGCCCTTTGGGCAGGGGGCCAGACCCAATGATTTCATGAGGTTCCTTCCAGCCCCAGTGCCTATGGAATCTGTTTGGCACTGATGAGGCCTCACTTGGAGTACTGTGTTCAGTTTTGGCCCCCACGCTTCAAGAAGGACATGGACAGATTGGAAATAGTCCAGTGGATAGCAGCAAAAATTATTAGGGACTAGAGAAGCAAGACTTGTAAGGTAGGGCTGGAAGAACCAGGAATATTTTATTCTAGATAAGAGAAGACTGAGAGTAGATTTGATAACAGCCTTCAAATACCTGAAGGATGATTATAGAGGGGATGGAGATGGGATTTTCTCTGTGGCCTTAAAGGACAGGACTAGGGCTACCAGCAGGGGAAATCTAGTTTGGAAATTAGGAGGAACTTTCTGACTATGTGGGTGTCAAGCACTGGAACCTGCTACCCAGAAAAACTGTGGAACTGCAAATTTTCTAGAGCAGGTGGGATAGACACTGATGGGAGGGTTTAGTTGGGGACAACCTAGCCTTGAGCAGGAGCCTGGACTATAAGAACCTGTGAAGTGCCTTCAAGATTTACTTTCCTTTGATCCTATGACAGTATTCTATATTAATCTGAATTCTGTGAAAGGTCATGGATTTGTACAGAATGTGAGGAGAGAGAAGAGCCCCAGAGAAGTAAAATGGCCCCACCTGTATTGCAAAAAGCTCCGCAGGGCTCCTCCTTCACCCGGTGTTTCAGGAGGGGAGGAGGAGTCAGCCAGAACTCCAGGATAAAAGGAGATGCAGGGCAGGAAAAAGGGGGACACAGGAAACCGGAAGTGACTGACGCAGGCAGCGAGATGGCAGGGAGAGCTGGAGGCACTGAGGAAGCAAGGGAGACCAGGTTTAAGGGAAGCAACTCTGTGAAGGGAGCTGCCAGGGGCAAGAACCCTGAAGGAAACCTTGGAGAGAAGTTAGAAGGTACTGTAAAGACACTAATAGCAGGGCTGAAGAAAAAGACTACCACGAAGTTGGGAATATAAGGGCAGAAAAAATGCCAGTTTGTTTTTGTTCTCCTTTTTGTTAGGGTGAGAGGAAAGTCACCCCAGATAGTTGCAAGCGCACTATCAGGACAATAGGCCAGGAAAAGGACTGGCTAGCATTAATGGTAGGTCTGTGCCAGGTTCAAGCCAGGTGAGATGCAACTGGGCCCATCAGGGATATTGATTGGCCAGA
>NW_017729034.1:59641927-59646286 GCF_001723915.1 Gavialis gangeticus
AAGATCCTACGGTGAAGCACCTAGTGAAGAACAAGGTAATCAGGAACCACCAGTATGGAGCAAGAGCAAGTCATGCCTGAATAACCTAATTTCCTTCTATGATAAGGTGACAGGTTCCTTAGATGTAGTAGACCTTGACTTTAGCAAGGTTTATGACATTTGTCTCTCACATTCTTATTGGGCTCAACCTTAGTGAGGCTGCAGCTGGAGTACTGCATCCAATTCTGGGCTCCACACTTTAGAAAGCATGTGGAAAAGCTTGAGAGAGTCCAGAAGAGAGCCATGTGTGTGATGAGAGGTCAAGAGAACAGGTCTTATGAGGAGAGGCTGAGAAGCATGGGACTCTTCAGCATGGAGAAGCGAAGGCTCTGGGGTGACGTGGTGGTAGCCTGTAAGTATATAAGGGGTGTGCATCAGGAACTAGGAGAACATTTGTTCAGTAGAGTACCCCGTGGGAGGATGAAGTCTAATGGTTACAAACTGCTGAAAGACTGTTTTAGGCTGGTCAAAAGGAAACACTTCTTTACCGTCTGAGTCTCCGGAGTCTGGAATAGACTCCCCCCAGAAGTACTGCAAGCACCTACTCTGGATACCTTTAAGAAAGGCATAGGAAGGCCAACTGCACCTTGTTGTGCTTCCACAGATGCATCTCAAGCAGGTCCAAGGAGGTGATCCTCCCCCTCTATGCGTCACTGGTCAGGCTGCAGCTGGAGTACTGCGTCCAGTTCTGGGCGCCGCACTTCAAGAGGGATGTGGACAGCATCGAGAGGGTCCAGAGGAGGGCCACTCGTATGATCAAGGGACAGCAGGGTAGGTCCTATGAGGAAAGGTTGCGGGACCTGAACCTGTTCAGCCTTCACAAGAGAAGGCTGAGGGGGGATCTTGTGGCCTGTTATAAACTGGTTAGGGGGGATCAGCAGGCGCTGGGGGAGTCCCTGTTCCCCCGAGCGCCGCAAGGAGTGACCAGGAACAACGGTCACAAGCTGGTGGAGGGAAGGTTTAAGTTGGACATCAGGAGGCGCTACTTCACGGTCAGGGCGACTAGAGTCTGGAACCAGCTTCCATGTGAGGTGGTGCAGGCTCCCACCCTGGGGGTTTTTAAGAGGAGGTTGGATGACCACCTTACTGGGGTCGTTTGACCCCAGTGCTCTTTCCTGCCATGGCAGGGGGTCAGACTAGATGATTTGCTCAGGTCCCTTCCGACCCTAGAAACTATGAAACTATGAAATGCTTGGATGCTTATCTTGCTGGGTGATCTCAGCTGACTTCCTGCCCTTTGGGCAGGGGGCCAGACCCAATGATTTCATGAGGTTCCTTCCAGCCCCAGTGCCTATGGAATCTGTTTGGCACTGATGAGGCCTCACTTGGAGTACTGTGTTCAGTTTTGGCCCCCACGCTTCAAGAAGGACATGGACAGATTGGAAATAGTCCAGTGGATAGCAGCAAAAATTATTAGGGACTAGAGAAGCAAGACTTGTAAGGTAGGGCTGGAAGAACCAGGAATATTTTATTCTAGATAAGAGAAGACTGAGAGTAGATTTGATAACAGCCTTCAAATACCTGAAGGATGATTATAGAGGGGATGGAGATGGGATTTTCTCTGTGGCCTTAAAGGACAGGACTAGGGCTACCAGCAGGGGAAATCTAGTTTGGAAATTAGGAGGAACTTTCTGACTATGTGGGTGTCAAGCACTGGAACCTGCTACCCAGAAAAACTGTGGAACTGCAAATTTTCTAGAGCAGGTGGGATAGACACTGATGGGAGGGTTTAGTTGGGGACAACCTAGCCTTGAGCAGGAGCCTGGACTATAAGAACCTGTGAAGTGCCTTCAAGATTTACTTTCCTTTGATCCTATGACAGTATTCTATATTAATCTGAATTCTGTGAAAGGTCATGGATTTGTACAGAATGTGAGGAGAGAGAAGAGCCCCAGAGAAGTAAAATGGCCCCACCTGTATTGCAAAAAGCTCCGCAGGGCTCCTCCTTCACCCGGTGTTTCAGGAGGGGAGGAGGAGTCAGCCAGAACTCCAGGATAAAAGGAGATGCAGGGCAGGAAAAAGGGGGACACAGGAAACCGGAAGTGACTGACGCAGGCAGCGAGATGGCAGGGAGAGCTGGAGGCACTGAGGAAGCAAGGGAGACCAGGTTTAAGGGAAGCAACTCTGTGAAGGGAGCTGCCAGGGGCAAGAACCCTGAAGGAAACCTTGGAGAGAAGTTAGAAGGTACTGTAAAGACACTAATAGCAGGGCTGAAGAAAAAGACTACCACGAAGTTGGGAATATAAGGGCAGAAAAAATGCCAGTTTGTTTTTGTTCTCCTTTTTGTTAGGGTGAGAGGAAAGTCACCCCAGATAGTTGCAAGCGCACTATCAGGACAATAGGCCAGGAAAAGGACTGGCTAGCATTAATGGTAGGTCTGTGCCAGGTTCAAGCCAGGTGAGATGCAACTGGGCCCATCAGGGATATTGATTGGCCAGACCTAGAGACCCAAGGAGCATTTTGTACTGCTCAAAGGCAGATTGTGGAGACGACTGAATTACCACCCAGTGGAACGGGCAAGGGTGTAGGGGTTGGTGGAGCCCTCAGTACACTAAGACAAATTGCAAGAGCCAAAGCATCAAGACCCCCACACCCCAGCATTCTATTTTCTCCCGTAACAACAAGTTGTGGCAGGTGAGATCACGGACATGTGGGAGAGGCCAGCAAGAAGTTGCAGTGGACTTCGGCTCATTAGCCAAGACGCTAAAACTGTCTTCGTGTAAAAGATAGAGTAATAAAGGAAAAAAAATGCTTAGGTGATGAGCTCCAGAGATTGACGACACCTAGAATGATAGAGATAAACTCTACCACAGATAGGGGCAGGACTTTGGGGTGAAAGCCCCCCATTGGACACAAAGGTCATGGCTGTGTACCAGTTAGTCCCTTACTGCTGCCAAATTATGTGGTATAATCAATGACTACATAATGGGATAGTAGACACACAAATTTAGCAGTATACTGTTTAAATCGTCACCAGTATGACTAGACTATTGGAGTACCATCAATAAATATGATTGTACTGGAGATATTTCAAGCTCTCTTACTCTTGCTTTATCTGTTGGATTTTAAGCATGTGCAATATAACAAGTCCATAGAATCATCAAGGAGCAAGACCCTTTCTCTTCTATTAGGCATTTAAGTATAATCTTATTCCATGCTACTTGACTTCGATCCGTTAGATTCACCTCAACTCACGAGGCATCCTGCCTGTTTGTCCTGAAAGGTCCCTTAAGAGTGTCGTCAAGTCGAAGTCTCCTCCATGCTTCTTGAGTGTTTGTATTCTAAATGAAAATGAATGAGTGGAAATTTTAATTAGGCTCTTTTATGCCAATCCTTTATTTCCCCATCCAATATGGTATGGGCCAAGGGATAATGGTAGTGGTTCTGTTCTTTCCCATTATTTTGCTTTTGAAAGTATCTGAACTATTCAGAAAGAGTACTTTTTCCTTCCTGCACAACTGTAGACAGAGCAGGCTGGCAGTAGATCAAAATGGTTGCTCATCACTGTTTTAGAAGTTGCTGTGAGGGAGCAGCCCGAAGAGAAAACAAAACACCTGCTAGCTCAGTCTAGCCCTTCTTGGCTCCAATTAATTTGGAGCCTTGTGTAGCTTTCATCACCATCAGTGTAAAATTTAAGCACTGCTTTTGAAAAGCAAATTAGTTTGTATGCTGAGGCCAAAACAATCTATCACAGGTTATCACAAATTGAAATTTATGGATGTTACTTCCTAGGAGAAAAAATATCAAGTAACATACTTTACAACTTTGCATTCTAACTCCTAAAGTTTTTACTCTTATTTTTAGTAGATCATTGCTTTCCTTTAATCAAAGTCTTATCAAAATGTTCCTGCCTCAGTGGTATTCGAAACTTAACCTTGAGCCTTGTCTGGGTAGATTCTGATATTGATCAGAATTCAGTGAACCTTCACAAAAATTAATTATTACAACTGTCAGCTCTCAAGATGGTTTGGAGAGCTGCTATTCAGTCAACATTAATTGGGTTTCTTTTCATTTTACTGAAGGTGTGAACGTCGTTTTGAAGGACATATTAATCGCTGCCACCCATGTGGAATTGCAGTCTCTCCCTGTGGACGATTCATTGCCAGTGGATCAGAAGATAAATGTGTATGTAATACTTTATCAACTTTTTTTGGCCAATGATAATAGCTACTTCTTTTATGCACAAACCTGCCTTTTTTTTTTTTTGCATTGTTGCTAGGCCTTAGATAGAACTGGACATAATTTTGTCAGCTTTTTTTTGCCTTTACCAGTTTGGTCTTCAGATTTTGTTTGCACATGAGCTCCCATTTGGGCCGCCTT
>NW_017729034.1:59651286-59654121 GCF_001723915.1 Gavialis gangeticus
TTTTTTTGCATTGTTGCTAGGCCTTAGATAGAACTGGACATAATTTTGTCAGCTTTTTTTTGCCTTTACCAGTTTGGTCTTCAGATTTTGTTTGCACATGAGCTCCCATTTGGGCCGCCTTTGAACTTTGCTAAGTGTTCTGTTTGGAATAGTTGAAGCACATTGAGTGCCTTTGGAATGAACTTCCTAACCGTTTTTATGTATATAGTGGGCATGGTTTGGAACCTGAGCAACTGAGTGCATTTACGTGTAACAAAATATTTGATTCTTGATGGTAGGTATGTATATGTTCAGAATTGCATTTGACACAGCCCACTTTTTAGCAGGAATATGAATCATTTTCCTTTAGGTATTTCACATTCCATGTTTTTTCCTGGAAATCTAACCAAATGGAACTCAGAACAATTTTAAGCAGACTTCAGTTAGTGAGTGCAATGCATGACTTTGAGTCGATAGTGTAACAGCAATGGATGCCTAAGGCCTCAGCCCTAGGTGCTGCCTGTGTGTATGTGTGTGTGTGGGAGGCACAAAAGCAGCCATTGCCACAGCACTGGCTGATTGCACTGCCGCAGTCAGTGTGACAGGAGCCAGTGCTGCTCTGGGTGCCACATGCCTGCCCTGGGTGAGGAGCTGTGCTGCTATGCCTCTGCTTTGAATTGTCAGTGCCAGCAGCACCGGGTGGTAAAAGTGCCAAATGTTAAGCAGTACCCAAATCTCTGTCTGATTAGTAGAATCCCTTCTGCAGAATTATTTACCAAGGCTGGGTAACAGTTTTTATTGCTTGACTAAACATTAACCAGTCATCTAAACGTAAAATGAAAAAGTATTCCATTATAATTGGATTCCTTTAGAAAAGCATCATGATAGTAGAACCTTGAAGAAACAAAATACCCTAATTAAGAGATGGTTTCATTCCTTTCAGTGGCAGGTAACATCGGATGGTGCAGACAGTGCTGAATTCTTCCGTTAAATGTGTATTTAGCGGTCTTGAAATACAGCCAAGTATTGTTTTTATAAGTATCTAAATAGGATAAGCTTGGATAGGGTACCCTCTTCATCGTTTCTGTGCTTTTGCCTCTATTCATGATAGCAGCGCTTTTACTCCATTTCTTTAAAAATTCCCTAGAGGGTAGAGGGCTTGTCAGCTTTTGATATTCTGTAAGACCTGGAACTCTGGGCACTCAGCACCACAGGAAATCAGTTTCCAAGTAAACATATGTCTGTCCAGAATATATAGGTAGGAAATCTATTTTTCTTTCCTTTAAACTCTTTGTATTTATCTCTTTAGGGATATGAAGTAGGATTTCCACACATCCACCTAAAATTTAAAGGCAATTGAGTCTGCTGTAGTAGTTAAGTCTTGAAATCCTGACTCCAGAACTGCATGAAGGAGAGAGATATTATTGGCATAGAAGCTTGGAAGTGTTGCAGTAGTAAAGGTTCTGTTGTCATTTCCATTATAAAATCCATTTTTCAGATAGTTGGCAATCTACTTTTCAAAACGCTCTTTGAAGTGAAATCCATTTTCAGAAGACACATTTTAATTTTGTTTTAAAAAAATCAGGTAGATGGTTATTCTCGATTCTGTGGTCCTGATGTATTTATGATATTTAAAAATTAGTTGTGGCTATTTACTAAGACCCACGTTTAGTGTAGAAGTAATACAGAAACAACTTGTAAGACTTCCCTATTTGCCCTAAATATCTTGCTTGGGAATGCCATTTTCTGCCTCCCTCTGCATAGTTCTAGGATCAAGGAAGTACTGTGGGTGAGCTGTTGCAGCCACCTTGGCTGATGTATGATCTTTTGGCAGGGGCTGAGGGGACAATGCCAGCTATCGCACTCTAGTATGGCTCCTGGGCTGCTATAACTTGTATCTGGGTCTGGACAAATAATCAGGGACCTATAAGTGCTTAGCTTGCTGCCTTCAGCTGATGCTCCTATTTACTTGAATATAAGATGACCCTGATTATAAGATGACTCCCCAATAATTAGATTCTATATATGTAAAATTTAGAAATTTGATACAATTTTCCAGGTATAGAATCAAATTATGGGAGGTTTCTGTCCCCTTCCCACTGCTGCAACAGGAAAAATAAATCTGGGGGATCAGGTAACCCCTTCGCCCTCTGCTGCTCCTCCCCACAACTTCTTCCCCATGCAACTCCTTCTCTCCCCTCCCTACTATCAGACCTGCTGTCCCTGAGAAGATGGAAGTAAGGAGTAAATTTGAAAACAATGACCTCGAAATCAACAAAGCTGTAGCATTTTGCATATAGTACCCATAGACTTAGTTCACACAGAATCGATGTGTTTTATCTTTTTTGAAACTGCTGCAAGTTTTAGCACAGGTACTCCATAAACACAAGTTTAAGTAGCTCTTTGGCATGTACTTATATATAGTATAAACTTTTTTGGCAAAAATACAAGCATACATATATGTGTGTGTATATATAGATATTACAGTACTTGTGCCAACCTGCCCCATGGCTGCTGTGGCTCATTTGACAGTCCAAAGCACATCATTGCAATTACATCATACACACTCCCATCACAACATCTACACCATGTACTCATGGTCTTGCATGTCCATGTACCCTTTTCCTATCCTCTCTCCCCTATCTCTATCCATTTTTTTTTCTCAGTCCTGTTAGTCTAAAGCTCAAAGGCCCCTTATTTACCATATAGTTAATTGGGCTGGGCCCCAGCAGAGTCAACAGCATTTCAAGCCATGGTGGCCCCATAGCTCAACACTGATCATTAGTATGTGTGTGTACTCCAGGTTACCACCCCCTTCCCCCAAAAGGGCCCATGTGCTAATTCCCCCCCCCCCCC
>NW_017729034.1:59654209-59661249 GCF_001723915.1 Gavialis gangeticus
CCAAAAGGGCCCGTGTTGCAAACCCCCCCCCCCCCCAACTCATGACTGGAACCAGGTTTTCTTGTTATGAGTCTAGGGATTCTCCAAAAATGTATATGCAGATGAGGTGCAGTGCAACCTGGTCCAGCTCTGCCTTGTGGTGGGGAGGGCCATACTAATCAAATGCAACAAGCTGAAAGAGGGGGCAGCAGAGGCTTTCTAGGTTAATTGCTTGGTGCCCAATATGGTGGTGTTTGCCGGACATTTTAAGGCTTGTGAAGAAACAGGAATTATTGGCGATGGGAAAGAAAGGCACAGCTCTGTTATTAGAGTAAAGAAGTCAAAGTGAATGCACTGTAGTAGCTCACTGTGACTTGAAAAATGTTGGTGTTGTGGGGGACTGCACTTAATAGGCTTTGCCCTACATTTTATTTGGATGGGTTTTTTGGCATGCTTGTTAATCAGTTGTACTAACTTATCTTTTGTGGTAGGTTCCCATCAATAGGGGAAATACTATGACCACTAAGGCAGTTTTCCTAGTTGTTGGGAATAATCACTTCCTGGCAGGAAGTAATACCTGGGCGGAGGTAATGTATAGTTAACTTCCCACTTTCATTTTCAGTGGGAGGGTCTTGGCTTTATGCCCACCTTATGTAAATGGGAGAGTTCTTAACTTGTTCCTGTGGCCATAAGGCTGAGAGCAAGCTAAACTTGCGGGTATTTGTACCCCAATCCCCCTGGTCATGTAGAATGCCCACAAATGATTTGGAAGCATCTGAAACTCCGGGTGGGGGTCAAGGATATTTGCAGGTAGTAGGGTCACATTTGGTTCTTGAATGATTCACAGATTTGGAACTGATTTGGCTTGAAACACGAAAAAATTTCCTTTAAAAAAAAACAATGAAATTGTGGGCCGTGTGTTTAATAGTCATGCTCAGTGTTGGATGCATTTAATTAGCTTCATAGATGGTTTCCATTACTGAGCACATGTTGCTTTTAGCAGCAGTTCAGATAATGTGTTTTCCTTGTGTACTAATGTAAGATAAAGGGCTTTTTCCCTGGTGCTGATAAAGGAAAAATCATGTCTTATTTTGTCAGTATGGTACCATTCTACATTATTTAAGTGGACTTGCAACTTCAAATCCTAGGAAGTGGCATTGGCACGTTTTCTCAAGTGCGTTTTGATATTGGAAAGCCCTGGATTATTATATCAGTTGTTAAAGGACCACCATCTCCCCCTGCACCCTGAAGGATTTGTATCTAAGTTTAATGCGTGTTTTATTCCTTAACCTTCCAACTGTTGCTTGCTGGATCTTGCATTGTTAATCACACGATTCATAGGCTGGTGGCATATAAACAGTCTGATTTTTAATATGTCACATACCAGTATAAAGTTGCTGAGATCGTTTGTCCTTAAACTGAAAATAATTTGGGATGAATGTATGAAAACACTCAAGTTCTTTGTCTGTTGTCAATAAAACTATACTACTTTGTTATACTTGGACCCAATTAAGTCCTGCAATTTTAGATATTAATACTGCATTTTATGGCTTTAGATATCATTCATCTTTTTTTGTTGACCAGTTCCAATGAAAGACCTTCAACAGTTCTGTCTCTTAAGACAGCATTTTAGTGTTTTTGTTTCTTTCGGAAAGACTTTTTAAAAAATTTTCAAACTGGATACATTATTAAGTTTCTCTTTAAAGAAAAATGAAACAGCAAATGGTATTCTGGTTATATTGTCAACCAAATAGCATCCAGGCAGCCTTCCTGAATTACAGCTTAATCTGTATTCTGTGCTTAAATGTCTCAAGATTTGTTTTTCTAGCACTGGATTTTGGAAACAAAGATGCATCACTATTGGTCTCTTGTTGGAAAGAGGAAGCTTGCATAATACATTTAAGTAATCTCTGGGTCTATTAATCAAGCACAATATTTGAATCTTGTTTCAGTCCATATATTTCTTGTTTACATTTGGAGCCAAGAGACACTACTGGAATATAATTCAGCAGCATTAATCTTAAATTTCTTTGTATCCCACAATATGTGAAGAGCTTGACAGGGAAGAAGCGTATGTGTTGGCTACATTGATTAAAATAAAATTAAAACCATATTTCAGCAGGGTACAGGAACAGATCACTGAAATATGTTGTAAACAGAGAGCCCCAAATGCCATACTCCTATTCCCCTATTTATGAAGTATGTTTTATCACATCTCTGTTTTGTTTAAACAACAGCCCTGTTTCCTTTTGACGTACTTGATTAAAGAGGGTTCCTCTGAATTTGTACATGCAGCAGGTCCTAGCAAGGGTGTGAGGATTCCTTTTCACAATGTATACTTCCAGGCATTAGACATCCGTTGGGAATTAGGGTGGAATTAGCTCCCACATCAGTCCTTATAACAACAAATATGTGCCCTCACCTGGTACCTACAGCAAACTGAACTTGAGCTTGGCCAGAATTCCTTTCACTGCTTATAAGTAGAGCATTGGGAGTCTTAACATTTGTCACATTGATTCCCACACTACATTTAAAATAAGCTTTACTTTTATGGTAATCAGTGCATATGATTAATATTTTTAATGAAATTAATGGATATGATTATATTTTTGCTTTCAGACTATTAACAAACAGACTGTTGGGAGTCTCTAAACAATAGTATTAACTATGTAAGACTGAAACTACAATGAAGATTAAGGTTCCATTTTGTGGGATTACTTACAATGATATTTGCACAAACAGACAATTTCTGCCCCAAAGTTTCTGAAAGAAAAATATCCAGAGTTTGTGAAAAGCTGATTTTTATTTATTTATTTATTTTTGTTGAGTGCACATGTGTTCAGCCTTCATCTTCTTGTACTGTGTTTAATTTTTAGTTAGCTGATTAGTTTCATGTATAATTAATTTCTTAATTTTTTGCTTTGAATACCTTCAGGGTGTCTGAGTAAATTCCAAGTTTCCAGAAAGAGAAGGGAAAGCAGAAATTGAGATTTAAGTCTTTAATTGTACTCAGATTTGACTTTCCTAGCTGTCTTTGAACTGTAGAGTTTAAGGGGCACAACTTGGCCTCAGTCCTAAAATGTAGTTTGCTAGCATGGATGTTCATGCCCACATGAAGGGTGGAATTCCAGGTCCCTTTGTGATCCCCACTCCTTTCTGATTGGGCTTTTGGTTGAAGGATTGTGCTGATGGGTGGGGTGGAAGGGACATTGGAGGCATTACCTCTGTTTCTGGTATCTTCAGGCATCATGCCTTCATCCATATAATGCACTTCTTATGGCCACTTAATGGTAGTCTGGCTTTGAGAGTCATAACTGGACATTACCTAAAATCCTGCCTTTGCTATGACATAAAATATGTCAGTTTTCAAGAAACTATACATATAGGTCTGTGATTCCTGGAGTTGCTATTTTTATAGCGCTATAGTGCGATTTACCTACACATTTTAGTGAGGTGCTAGAAGATATTTTATAATGCTGTCCTGGGAGAAAAGGGGAGAAAAAACCCCAATCAGTAAACGGGGACCCCCGGGGCGGGGAGCACATGACAGAAAGAAAAAAGATATAAAAATAACTGAAAGAGATCACTTACTGGCAGCAATAGGTCCCGCAACGCAGCTGGAGGGAGAGAGAAAATCCACGCGGATCATAAGCCACGCTTTTGTCCAGCTGAAGCCGGCCAGTGATGTCACCAGCAATCACTGGCCAGCGAGGATCAAACAAACTGCTGGAGAAGACAGTGAGAAGGGCAGAGCGGGGACGGAGAGGTCTCTGCAACTGGGTGCTGCCCAGAATGCTTGGAGGGGGAAAGAGCTGGCAGGAGCTCTCTGCCATAACGAGGGATGGAGTCCTGAAGAAACAAAAGAGCTGAAAGAGACTCCTGGCACCGACAGAGGCAGGGTTAACAGAGAGACTGCAGAGCCGGAGGATGCTCTCCTCGCTGACAGAGGTGGGAGCACCGGAGGGACACAGGAGGCAAGGGAAGTTTCCCTGCCAGCTGGAGATGGAACAGGGCAGCGAGGGAGACTGAGGTATAGCCCAGCCAGAGGCTGGGTGCCAGCTCACAGCCTGAGGAGTGGCTGAATACAGAGGGAGACACCCCAGGATAACAGGAAAGGAATGCTCCCTACAGGGGAGAAGGGCGGCAACGGCTCATGTCATATAGGGCGGAGGGAGAGCTGTTACGACCCGGGAGCGAAGGGCCGTGGTCTACACTGACCCTGATGGGCCAGACTGCAGCAGGGTCAGGGGGCGCGAAGGCTCAACAGTTGCATAGGGGTAGGGGAAAAGGACTGGTCAGGTCCTCTCATGCTAGGTTTTCATTGGTTTTTCTTTAGTTTCCCCTTTTTTGGAGGGGTTGAGAGACAGGGCGAGGTGATATACGTAGCAGGACACTGCATAATATTTTTCTTTGAGCCTCCATCTTTGGGGGAGCGTAGGGTGAATTTTGGAGTCCCAGGTAGGGACTGTCCGAGCCAGGAGGGCTCATTTTTCTGTAGCCCTACTTCACTTTGAGTTAGTCGCCTCGGGAGGCAGGTCCTAGAGTGTGGTGAGGGACACATGAGCCAGTGGGTCCCTGGGAAGACCAACATCGTTGGGGGTGTGGCCAAGAAGACCTGATAACCCGCCGGAGGTTGGCGTGAGGTTGGGGTGTAGGGGAGGTGAAGCCCCACAGACTACCTCCAGGCAGTCACCGTGCTGCAACCGAATTCTGGGTGGCTGGCCCCCCCCACTGGTGTAACACTCAGTCATGGCATGATAGGTTGGGGGAAGCCACTCAGGGGTTAGACATCAGCCCACGGCCCTACAAGAGATCTCAGGACGCTCTCTACTGGTCGCCCGGATGTTCGAGGCCCGGCGGGTACAAATGCATATGCCCAACTGTAGTTCTCATGATTGGAAGCTGGTAACACGTTTCTTACTGTTCTCATGCAGTGTCATGTTTGCTATACCGTTGCCTTTTAGTAGAACTAAAAAATTTACATTTTGATATGTTCTTTCACCACAATGTACAGTTTTTTTTTATGTACTTCTACTTGTTTATAGTGACTCTGTCAAATAATGCAATGCTGCCTGACTGCTAAATTCATAGTCTTCTTAACTAAACCATATGGTAATTGTATTTTAGTTCTAAAAATACGTACTGCAAGAACTCTACAACTTAAAATAATTTAAAATTCATTTTCCTGTGTTTGTCTTTTCCAGTTGTATTAACTAATTGTGTTGGATTTGACATTTTCCATAAGGAACACTTTTAATGCTTTATTCAACCTGGGAAACCTACTTTTAGCTGCAGTAGAGTGATGAGAGCTTGTACTTCACCAATTTCCTGAAAAGTCCTTCTGACAAGAATGATGGATCCAGCTGGTTAGAGCAGTAACCCGGGCAGTGAGAATCTAGGTGATCTCCTGCTCTATCAAAAATCTCCTGAGTCTTGGCAAGTCACTAAGTTATGTCTGTACAACACAATACAGTACCAGATAGAGATGCCCTGAGATATTGCTGAACAAGGTAGCTTGTGTACTGAAACCTACACAACACAAGAAACTGCTGTGCAGAAGTACCAAGTTAGTTATGCTATACTGCTTTGGGGGCCAGAGCAGCAAGGCTAATTATCTGAGTGCAGAACATTACTAAAGCAACTGTTCTCTTCTACTTCCAGAAGAAGGTTGTGCAAAGCTAGCTTGGATATCTGTATAGCTCAAGGAAGCACTATGCAGAGGCAATACTTTCTGTCTCTGTTAGGAGTTGGAGAGGGGTGGAAGGAGTGTGTGATATCCTTATGCACCATCTTTTCTCTCCTCTTTCCTCACAATATCTTCATTCAACATTCATTGCTGTTCTCTTTTGACCTGCACCTCTTGCTGCCTTTCCTTCACTGTTGGCTCTCATTTATTTAAACAGGAGGGAATAAGCTAATGGAAAAATTTTCCAAAAATGGTGATGGCAGCAAATATAATTTTAGCTCCACACTGTTGACTCTGTGTGCTTAAACTCTTTTTACTCTGCAGGTAGTGTCTATTTTGATATAGATTGCCACAAAAAGCCTATTATTTGTTACTCATAGGCATGTCTACACATGTGGCAGACTGCACAGTTGTTATTGTGCAGTCATTTAGTACTTGCTTAAGTAAGTTCCGTTCCCTAATGGTTATTTTTAGCTGCTACTGTGCAGTAGCATTGCCATCATGGTTTGTGTCTGGCGGTGTTACATCACTGTAGCAATGAGCTAGGATGCAGTAGCTTGTTGCTATGGCAAAAGTGTTTTGTGTAAATGCACCCTGTGTATGTAACAGTTTGGATTAATTTATATCACTGTTTTTAAATCAGCATTAAGGAAAACTTGATTTCAGTAATTTTTTATTTAGTTCTGCATTTATCCTTTTTTTTAGTTTCTTAAATAAAAATCTTTTCTTATTTTGTTCTCTCATTGGTTAATAAATGTTAAAACATGATGATAAATATAGCTTTTACATTAACCTTGAAACACATTTTTACTAATCAAGAGGCCACAGTGCTTCTATGCACATTTATTTAAGCAATTATATAGCTTAACATTTATTTAGATCTTATTTTTGTTTTATTACATTGGAAATTGGTAAACAAAAGATTTCTGTTTTACTAGATAATTTTTCTACTTGTAATGTGTGTTGAACTCTATTTAAATGGCAACTTGAATGCCATTCAGGGGTCCCTCTGGCAGGGCTGGGGGGGCATTGGCAGGGCTGGAGGAGGAGCCAGGAGCCGGCCCTGGCCCCACCTGAGCAGGCGGCAGCAGTGGAGGAGCTAGCTTCATGCTGCTTCTGCTGCAGCTGCCTTCTATTGGGGGCAGGAAGCTGCAGACTTGGGGCCCTGGCCCCATAGCCCTGGCAGCTGGGGGCCCCCTCCAGCAGGCCTGGGAGTTGGGGGCTCTGGAGGGGGTGGGGCAAGAGGCACGAGTAGGGTGGGGAGGGGCTGTTGTGAGGGCAGTGAGGGGCACCAGTAGTTTTGTGGGGGCTCTAGGGACAGTGAGAAGCACCAGCAGGGCTGGGGGAGGCATTGGTGGGGTGTGAGGGGCACCAG
>NW_017729034.1:59661377-59664751 GCF_001723915.1 Gavialis gangeticus
TGAGGGGCACCAGTAGGATGGGGGGTGGTGCAGGGGGGCTTTTAATTTCAATAATGGATTTTGGGGTTTTTGTCAGAGAATTTGCAATTTTTCGTCAGACAATGTGTGATTTCTTATCGGAGAGAACCAGGTTCCCTGGTGATGACCATCTTACTGTGTACTTTCTGTTTGCCTGTAAAAGTCAGACACATCTATTAATCTTTTTAATGAAAAATATGTTTCAATCTGCATTAATTGGAGGATGTATAGGTAAGTGTCCCTCATTTTTGCTTTCCTCCTTCTCTGTGATCACATATGGCCTGATCTGACTCCCATTCAGTGCCAGGAAGATAAACTGCCGTTGACTTGAATGGGAATTGGACCAAGCCCAAATGCTTTGCCATTCTTCATCTTTCCTGCCACATTGTTTCTCTATATTTTCAGTGCATCTTTATATGAAGGAAAAATTCCAGAAGCTCTCATGTTTTATTCTCGGAGCAAAAGCATATTCCTCCAGTAGTTGCTATAAATAGTTGGTTAGCTATGTTCAACATTTTGCCTGCTTCTTTGTTTAAGATTTTCTGTAGCTTAATACCCTTCCATTATACTTACCATGTAAAGGATTTTAAATCTGTTTTTTTGTAATTTTACTTTCTAACTATAAATAGATTGACTATGCTCCTGTTCTTTGATGTTTGGTTAACTGAAATGACTCCCGCCATCCCAGAGAACCCTACCTGCTAAAAGTGGTCCTCTCAAATTCTCATAAATCCAGAACAAACACTTAAAGTTGGTGTAATGTGTGTTTTGTTGCGTGCATGAATCATCTTTTTTATGGAAGGGGGAAGGAAATCCAAAAAAAAAATATTTGCTAATAAAAATCTGAGATTTCAAGGAAGCTTATTTATTCACTTAATTTTGATTAAACTCCAAGCTACCTTGTCTCTCATAATTGAACTTTTGCTATAGTTTGGATGACATTTGACTATTACAAACAGCTGTCCTTAATAACAATCTCTTTGGTTCAAGACTTAAAGCTGTTTTTTGTAATTTGGAGTTTTGATGCATAAAGTAATCATTTAGATCACCATTTCAGCTATTTAGTGATGTAATATTACAGACACAGCCCCCTGTTTTGTTGTCCTATTTTGGTTCTTTTTTGGGTTTTTTATTTATTTTTGTTTTTTTCACTTAGAAATGGTCTTTGCTAAGCATAACCACTATCCTAAACACAGTGGAGGCCTGGTCTTGGACAGGACCTACCAACTCTATCATAATTCAAATTAAATTCAAATTAAATAGCAAGTTGTTGATATTTTATTCATCTGTTAACACAGTGGTTTTTAGGCCTTGGCAAACATTACACTTATGGTGTAATTCTTGTATTAATCATGTCATATATGACAATATGCCACACGTTCAGCCAAATTATGGTGCCACAAAATGGCAAACAAGCTTCAAAGATAGTCCACAGTTTATATAGATCATTTTTGTGGCTAGTTTGTATGGTGCCTTAAAGCAAAGGTGTATCATGTGTTTGGCTGAAAGACACCCAGTCTAGAACACATGCTGACAGCCAGATGATTGTTTGAATCAGCTGGGGAGATCCCGAAGTTTGGAATACAACACATGGAACACAATCCTACTGGGAAGCTTTCAATGGGCTCATCTACACATGCAATTAAAGTGCCTGAATTTTCTTCACAGAAAATTTAAATATTATTAAATGCTATTAAATACTTCCCTCCCCTGGTCTTCTGTTCTCTGGGCTAAATAAACCCAGTTTCCTCAGCCTCTCAAGTCATATGCTCCAGCCCACTAACCATTTTTGTTGCCTTCCATTGGACTCTAAAATCTTTCTGTAGTGGGGCAGGGTGGCAAAACTGGATGCAGTACTCCAGATATGGTCTAATCAGTGCTGAATAGAGGGGACTAATTGCTTCCCTTGGTCTGCTGGCATTGCTTCTACCAGTGTTGCCCAGTATGCCATTTAGCCTTTTTGGAAACAAGGGCACACTGGCTCAAATTCAGCTTATTGTCCACTGTAACTCCCAGGTCCTCTTCTGCAGAGCTGCTGCTTATCCAGTTGGTCTCTAGCCTGTACCAGTGCAATGGATTGTTCCATCCTAAGTGCAGGACTTTGTACTTGTCCTTATTAAATTTCATGAGATTTATTTTGGTCTAATCCTCCAATTTGTTGAAGTCTCTCTGAATCCTAGCCCTACCCCCAAGTGTATCTACTACTCCCTGCAGCTTGGCATCATCTGCAAAGTTGCTGAAGGTTGCACTCCATCCCATCTTCCAGGTTGTTGATGAAGATATTGAACAAAACCAGCCCCAGGACTGACCCCTGGCGCACTCTACTTGATACTGCTGCAAACTGGACTTCAATCCATTGATTATTATTGAGGCCGATGATACAGCCAGCTCTCTCTCCACTTTAAAGTACATTCATCCAACCTGTACTTTCTTAGCTTGCTTGGAAGAATGCTGTGGGAGACCGTATCAAGAGCCTTGCTAAAGTCAAGGTGTACCATGTCTGCTGTTCTCTCCACATCCATAAAGCCAGTCATCTCATCATAGAAGGCAGTAAGGTTGGTCAGGGATGACTTGTGCTTGGTCAATCCATGCTGACTATTCCTAATGAACTTCTCCTCCAAGTGCTTAGAAATGGGCTGAGGTGAGGCAGGCTGGTCTATATTTGCTTGAGTCCTCCTTTTTTCCCTTTCTTAAAGATGGGCTCTAGATTTGCCCTTTTCCAATCATTCGGGACCTCTCCCAGACACCACGAGTTTTCAAAGATAATGGCCAACATCTCTGTAATCACATCGGCCAGCTCCTTCAGCACTGTTGGGTGCGTTGCATCTGGCCTCGTAGACTTGTACACATCCAGCTTTTCTAAATATCCCCTAACCTCTTCATTCACCACTGTTGGCTGCTCGCCTCTTCACAAACTGTGCTTCCAGGTACAGAAGTCTGGGAGCTGACTTTGCCTGTGAAGACAGGTAAAAAAAGACAATGGGTGCTTCACCTTTTTCATAGGTTTATAGATGTAGGGTTGGAAGGGACCTGAGAAGATCATCAAGTCCAAACCCCTGCCCTGGGCAGGAATGAATACTGGGCTCATATGACCCCTGGTAAGTTTAAGCTCATATGACCCCAGCTAGGTAATTATAAAGCCTCCTTCTAAAGACCCCTAAGGTAGGAGCCAGCACCACTTCCCTTGCAAGCTGGTTCCAAATCCTGGCCACCCTGACTGTGAAGTAGTGCCTCCTGATGTCTAGCTTGAACCTACTCTCAATCAACTTGTGGCCATTATGCCTTGTTACTCCGGGAGGTGCTCGGGGGAACAGAGTCTCTCCCATTCTCCCCTGGTAAGTTTATAGACAGCCACC
>NW_017729034.1:59664980-59669274 GCF_001723915.1 Gavialis gangeticus
GGATCACCTCCTTGGATCTGCTCATGATGCATCTGTGGATACATGACAAGGTGCGGTTAGCCTTACTGACCGTGACCTCACATTTGCGGCCCATCTTTATTTTAGAATCGATAATGACTCCAAGATCTTTTTCTGACACTGTGCTTTCAAGAAGGCAGTTCCCCAGCCTATAGGTATGCTGCTGGTTCATGCTGCCCAAGTGCCATGGTCGTAGTGGTGCAGTCCCCAGGTGCACTGCACTGCTATGGTGTCACAGTGGTGAAATTTACTCATGTGCCGTGCACATGGTGCAGTAACCACCTGTACTGCACCATGCTTTAGTACTTCCAAAAGGATGGTGCAGTACAGGTGGTTACTGCTAAGGAAGTACTAAAGCACTGTGCCTTAGCAACGTAGCCGTACGGTGACGTGTAGATGTGCCATATGTACAGAAATGCTAAGTGTCTTTGCATACTTTATACCAGGGGCAGGCAATTATTTTGGGCAGAGGGCCGCTTACTGAGTTTTGGCAAACCATCAAGCGCCACATGACAAGCAGCTGGTTCTTTTTGTCCAAGTGCAGTACCCTGCACTTGTCAGTATTGAATCCCATGCTATTCACATTTGCCCACTCCTGTAACCTGTTCATGTCCAGTTGTATCCTGTCCCTCCCTTCTAGCATGCCAGCTTTGCCCCAAATCTTGGTGTCGGCAGCGAATTTGACCAGGGTGCTTTTCACTCCCTCGTCCAAGTTGCTAATAAAGAGATTGAACAGTACGGGCCCAAGCCCTGGGGGACTCCACTGCCCACATCCCTCCAGGTCAAATATGGCCCATCCACCACCACTCTCTGGGTGTGGCCCCCTAGCCAATTTGTGACCCATCTGACTGTGTAGGCATTAATGCCACAGTTGCCTAGCTTTTTAATGAGAATGAGCTTTTTTTACCCTGCATCATCTGTCACTAGGTTGCCTCCCCCGTTCAGTAAGGGACCCACACTTCATCTTCCTAGTGTTGCTGACATACTTGTAGAAGCACTTCTTGTTATCCTTCATGACTATTGCTATAACGATAGCTGGTAAAATAATATAAATATCAAAATACCAGTTTTGGCCTTAAATTTGGCTACATGTACAAACTGAAATCAGGAAAGAAAGTGAACCAGAAGCTTTGCAGAAGAGATCTTTACAGAATGAAATCAAACTTTAGTTTATTGGTTCTGCTTGCTGATTTCGTGTTGCTTTGGAAATTTGAAATACTGTAGCTATAAGTGTGTGCAGTGTTGCTGGCACTTTTAAAACTGCAGTTTAATTTCAGTTAGATTACTGGCTTGTTTCCCATTTTAATGATAAAATGGGAGATGATTATTTCTATTGTGACTATACTAAAAGAGCTGAGGTAGGAATTAACATCCAGTTGTGGCAGGCATTTTACTAGCAGGCTCTAAACAGAGAAAGCTTTGTAAACTAAGGAGAAAGCTTTTTGTCCTGAGTGACTAAAGCATACATATCCATTGCCCCTCTTCAACTATCTGGGAAGTATGTGGGATAACATGTGCTAACATTTTTTCTCTCTGGGACATTGTAGTGTATAAGTTTTTTCTGACTCTTGTTGCAGGACAAGGCTGTGAGAGTGTGTGCTGTCCCTCGCCATCCACTGCAGAGGAGCAACCATGTAGCTTGGACAGTTTCTGTGTGTAAATGGCTGTGTTGCTCCTGTTTTGGTGTGGTTCAGAACCTGGGACAATCAGAACTGCCTCAGATGAGACATCTGTTTACAGCTGCAGATAACACACTCTACACTAATCATCTCTAAACAAGGAGGAAACTGGCAAAACATACCTACTGGATATGTTCAGCACTTTGATGACAAGTTTGATAAGATTATGCACTTATTAAGTGCATAATCCCCCACATCACCAAAGTGTGGACAGGCACAGAGGATACCTGCAGACTACAGAAAGTGCAGCTATACTTATAGGTATTAATGGCATTTGTTTTATTATTTGTGCAGCTGGCAGTGCTGCTAGTAGTTAAAGTTATCTAATACCTTCCACTATAATCTTGGTTTCAGCTGAAGACAACTTTTGTCAAATTTGAACAGTTTGGGCTGAAATTGTCCATGCTGGATGTCTGCCTCAGGCTAATTATTTTGTAAAGCTTCAGCAAAAATGGTTTAGCTGTTTCTGAGAATGTAGTTAGAGAAAAAAAAATTGTTTGCTGACACTACACAATTCTTAGAGTTCTCTTTGTGTAGCCCTAGCTCTTTAATTCCCTGGAGTAGAGTTGAAATTTGATGGAGTGTTGCCCTAGGTTGAAAGAGATATTTATGACTATCCTATTAAAATCCACTGACTTATGAGCCTCTGAAAAATCTCCTTTTGCACTTGGTCAATCAGGTTTGTTTAAAATGCTGGCAGCTATTTCTTTTTTTTTTTTAGTCTGTTTGCAAAGAGTGTGCTTCAGCTTTGGGCTGCAGGGGCTGAACATGACTTTATCTGCAGTTGCTGTTTTTGCTGTGTGGCACCAGGCACAAGAAGTGACCAAAAGGAAAGCTTCTGTTGTGCTTTCAGTACTTTTATTACTGACACCCAGTCAGCAGGGAGGAAAAAAGGAATTAGCATGATTCAAATGCAGGAAAGTGAACATTGGGGCAGAGGTAAGGACCAGGGGGCAGTGGGAAGAGATGGGGACAGAGTTCCTTTGAAAGCAGGCTGTAAGAAAACACAGGTAAGTGTATTGACGCTCTTTGCAAATGCAAGTTCAACCTATTCAGCATGTTCATTAGTCCTGCAAATGCAGTTGTATTAAAGCGTTTTTTCCATTTGTATGCAAAGTCTTTTCAAGGAAGCTCCTTTACCCTTGTCCTCCTTTCTCTTGCAACATATGTAGCCGTAGGAAGAGAGTTGATATGTGTATAAGTTGCGCACATACCCTTGCACAAATCAATTTACTGACAGCTGAATACCCAAAATGTTCTCCAAACTTCATGTGAAAGGAAACACAAGTAAGTGTGTGGTTATGGGTGCAGGAAATTTGTTTTGAAACTAATGGTGCAGGTAAATGATTCTTACTTTTGGCTGACCCTTGAATAAAAATGGAAAGGAAATATCAATATATACTGAATCAGTATTTTTATTGCAAGAAATTGGTCATAACATAAAGGAAGGGAATTGACTTTGGCTAGTCTATAGCAAATTGTATCCACACATGCATCTTGGGTATTTTTGAATACTTCCTTGACTGCTCCAGTTTTTATTTTATTACAATGGTTTGCAGAAAATCCTTTCTATAGTTTAATTCATATTTTTAACACTTCACAGTTATTGGCATTATGATATCAATTACTCTTCATTTACTATTGATTTTTTTTTTAAAGTAAGTATGCTAAAATTGCTTAATAATAAGTGTGGAGTATTAAAACAGTTTGAATAACTTTGAAAAATCTAGTAAAATGAGAATGATGGCGAACCTGAGTAGGAATGTATTTACATTGGATTTACTCCATGTCTTTCTAATACCTAAATGTAGTTTAAGCTAAAATTTTTTTTTTACATAACTAAAGTTAAAAATAACTTTCAGTGAAAGGTGCCTGTTCAATCATACACCAAGTTGATTTATATTCTTAGGTTACAGACCGACTAGATAACTTAAATATAATCGACTGACATTTCACTGAACAATTAGAATCTATTACTGAATATTGACTGTTCCTTGGTGATGTTTTCCTTAAAGCGTACTATTGATTCACATACCATCATGTTCCTGATGAATATACTAAAATACTTACTACTAGAAACATGGTCACAGTTTGCAGAAAACTGCATACTATATTGGCTTCCCTGTTGGAATAATTGCAGCTTGCTTTGAAATCTGCTCTGAAAATTTAAGCAAGAACTAAAAACCTGCCAGAAAAAATGTATAGCACAATAATTGTCTCAAGTACAAACTCCAGCAGTAATCTCCAGACATGAAAGATAGGGGATATTTTTTTATAGATGTACAAGTGGAGTCGTACAAATTACTGCATATGTTACCCTAAGAAAGTAAGTCGTATTACTATTGAAACCAACTGATAGCTTAGGAAGATTAATTTACTGTCAGCCAATCTGTGTTTATGTTTTGTTAAAACAGAACTGTTTTGAGGATGTTTAATCATTAAAGCATAGAGTGGTCATTTTGCAGTTGATGTGTATGTGTTTTCATAGTTTCTAGGGTCGGAAGGGACCTGAGTAGATCATCTAGTGCGACCCCCTGCCATGACTTGGCACAGTGCAGGGAGGTTTGAAGGAAACCCCCGTGGCACTTGGACTCTCT
>NW_017729034.1:59670649-59681141 GCF_001723915.1 Gavialis gangeticus
TGGCCAGCACCAGGTCCAACAAGGCATCTCCTCTGGTGGGGCTGTGCACCTCCTGGGTTAGATGGAGGTCCTGTATTCTGGCTAAGAACCTATGTGAGCGGTCAGTTCTGGCTGACTGCTCTTCCCAGCAGATGTCCGGGAAGTTCAGGTCCCCCATGACTACCACATCCTTTGACTTAACTACCTCTGTGAGCTGACCTAAGAATTCCTGGTCGAGTTCTTCCCCTTGGTTGAGAGGTCTGTAGTATACCCCCACTGTTATGTCTCTTTTCCCTCGACTGCCTCATATTCTAACCCAAAGCACTTCAGAGTGCCCCTCCTCTGATACTTTGTTAATTGACGAGGATGGGTATTCCTCCTTAATGTAGAGTGCCATGCCCCCACCTTTCCTTCGTATCCTGTCCCTCCTGTACAGCCCATAGCCCTTGACATTCACCACCCAGTCATGCATTGAGTCCCGCCACGTTTCAGTGATCCCCACTATGTCTGGGTTGGTGTCAGCTAGCAGGAGGGTGAGTTCCTCCTTTTTGTTTCCCATACTACGAGCATTTGTGTAGAGACATTTGAGGCCTACTGTGGATGTGTGCACTGGGCCCCTAATCACAGCATTGCCCTGTCCCCTGTTGCTTACCTGCGTATATGTTTCGCTCATTGGTCTAGGCTGGGCTGTACTTGTGGGGGTTGTTTGGTCTGGCAGTCCAATGATTCCTCCACCCTCGTCTTCCCCTTCCCCCAACGAGCCTAGTTTAAAGCCCGCCAGAGGAGGTCCGACAACCTAGAAGAAAACACACACTTACCTTTAGGGGAAAGATGGAGCCCATCCCATCCGAGCATGTCTCTTGTTGTGATGTGCCGGTCATGGTTGAGGAAGCCAAAGCCCGCCTCAAGACACCATTCCCGAAGCTGCCAGTTGGTCTCCGCGATGCACGTTTCATGCCGTCTTCCACATCTGCTCACTGGTAGATGGAGTGTTGCCATGAACCTATATTAGATTCAGCCTGATGCAGCAGTGTGATTTCCAAATCTTTTTGCATAGCAGTTGATCAGAATTTCCCCACGGAAAAAACCCTCAATAGGAGACTTAAAAACAGAAAACCTTCATAAGGTTCTGCGTCCTTTAGATTTATTCCTTTCTCTTAAGACCTGCATAGGATTTTCACTATGCTGCAGTTCACAGGAGTGGATCCAAAACTCTTGGCCTTCAGCTGCAGTATTTCCATATTCCAAAATAGGAGTAGGATATACTGTGCTTGTGACCAGGGTTGTCTCAGATGCACTGGGAATATCTTGATCCAGTCCCATCTCTGATCTTTAACCTTTCTGCTTCCCTTTTGTAAAGTCAAGTTATTATTGTGAAGTGATTTGTGATTTATTTTGGGAAAGACCATGCTAAATAAATATTTTATTATCCTATTAGTTCTGTATGAACAGGAGACCAAGTTCTATACCAGTGATTCTCAACCTTTTTAGACTCAAGGCACCCTAAGGAAAATAATGTTTCTTAGTTTTCACTTGTGTTTTGACCATGGAAAAAATAATAAAGCCGTTCATCTGTTGCAAAGAACTCAGAAAGATCACAAGTCAGAATGTTTTTAATAATATGGATTCCTATTTGATATCTCTAGGTTTATCTTGTGAATCTTCATATTTGTACACCTAACAGTGCTAACATAGTATAGGACCTTGTGGCACTCTTGAAAGTGTCTAAAGACACTCCAGGGTGCCTTGTCACCCTGGTTAATAATCACTTCTATGCTGATGTATATGATTGTTCTTTTTAATGCTCCTTGTTGACATAGCTCTGCCAGCAGAGAAGGGCTATAACTGGGCATATCTGATTTTGTCTGTTAACAACTAATGCGTGCTGTATGTGAAAGTAACATACATTTGTAATTGAAGGGTTATTAATTGGCTGCAGGGGGACCCCGGGTGCCCTCCCAGACCCAGGAGGCACCAGTCGCCAAGCTGGGGCAGGGAAGGCATGTGGGGGCCCCCTAGTGTGCTCCCTGTGGACCTGGAAGTGGAACAGAAATGCTTCTGGTCCACTTCCAGGTCTGCTGCTGAGCACGCTCCATCCGCCCAGCTTCTTGGCATTCACGAGCTACCTGGTACTTTGAGGTATGTAGAAAAAAACATTTAAAGCTGTGTCTATGTTTGATTCATTGAATCTCTCCAAATCGAATCAAAGTGTTCTGATTCTAGTTTGGAGAGATTAAAGGGTCTCCTGATTTGATTTGGAGATTCAGCCACTGAATCGGGCTGAATTTCTGCTGAATCGAATCGGGGACCAAAGCCTTGCACAGCCCTAGTGCATTAGCAGCCAATCACTGAGCCAGGTCGGCGTGTCTCTCCCCCCGCGCTCCTGTGGGACGCTCTATACACCCCACCATCACAGCATTCACAAGCTGCACCTGGTACCTTGAGGTATGTAGAAAAAAATATTTAAAACTGTGTCTATGGCCGAATCACTAATTCACCGAATTAGCATCGAATCTTCAGATTTGGACTCAAATTCTGCACCCTAGCCTTGTATTAAAAATGAGGCAGTCATCTATATCTAACAGGATAGTTTGAGGGGCCAAGTTGAAGATGGTGTTTTAGTCTGAGAATCCTAGTCTCCTGTAGGTGCCTATCTCTGTGTTACAGTTAGTCACAAAAGTACATAAAAAGGTAGGAGCCCAAAAACCCTCTCCTCTCTAGGTGTTTCCTACTCTCCGGCTTAAGCATTCCCCCACTCAGTGTGCTGTCTGTTGTAACTCTTATTTTTAGGTGGCCTCTTTCCCCATTTACTATATATGGAACTTAGGCACCAGACTCACCCTTACGAATTCCACTCTGTAGCTGGACACCTGAAAGTTTGTAAGTTTCTTTGTGCATTTGGACCCAAAGTTCTGTTTCTGGGTAGGCACAGTTAATGGTAATTAACTGTGAAATGCTTCTCTGGGTTCGTGGTTCATAGACATAGACTTCAAACTAGAACACTGTAAAGCTCATGTTACTGTTCTGCACTCATAAAGTGGCTTTTTACATGACAACTTATTTGTTAGTGGAATTAGTGTTAGGAAATGTACAGCCCAATCTAAATCCTGTTGAGCTTGATGGCAGCTCTACTATTGACTTCAGTTATGTCTGGGCCCTTAGTACATTTCTGCTTTGGCACCAGTTCATCAAATAAAAGTTTGTTTAATAACAATAATAATAGTGTTTCTACAAAATATACTTTGTCATACATGGCTAATATGTATTCTCTTGTCCCACACTTTCCCCCCCTCTCATGAAACAGACCCATGGCAGTTTCTGAACATGTCCTTATAAATTCATCTCTATTGTCAATAATATTTAGGAATATCTACATTATTGACAATATTTCCATTTAGGCAGCTAAAAAAACCACATGAGTAGACTGAGTCAGTGTTATCTGAATGTGGTTGGCAAACAAATAAGAGCTTCTTTTTAGACAAAGCAGTAGGCTGTTGAAATTTCATTGCCCTAGAATTGTATTTATGTTCTGAAGGTTATTGTTGTAGAACACACATTTTAAGAAAATTCATATTTTGAAATATTTGCTTGTGTAATTGCAACATATCCATGTAACTATTTTTTTTTTTCTGGGAAAAAGGAAGAGCTAGTCTTTCTTAATTGTTCTTTCCCCATTAGGGCACTTCAAGGGTGGTTATACTTGCTAAATCATTCTTGATATTTTATGGGTCTTGACATTTGTCTGCCTGGCTAATAAAAAATTTTAAATATCACATTACCCAGAATTTTTATTTCTACCTGGTTTGTGATTTACAATGTACTATAGATGCCTCTAAAATGAAAGTTTGAACTCTTTGTCTTTTAGGCTTACGTATATGAAATGCATTCAAGTACGTTTTCCCATAAATTGACAGGACACACAGAATCAGTCATCAACGTGGCTTTTAATCCCGCATCTGCACAGGTACATTTTCTTCTAACTTACTGATTGTAATGTAAGTATACATGTTCTTCTTGGTACGTGTCTTTGGTACCAATCAAGCATAATCTCTTTCCCTTTCCTTCCCCATCTCTCTAGTGTCTGAGTGTAATTGGCATACCATGTAATCGTCTGTTATAAGCAGTCAGACCTCACTATTGGGTTGACCTGAAGTGGTTTGGCTAAACAGAACCTGTATATGTTAGTTGCATGTAGTGTACCTTCCACTGGCAGATTATATAGTTTAAACTACCCTGACTGAATGCAGACATACCACTGTGTTGTAGGGGGCTGAAAAAATAACAGAAGAGAGAAGAGTGAGACCACTGCTGTTGATGATCTATAGTTTTGCTTACCTTACAGCACTGATTCTGTTTTTCACTGGCATTATGTTTCTGTCAGGAGAATCTCCAGTCTTTCAGTAGAAATGTAGAGCCATACAAGTGTTCATTTAGTTTCGTCCATTCAGAGGGAACATGCCCCCTCTAGGAGAAAGATCTTCCAGGTAAACATTTGGAAGATCTCCCTTGTGAGAGAGAGAGAGAGACTTTCACAAGAATGAATGTTTATATGGCACTCCACTGCCATCCTTGGCTGGGAGAGGAGTAGAGCACCTGCCTGCTGCTGTCCACCTCTTCCCCAGACTGGGGACTGCCAGCTGGGAAGCATGGGTGGAAATGGGAGGAGAGCCTCTCTGAATCCAGGTCCCAGTCCCTCTGGCTTTGAAATTGCTGCCCATGCCACCTAGCTGGGCAATGTAGGTGGCAACGGGAAGCTAGGGGAACAGGGACCTGGGCCCAAGCTCCTCGACTATTTTTCTCCATTTCTTACCAGTAGAAATGAACACTTGTCTATGGGCGCTGTCTTCTACCTGTGTCTGCTGATTGTGATGTAAGTGAAGGTAAGCCATTAAAGAATTTTCTGCTTCCCAATTACTGTTGCTGCTGCATGTTTTAGGAGGAAGATGATAATTTTTTAAAAAGAAGTTTAGCTAAACTGGTGGCTCTTTATGAACTTTTAGGGAACATACTCACGTGAACAGTGATAGTAGAACTCCTTTAAAAAACTTTTTATAATGGTTTTATTTAATGTTTTATAATGGTTCCTGCATAGGTAAATGATACTGAAAAAATGTAAATGATAATACTAATGAAAATGTCATTTTAAAGAAATGCCGTACTTTTACTTTTTTCATAAATATACTGCAGTTAACTTACTGATGCACTTAGTCAAATAAGATTTAACTAAGATGAATTATCATGTTAAGTTTTGTGTCTTTCTGGAATCTTTATTTTACAAGTTTACATTTATATTCCTTGCCCTACCCCTTATTTTATAAAAACAGAATTACTTAACATAGTGGGGGGGGAAGATATAAGTTGGTTATGGATGGTTCTAAAACAAGCAGAGGCAAAAGAAACACCCTGGGAGTTCTTGAAACATTTATTTCTATTAGTTAACTGAAGTATTAGGAGAGGGGGAGAGGACTGCCTAGAAGTAATGCTATGTGCTGCAGAAATCCTTAAAATGAGTTCTAATCATGGTTAACACACTACACACCCAAACGTCTTCTGTCATAATCTATAGCTCCTCACCTATCTCTATCCAGAATGCTTTTTATTAGTAAAAAACCTACAACAGTAATCTTATCCTGTTACAGTTTGTCTGTGCATTAAAGAACATGGATATATATTCTTTGGTCATGAGGAACCTAAAGCTTGCTTATAGAAAGCTCAGATTCCAAGAAAAGATGGTATGACAAGTTTAGGGTTTTCTCAGGATACAACACTTACGATTTAAATAATACTGAATTTGAATAATAATTAATATAAATAATATTGGTAGTGTCCCAGGGGAACAGGACCAGAAAAGGGGGAAGCCTCATTCAGAGGCAAACCCCAGACCCAAGTAAAAAGAAAAGAAAACAACATACCTGTTGCAGGGGCTGGGAGGAGTGAGGAAACATGCAGCAGGAAACTGCCCATGCGGTTTGTCAGCTGCGCCCATATCCAGCTGGGGCCGAGTGACGTCATGACGAGACGCCACCTGTCGAAGATCAAAAGCAGCCATGAAAGCACAGGAAATGGAACACTGAGGCCAGGAGGAGCAGCGGGAGACCATGAGGTGGAAGGTGTCCGGCTGCTGCGGTCTGCGGTGGCAGGGAGACCGGCGGTGGCAGCCGGAGCTATGGAGGATCCATGAGCCAGGGAAGAGTGGCAGGGATCGGAACTGTTGGCAGAGAGACTGGCAAGGGCAGCAGGAGCTGTGAGGGATCCATGTGCTAGAGGAGACCAACAGAGGATCAGTGGAACCACCAGAGGAGCCAGCAGTGGCTGCAGCAAGAGCTGGTTGGGGAGCTCACTTCAGAGGCAACAGCTGCTGCAGCTCCAGGGTGGAGGGTGGGTCCTGGAGGAAGGGAGAGAGAGACCCCGGCTGGAGTGAAAGCACAGACCCTGACCCAGAGGGCACACTAGCCTAGGGGCGTTAGGGGCTAGCAGAGCACAGGATTTCCCACCCCCCCGTGGGCATTGGTTCTCCCTGTTGTCGTGCCCCTTAGTAGTCACATGGTTGATTCATTAATTTGTCGGGTCACTACAGGGAAAGGGGCTATGCTGAAGGTATTGTTTGTGTTCCTCCTTTAGGGTTTATCTCTTTTAGTTCCCTGGCGAGAGTAAAGTGGCAGTGCTCTTAGCACCAAGCTAGGGTAACTGGGACATCGCCCAAGGGGAAGAAGGAACCATGGGAGAACGCAGCAAGGGCCAACAGCATCAGGCATAGAAGGCCCAGGGCGCTCGTCTACAAGAGGAGACGTGAGGATTGGGGAGGATATCAGCAGGGGATTGCCGTGAAAGATTTGGAGGCCTGTCTCAAAGGATGACATGTGGCCAGGGTGTAGGGGAGGTTGGAGCCCTGTGAACGTCCGCCGTGACACGTGACAGCTCTGGAGGCATCCTCACAGGGGACCGCCTCCACTGAAGGATCATTCAAAGTCGTGGCAGGCGAGTTTGGGGGTCACCCTGAGGGTAGCTGAGGAACCCTCTGGGGTCTGCGCAAAGGTCCCTGGCAAGCAAGGTCAGCAGCTTTGGGCAAAGGCGGCATGAGAGCAAACCATCGCAAGGAGGCGGGCACAGGTAGCATGTGACTTCTATCACTCTGCCAGTTTTTGTCTACAGAATCATAGGAAAATGGAAGTGACCTTAAGAGTAGAAATTTGTGCCAGAAGTGCACTGCAGCTTCTTTAATCTTGGAGTTTCTCTCATACACCTGCTGCCACTGATTGCTGCAAGGGCCCTGTCACTTGCCGCCCATGCCTGAGGGCCAGGAGGTGAAAACCATGGCATATTTAAAATCATGTTTTTTGCCTCTTGGCCATCAGGCACAAGTGGTGAGCAATGGGGCCTCTCCACTAATCAGTGGCAGGGAGGCATGGGGGGGGGAACTCCCAAATTTAAAGATGCCACCGTGCTGCACATTTCCAGCATGAATTCTGGAGAACCCTACTCATAAGCTCATCTAGTCCAATCTCTTGCTCAAGGCAGAATCATCCCTGACTAAACCATCCCACCTAAGTGTTTATGCAGCCTGCTCTAGAAAATTTCCAGGGATGGGAATTTCACAGTTTCTCTGGGTAGCCTGTCCCTGTGCTTGACCACCCTCACAGTCAAAAAGATCCTCCTAATCTCCAACCCTATTTCCCCTGCTGCTGCTCCTAGTCCTGTCCTCTTTGACCACAGAGAATTGTATCTCCATCTTCTCTATAATCATCCTTCAGGTATTTGAAGATTATCAAATTTTGCACTCAGTCTTCTCTCCTCCAGATGAAATAATCCTAGCTCTTCTAGTTTTTCCTTATAAGTCTTGCTTTCCAGGCTCCTAATAATTTTTGTTGCTATCCACCGGACTCTTTCCTATCTGTCACATCCTTCTTGAAGCACGGGGCCCAAAACTTGACATAATACTCCAGGTGAGGCAGCACCAGTGCTGAATAGAGTGGAAGAATGACTTCCTTTGGTTTGCAAGTGACACTCCTGTGAATACAACCCTGTATGCTGTTGGTGTTTTTGCATCAAGAGCACACTGTTGGCTCATTCATGTTATGGTCTACTGTAAATCCCAGGTTTTTCTCTGCACTGCAGCAACCTAGCCAACCATTCTGCAGTCTGTATTTGTGCACGCAGTTATTCTGTTCTAAGTGCAAGACTTCACCCTTCTTCTTGCTGAATATCATCTTGTTGACTGCAGACCATTTCTCCAGTCTTTCCAGGTCATTCTGGATCCTAGACCTGCTCTCCCTAGTATCTGCCACTCCATCCAGCTTGGTGCCATCCACTAATGTTAAGTGTGTTCTGAATCCTATCACTCAAAACATTAATCAGGCTGTTGAACAATACTAAACCCCCCTGTGATACCTCCTCCCATCTACACATTGATCCATTGCTGACTACTTGTTGAGCACAGTGATCCAACCAGTCCCATATCCATCTTATAGTGCTTTCACCTAGCCTACATGTCCTTATCTTGTTAATAAGAATATCGTGGATACACATGTGAAAAGTTTTGCTAAAGTCTAAATTTATCACATCCACTTCTCTCCCCCCTCCACACAGCCTGTCAGCTTATTATAGAAGGAAGTCAGGTTGCTTAGACATTACTTGCTCTTGGTGAATCCATTCTAGCTGTTCCTGATCACTTTGCTCTCTTCTATGTGCTTTGAAATAGATTCCTTTGAAGACCTGCTATGATTATTGCTGGTGCAATACTAGTAATTAAAAGTTTGTTTGTAAACGCTCTTTTGGGCTGGAATTATTCCAGTGACTGGTACAATGGAATTTTAATACTGCTTGGATCCTTTAAATGACCTCTTAGTACATACAATGAAGTTGAAGGTCATCCTACCCAAAAGCACACTCCAGGAACAAGAGAATCAAAGAAATGTAGGGTTGGAAGCGAATTCAGAAAGTTATCTAGTCCAAGTCCCCTGCACCAGTGTTTGACTAACTTGCTCATTAAAAGCTTCCAAGGATGGAGATTCAACAAGCTATCTAGGTTCCAAGGTGTAACCGCTAGACCTGTGTGAATAGAGAACTATTTGATTTGGATTCAGATTTGGCCAATTTGGATGCCAGAGATTCAATTCAGAGATCTGAATTGTTTTTCTGATTTGATTCGGCTGAATCACTTCAGAGGATTCAGAGCTGATTTGGCCATCAAGTATAAAGGGGAATCAATGAAATATCTATAACTTTGTCGTCTTGTGGCTGATTTGGATGAAACTTGCAGGGATAGTAGCCACTGCTGAGAGCATGACACAAGCCAAGTTTCAAGGTAATAGGTGCAGGAGGTTCTGGGAACCTACACCTCAAATTCCTGAAAGCAAAACTCATGTCACATGTGTGTGGTAAGCCACAATGAGGGGCACTGGTGCTTCTGCCTGCCCCACAGTGGGGTGAAAACTGCAGAGATGGTAGCTCTTACTGAGGCTACAAAGCCTGCCAAGTTCCAAGGAGATGGGTGTAGGGTTTTCTGGGAAACTGCACCTCAAACTGCTGACTTGGTGCAGGGTTGGCACGTGGAATCAGTCTTTGGGTGCAGTCTGGTATACCAGCTTGACCGTGCATGCTGACCCAACCCTATGCACTGGATTTGGATTATGGAATCATAGAAGTAGGGTCGGAAGGGACCTTGAAGATCTTCAAGTCCAACCCCCTGCCTGGGCAGGAGAAAAAACTGGGCTCAAATGATTCCAGCCAGGTAGGCATCAAGCCTCCTCTTAAAGACCCCCAGGGTAGGAGCCAGCACCACTTCCCTTGGAAGTTGGTTCCAGATCCTAGCCGTCCTGACTGTAAAGTAATTCTTATGGATGTCTAATCTAAACCTACTCTCCAACAACTTATGGCTGTTATTCCTTGTTATGCTAGGGGAAACAAGGTCTCTCCCAAACCCTTCTGGTCCCCGCAGTGAGTTTATAGCAAGTCACCAGGTCCCCCCTCAGCCTTCTCTTGTGAAGGCTGAACAGGTTCAGGTCCCGCAGTCTCTCATTGCAGGATCTACCCTGTTGTCCCTGGATCATGCAGGTGGGCCTCCTCTGGACCCTCTCACTGTTGTCCACATCCCTCCTGAAGTGGGGCGCACAGAACTGGACACAATACTCCAGCTGTGGCCTGACCAGTGTTGAGTAGAGGGGGAGGATCACCTCCTTGGCCCTGCTTGAGATGCACCTGTGGATGCACGACAAGGTCCGGCTAGCCCTTCCAACCAGGACCTCGCATTGTCAGCCCATGTTCATCTTGGAGTCATTACTGACTCCATTACTGACTCCAAGATCCCTTTCTGCCTCCGTGCTCTCAGGAAGGGAGTTTCCCATCTTATAAATGTGCTGCTGGTTACTACTGCCCAAGTGCAGCATCCTGCACTTGTCAGTATTAAAATGCATCCTGTTTTTGTTAGCCGACCCCTGTAACCTATCCAGGTCTTGCTGCAGTCTTTCCCTCCCTACTACCATGCTCACCTCACCCCAAATTTTGGTATCATCAG
>NW_017729034.1:59686141-59700945 GCF_001723915.1 Gavialis gangeticus
GATGGTGACCACATTGGCTATCTTCCAATCATCTGGCACCTGGCCTGAGCACCACGAGTGCTCATAAAGCTGTGCCAAGGGCCCTGCAATAACCCCTGCTAGCTCCCTCAATACCCTGAGGTGGAGAGCATCTGGACCCGCTGATTTGAACACGTCCAGCCCTTCCAGAATCTCTCTAACCTGGTCCTCCCCAACCTGGGGAATGACCATGTGCTCTGATCCTACCATGTGCCAGCGCAGTCTAGCATGCAGGTCTGTGTTATCTGACTTGCAGGGCTCTTCATGGTCTGGAAATTTGGTAGGGGACTGGTGATTAATGCTGCCACTCTTTCCTTGCTACCAAATTTCCCGATCCCTGGGAACCCCATGGGCTGGATGACACAGGTGAGAGGCAGAGTGCCACTGCTCTAGTTGGCATGTCACTGTTTTAAATTGATTTGACTTTTGCAAGAATTGTACTAAGTTCTGATGCCCTTCCTTTCTTTAGAATTTTAATTTTGATACCAAAAAATATGAACAAGCAGAGGAAACTTGTCACTGGAATTTAAATTATCAATATTTTGCAACTCATGGCTACTTTGAAAAGTGTTGTTTGGGGTTTTCTTCAGTGGAACAATCTTTTGAATTATCTGGTATGACTGCTCTGGCAAAACCATGATTTTATTTTAAATAATGTTAATTTTGATTAGAATTATATCCTGTAACACTCTGTTTGGTTATTATCTATCCTATCAGTGTAATACTTGGCAGCTGGGGAAAAAAAAGTGAAGAAACTATATAGATCAGTGCTTCCCAAAGTTTTTGCCCAACCCTCCACTTACCCCAGGTGCCCCTCCCAACCCACAGCCCTCTGGCCCTGCCGGTGCCTCTCACTGCCAAACAGTGGTGATGCGTAGGGGGTGCACAGTGGTGCACATGCACCCCCTGACTGGCTGCACTCACTGCTTAGGCAATGGGCAGGGGGGAAGGCAGAAGCACCAGTGCCCCCCCTGCAAGCGCTAGCCGATCTCCGCAGTTGCTCCCAGAAGTGGCCACAGCCACTCCCAGAAGCAGCTGCAGCAATCGACCACGGCAGAACTACCCCTGGGAAGTGAAATCTGCTGTGGGGGGCCTCCCCCCAAGTCGGTGGGATTGGTTGCAAGGGGACCCCCCGGTTGGTGGGACTGGTCATGGGGGGCACATGGCCCCCCTGAGTAAGGTGGCATCAGTCACCCATGCTCCCAACCCACAGCTTCCTGGCCTTGCCAGTGCCTCTCTCTCCCAACCTGCAGTCTGCATCTCCCCACTCTCCCCGCCAGCAGTGCCCAAGCCCTGGCTGACACCCACAGAAGGTGGCAGCTGCTGCGGCCAGAGCAGAATGTGGAGCCCATCTCCTGTCTCCTGTCCGCCCTCCCCTCATTCCCTCCTCTGTGGGGGAGGCTGTGTGGTGGGAGGATGCAGGCTCCCTGCAATGGGCTTGGGGCTCCCTGCCCTGATGTCCTCCTGCAGGGGGCTCCATGGCTCACTGGGCGGGACCTGTTGCAGGAGGGAGCACTCTGTCACCATGGCCACCAAGCTGAGACACCCCCTGCCAACTTGGCAGCAGTGGGGGCAAAAGTATTCACCGCTGCCGCATCTCACCTTGGTAGCTGTGATGGTGTGGCCTGGTCCTGCCCTGGGTCCCACCCGCTGGGCTGCAGAGGCAGCTCCTGCCTGGAGCTGGTCCAGTCTGTGCCCCACTGTGGGTTCAGAAATCTCACGACTCCAACCACTGATGTTGTGACCCCATTTGAGGTCACAAGTCACAGTTTGGGAACCACTGATATAGATCTAGATATCCCTTTTACACTTAGATCTGCATTGGAGCCATGGAAAGATTTGTATTGATTTTTGACTGATGTGCTTGCATAGAGATACCTGTACAGCTGCTAATTGGGAGATTTGCTTATGGATCTCTCAGATGATAGAATTTAACACTTAAATACCCACTGTATTCAAAATTGGTTGTAGGTAAATTTGGATGTGACTGGAAATATGACTTTTAATCCTTTACTGCCTATTAACAAAGTATGTATTTCCTGGTGGCCACATCTGGAGTTTTCAGTTCAGGGAAAGAGAAAAATGTGTATGAAAAATATTCTGTAGTTTTGGATCACCACTAGCTATTCATTTAATCATCAGCTATATGTCATTTTCCACAAATAAGCCAGTTTTAGCAGTGATATGGACTTTTTTTGAAATGTTCATTTACTTAGTGTTGGCTTTGAACAGCATTAAATTAATCTTAGGTTATCCCTGCATAGACTGCATTTTTCCAATAACAGCAATAGCATAGTGTATTTTCTTTTAGTTGCTAGTATTGGGTCAGAACCTGAATGGTGTAGATTTAGGACATGGGAACAAATTAGTGCCTGATTATATTCCCTTGAAGTTCGGTGAGTTGTGACAGAGGGAGGTCTTTATCCATTGATGCTTTACCTCTGCAGCCAGTTCTGTTTTTTTCTCTAACTGACAAATAAAAAATTGTGCAAACATCTAGTTTGGATTTAGAGTTGAGATGGTTATATTTTGCTTTTGCTTCAAAGAAAAATGTACTTCTGTGTCTGAGGGGAATAATTGTCCAACTGCCATCTGAAAAAGAGTATCACCAAGTTGTAAAATAGATCCTTAATACAGATATTTTTCTTGTTTTTCACTGTAGGACCCTTCATCCTAGGGAAACAAATTGTCAGGCTTTGAGCTCTGCCTAAAACCAGATTGGGTATATCCTTGCTACCTCTGTATAACAATGAGTCTCACCTTCACTATAAAATGATATTACTCAAGAGTAGTAATTAGGATAGGGGCTGTCAGTAAAGGGAAAGAGAATAGGCAC
Source organism: Gavialis gangeticus (assembly GCF_001723915.1). Lineage (NCBI taxonomy): Eukaryota > Metazoa > Chordata > Crocodylia > Gavialidae > Gavialis > Gavialis gangeticus. Next base: position 59,688,996 of record NW_017729034.1, read on the forward strand.
ATTCTGTAGTCACCAAAAAATTCTCAGATTGAGAAAACAAGGGTTGCTTATGCCATACTTCAACAAACCAATGAACTTGGTACACCATATAATCTTGTTATCTAATATTCAGAACCACTCTATCTTTTATGGAGGATGCACTATTTTTGTAATTATTTTTCAATTTTTGTTTTGAAGTATCAGCACAGTAATTACAAAGTTGTACTGAGCGAGGCATGGTGAATGGGAGATGGCTGCTCAAAGAACATGGAGGCAACTATATCATCTTCTGGAAGGGTAAAGAGGAAAGAAAACACCCACTTAATTGAGTTGGTTCTGCCATTAAGAATGAACTCAAACTAACTCAGTGAGTTTCCTATCTGAATTAATAAGAGCCTCATGACTGTCTTTAAACTGGCAGGGAGCCAATATGCCACTGTTTTCAGTGCGTATACCCTGACTCATGGCACCACCAACGAAACCAAGGAGGAATTCTACACTAACTTTGGTCGAGTCCTTTTTGATCTTCTGGAGGTAGACAGACTAATTCTTTTTGATGATTTCAACTCCAGAGTCAGAAGGGACTCTAACCTCTGGAACGGAACCATTGGCAAGGAAAGAATAGGAAAGGCCAACTCCCAACAGCATCCTCCTCTTGACCAAATGCATGGAACGCAGACTTACCAGCACCGTGTTCCACCAGAAAAACAGGCATCGTCCGTGCTTGGGATCTCAAAGCTGTCCACATCACCAGAGCTATGCTGGGAGTTGATGATTGCTGGATTGATCATTGACTTACCCAATCAGTTATGTCACTCAAACTGGCTCCCAAATTATGGCTGCAGCAGAAGCAACACTGATGGAAGATCAATGTTGAAGGACTCAAGGAACCAAGCGTGTGACACCTCTTCCACTAGTGCCTCAATGAAAAATTGGTGAATTCCAGACAACAGTAGGAGAATGTCAGCAGCCTGTGGGGTTCCTTCAAAGCCACCATTATCACCACGTCTGAAGAGACACTTGGATTTTCTGCCAGGAAACATCAAGGCTGGTTTGATGAGAGTGACTGGAAGATCCAAGAGTTGATTGATAGCAAATGCAAGCGATGCAGATGAAGTGCTCTTTAGCCTCTGGGAGGAACATGAACATAGCACATCCCACACATGTTATAGCTGCTGATGCAACCTCTGTTTGTGCCTCATTTGCTCCGCCTATGCCAAGAAAGAAAAAAAAAAAGGGAGGGGGGAGAGGGAAGAAAACCACACAACAAGAATCCACATACCAAACATCCAGACCTGGATCTTATACATATGTGCACTCACATATGTGCACATGCACAGTTTCCTCCTTCCTTCTAGGGCAAACTCCCTAGGCAAACTCCCCCTGTTTGCTGCTTCTTACAAAATCTTGGATTTGTCCAATTCCCAATCATTAAGTGGCTTCAGGTATCTTTTCAAAGCAGAATATATAAATATACCTTGTGCAGTCCCCTGAATCTTCCCACATGTGGTCTAAGATCTTACAAAAATAATTGAATGAGTTTTGGGGGGGTCCCCCCTTGTCTTCAGAGGGGTCTGATTTTTTTTTTTTCTTCCCAAGGGAAGCTGGTTCTATATTTTCTGAAAAATGACAACTGAAAAGAGCCTTATGTAGGTGTGCAAAAGTCTAGGTACTCAAAATAACTAGTCACTTTAAAAAATGTTGGTCTGTATTTTTCCCTCTTACTCTAGAAGATGTCTTAAGGGGTATATGCCCTACTCTGCCACCAAACCCCTTAATTGACCCATATATTTTTCTATGTACATCAGGCATTAGAAGAATTTAAACATCTTTCACCAATTGTAAGAGAAACTACTAACACTAAGGCTCAGTTAGTGAAGGACTTTCCACTGTTGAGAAGAGACTCTTGTTTATGCCAGGGATATTATTCTAAGTATATGTGACAGCTACAAAAACAGAGGGTTGGATTAAAAAGTAAGTGGACACACTATACAAAGACAGTTTCATTCAGTCATGGGACACACTAAGATTCTAAGTCTGTCGCCAGCAAACCACAGCTGTCCACCACATGAGTACTCCCAAATGTGATTGCAGTAGTGAGGTTCTTCATACCCAGCACACTCATAACAAAATACTTCAGTATATTTCTTTCAAAGTGAGATACATTTTATTTAAGAAGTCCTTTAATTTTGGAGATATTTCCATGACTGGGAATACTGTTCCATTGTACAGAGGGTCTGCTTGACTGTACAAAGCTTGTGTTTTGTTGTACAAATGGTCAAAAATCTTGTCAGGGAGAGGAAGGTTGATTGTAGACTGGAGAAGGACAAGTGTGACTGGAAAATAGGGAGGGAAGACACTATAAGGAACTGGAGGTACAGGGATGGGATCAGTTGGGATCTTTGGAGAGAAGGCAGCTGTGGGGAGTCAACATGGGGAGACAAGCACAGAAGAGAGAAGGAAGCAGTCACATTATAAAATGCTGGAGACAGGACCAACTAAAGAAACTGTAGGAAGAAGTAGTAATATTGAGTGGAGGATGTAATACAAGCACCACAGAGATTGGGAGGGAGATGACTACCTGGAGGAGGAATGGAAGATTGCAGCAGAAAGAATGTTAAAGGCTTTGCTGAGCATCTTCTTCTTCAAAAGAGGCAGGCTTGGGGGGCTGATTTTTCAGAGCTGCTGAATACCTGCAGCACTTGCTAACATTACACAGAACTGTAGAGTACTTGGGGAAACTAGAAATTTGGTCCACAGAGAGCAAGAAAATAAGATGACGGATATGACAAAGAAACCTTTCACGAATAATGCAGAACCCTATCTCAAGAAACACCAACCCCACTACCAGAACACTGAGAAGGGTATGTGCATTAGCATTTATACTCCAACCCCACTAAGAGGGAAGGTAAAAAACATCTGTGATGTAGAAAAATATTTTTTCCATGCTGAAATGCAAAAAGCTACCTGCTGGGACTGAAATTTTTCCTTTAAATTGACAATTGTTTGTACAGAACTCCATGTCATGCCTGGTCCAGGAATCTTCCATTGTTATTTTTTGAGAGTTCCCCATTTCCTTTTGTAGCCAGTTCCTGATGCCCTCTTCCCATAGCCTTTTATATAATTTTATTATGATTAAGATGTACTGGAAATCCTTAAAATTTGGTTGTCAAAACAACTCCCTTTCTTACCTTTTATATATGTTTGGTATATCTCAAGTTTTAGAGGCATACTGGCAGAGTAGTTATGAAATCTTGCTGTAGCTTCAGAGATGCATTCAAATCCTGCTTTGGACTTGTCCCAAAAGCTGCTCCTAGTCAACACAGCTGTGAATTAGTATCAAGCCATTTGGGCTGGGGTGTCAAAAGCGTGTGGAAGTGATGCTAGTTTTTCTTGTGTGCTGTTGGATAGAAAAACTGATGTACCTTTACCATGGTAACCTTATGGTCTAGTGGATCAGGTATGCTTCTTGACCTTAACATCCTAGACTTTATTCTGATCTCTCTCATGATGCTACAGGAGACAGGATTGAACAAACTTAAACACTTAAGCCACTTCTTTAATAAATATCTCCAGATGTAACACAGTTTTCACTCCAGATCTGACTAGGGGAAAAAGTCAAGCAATATACAAATTAAAAACTGAACTGAGAGGGCTTAGGCAAACAGGAAAAGCAAGAGGATTAACCATCAGGCATTCCTCCAATCCCTAACAGAAAGATATTTTACTCTGTATACAAGAAACGTTGGAATTAGCATTTTAATTGTCCTGCACAGTCATCAGAGAAGGCATTCTGTGAACATCTCATGCTTCTTCCTTTTGACCAGTTCAGGGAGAGTGTCATCATGGGCAGATCTAGAATTTTGAAAATGGGGGTGCACATGGTGAGATGCATCATCAAATATAAACAACTCATGTTTTTCTCCAGTTAAAAAGAAACTAGAAGCTTTACTAATATGCTAGGAGCCTAGGGCTTTATTATTCAATTTAAGATGGATGTAAAAACAAATATAACTTAATCGGAATTAATTTGCAACAGGGCACCAGTTTTAGGCCCTGTTACAGTCTGTGCTGGCCCATTGCACCAAGGTCCACAGGGAAACTTACCTCTGGATCTGGGGGTTGTGGCATGGCTGCTGGAGGTGCACAGCCAGCCATCTGAAGATGGGCTGCATCAGCCTGGGTGGCACATTGTCATGTATGGCTGGAGTGGGCTCCCATTGGCTGTTGGGAGTTCTGCTGGCAGTCAAAAGGGGCTACTTAGTGATCCATGGAGAGGGGGAAACCACATGGAGATGCAGAGATGGTGCCGGGAGCCAGAGACACAGCTGGAGCCAGAGGCAGGAGCCAGGGACCAAGCCAAAGCCAGGGCTGAAAACCAAAGCTGAGACAGGAAGTCAGATTTATGGACAAAGCCAGGTGGTGAGAGGAAAACCCTCTGTCAGAGGGTGGTAGAGAGTTGTGGCAGAAAGGTGGATAACGGGGTGAATCTGAAAACAAAGGGCCCAGAAATGGTGGCAGGATTAATCATGATTATTGTATCAGGAGGCATCAAGGAAGTGACTTACAAACTGACCAAACCTAAATTTAGTAAGGGGGATGGGCAGGTGCCTCAAGCATGCCTCAATTCATGGAATGAGTAAGGGTTGAGTAAAGATGAACTCAGTAATTAATGAGGCATAGAAAAAGATTAATTGTGCTATTTGATGGAATATAAATAAGGATTGAGTGAGGATGAACTTGGTCAATTAATGAAGTATGAGGAGAGATTAAATTGAATGATGGAAAACTTATTAAATTGATTAAATATGGGTTCAGCTGAGTGATGGCAACTCATGGATTGAAGAAATATAAATCAGCACCAATTGATGTGGTGAGAGCCTTACCAGCAGGTGAACTATAATACAGCTCATTCGCTAGATGAGTTAACGGAAGTGGGATTGTTAGCCAGTGATTCCCACGGACAGGTGATTAAAAAGGACTGATTGGTAGCTTGGCAAGCCAGGTAGAACAAGATGTCCAGGAAGATCTCAGGTCTGAGCTCACAGGCAGGGTGTAGGGGAAGTGGAGCCCTGTGAAGTAAGAGCTCACCATCACTATGTGGTAGGTGAGTAACCAGGGAGACTTCAAAGTGGGGGAGTAAGTGAGCGAGTGAGAAGTTTCCAGGATATGCACTCCCATAGAGTTAAAAACAATCTGTGGGTCTGTGAAATAAACCCAAACCCAAAATTTCTGGTCTCGCATATACAGTAGCGTGCAAAACACTTTCACTCAGTTGGATAAAAATCAGGCATGCTACATTCCAGGAATTCATTTCCCTTCACATATGCTATTCAAAATAGCACTGGGCAGCATCTATTTAAAATTGTAATACTAACTTCTGCGGAATTTATTACAAAAGAGTCTCCTGCAATTAAAATAGGGTTAGACAAAATACTAGGAGGACATGATAGGGAATAAATCATTTTCTAAAGAAGCCCTTGGAAAATCTTAGGGAAATCTGAGTCTTAGCAAACCCATTAAATGTTAAAAGAAAAACAGACACAACTTCTGTCTCAAATTATAATATCAGCACAAAATAATTCCAGCCATCCAGTGAAGTATGATATAGCCATACCAAACATCTTGGCCCAGATCCTAGGCTGTGTCTGAAGTGTGGTCAGTACTGTGTAGACACTTGGGGGAAGCAAATAGCTTGTCAAACTACCTTATATACCACCTCCTATAAAATCTTTCAGTCCCTGGCATAAATTTTAACATTTTCAGAACTATTGTTCTTTGTCACGAGCACCATCTGCCCTTAAGATTTTACCAGCTCCTTTGGGGTGCTTCTGTGATGGCCCTTCCTTCCAGATCATGCATCCTGTGTTATGGGATACGGAAAGATGCCAGTGCTGATATTGTGATTCTATTGCTTAATGATTTTCTCATGCTTAGTAGGATAGATTCACCATTTTTAGCTTTGTTTTGTGCGTAGTGAAAGCAGACATGACCGTTCTTCATGATTACTCATGAATAATGTGCCATACCAAGCTCGGGAGATTGACTCATCTGTTGATTTGCTGTGCTAAAAGTTTTTATTTACCAATAACCATCTTGATTTTTTTTTTCTACCACTGTGAATATCAGAGTATTTGTAATATACTATTTGTCATCATCTTTTCATAGAACTGCAGATGTATTTCTGAGGAGCTAATGTCTTACTCATTCTCGAGACTTGCCCTAAAACTAAAAAATACCTCACTTCTCCTACCAATCCATAAAACTTTAATCTAGACTTATCCCAATACTTGTGTTGCCTGTTCCTGTGCTTGGGCTGCTGAGAACCTGAGGAAAGTTCTATGACCATAGACATTTCTGCCATTAATTCCCCTGCCCCTCCTTATTTCTGTTATGTTCTTCACCTATTTATGCCAACACTAATTCCCTTTTTATTCCCTCTTTGAAGCATCCATCCTTCCTGTATTGTAATCTTTCTTGATGTGGAATCTTGCCTATTTTTTCAAAGAGAAAATCGACCTGATCCAGGGTCATTTCCTTCTTCCTTTCCCCGCCTCTTAACATCTCATCTTTCTCTCCTGACACACTGTAGTTTCCACTTTAGTTCTCCATTTGTTTTCTTTTTTTCCCCTCCCCTCCTTGCCCCTTGATCTCTTGCCTCCAATATAATCCCCAGAGTAGCTGGGATACCAGGGGTTTGTGTCCTGGACAAAACCCTGTCAAAAAGTTCTGGCAGAAGAAAGAGGGGGAAAGGAGCAGGGGCTCAGCACCAGAAAGCAGGAGGTGGTCAGTCATACCTTTTCCCAGAAACTCAAAAACCCTAGCTGCTGCTGCTGATAATCCCAAATTGTTGCTACTGCTGTGGTATGATATTCCTGTCCCCAGCTGCCACTGCTGCAGTAAAGACTACCTCAGAGCCACCATCCAGCACAACTTCTAAGTAGGAGGCTAGGGCTGCTGGCCCTGCCCCTAGTTAAGCTGCTGTTCATCCCTCCCCAACCATTCTCAGCTTCTGATTCTCTGATTTCTCACAGAACAAGTATCTAGGCCATGTCAAAATCCTGCTGTTGCTACTTCCATAACACAGGAAGGCTTAATTTAATATTCTTACATCACAATATTAATAGATTTTTTAGTGGTCCTTTTCTGAAGTGCACATTTTCCAATTTTAACTCTTAGGTTCACACTGCATTTTCATTTAATGGTGCAATGGGATCTGATCTCTGAACCCAACAATCATACTGCCTGCCATGCCACATAGACATGGCAGGAGGTGCAGTTTTGGGATTTAGGATTGCATCCTAATGCATACCATTATTACTTGCCCAGATTCCCTGGCTCCCCCTGAACCAGCAAATTGAAAGCCAGGTGCTCACAGGTGGGCTGAATCTGCGTGGTCCTAGGATTGAACTGGGCCTCTTTGAGACTCCCATGTGATCCCTGTGTTATGACTGACAACCAGGTATTGGTTCCAGCCTCAGGACTAGACTAGAACCATGAGCCAGCACTGGTTATCCTGCCACATGTTCAATTTAAGGCATGATGGAAACCAGCCCACAGAAGTGTTACACATTTTTTGTGGAATATTTTTGTAGCTGGTTTCCTATTTTGTTGAGCCATTAATTCCTTGAATATCTGGTAGGGTTACTATTTATGGCAGGATTAACAGGGGAATTGCATCTGAATTGTAACATCTGCCAGGGGCCTTAGTCTCACTTTGGTCCTCTTATGCTCGTCTTCAGTGAACCAAGTTTAGGCAGATCTATGCAGTAGTGTGTGTAAATTATATGTCAGGTGAGTGTGAGTTTAAAGGTATGCCTATACTGCACAAGGCAGTGTAGTGTAGAGATGCCTAAAGTAGTTTTAGATACCAAAGTAGTTACTTAGTTTGGTAACCACAACAGGGTACATCTATATGTGCAGCTAATGTGGCGTGATAAACTCTGGCTCCTTTTTAGCTGGAGTCAGCTGCTCCCAGGTTCAGAATCTGCACATGCACCCAGGACTGCCACAGTTTGAGCTGGGGCAGAGCAGCCCTGGGTGGGCAGGGGGCCCACGGGGTCAGCCCTGAGCTCTGGGCTGGTGCATTGGGCAGCAGAGGGGCTGGCTGGGACACGAGAGTGCTAAAGTGCAGGGCTAGGCAGCAGGCAGCTGCTGCACTTTAGCATTCTCATGCCTCAGTCAGCCCCTGTCACTATCTACACGTGCATTTCAGTGCATGTAATGACTGCTGTAGGATAGTGGTGTTCCTGACAGTACTATCCTATGGCAGAGTCAATTTACTGCACGCTAATGCAAGTGCACATGTAGTGACATTTTACTGCGGAGGTAATTACTTAACTCCACAGTAAAGCACGTGTAGATGTACCCACTGTCTAGTCATAGGAGTATGGAGTGCCATGTAAACTCAGCAGGGTAAATTTGCTTGTGTGGTGCTACTGTGACTTGGTGGCATCTGGTACCTCAGCCTAGTTCATACAGTATGGACATGCCATAGGTGTTTTATCTTAGACCCTGAGTAAGCTAGAAGAAGCTCCTCTAACTTCAGTTTCTGTAGGACATTGTTGAATTTATCTTACTCCTTTCTGCTTTTATACAAGTTTACTTAAATGAGAGTTGAACTGAGTTTACTATCCAGATAAAATGAAATCAGAATTTGGCCTATGCAATCTAAGTTAGGCAGGAAACACAGTTCAGGTATCTTATAATAGTTTCCTTCTTTCACTTCTTGGTAAACTGAAAGATTTCAAATCTGTATTAAGTTGCTCCAAAAAAGTGACTTACGATCACACGCGAAGCCTGTGTCAGAACATAAGTCTCCTGACTATAACCTTAAGTTCAGCTAGTGACTAATAGGTTTTATTCAACTAGAAGATTATCTTTATACCTATGATACCAAATTTCATCTTGCATAATGCTTTTCACAGCATAAGTTCAAAATACTATTAAAAACAGATGTATAGATTGAATCACCTGCCAGGGAGTCAGATCTATTAGGGAGGAGGCTGGATCAGTAGAACTGCATTCTGGTAGGAATTGATGGGGTTTAATGGCTCTTGGGTGAAATTCTGGCTGCATTAAAATAAATTTCAGAACTCCTGTTGACTTCATTGAGACTTAGATTTCACTCCTGATTTCCAGCAGAAGCAATGTTACAGACTGGCTCATGGGCCATGGCTTATTAACATACAGGTGTAACAGAATTAAGTGGGGAGAGATTAGGGAAATAGGCAAATGGTGTGAAGTAACTTCTGACTGTGAGGCCAAATACAAGCAACAAGCTACATTTTGCACAAAATCATAATGCAAATTGCAGAATTTTTATTATTATTTAAGGCAGTGAGAGTACCTGTGATCTGTCATTATCATTAGTTACTTTATCTTATTGTTCCTGTTTTTATTATAGAAAATTAGGGTTGGAAAGAACCTGAGGAGGTCACCCAGTCCAACCCCCTGCTTTAAAGCAGGACCATTCCCAGCTAGATCATTCCAGCCAGGGCTTTGACAAGCCAGGCCTTAAAAATCTCCAAGGATGGAGAGTCCACCACCTCTTTAGGTAACTTGTTCCAGTGAGAGTTACTAGAAACTGTCTCCTAGTGAGAGAGTTTTTCCTAATATCCAGCTGAAACCTCTCTTGCTGCATCTTGTCTACTACCAGTCTGCCAAAACAGGAAATGATAGCTACATTTTAATAAACACTTTTTTGTTTAGACTGGACAACATCTGTCATAGAATAGCTCTAAAAAAAATAAGATTTGGACAATTAAAGATGGTGGAAGTTGAAGCTTCCCTTTTTTCTTCCTCAAATATTGTTCACAGTTTGTTTCAAGTGTTTTTTTTTTTTTTTCTCCCAGTGCTTAATTGCTGTCTGTTTATACTATTGTTCCCTTAACTAAGCAGAGGAAATCAAGGGAATATGGCAGATAGTTGCTTATTTCATTCAAATTATGAAATACACTTACAGGATTGGATTGGATTCTTATACTGTTACTTGAATAATATTTTATTAACAAAGGCCCACTGGTTTTAATAACATTATCCATGAAGAAAGATGCAATTAATTGTGTGGACAGGTGAAAGAATCAACCTATATATCTATTATTTTTCAGTGTATTGATTATGGAGATGGACCATTGTGACAGGGAACATTAAAAAGAAATGCTTAATGTTCAGTATTTCTCAGAGTTTGAGTGCTTTATATTTCAGGCCAGACTTGGTTTCTGCTGTAGCCATCTGTCCTGTTCAGGCAGTGCAAAGCAGTTGGATTTTGGCTGGTAAGTGGGGAAGCAGAGAGCTCCCTTGGTGCAGTGAAACTACCTGCTGTTATGAAGGTAGGGCCACCATGCCCTGTGCCAGCTGTCCATCCCAAACTCCAGAGTAAGGGTGCATTAGAGAGCAGGTGTGTTCTGTGGGAAAATGATAAGAGTTTAGGGGAACATTGCACTACTGCATTGATCCTCCACTAGTACAAGGTCCCAAAGAGACCGAGGTATCCATAGCATAAGCTAGACTACTGTGATTTATACTCTGAATGGCCAAGGCTGGTATAAATCACCCCACTACATCAGAGTACTTCTTTTAGTGCCCAGAGCCCCCTGATATTGAGTAGACCTTGGACTCAGCAGAATATTTTTTGCTTCCATTGTAATGATATAGTCATACTAGCTTTTTGTGTTAAACTTGATATTTGCACATTCAACTACATTGTTTCTGTCTCATGGCAGTTAAGTATTTTTTGTCAGCAGAAATTACTCTCTGAAGTCAGTTGAACTACACATGTGAATAACAAGTCACTAGTTTGAGCAAGGGGATCACAGACTAGCACAAAGATGCTCAACCATGGTTCCACAAGATCCTTTTAAGGGTGACAGTATCACATAATATAGCACTGTTAAGTATTCAGAAACCTACATGATTCGCAAAATAAACCCAGCTATTCGAAAAAGAAATCTGTAGCGTTAAAAACATTCTGATTTACTGTGGTCTTTCTGAGTTTTTTGCAACAAAAGAATTACCATGTGTTTTATTTATTTATTTATTTATTTATTTATTTTATAGTAAAATAAGTGAGTGAAAAGTAAGAGCTGGCATTTTCCAAAGGGGCCTTGAGTCTAAAAAGGTTGGGAACCATGGGACTAGCTCATTATCCATTAGTAGTATTGTAGATGCTACATGCTATTAATGGTGACAAATTCTCTCTCTGTGTCAAGTAACAGGATGAAATTCACCAATAACAAATGCATTTAACAGTACTATAATTAATGACACAACACTCTAGTCATTTCCTTTCTAAGGACCTGGACACAAATTACAGCGATACAAATGTTTGTAAGCCAGTGTAAATTAGGTGTACAGTAGGAGGAGACAGGTGGGAGATGTCCCAGGAGCCAGAGTAGACAGATGATCAGCTATTCCAGGATAGTTGCTTATAGTAGGTACTGTTTTAACACATTGCCATATAGTGTGTGGGGGGGGAAGCATGTACTGTATAGTCTGTTTATATATAGTTAAAAAAAATGGCTGGGTGAATATGGATGCATGACACTTAGTGGTATAAATTATACTGCTGTAGTTTCACCCCTGATTTTTGTTTTTGTTTGTTTTTTTTTCCTGGCATAATTTTATACTTGATTCAAATGTTCGCAGCCTTATTTCCCAGATGCTTATTTACATGCCCCCCTCCCGAAAATCTGGAAATCCTTTTCTTGCATGTCCATCCTGGAACCATTAGTCATATTACGTTTGTTTAAGACTACAAAATTTCTTGGTTTTCATCTACTTCTAGCTAACCTAATTTCAATAGTGTATGGGTTGCAGCAAGCCAGGTACAGTAACAAGCCTCAACTATGGAACATTTCTTGTAATCTTAGCCATTTAAGAAGACTTTAGAGACTGCCTCATATTTTTAACACTTATAATTAAAGTGCTATATGCATGCATGTACACACACACACACACACACACACACACA
>NW_017729034.1:59700982-59720566 GCF_001723915.1 Gavialis gangeticus
CACACACACACACACACACACACACACACACACACACACACACACACACACACACAATTACACATACACGCACATTCTTTTAATAGTTTTTCCCAGAAAATGCATTATTTACACTCTAGTTAAACTCTAAAAATAATTGCTAATCTTTACTCATTAATAATTCATTGTAAATCTAAGTTAACTTCAGTGGCAGCACTATTTAATTAACTTGGAAGTGCAAGTGTGGTTTTGGAACATTGACAGTTAAAAGGAATATTGCCAGATTTTGCCACATTAGGGAGGAAAAGCAGAATCTGCAAAGTTGTAGAAAGGAAACTGTGTGTGTGTGTGTGTGTGTGCGCGCGCATGTGTATGCATGTTGTGTGAAATGAAGACAATGAAGTGAGTGAAGAATGTATTATACTAGTTGGACCTGTATACTTCTCAGTCCAAGTATGTGAAACTACAATGCATTACTATGCAGTATAGTTAGAAGACCTATTTTACATTAATAGAATCCAGAAAGTTAAAATAACCAAAGTAATGGGTTACTGTTTGTTGTTAAAGCATTGCTAATGAAGAATGACAATTTTGATCTCAATGAAACTACTCCATTTTTCTACACCAGAATCTGGTATTCTGTTTTTCGAACTCAACTACACCATCACAACATGATGAATTCAACATAAAGTTGTCACTAATGTCCACACTATTCAACCATGAAAAAGGTTAGAAAAACATAGACACAAAGTGTTCGGTTTATTATTTCAGGTTTGAGAGATAAGAACTAAAAGTTTCTAGGATATTTTATGTTCTTGATTGCTTACAGTTAAAAAAAAAAAAAAAAATCCAATTTCTTTGCTGCCCTTGTCTTTTAGAACTATTAGTAAAACAGATATAACTTTGTATTTTTATTTATAAAAACACAGCTGTAATAGGAATCTGGGCTAGAGTCACTGTGTCCTTGAGAAAAATAGAATGAAATAAAGTTTAGGTTAGTATACTAATACTATTTATTTTATCATTTATGTACACATACTGTGGTCAAAAAACCTGGTGTACATCTGTAATTGTATGTGTATTTATATAGGTGTACATTGCCCATAAATTTGATCAAGCTGAGACAATTGCAGGTGTCCAGCAAATTCAAGATCTGGTCCTTAGTTTGATGATGAAGCATTTTGTTCTTTAAGATTAGTGAAGTCAGATTAATATATAGTTTTGTAATCCGCAGCATTCTTTTCAACTAAACAGATGCACGTACATGCTGAAACACTGTAATTGAAGGTAAAGTTTAAATCCAGCTGGAACAACAAGCTGTATTCCTTTGAGGCTTTGGAAACATAGACAGGAAGTTGTGGATAAGGCTTTGGTCTGCTGTTGTCAGGAAACACTGAGCATTTTTTACGTATCTGGAAAAATCATTTTGCATTAGATGAGGTAAAATCTGAACTAGCTTGCTAGTAGTATCTCACCAGATTGGGTCAAGAATAGCAGATGATGTATGAATTTTGTTTAGGTATGCTGAGCATAATGGTGTCAATAAAAAAAAAAAAATCATATTTACATGCTACTGTAGGTAATGAAGAGATGTTACTCATGCCTGCTTTAAAAATGCTGTTATCCCTTTTCACCTTCGGTTACCCCCTTTGAGTGGTTAGCCAATAGTCAGACTTGCAACTTGTTTCTGTTAGGAAAAAAAATTGATTTAGCTACTTTTGTAATACAATTCTCTTTCTTTACAAACAAATGTATATAAGTTCCTGTTTGTCTCAAACTGTAGAGAAGACCTATCGAACTACATAGCTGAACTCCTACTCCAGTTTGTATCAAGTGCTTTTGGTGTTGGCTCCTTGTTGACTCCTGTTGCTTCAGCTATCACATCAATAAAAAGAGCTTAATTACTTTTACATTAAGCCTGAATAAATGATAGCTCTTATATTTGTCAGTTTAAGTGAAGTTTTACTTAATCCCCAGCCTAACACCTAACTGTACTGTAATGCCACCAACTGGTACTTTGCTAGTAAGGAAATATGGCTTAGTTTCCTAATTAAATAAAGGTCCAAGCATTTGGGGTTCACTTATAAATCATTGCTACACCTTATGTAAAAGCAGGAAATATTCTAAATAAGACCATTATCAATTAAAATAACATAATTTAAAATGCACAGTACTTCTTTTTTGAGAGACTGCTGTGTCCCCAAAAAAGCATTTTGATTCATTAATAGTCAGGTAGCTGTATACTCAGTGACAATTCTATCAAATATAAAAATCATACAAATTGCCAAAAATTGATTAAGAGCTGAGGTCATTAATTTAGACAATAGGAAAGAACTACATTACTTCCCAAAGGCAAATGGATATTTTGCTTATGAATTTACTAAAACCTTCTTTTTTTTACAGTTGAGTGTTACTGATCAAATAAAATAAATGTGCTGGAATACTGAATATGGTTGTATTCTGATTATGACACAAAGAAATCAGCTCAAGTCAGCTTCATTCTTGTCCTTATAATTTCATTGAAAGTTGCACGTATAACCAGTATGTCACAATCACTTCTTTTCCTCCAGTTTCCCCTTTCCACTGCCTCCTACCTCCCCACCCTAGGGGCCAAAATTGATTACTGTGAAACCCTTCCCAAAATCTGAACTCTTGTGAGCCATGACTGTATACCACTATCAACCACTTTCAGTGAAGAATGAAATTTTGGTCTTTATATGTAAACTGGGTATCATTGAGAACCAGCCCTGTCCAGTTTCAGGGTTTCCATTCCTCTCCCTATAAGTTTTACAAAAGCTAATGTATTTTCCTGGATTTTGTAAATCACTACAGGCTAATTAGCTGAGCTAGCAAAATTGGAAAAAGTTCAAATGAACCATCATGCAACGGTGCCAGCATCCGGCCCTCTCTGGAGCTTTCTGCTGAGCGCACGCTCACACTGTGACAGATGCCTTCCTATCATTGTTCCCCTCACTGAGAGACATATGAGAATATTAATGTACACAAAGTCCTAGTCGGCTATTGGTGTCTTCAAGCCCTGCTTAAAGAGGATATAGATGTCATAGCAGTGTACCCATAAACACCGTGTGTATATGTATGTATGTATGTATGTATGTATGTATGTATGTGTATATATATATGTATATGTGTGTGTATATATATATATAATAGTACTTCCAGTGTTGTTATCATTGGTGCTGATGTTTAAGGGAAAATCTATGGTGAAGAAAAAAGCACCAGAAACTAGTTTATATAGGGAGATGACACTCACTGTTTTCCTAAGGTACGCGTTAAAAGTTCAGATGCTAATGCTACTGTGGGAACTCTGAATCATGGGTCTTTGCATTTTTGAAAGCAAAGAAGCTGGAGGCTTTTTTTGGCTTGCTTTATACATACAATTCATTTCAAATGAACAAAGTCTCCCTATGTCAGTACAATTTAAGTCATACATTTTATGGTGCACTATAATTTTGTTATACTGAATGCAATACTTCTTTGTGGGTTTTATAGAACTTTGTAGGAAGAGAATCATCAATATTTTTGAAGTAGACTATCATTACAGCATCCAAATGCACTACAGTAGGTCTTAAGAATCCACTGAAACCCACAAGCATTAGATGTGTGTGTGTATAGACATTTTTAGGAATTTGTTGTTACTCATTTTCTTCCATGTTTATAGTCCAGTGAAGAAAAATCAGCTTCACCACGTAAAATTATACACCTCAGTTTTAGAGGGCTGATTTTTGGGGAAAAGGTGCGTGTGATATGTGAGTATATGCAGTGCTGAGGTGCTTTAAGGTTTTCCAGTTTGGCCTGGAAAGATCCCTAGATGACCAGACTTGGCTGGCTGCTCACTAACTCTGAATTCAGTTGATTTATTTTGCATTAAATAGTCATTGTCTAACATTCATAAAAAGTATTGTGAAGCAGAAGCCAGAACCCAGGACTCCCTCCCACTTAGGGGAGTATTTTCCTAACTAGAGTCAGGCTCCAACTGGCATGCTGTCCTCCTGGCCTCATGATTCTTTCATTCTTTCTGCCCAGTGGGTCAGCTTCAATGGCAGAAATGGAGAATATCCTCAATCCTGTGTATGCCTAGGTTGGTGGCTGGAGCACTTTCTTCAGAAGTAAAATATGTGGTTTCAAACCTCCTCAGGGTGAGTGAGGCCTGGAAGCCAGTTACCTTGCTTCTTTGGCAAGTGCCCTGACCAGTAGTTTACTGGGCAAAAGGTGGTGGGTAGTTCATTTTCTTCCTCCTCTTCATTTGACACTGAATTAAAGAGTGTCTATTAAAAGGATGGCAGTGTTGTGTGTTCGTGAGTGGGGTATGGCTGCACTCCTGAGGTGAGAGGCATTCTTTTTGTGCTAGTGGCAGCAATGATATAGTTTAGTTTGAAAAAAGGCTATTTGTATTTTTTTTTAAGTTCTTATCAGCGTCAACCAGAAAATACAGCTAATGCTTTATTGCAAAAATCTTAGCTTACATGATAATGATCTGAAACAGTTAGCTTGTTGGTTGGATACAGAACTAAGGTATTTCATGTTGTATCTTCCAGATTTTACTTTGTGGACAATACTTTTGAAACACATACCTTCACTTTGAGATATTCCTTATGTTCACTGAATGAAATGAATGGCTTATTTAGAACTCTCCTCTATTTGCACAGGTTTGAAAAAAATATAGAAGAGGTTTTTGTTTTTAAAAGGCCCTTTAAACATCTTTATTTGTATTATATCATTCTTATAAAGCTCAAATCCCTCATAGTTTGGTTGTAAACTATTAATACTACAGTTGAGGCTTTTTGATTAAAAAAACAACAACAAAAATTGCTTTAGCTGGACTTCCATAATACTTTTAAATTAAATACACAAATTGAAATGGATGCATTTGAACATTACCCCCTTAATATTATTTATCTTTCCAAGAAGGACCAAACATAACATCACTTCATCAGTAGTTCTTTAGTGACTATTTTGGTTGAACCATGCTTGTTTGAAATAATTAACCTACAAGGCCCCCTCTACATGTGCAGGTAAAGACTCATTGGGATCTAATGTATGATCCACACAAGCATACCTCCTGCCATGCCACATGTGCCTCACTCACTGGCAAGAACCAAGCTTCTGGCTGGAGGGACCCACCATGCACTCCCGGGTCTGGGGGATCATGGCAACTACAACCTCCCAGGCTCAGGTGTGTGTGAAACCCTCAGGTGTGGGGGATTATGACATCTGCAGTCTCCCAGGCTCATGAGTTTTGAGCTTTCCTGAGCCTGAGCGATCACAGCAGTCAAGATCCCCAAGGCCCAAAGGTTTTATGCACACCCAAGCCTAGGGGATTGCAGCTGCTGCAATCCCCAAGGCCCCAGGGGTTTAATTCTGGGCTTGGTGCATGCCTGCAGCTGATGGAGCTCCCAGCCACAGGGGAGACCCTGCTACACATGCAAATTAAGGCTTTATAGCAATCTGCTATAAAATTAATACATACTTTGAAGGTGCAACTTTATAGCTGGTTGAAGCTTGTTATGGCATGATAGCTACTATGCATGTGTAGCTGGTCTTATGGTAATTGCACAATTAACCAGTTAATTATGTGATACCTGTAAGGTGTAGTGGGGGCCCAAGTATTGTATGTATGCAATCATTAGATTCTATATGTGGAAAATTTATAAATTTGTTATAATTTTCCAGGTATAGAATCTAATTATTGGAGTTTTGCCTTGAATTTTTCCCCCTCACACTGCTACAGCAGGGAAAATAAATCTGCCCCCCAAGGCCTCTGCCCCACCAACATCTCCCCCCTGCAGCTCCTTCCTACCCCTCCTTACTGTCAGATCTTTCTCACCCTGAACATATGAAGTTGAGGGGCACATTTGAAAATACTGACTTAGAAAGAAACACACGTAGTAATTTGTAGATAGGCAAATTACTAAGGGTACCTGTCACTGTGTGGTGCAGTGAGGCTCCCAGGTTCCCCAAGAGTGGGGTGCATACCCCAATCACAGCCCCTGGTCAACAGGGATTATGGCCCAGAAAAGGCTGAGGGTCAGCTCCGCTTACCTGCAGGCAGCCAGGACTCAGAAGCAGAGTTGCATGCGTCTTTGCCACTCCGTTTTAAAAGCATGCTCTCTCTGCGTTTGGGAGGGTGCTTGGGGAGTGACATCATAAAAAGGTGTCTGGAGTCCCACTGTGGGGCAGTAGCTGTGGAGGAGGGAGCAGTAGCAGAAGGAGAGAGGCTCTTCCATTAATTCAGTGGGGTCTGATGTAGATGCTAGGAAGCTGCCACCAACCCATGCCAGAGGGAACCTGGAGGACAAGGACCATGAGGTCCTCTGGCAACTGATGGGATCCACCCCAGGACTAAAGCCCAGACGCCAGAAGCATGAGTCCATTACCCTGTGCCGTGCCACAGCTGAAGTGCTCCAGAGCTTATTTTGTTCTGATTTCTGGAAAAGGGAGAGCTGACATGTGAGAATCCTGGTGCAGTTCATGGAGGCTCAGGCACAAAGGCCACTTGATTTGGGTTTTATTTGAGTAATAAAGCCAACGTGGGAGAGCCCCACTTCGCTATTCTCAGCCCAACCAAAGGGACAATAGTTTAGTTTTAGTGCGCCTAGGGGAACACCCAGGTAGCAAGGACTCTGAAAGTACTCGGACATAGGCATCGTCCTTCAGGCAGTCTAGAAAATGAATGAGCACCTTTTGTGTGGTAGCCCATTACATCACTGTGGCTGCAACTAGAACTGGTTGGCTAGTGGATGGGGTGTTGGGGAAATGGAGCCCCAAGTCACCTACTTTGGAACTGAGCCAGCCTGAGGGTGGAGTGTCATCCTATTTTTGAGGTTCAAATAAAGTGTTAGTTTGGCCTTGTGTGTGAAAGCAATTCATGTCTTAAATGCACATGGAAATAGGGTAACTTGCAACAAAATTGGATATACAACATTTCATCATTATTGAATTTATGTCTGAAAGTATTGTATACTCCCATATCCTAAGTGACTGGAATTCCTTTATTTCAAAGCAGCTAGGCTATTCTCAGTGATCGTAGATGACAGAACAAGGAGCACCAGTCTCAATCTGCAGCAAAGGAAGTTTAGGTTAGACATGAGGAAGAATCTTCTCAGTAGGAGGGGTGTAAAACACTGAAACAGGTTAGCCAGAGAGGTGATGGAAGCTGTATCCTTGGGGGTTTTCAAAACCCAGCTAGACAGCTTTGGCTGGGGGGAACTAGATGGGGCTGGTCCTGCTTTGAGCAGGGGGTTGGACTAGATGACCTCCTGAGGCCCCTTCGAGCTGTAACTTTCTATGATTCTAAGTATGTGTGTGTATATGTATATAGGACCAGCCCCATTTAGATCACCCCAGCCAAAGCTGTCTAGCTGGGTTTTGAAAACCCCCAAGGATGCAGCTTCCATCACCTCTGTGGCTAACCTGTTCTAGTGTTTTTCCTCCCCTACTACTGAGAAAATTCTTCC
Organism: Gavialis gangeticus; assembly: GCF_001723915.1. NCBI lineage: Eukaryota > Metazoa > Chordata > Crocodylia > Gavialidae > Gavialis > Gavialis gangeticus. The sequence continues at coordinate 59,708,437 of NW_017729034.1, forward strand.
TATTATCTAACCTAAACTTCTTTTGATGCAACTTGAGACTGTTGATCCTTGTTCTGTCATCTGCCACCACTGAGAATAGCTTAGCTCCATCCTCTTTCAAACCCACTTCAGGTAGGTGAAGACTGATATTAAGTCCATTCTTAGCCTCCTCTTTAAACTAAATAAGTCCAGTTCCCCCAGTCTTTCCTCATAACTCATGTCCTCTAGCCATCTCACCATTTTTATTGCCCTCTGCTGGACTCTCTCCAATTTGTACACTTCCTTTTTGTAGTGGGGTGGCCCCAAACTAAACACAGTGCTCCAGATGTGGCCTCATCAGCGCTGAATAGAGCAGAGTAATTATTTCCCTTGACCTACTGGCAACACACCTACCAGTGTAGCCCAGTATGTTGCTAGGCTTCTGGGGAATTAGAGCACACTGCTGGCTCATATTCAGCTTATTGTCCACTGTAACCCCCAGGTCTTTTTCTGCAGACCTGCTGCCCAGCCAGTCATCCCCCAGCCTGTACTGGTGCATGGGATTGTTTCATCCTATGTGCAAGTCTTTGCACTTGTCCTTGCTGAACCTCATGAGATTCCTTTTGGCCCAATTCTCCAATTTGTCTAGGTCACTCTGAATCCTATCCCTACCCTCCAGCATATCTACTATTCCCCCCAGCTTGGGGTCATCTACAAACTTTCTGAGGGTACACTCTATGCCATCTTCCAGGTCATTGATGAAGACATTGAACAAAACCAGCCCCAGGACCGAGGGACTCCACTTGATACTGGCTGCCAACTAGACATTGAGCCATTGATTACTACCCTCTGAACCTGATGCTCCAGCCAGTTTTCCATCCACCTTACAGTCCATTCATCCAGCCCATACTTCCTTAGCTTTCCTGTGAGAATGCTGTGGGAGACCGTATCAAAAGCCTTGCTAAAATTAAAGTACACCACATCCACCAATCTTCCCACATCCACAAAGCCAGTCATCTTGTCATAGAAGGCAGTCAGGTTGGTCAGGTATGATTTGCCCTTGGTGAATCCATGCTGACTGTTCCTAATTACCCTTTTATTAGCCAAGTGCTTACAGATGGGTTCCTTGAGGGTCTGCTCCATGATTTTTCTGGGGACTGAGGTGAGGCTGACGGGTCTGTAGTTCCCTGGATTCTCCTTCCCTTTCTTAAATATGGGCACTATGTTTTCCCTTTTCCAGTCGTCCGGCACCTCTCCGGATTGCCATGAGTTTTCAAGTATGATTGTCAATGGCTGTGCAGTCACATCAGATATTTCCCTCAATATCCTCAGTTGCATCCCATCCAGTCCCATGGACTTGTACACATCCAGCTTTTCTAAGTAGTCCCTAACTTGTTCTTTCAGCACTGAGGGCTGATCACCTCTTCTCCAAACTGTGGTGTCCAGTGCAGTAGTCTGGGGTCTGCCCTTGCCTGTGAAGATGGAAGCAAAAAAGGCATTGAGGCCTTTTCTGCATCCTCTGTCACAAGGTTGCCTCTCCCATTCAGTAAGGGACCCATACTTTCCCTGATCCTCCTCTTGCTACTGACATACTTGTAGAAACCCTTGTTGTTACCCTTCAGATCCCTTGCTAGCTGCAACTCCAATTGTGCTTTGGCCTTCCTGACTTCATCACTACATGCTCAAGCAATGCTCTTATATTCTTCCCTAGTTATTTCTTCAAGTTTCCACTTATAAGCTTTCTTTTTGTGATTTAATTTACTGAAGAGTTCTGTGTTCAGCTAAGCTGTTTTTTCTGCCATACTTGCTAGTTTTCCTGCACTCTCAGGAAGGCTTCCTTAAAGTACAGCCCGCTCTCCTGGACTCCTCTTCCCCTCAGTCTGGCTTCCCAGGGGATCCTGCCAATGAGTTCCCTGAGCAAGTTGAAGTCTTAGGTGCCTAAAGATTCAGATCGGCACATAGTGGGATTTATAAAAATACCTACATGGGTTAGACACTTTTGTAAATATTACTAGACTCCTATATATATCTTTAGGCTCCTGAATACCTTTGTTAATCTAGACAGTTGTCCTTATGCATATATGTATCAATAGAATATTGAATAACTGTGCTTTATTGGATACATGAGTCAATATAGAATAGTTGTATTTACAATATGAGGAAAATATTGTCTTAACAGAGTCTGTATCACTGAATTTTAGTAATAGAAATTGCACGTTTATCACAAAATATAATTCTTGGTATTATTAATTCCTTAAAAACAAACTTTTAATCTTATGAAATACTTCTGAATATTTGATACAGAATTTGGAACAAAATGCACAAACTAAGTAATATTCCCTCTAAATTTATGGTAGGTGTCATCCTAGCTCATGTAGTAAATTAGAAAAACTACTTGGACTGAGTTTAGTAAGAGTAAATGATAAAATAATCTGAAAGCCTGTCCAATAGTCCAAAAGCTTGCCCAGCAGTTCTCCCAACTATACAGTTGATCCAGTAAACGATATCACAAAAAGACTTGCCTCTCAAAAAATAATCAGACTAATAGAAACTGCATGAACAAATTGAGAAAAGGGAAAGTCAGATTGTCTGATTTGGCAATATCCAGTCAAAATCTTCTTGCCAGATATAATACAGGCATTATATCAAAACAAATTTGTTGGCTCAACATCACTTTCTAACACGAGGCATTACTATCTGTTTGTGGAGGCAGTAGCCTTATGGAAACTAACTCTTCCATTCTTGTTTTATGCACAACAATATACATATTTCTGCAGTCGGTTGTAATTAGAAGGATATACTCTTTATGAAGTTATGACATAGTTTTACCAGACTTGGGGAACATGCCAGATATCGTAAACATTTTGGAAACAAATTCAATGTTTCAAAAAAGAGATCACCAGACTAGATTTGTTCCAAAATCTAAAGATTTTCCTATTCAGGGTTTTTGCAAATACTCACATACAATTATGCTCCCACCTGCTTATGGCCACCATGAATGTTCATTGCCAAGTGGAAATGGTCAGAATATCCCACAGTTGAAGCATGAGTTTAGGATATATAGGCAGAATCTCATTACAGAGAAACTATCCAAATGTCTGGAAGAGAGATTTTAGGATGAGATGGCCATCTGGTTCTTTTTACAATGCATAATGCAGCTAACTTTACCCATACTTAAACACTTGAGTACAAAAAAATAAAGAGACTGACTGCACTAAATTTTATTCATCAAGCCCATAAGAAATAAAAGTAATCACTCATGACCTAAGCATCAGGAGACATAGCCCACCTGAAATCGCTATTTGGATGCTCTTAAGATCATGCCGAAAACTCACGTTATTTTTTTCTTTTATGTTGTATTTATTTACAGCATGAGGAAGAAGTAACCAATATTTCAACTGCTAAAGATATATGCAATAAGATACCCACAATTATCCAAAGTAGCTACTATCACCATAACATCTGGTTATTTATTTTACTAATATTGTGCATCTATACTAGTAGTACTCTGGAGTCTAAAATGTCTCTCTCACATGTACAGACACTATATTTGAAGTGCAAGTTGGAGTTAAGTAATGTGAGTATTTGTCCATATGGTACAATGCAGCATTGTGTAGTCCTTACAGAGATAGTTCTGGAATCAGAAACAGTATAAACTTACTAGTCAATAAGCATGGCTAATTAGCCCAAGTGGAGCCATGCACTGATGCAGATATACTAGTTTCAGGATAGCTGATGTCTGTGTGGCTTTGCACCATGCTATTTAGACATAGCAACTTGCTTAGAGGTACCATGCCTCTCATTATGCATGGCTGCATTGTGCTGTGTAGACAATCCTTGTGTCTGAGGAGCTGAGATGATCACAGTAAAGAAACTATAAATAATAGAGTGATCTGAATGTAATTACCTAATTTGAATGTGGACAGAACAATGGTAGCAAGTGATCCGCAACTGTGAAAAGTGCCATGTGATTTCAATGCTCAGAATTTAGGTAATTTTCCAAATGCAATATTTTTCTGTGAATATATCATATCAAATATAAAACGGGTTGATAAAATGCTTGAAAGAATAAAGAGCTCACTATGCTAAGGTTCTAATAAATATTTAAAACGAGACTGTCCATTCATATGCACTTCAGGAAAATATGAGATTAAACACGCTCAGGTGAAAGAATAATGTTTGTGTTAAGGATTCCATAGGTATTCATAGATGTTAGGGTCGGAAGGGACCTCAATAGATCATCGAGTCCAACCCACTGCACAGGCAGGAAAATGTGCTGGGTTCAGATGACCCCAGCCAGATGCCTATCCTATTAAAGTCCCCCACGGTAGGGGAGAGCACCACTTCCCTTGGGAGCCCATTCCAGATTTTGGCCACTCTAACTGTGAAGAAGTTCCTCCTAATGTCCAGTCTAAATCTGCTCTCTGCTAGCTTATGGCCATTATTTTTTGTAACCCCCAAGGGCACCTTGGTGAGTAGAGCCTCACCAACTCCCTTCTGTGCCCCCATGATGAATTTATAGGCAGCCACAAGGTCGCCTCTCAACTTCTTCCTGCGGAGGCTGAAGAGGTCCAGGTGCCTTAGTCTCTCTGCGCAGGGCTTGGCTTGCAAGCCCTTAACCGTACAAGTGGCCCTTCTCTGGACTCTCTCGAGGTTATCCACATCCCTTTTGAAGTGTGGCGCCCAAAACTGGACGCAGTACTCCAACTGCGGCCTGACCAGCACTCGATAGAGGGGAAGTATCACCTCCTTGGTTCTGTTTGTCATGCATCTGCTGATACATGATAAAGTGCAGTTAGCTTTACTGATGACTTCGTCACACTGACAACTCATGTTCATCTTGGAGTCCACTAGGACTCCGAGATCCCTTTCCGCTTCTGTGCTGCCAAGCAGGTCATTTCCTAGCCAGTAGGTGTGCTGGACATTTTTCCTCCCTAGATGCAGCACTCTGCATTTCTCCTTGTTAAATCACTTTCTACTGTTTTCTGCCCATTTGTCCAACGTGTCCAGGTCTGCCTGCAGTTGTTCCCTGCCCTCCAGTGTGTCCACTTCTCCCCACAGTTTTGTATCATCTGCAAACTTGAACAGAGTACACTTCACTCCCTTGTCCAAGTCACTGATGAAGACATGGAAGAGTATCAGTCCAAGGACCGAGCCCTGCGGGACCCCACTGCCCACGTCCTTCCAGGTTGATACCAACCCATCCACCACCACTCTCTGGGTACGACCCTCTAGCCAATTTGCCATCCACTGGATTATGTAATCGTCCAAGTCACAGCCTCTTAATTTGTTCACCAGTATGGGGTGGGATACCATATCGAAGGCCTTCTTGAAGTCTAAGTAAACGGTATCTACCCCTACTCCTGCGTCCAGGTGTTTTGGTATGGTTAATATGATGCTAGCAGATGAAACTTTAGGATTTCCAAGAAGTTATGCTATAAATGAAGTGTCATACCAGGTCTGGCAACATTTTGTTATATCTGGATCATATAATCAATTCTTCTTGTGATTCTAAGTAGAAATAATAGTCCTTTCTTTTACCTTTTGAAGGCTGATATACCAGGAAGTTTCAATTGAATATAAAATTTATAAATACAGGTTTTTATATTAAGGAAATGACCTACATGCCAGGGTGAAAACATATTAAAATATGTATTAGTTCTGGTAAAACTACCTACAAGTCTCAGTCAGTTACCGTTTGCTGACAGACAAATGATACCAAAATAAGTCTGGTGTTGTTTAAGTGAAAATATATTTTTCATTGGCAGTACTGCCTGGTCTAGGTAAGCATCTTTCAAGTTGCAGGATAAAATGAAGGACAGCCCATCTCTGACTTGCATAAGAAATTCCTAAGGCTTTCCAACATCCCTTTCTTTTTTGCTGTACTGTGTTGGTGTTTTTTAGTGTGAAATATAAATATGAACTATTGGGGTTTTTCTTCCACCTAAAGTATACAGTTATCTAAAGACTTTGGATAAAAACCAGTTAGCATCTGAAATTTTCACATCTTCTCCAAAATTAAAATGTTGAGGTTCTACCATCAGTAACATATATATGCAGATCTATTACAATGGTTTACTCAATGAAGTATTTTTCCCTGCTAAATGCATTCTCATTCCAAATTTTGGATCTAGTCTGTCTTTGAAGACTGGAACAAACTCTGTCTAGCAGTGACTCAACTTCAAAATGTTTTGTTTGCACTGCAGAATATGATATAGTCTTTATTGGAAAGCTGCTAGCCTGGCAGGCATAGCTAGTTTTCCCACTGATTAACCAAGTGTTATGCAAGCAGTACTAATCCCATGACTTGCACCCTCCTGTTACTCTTCCTTGAAATACATAGTTCTTTAAAGGATCTGTGAATAATATTAAAAAATTTGCTCATAAAAGTTAGGTTCACTACTTAAAGATTCCAATGAGATATCCAATAAGAAATTTGTAATACAAACCTCTTCATAGAATAAATATAAGTCTGATGTATTTAACAGAGTTATATGAATTTTTAAAGTAGAATAGAACATTCTTTCCTCTTGAAAGTTTTAAAAATATTCAGCGTGTCATTTAAGACCATAGTTTGACTGTTGACTTTGCTGTGATCTGCAGATATGTTCCTTAAGGGGAGGCAAGTTCTTTCATGGTAAAATAAACTTGCATGCAATCAGCAAGATTAAATGGACAGAAAGAATCTAGAGATAAGGGCAAGCCTAGTGTTTCTGGACACACAATACTTCAAATCACAGAGCTGCAGACAGTTAGTAGCACCCAAAATTACAATAATAATAATCATAATCAGGGCCAGATTAACTGCTACTTGGACAAACGCTCATAAATGTCAACCCTGACAAAAGATACTATGCTGATTTTATAATCAATGAAACTTGAATAAAGCTGTGACGTTGTCATGCAGTGAAATGGAACCATCTAACCATCTGCCTGCCTGAAGTGAGAGCTAAAGGAACTCCTAGAGTTATGTTAATATTTTTTACTTCCTCTAAGAGGGCATGCAAATGAGAGAAAGTGTGATACAGGGGAAGCTGCTGCTCTTTTGCTTTCAAGGAATGAAAGTAGCTTCCAGCTAAAGAAACTTGTACTCCAGATCTGGATTATATGAAAGAGAGAAGCATTTACCTTAGTGTTTTATATGAAGAAATCTTAACAAGGTTAGATATTTTCCCTTGTTTTGTCATTTTAAAGTCTTTGGAGATGAGTGAACTACCAGAGGACTGGAAAAGGGCCAGCATCGTTTCCCTCTTTACAAAAGGCAAAAAGGAGGGCCTAGGGAACTACAGACTGGTTAGCCTCACCTCTGTACCCAGGAAATAAATGGAGCATATCCTAAGGAACACTATTTGCAAGCACCTGGAGGAGGAAAAGCTGCTCAAAAGAAATCAGCATGGATTTACTAAGAATAGATCACGTCAAATATAGTTGATCTTTTTTGACAAAGTAACAGATTGGGTGGATGAAGGAAATGTTGTAGATATTAGTGTATCTGGACTTCAGCAAGGCTTTTAACAAAGTGTCTGGGCTAGAGCTAACAGGTTGGTCTTCAGTGGTAACAAAAGTATTAGAACTTGGGAAGAAGAATAAAAAATACAAATGCAAATTGGTGACACCTGGTTGGATGGCAGAAGTACGGAGAAGGGTCCAGGAGTCTTGGTAGTTCATAGACATAATATGAGTCTGCAGTGTGATGTAGCTGCACAAAAGGAGAAAGTGGTTTTGTGATTCATTAACGTTAGGTACGAAGCCCAGGAGGTGGTAGGGACTCTTTACTTGGGTACTGGTTAGGCCTCATCTAGCATACTGTGCACAGTTTTGAGCTCCACATTTTAAAAAGGACATGGAAAAGTTAGAGACGGTCCAGAAGTGGGCTACAAAAATAAATAGCTTGGAAGGCACACTCTGTGAGGAGAGGTTGAAGGAAATAGGCATGTTCAGCTTGCAAAAAAGGCACTTAAATGGGACTATGATAGTACTCTTCCAATATCTGAAAGACTGCCATAAAGAAGAGGGAAAACACCTCTTCTCTCTTGCTGCAGAGAGAAGCACATGAACCAATGGTTCTAAGAGGCAGTAAGTTTAGACTGGGTATCAAGGAAAACTTCTTCATTGTTATAATGCTGAGGCAGTGGAATAGACTGCCTAGGGAAGTTGTGTAATCTCTATTGTTAGAAGTGTTCAAGAAGAGGGAATTTGATCAGCCTTGACCAGGGATGATCTAAGACTAGCATGCCCATGCCCTACTATGGGTATTTCCTATCCTTCAGAGCTTTGCTTTTTTCCACATGGAGGTAGGTAGTAATTCCCCCCTCCTCCCCACTTCTATGGTACATGTCTCAGGGTTGGTTTGTTTCTTTTTCACCTTCCTCAGTAGGATTGGGTGATGGCTGCAGCCAAGAATGGGGTTTTTGGCTGTGGTGTGCCAGTACTCCTGCTGGAACTAAAACATGGAGATTTATGACTAGAAGATCATCCCCTCTGCTCTGGGTTACACCAGTCTCCATATTTGGAGTTAGGGTGGAATTGTACCCCATGGTGAGATTGGTATGGTGTATGGAGAATTTTCTTTTCTTTGTAGCAGAGGTTGATGGGGTGGCATTGCCCTCTTCTTCGGATCAGAAGCATATTTTAACAAGTTTCGAAGCAGCAGAATGTTGGCCACCGCAGTCCTCCTGCTTTACCAGTGGCAAGTTAGGGTGTTATGTCTTATGCTTGAATCAGGATTGACTACGCTTTTCCCCAGAGGTTAGACAGTGGATTTTTATAGGATGTATTGGATAGGTATGATCCTACCTGAGGCAGAGGGTTGGACTAGTCCAGCCCTACTTCTCAATGATTCTGTGACTTGTTTTTGTCTATAAACAATATAATATGGGATCAGAAACCTATCTAGGCTTGCTGGCTTTTCATAATGTCTTTTGGCTGAAAGGAAAAACAGCAGTAGTCTTCAAGCTTCCCCTTCTGCAAGCTTTGTCCACTCCATTGAGTTATTTTGGGAGTTGAAGGCCATGTCTACATAGCTTTGGTGGCATGCCCAGGACCACTTGAGAAGCACATCCCATCCACTTGTTCCTGTTTAGTGGGTGCCACACCTAGAAGCTGGGCAACAAAGCAGAATTAAAGCAGCTGTGAAACACACTTGAAATGGAGAACCTTAGAGCAGCTCTAGAGCAGCCAGCCACATTACCTAAATTCCAGGTTTTGGCACACATCAAGCAGCAGAGAGTGGGCAGAGTGTTCTGGGTAGAGCTCTCAGGCTGACCATAGAGGCAGAATGGATGTGCCCTTAATTTACAGTGCTCCCAAAGGAGGGGTGCCAATAAATAGAATACAAAAAGCAATATTGAAAATCTTTTACTTTCTATTAGTAGAATAAAAATAGAATCCGTTGGTAACGTAACTTGCAAGATAACTTTTTTTTTCTCATTGAATTTATTAGATATTTCTAATGGTACTCATGATGAGTAAGAGGTTTAAAAGTACTCAAAGGCTTTGAAGTCATAGGGAAATTGTGCACAATTCCCTGAATAAAGTTTGTATTACAGTTTGAATTTTGCAGTATTTTGACTCATACTTAAAAATGCAGGTGCCTCAGCAAATATTGAGGACTTGGTACCTTTTCTTGAAGATGCAGATTTAGTGGGGATTATATTTTGTTATGTATGAAAATTCATTTGTGGCAAATCAAACTTGCATTATTATATACAGCCTAATTTTCAGGCAAGTTAGAAGTAAAACTGTTTATTAGTTTCAATATTGACAGCAGTACTTTTGTTTCTCTCTTCTTGATTAGAGGTAAACCAATTTCCACTAGCTATGAATCTGACTGATATAACTGTCTAAAAGGGAGGGAACTGGGTGAATATGGAAGAGTAGGAGGAGAGGGACTGTGATAGGTGCAGATTTAAATTAAAGAGCTAAGATGAAGGGCTAGCTAACAACAGATCCTAGTTTACTTCCACATGCTCTGTTTTTTCTGTCTTCCTGTCTCAGCTGTTCTACAACTGGATACCATTTTCAGTGTCCATGCTGCACACAGTATTCCTTGATCTCTGCCCTATTCCTTTGTAGATGTATAGATTTTTAAACTTTTAAAAGTATATAGAGGAAAAGTGGTTATAGAACTGGAGAACCAAAATGAGCTTGGATGAAAAGGGTTACAAATTACTAGGATTCAGGATTCAAAAGACAAAGGATTCTGCAGTGAGGTAATGAAGTCCTGGAATATGGGTGTCGAGTAGGTTCTGAGATCAGCCATTCTGAGTAGAAGGGGCACTTAGTGCTTGAGGATGGCATATTATGATGGTAGTGCCATAGTCCAGGGAGATACAGGTGGGCTCAGGGAATGGGCATGAAAACCCATGTTAGCATGGTATCTTTCTGACCTCTGGTATCAGCCTGTTGCATGAGAAAGGCAAGTCTGTTAGATTTTCAAAAACACCTGACTTTGGTTTTCAGGTACCTTTTTGAAAATGGTATTTAGGCTCTTAATTATTTAAGTGTTCTAGAGCTTTTATCCTTAGTCCTTTATATCAGGCAGTACTTTTTATGTGATTGGTCCTGACTTCCATCTGTGCTGACAGTGTCCTGATTTCCGTCTGTCCTAATATCCATTTATGCTGATGCTCTTTGTGTGAAGGGTCCTGATTTCTGTCCTAACATCTGTGCTAATTTATGGTAAGCATTCATAATAAGTTGGCAGGCAAGGCAGGAAGTAGTGGAAGAGGAAGGTGGCTAGGAAGAGGGGAGCAGTCTCCTACTCTGCTTAGTGTGGCCATTCTTAGGACAGCCATTCCACTAGGAGGGAGGAAGAAAGAAAGAAAAGACGTAACACAAATATAGGATTATGTCTTCAAACCCTGAATATAAAATGGTCTCCTGGGCCACCATCTCATTTTACGACATATTTTAGTTAACTGTGTCCTGTGTTGTTTCTGTATGGAGAATTGGTATTTGCAGCTATAAGTTTATATCTGCAGTTAGACAAAGGCAGGTATTGTTGTCAGTGGGATGGTATGAACCACTGAGAAATCAGAATGGCTGATCTCATGTCCTTGTACATCTCCTTTTTGAATCAATAAATTCCTTGTTTTAATTAGTATATTCACATTCTTTTAAAATAAATCATAAAGCTTTGCTTTATAATACTGTATACAGTTTCACCCATGTGCTGCTCTCCACTGCCAAACCACAAAGTTCTTCCAGACCTTGCGGTTTGAGAGGAACATGTGCACTAAAGTGTTGTAAGGAGACTATGCATTTCAAGCTATATTTGCTTAGTATAAAATGAATCACTTCGATTATGTTACTACAGCAGCAGAATTCCATCCTGTTGGTAGATTTCTTAAGATGACACTACTTCCATTGGCTGTATATATTTGTTTATTTAACATATTATTCGTGACACCAATAGTGATTACACTTACTTTCATGTCTTTCTTGGTCAGTCAGTACATTTAGCCATTCTTGATGTTTAAATGCATTCTCTACGTTAGAGGTTTTGAACTGTGTGGATCATACCCCTAATAAAACTGAGCCTAGCAGCCATTTTTGTTTCCTGATTCCAGTGGTCTGGAGCATGTGTGTTGTTTGTTTGTGCATGGAATGTACTTTTGTGTTCCCATTTTTGTAAAATGCAAACATCTCAGTAGTAAATAGAGTTACACTAATGTAGGATATAGACGGATAAACAAAGCTATGAATAATAATGCAGAATTTATTTCAGAGGATTATTAGAGCCATTAGATGTCATAACTGTTGTTAACCTTGAGGGTTTCCATTTTAAAGTATCTTTTTCCATTGCTCAATACTTTTTTCAAAACTTTCTTCGTTTAGGCTGAAATTTTCCATGTCTACTTAAGTGATACTTTTCTTTCCAGTTTTTTTAAAGTAATATTTATTTATCTTCAAGTAGCAAGTGAGTGAAGAGAGCCACTTTATTTTTATTAATTTGCTTTTGATTCTCTTACCTTGAATATCACAAGTAGATCCCTCATCAGCGGGGATCCTGGTTTTCTCTGATAAAAAACATCCCCAATTTGTGGATTAAAAGAAGTAACCCCAAATCTACATTTTTTCCATGATTACAATGAAACACTGCATATATATATATAGAGAGAGAGAGAGAGAGAGAGAGAGAGTATCTAATATAATAATATAATCTATATAT
>NW_017729034.1:59725566-59753821 GCF_001723915.1 Gavialis gangeticus
TATAGAGAGAGAGAGAGAGAGAGAGAGAGAGTATCTAATATAATAATATAATCTATATATTAGCGATGTTTCATTGTAATCATGGAAAAATGTGGATTTGGGGTTACATTTTTAAATTAAAAAATTGGGGATGTTATATCAGAAAAAAACAGGATCCCTGCTTATCAGGCACTAAACATTTAGCAGGGACATAGCCACTGGGGTTACAGATATGCCTTTCATTGATCCATTAACAAATGATTTGATGTACTGAATCATAGCACATTATGTGTACAGGAACTGAGATAAGGTTTTAAAAGCAAACCTAGGTTTAGGGGTAAAGAGGTCACACAGAAAAAAGAATGGCCAGTTGCTAACTTAAGTATAGCTTGGCACCAAAAATCTGATGTCCAGTTAGAACTGAGCTTCTCTTAATTTTCTTTTCAGTCATGCAGCCATGTGAGATATTTGGGGATTGAAAAGTGAAATATATTTAAAAATTGTTCTTAGGCAATGTCTATGCTGCCTCCCTGCCAAGCTGGGATCCCTGCCATGTATCAAGCTCCCCTTAACTCTCTCCTGCACAAGTCTAGCAATATGGCAGAGTTGGGTGACTTAGGGGGTCCCGAGTGCACATCCCAGCTCCACTGTCAGGCTCTCTCTCTTTGGGGAATATGAAAGTAGTACTGAGATGTATACTCAAGATCCCTCTAAGTCACCTCTTTTGCCTAATTGTCAAGCTTAGGCACAGGCAGAGCTGGAGTGAGTGAACCAGGCTTGTTTCTTGGCAGTAATCTGGAGGCTTGGCACAGAGCTGTTTATAGATGTGGCCTTAGGGCACTTTTACACGTGCTCCAACATGTTCTGGTTAGTGGTACCAGATAGAACATAAGAATATCGTGGTTCTGATTAGACCATGTTGGAGCAGACTCAACTAATCAAGTCTGCTGGGGCATTCTAATCAGAACACTCCAGCATGTGGCAGTCTCATGTATTCAGCATCCCCATGTTTCAAAATGCAATGAGCTTTTGTTAAAAAAAACCCCGCTGGCATTTTGAAACGTGAGATGTTGAATGAAACAAGACACTGCAGGCATTTTAATTGGAGCTGCTCCCCAGAGCCATTCTAATTAAAACATCTCTCCCCCCACAACCCAGAGCACATGTGTAGGTGTCCTTAGTTCCTTACTTTTCCTACTGCTATAGAGGGACTATTAGTACCATGTTTCTTCTCGCTATGGATGTGGAAATGGTCTTTCATAAATCCATCATCCATGTTAGCGGGCAAGACAGCAGAGGTTTCTCCAAAAGCAAATGTAAATAGCATTCACTTTGTTGATTTTTTTTTTTTTTTTTTTTTGCAAGTGTGGGGCAAAATTCTTGTAATTTTCAAGTTATTTGCTTAATTAAGATTTGCTTGATTAAGTATCTAGTGGATTTAGCTCTTGGTCTCTCTTGGGCCTTTAAGTCCTTGAGGGTATAGACAGCTGAACAAAATATACTGGTGGGGGAAAATACTGTGTGTCAGATATTCCACAGTAACTGTTTAGTCTATCTACTCCTATCCCATGGTAACTGGGAGTTAAACTGGAGCTTCTTACCCCTGAATAAAAAACAGCTGAGTTGGTTTAGCTCCCACTTTTTGAGGGGAAGGAATAAACATATAAAACAGTTACTTCAGAGCAGATGATTCTACCCTTTACCCCAAACTCTGCCACGTAGCAGTCTTTTTTCTAATGCGGTGCTGCTTGCTGATGTTTTATAAGTCCTTGGAATAGAATAAATAATCCGTTTTCAGAATTAATTCAGGTTATTGTGGTTTGGTACAGAAATAAGACTTTCTTTAGGTAAACATCATTCAAAGAGTTCTTTCATTAAAGTATTTTTAAAATCCAAGTATTTGTCATACTTTTCTGAATATAGTTTCAGGTTTAATTAATATTGCTAAATACAAGTACGATGATTAATGCCAAATATCAGTGGCATTTCCAAGCATGTTCAAAAGCAGTTAGATTCCTTTATGATAAAATGTTTCTATTAAGCAGGGATTTTTACCATCAATTGAAATTGTCAGACTTCATAAAGGTAGGGAAGTGGGATCATAGAATTATCGAAAATTAGGGTTGGAAGGGACCTCAGGAGGTCATCTAGTCCAGTGGTTCTCAAACTTTTTTGTACCAGGCCCATTTGTAAACATTGATGGCCAGTCCCAGCTGAGTGCCCCTTACTCTCAACCCACTATCTCCCACCCCTAGGTCCCAGCCTCCCAGTGTGTGGGGTAGTGGGTGGATGTGTAGGGCAAGGGGGGCCCCAAGCAGCCTGTTGCAGGCTGGAACTCTGCCAGCCTGCAAGAGAAAAGCCACAGTTTTCTATGTTTTTCTCCTTTAAAAGAGAATCCAGTTTTAAAGTTTGTTGATCCATTTTTAAAGTTTGTTCGCAACCTTTTCATATATTCTTGTGACCCACTTTTGGGTTGCGACCCATAGTTTAAGAAACACTGATTTAGTTCAACCCCTGGTCAAAGCAAGAACATCTCCAACTATATCATCCAGCATAAGGCTTTGTCTAGCTGGGTCATAAAAACCTCCAAGGATGGAGTTTCAGCAACCTCTCTGGGTAACCTGTTCCAGTGAGAGAGTTCTACTAGTGAGAAAGTTTTACCTAATATTTAACCTAAACTTCCCTTGATGCAACTTGACTTGCTCCTTGTTCAGTCATCTGCCACCACTGAGAACAATGTAGCTCCATCATTTTTGGAACCCCCTTTCAGGTAGCTCAAGGCTATCAAATTTGCCCTCCCCCCCTGTTTTCTCTTCTCTAAGCAGGAGAATAAATAAGCCCAGTTCCCTCAGCCTGTCCTCATACGACATGTGCCCCAGCCCCTGAACCATTTTTATTGCCCTCCTCCATTGGACTCTCTCCAATTTGTCCACATCCTTTCTGTAGTGGGGGGCTGAAAACTGAACATAGTACTCCAGATGTGGCCTCACCACTGCTGAATAGAGGAAAATAATCGCTTCCCTTGATCTGCTGTCAACATTCCTACCAATGAAGCCCAGTAAGCCATTAGCCTTCTTGGCAACAAGGGCACACAGTTGGCTCATATTCAGCTTATTGTCCACCGTAGCCTCCAGGTCCTTTTCTGCAGAGCTGCTGCCCAGCCAGTCAACCCCCACCCTGTACCAGTGCATAAGATTGTTCCATCCTAAGTGCAGGACTTTACACTTGTCCTTATTGAATCTCCAATCCTCCAATTTGTCTAGATGTCTCTGAAGAGACTAGTACATTCCCCACCAATTCTTTCCTTTAGTTGGCTGCTCCAGCACTTGCACCAGGAAGTTGTCCCCAACACTCTCCAGAAACTTCCTGGATTGCCTGTACACTGCTATATTGCCCTCCCAGCAGATATCAGGGTGATTGAAGTACCCCATGAGAAACTGGGTCTATGATTGGGAAACTTCTGCTAGCTTTTTGAAGAAATCTACCACATCCTCCTGGTCTGGTGGTCTCTGGCAGACCTCCACCACAACATCACTCTTGTTGCTCTTTCCTCTGACCCTAACCCAGAGACTGTCAGGATATAGCCTGAAAGGATAAAGTCTGAAAGTCAGACTTTCAGGATATAGTCGAACATCTGAAATTAGCTGCTAAATTCAAATAAATAACATTTTAAATGTGAGAGAGATCACTGAAATGAGAGGAAAATGCAGTGGTTTCTCAAATATGGCCTAGAAAACTCACCAAGATTTGGTTTCTTTTTACTTTCTAAACAAGGAAGGATGCTGTATGATGAAATCTGCCTAATGGAATTCAGTGTGTTGAGCAATGTAGAGGTAGTATTTCATTTCTTTAGCTTTTGCTGCTTATCCTTTTGTATTTGCATGCATTATAAGTGCAATGTTCTTATGTTCTATCCGATACCACTTTTAACTGATGGTTTATCCATGGTGCCATTCCAGGAACACAAGTGTTTGTAGAACATAAATTGAATTAGTTCTCCTGCATTAATAAGAAAGGAGGGGAAGGTGGAACCTTAGGCCAGGTACAGAAGTTACGCTTATTGTGTGGTAAACACGCAGAAAGCGTTCTATAGCCATAACTAAACAGACAATCTGGGCACACAGAGTGCTGTAAAAATGGCAGATCCTGCTCTGAGGTACCCTTGGATGGATGCGGTATTAGACTTCAGCACTGAAGGTTTGAGTGGTGTAATGAACATCTGTACCAGTTCCCATTGTGACTTAATGTTAGGTTGCATTCTGCTGGCAACCCATGGGGCTTTGTGGCACCCCATTTTCCCGCCTCTCCAGGTGGCACTCTAACCTCAGCCAGAGCTCATTTCCTGCCTGAGCACCGGACCGGCCCTGCTTTTGGGCTGTCACTGACAAGAAGGAGCAAAGCTGTTTCCAACTCCCCTCTGCCCATCCTTTTTTCCCTCCGGCCAGCTGTGAGCCACAATCTGGTATTATCACTTAGTGTGCAGATTCCATCTACCCCATTTGGGCATTTGTAAAGATTGCAGCTTTTGATTAAGTGTTGTGCTGTTTGGTGGACACTGCATTCACACAGGGCTGTCCAAGATGTTCTTCTTGTACACTGTTGTTTTGAAGTGTCCATATCCAGATTTCAGTCTATTCAGCTTGACCCATGCTTCTCTGTCAAGGTCATGCCCAATGTGGAAATTCTGTGATATTGGTATAAAATGCTGTAGAAATAGATTTCTGACCAGATTACTCTGAATAATCATATCATTTCCACTCACCCCACCCCTTTTCTAAATTTAGCACAGCATACAAGGCCAGAGTACCCAGTCTCCATGGGCCCAGAAACCTGGGAGCAGTTAGGGTCTGTTTTCTTATGTCACTTGGTCTAATGCCATGGAGTGCAGGGAATACATTTGTATGTATGTAAGTTTTGCAGCCTGTTATGAGTCGGCACACTGTAAAATATAGTGTTGAGTTTTTGAGTACGACAGTTTCTGGACCATACTGGAGCACAGTAATCTGCTGGGGCATATACTATTGCAAGTGCAGTAGTTCTGAGCACTTAGAAGTTGGCATACTATGTCATGCTGGCTAAACATCTTAATGCTGCAGAGACTTTACTGCTGGCCTTCTGAATGTGATGAGGGAACAGTCTCATGCAGGGGCAGGCAAAGTCTGGCCCACGGGCCAGGTTGGGCCCATGGTAGACTCCATTTCCCAGCAGCCCCTACCCTCATCACTGTGGCTGGTTTCCTTGGAGACCCCAACAGCAGTGGCACCATGACAGTGCAGGGCCAAGGTTTCCATGGAAACCAGCTCCAGCAGTGCTGGCAGGGTGCATGGCTGGGCAGGGAGCTGCTCTGGGGCTGGGATCTTGCAAAGGTGACAGCGTGGTCCAGAGCCAGGACCGAGCTGAGATTCACTGTCTTCATGCCCTGGGCAGGGGCACGCAGGCAGCAGATTGTGGCTCTGCCCCAGCTGCAGACCACACTGCCACCATTGCAAGATCCCAGCCCCAGCTGCGGAGCTGCCACAGAAACTGGCCACAGCGATGCAGGCAGGAGCTGCTGGGAAATGGAGTCCAGCTGTCAGCTGGATCCACCATTTTGCCCACCCCGGTCTAATGCGACTCTTTGGTAAGTTGAGGTATGCTCATGGAGAAGTATATAGTTGTCCCCTCTGATATTCAGTGTGCTCTTGCCTCCATGATTGTTCACATGGAAGACTGATAATACTGATTTATTGATGCTCCCCACTGACCTTGTGCCTCTCAAACATCCCCTGCCCAGCCTCCATGCCACTGGCCTGGAATGAAGCACAGGTGCCAGGGTCAGTATCTCTTCCAGTTTCTGGCAGCTTATCAGTCTGTGTTAGCATTGAGTGGGACCATAAATCTGGTATATTGACAGTTGACCATCCCATCCTTGAAGGTCGCGTTGCTTTCCTGAGAGAGGCCTGTGTGTTGAGCTGGAACCACCTCACATAAACTGGCACCCAAACAGACTCACCGTGGAGGAATGCTCCACACTGTTCATTGATTGGGAGATGCTGGGGGATGGGAGAACCCCAGAACAGGAGATCTAGTGTGTGGGAGCCACTGACCCATGGTCCAAGAAGTCAGGAAGGCATCTGATGGGACCCACTCTAGGAAGCAGCATTGGGGAACCAGGCTGCCTGAGACCCACTGCCAGGGCTGCCATTGACTCCACCCACCTTCCAGAGCCAACTTGCTACCCCTGGCCACTGGCACAGGGTCCCAAAGAGGTTCCAGGCCAGTCCTGGAAGGGCATCAGAGTGCTCAGAATGGCTTCGGGGAGTGACCAGCCAGTCCACTGGGCCAGACCACTCCAGGCTGGGGTCCTACGACAAAGCAGTGGCGCAGCCTCTGTAGGGGTAAGCAGCCCCCTGGGCTCAGGTCCAAGTTAAAGAACAGACAACATTACACAGGTTATTTTTATTACTCACATGAAAAGTTAGGCATCTGCAATATTTAATTAAATTGAGGGGCATCAGTTTTGTGCATGATATTTGCCCTGCTGCCCCAAGTTTTGTGTTTAAGTTGAGTCCTAACCATACAATATCCATTTGAAACAATAAAAATCAATACAAAAATGATAATAATACAATATACAGTAGTAAAAATCAATACCAACCTAATAATAATACAGTATAAAACAGTGGATATCCAAAACCAAAAACTTGCTAGCAAAACCAAAAATGTTAAAGCTTATCCTACATCTTAGCTTATTTATACTTATCTATAGGGAATAGAGAGGGAGAGAAAATGTCAGAAATGGTTGGGGAAGGGGAGGGAATGCATTTTAAAATAAATTAAAAAAAAAAAGAAAAACTGGGGGTTTTGCTACACAGGTGGGTGACTGCAGTGTCCCTGCCAGCCAGTCAGGGGTGGCCTGGCCTTTTGGCTCCACTCAGAAAGCTTCAGCAGCCCAGGGAGCCCAGAGGTATGCTGGGAGGTGAGCAAGAGCCCCCCCTTTCCTGCTGGGCTTGGCTCATGCATGCAGGGTCTGAGCCAACTCCCCCCGGCTTCCACAAGGGTTAATGTGGTTCTGCTTGCTCCCAACTTAACCTTGGTGCTCAGAGTAAAGCTTGAAAGTTAGAGCACGTCCGTCATGGGCTTCTTGAATGCCTGTACATAGCCTTAGAGATTAAGTGGTTCAGATAGACATATGCTTTTGTAGGTGATGAAAGAGGCCTCCCTATCAGTTAATCTCTAAGGGGGGAAACAACCATAGCCTTTGTGCTGCCATAGAAACATTTAGAGCAGGACAAAGGCCAAGCAAACAGATGTTAGTACCCCTTGTTGTACCAGAGATGCCCAACATTTTTGGCAGCAGCATTGGTAGTCTCAATTTGTGCTGTTTTTTGTGACATAAGTACTTTATGGTGGAAGAGCAGGCAGTTGCCTGCAGTCTCCCACCATCCTGGGCAGGTGCTTCTGAGGCTTTCAGAGGCCCAATCCAGCATGTCTTGGGAAATCCTGCAGGGGAATTTCTGGAGTGGGCAGGATTAAGCCCCTGAAGGCCCAGGAATGGCTGCCTGGGTTTCCCATTTGCAAAGGCATGCCTGGGGTTTCACAGGAACTTGGCGGTGCAGGTCCTGGTATAGTGGCATGGTGCAGCACAGGTCCCAGCACAGTGGCTCTGTGGGTGGCCAAAGGTAGTGAGGGACTCGGGTTATCCCTGGACCTGCCTCTTCAAGAAAGGAAACCTGACATTCCTCTGTTTGCAGTGGCACTCTCAAGTGTGGTCACATAGGATTGGGCCCCTGCTGCTTGTGGGAGTGGCAGGGACCCAGTGCTGCAGGACAGTGGGTGACATCTGTTTCTCCAGTAAAGCAGATCAGCTGTGACAGGACACAGCCCAGCACAGCTGATCCTTTTAATTTGGAATTGTCTGTGTAACAGGCTGCATGGCTGTGGGACTGCAGCACAGCTGCAGACACTGGAGGATGATTACAGGCCTGCCTAAAGAGGACTGGGCCAGCTGATTTGAATAATTGGCTGTCCAAAGGACATTAAAAGCAGGCAGGAAGAGGAAGTAGGGAGAGAGAGAGGGGTTGAAAACAGCAGTATCAGCCAAGGCTCTCCAGGCCTAGAGACCACAAGGGTGGGCTAACTTTTTATGGACTATTGTAAGGCTTCTTATTAAGGACTAATTGGTGTTTAAGAAGACTCTGGAGGGGCTGATGGGCCCAAGAGATTAAGACTAAATATAGTTTAAATGTTCAAGAAGCAGGGTGAACTCTGACCATTCTACAGTCTGTTTATATCCTAAGAAACTATTGTGCCCTGTTTTCTTCCTGACTTCAGGCTAATACACAAGCTACCTCTTTTTCTGCCTTAATAAGAACACTTTTCTGTCTAGCTGTATGACAGACTAAGATATAGGACACTACAACAAATTAAAAGGAAGTTTCTGCACATGCATTAACATCTCATTGCCTGATGATAAGTTAATTTAGCTCAAAATCTTTTTTTGTCAATACAGCTGAGTAAGCCCCTTTTACACCCAAATCCCATGTATGATTCTGTATCAGGGAGAGCAAGTCAGAGATGCAGATATTGCACAACACTCAGCAGTGAAGTGCATTGGCATGGCTCCCAGTCCCCACCCTAGTCACAAATGTTAAACAGTTTCCAATTGTAGATCATAGCCAGCTCAGCATTATTTTGGGGGGGCTTGAATAGGTCCTGGTTTAAATTGCATACCCAGCTCACAAATATTGTGGCCTGACATGGTGGGGGACGTTGTTTTGTCATGCAGATTGTGGTGCCCCTCCCTCCCCCCACACCCCATGCCACCTGATTGCCTGAGGGGGCAAGTTTAGAGCCATCTGGCTGGCTGAGCCCAGCTTTCAGTGCCAGGCTGGAGGCAGGTATCAGGAGTGTCCAGTGGTGGGGTGGAGGGGAGAGGGGAATAAAACTTCCAACCCACCTGGCTGCTGGTTGGGGTGCAGACACACCTGGCATTTATAGCAGATTAACCCAGTGCTGAGCAGCAAGGGGCTTGGGAGGGTGTTGGAAGCAGCTTCAGTGCTGCCTCTCTCTGCCCACCTCCTTCCCACACTAATGACAGTGGCTATGATGGTGGCAATGGAGCAGGACCCCTTGACAGGCAGCAGCAGGTGGAACCCTGGTGGTGGGCAGTGGGTGAAGGGCAAGCTGTGTGCCAGCCTGGAGAGGGGGCAGGGTCTGGGTACTGCACAGTAGCACAGATGCTCCCACAGTTCCCAGGGAGCAGGCTGTGACATGAGGGGACCTGCCCTTGCTGGGTGCCCCCACCCAGGTGTCTTTCAGCATGCACCTGCTTGAGCCTCAGGAGGCAGAGCCCCTGAGCTTCCTGTCAAACAGCCCCTCTCACAGTGCTGTCTTGTTGGCATTGGGTAGGGAAGGGACTGTTTGAGGCAAAGTTCAGGGACTCAACCCCCTGAGGCTCAGGCAGGTGCATGTGCAAATCACATTTTTCATGAAAATCACTTAATTTCATGATTTTCACCAAAAATGCAAAATGGCAATTTAAACCAGGGTCTAATACCAAATAAGCATCAAACTGTTTTATGTATGTTAACAGGATGTTTCAAAGACTTGGATGCTCAGATACTAGTAGTGGCCACCCTTTTGCAAACTTTTCAGTGACTTCTGTAGAGCCTACAAAGCTGATGATCTACAGACTGACTCTTGTACGAATTTTTGGTTACAGCTATAAACCATGGGGGCTGAGAAGGGCTGAGGAACAGTGAATGGTCTGTTGTTTTTTAATACTAACTGGCTTCATCTGCTGCTTTATGTTAAGTGGCAAGACCAGATCAGTGATAAAGGTATTCATACCCAAACCAGGCAGCTGTCTTTATTGGTGGTGGTTCAGTTTCAGTGACTCTTGGTATGTATTATTGAAATGGAAGATTAAAAAAAAGATCAGTCTATTTATCAAGGGATTTGTTACAGTTAGCTACCTCACGGTCACCAAAATCCCCAGGGGCATAATATTACTGTCATGGAAAAAATTAAGTGTATGCTGACAACACAGAAGATTGACGCTGACATGCGCAGTTACCAGCTCTATGAATGGAAAATTCCAGGGCTCACCCAGCACATGCCCCCTGGGTGACCTCAGGACCTGTCAGTCAGCACTGACCTACTTTCTCCACAGGCGCATGCTCAGTTACAAAGAATAGCTTGATCCGGCACATGCTCAGTTGGAAAAAGCATGAAATAATTTGACCAGAAATTTCCACTGTGTAAGTGATTTGATTGGCCACAAAATTCATATATAGGGCTTGTGAGCCCCTCCCAAGGTGGGGGAGACCCGCTCAACTGACAGACAGAGGCTGATGTGTCAGGGACTGTCCTGTCAGGAGAGGTATCACCTGGAAGCAGAGGCTGCAGCTGCAGGGACTGGTTTCCAGGAGGGCTTACCAGCCCATTGGTCTCCTCCCCCGGTGTACTCAGCGACTCGATTCAGTTTCGTATTACGTTTTGATCCTACGGTTACCGGACTGGTTTGGCTTTTGCTCCTGACTACGATTCCGCTCAACCCCACTTACTTCGATCACGGTTTCATCTCGGCATCCCAGCTTCTGACCTCGGCATCGGCGACCATCGTTTCCCTTCGTTGTCCGCTTGGACTGGCGTCACGATGTGTGTTCTTGTTATTCGTTTACCCATCTTATAAGCTGTTGACCAGCCCTGGGACTAGCGAGTGGGCAGCCGCACCTAGCTCCGGCTAGAAAGCAAGGGCTCGCTCGTGAACCCCATGGGCCAACAGACCCCTTTGTTGTTGATCATTCTCGTTTTGTCTGTTTACCTGCGCAACTGTAACTGAAGCAAGCAGCTCTGCCTATGCCTCAAAGCGTAAGTCAATAAATCCACCTGTTTGAAACCATTCGCTTCCGTGCCACTCAGACTCCACCGCCGCAAATCCCACCTGTTCGTGTTCCAACCGCCAACCCCGGTCCACTGTGACCTTGGGGCCTTCATTTGGTTCTGACAATTACCAGCATCAAACACAGTTTGAATGTCCATCTAGACTGTCTTAACTTAGCTAGAGATTTATCTGCATGACATTTGATCAGCAAGAAGGGTCTGTCCCTTTGGGATTTCTCATCAGGTTGATTCAGCAGTGGAATGGGGAGGCTCAATAGAAAGAGATGCTCTAATGGCAGGGATGGCTTCTGAAAGTATGTGCATGGGTGTGCAGTAGGGGAGCTAGAGAGGAATTCTTGCTAAGGGAAAGAAAGCAGGGGGAAACGAGAATTTATTACTC
This sequence comes from Gavialis gangeticus, assembly GCF_001723915.1. Taxonomy (NCBI): domain Eukaryota; kingdom Metazoa; phylum Chordata; order Crocodylia; family Gavialidae; genus Gavialis; species Gavialis gangeticus. The sequence continues at coordinate 59,736,812 of NW_017729034.1, forward strand.
TTGCTGCCATAAAGGCTAAGTACAGACAATCAAAAAGCCCAGGGCTGCCTAGATTCAGTCTTTGCAGGTTAGTTTAAGATGCAGAGATTAACTTGAGAAACAACTAGACAGACATTTGATTCAGGAAAATGCAACCACATGCCTGCAGTGGCTCAGCTCAGAAGCCAGGGGGCATTAGAGCATGGCTCTCTGGCAGGTAGCCAGCATGGACTGTGTGTTTGAATCGTTTTTCTGCTGCCCCCGAGGTCTTTGGGATTTTCAGTCCACACTCACAACAGCAGGACTCTGCAGGGTTGCTCATCACTTGCTCTTCCTGCTTCCAGGTGCCTCTGGGATCTGTAGTCCACAGTTGCAGAAAGCAGTAAGTTTTTAGCGGGGCAGGGCAGCACTATACTTGGGGGAAGAGACGTTTAACTCCCCTCCCTGGCCCCAGACCCCAGCTGGGGTTTGTTTGGGGGGGACAGCCCCCCGCCTCTTCCCCTCCCCCAGCCCTTCTCTGCTAGACAAGACAGCACAGCCCAGCTTAGCCCAGGGGTGGAAAGCATGCTGGGGGACTGTAATTTAACTTGAACCAGGAAGGGGTCTGGGACAGAAGTTTCATACAGCAGTTTGATCTGGATCAGTTAAGTCAGATAGTACATTCAGTCAGATTGATCTTAAACCAATGTTGACCATTTTGAAGCTGGTTTATGTGCATTGAACTTCTGTTACAGGTTTAAACCAGTTTCTGATTACTTAAACCAGTTTATGTGTAACTTCTGTCCCTAGCCAAAGGGGCCATGAATCAGGTTTTTTATAACTACTTTGGCACATTTGAACAACACTATTGTTGTTTTTCTCCTAACCCCACTGGGGCCTTTGCAAAACAGTATGGGACTTTCTAAAGCCAAAGTAATTCCCCTGTACATCCATTGAGAGTCTGCTGGGTTCATGAATTTCTCTGAGATATTAAGTGTTACAAACTTTGTAAAACCACAACATATAGTTAAACAAAATGTTAAAAACTCATTCACCCTGGTTCCTTATAGAATGGCTTTATGCTGTAAAATGATTCTGTGGTTGGTTTGTGGTCAACTGCATAGTGAGTGTTCAGATGTCACTTCAGAGATGCGGCCAGCAAATCCTGGGCAAGGCCAAATGTCTCTGGACTCAAGCAAAATAAATCTATATTTTAATGACAATTCACTGAATGCCCATTTTAGGCTATGTATTGGAAGTATGCAAAGCATATTACTGCAGCTGATGTCATCTGGTCAAAATGATTTATATTTTACTGGTCACTTGAAAAATAATACAATGATAAATTTATAGGACAGCTTCTTTAATATGCCATTTACAGTTATTTTGCCCACAGTTCCTGGTACCAGCACTATCAGCCAGAAAATGGGCTGGGGCCATAGAGCATTGCATAGTTAGTGGGAAGCTCCTGCTTTTGCTTGCTACTAGGAAGATGGGATCAAGGTATTGCTTACTCTGTGCTCTACTGTTGCAGGAAGTGGTCAGCTCATAGAATTTATTTTGGATCACTTTTATTGCTCTGGAAAAGAATTGCCCAGGTAGAACACTGCTAGGTAGAGAGCAGTCCTTGTGCATATCCTTTGGTGAACCTTCACTCTTTTTTTTATACTTTCACTCAAAGGGAGAAGTGGAGTTTGGGATAGAATTGAGGGGCTTTTAATAAGTATCAAGCCACAGAAAGTTTCCCCCTCAGTTGCACTATTAAACTAACGTTTTATGATTGTCTTTTAAATCATATAACTGTGTAGGAAATGATAACATTCCCTAGAAATTAAACTTTACAGAAACGATGGCAATTCCAGAATTTGCTGTCACATAGTGACATAAGATTGATCTATCTTATGATTGCTTCAGTTTTTAATTATTTAAATAAGAGACTTGAAAGAATTTAATTGTAATAAAGAATGTTATCCAAAAAACATAAAAACAAGGCTAACATCATCATCATAATTAACCCTTTATTAGCATTATGTGTTGGTTGAATCAAATATCTAAAAGAAATAACTAAGCTTATTCTGATTATTTGAAATATAGAAGATTTGCAAAAATCTATTTGCTCTATTTCACAGGATCCTATTTGGAACAAATTTTGGATGGAGTTGCTTGCATTTATTCATACATCACATTTTAACAGGGTAGGAATTTACATGGAATTTGTAATCATGTGTGGCTTAGTATAACATTGAGAATTAAATAAGAGTCAATTGGCACTAGCACATTTTTGAAAATTCAGGTTAATTGTTGCCATTAGCAAAAGACTCATGTTCTTAAATAAAGCAATATAAAATAATGACAACATACTAAGGAAAAACAGAAAGGAAAAAGAAAATCACTCTTTATGTAACCTTGAGGAGGGTGGGTGAAAGAGTGAGAGATTAGCAAAAGAATGAATTAACATTATTTATACTTTACCAAGTAAGATTAAAAAAAAATTGAACAGCAAGGATATTTCCTATATTAGACATAGGACCATAGGCAGGCAACGCTGAAAGGGACCTCTCAAGTTCCTCTAGGCAGGATCAGCCCAGCTGCCCAAGTATCTGTAAACCATCCCACCCACGTATCTGTTTCACCTGGTATTGAAAATGTCCAAAAATGGAGATTTCACAATTTCTCTAGGTAGCCTGTTTCAATGCTTGACCACCCTCCCAGTCAGAAAATTCCTCATATTCTTCAACCTAAATTTGTCCTGCTGCAGCTTGGGGTCATTGCTCCTAGTCTACAGCCACAGAGAAAGCCCATCTCCATCCTCTCTATAATTAAGGAATTTGAAGACTGTCATCAAATGCCACCTGAGTCTTCTCTTCTCCAGACATATTGGAGAATGTTTACACTTACTGAAATATGCATTCCTGTGTTGGTACATATGAAGTACCAGTGTATAGTTTGGATTACCATGTCAAAGGCTAGAATAAAAATATCATAATGTCAAATATATTTTTGGATTTGTTAAATGTTACTCTAAAGCTTAGAGCACTGAGTGGGATGTTTTAATAACTTATCTACCAAATTAAAAAATAAATAGCATGTTATTGATGTACAATAGAATTATGTTATAATAAGAGTTATAGTTTAGAGAAAAAAAACCTGATGCAGTTAATTATACGAGAACTTTTAGTCCTTTAAAATAGCAAATGCTCTTGCAAGAATGAAAGCTCACGCTTCAAGAAATTGGTTCACTGAATGTTTATAACAGACTGTGAGGACTGTTAAGCTTGGCCCTAGTGCCTGGTTTTCTGGCCAGGAATTTGTGGTTTGATAGTTCTGAATACAAAATTATACAATATGTATTGTGAAGAAACCCTGATAGCTGGAATGGGGATTTCCTTCTAAATATAGAATTAAAACAAAAGAAACAAAAAACCCCAGTCCTTTCAGTTATGCACAATTTGATAGAGAATTATTAATGTCTTGGTAGAAGCACAGGTTTTCTCCAACTCAGTTGATAATAGGAACACAGCCAGAGAGCTTAACCTTGCTTTGATTGAAGTTCATGGCAATTTGCCACCCAGTTTGAAGGAAACAATATTGGGCCCAGGATGAGTATCATTGGGTTAGGTTCTGTAAAAATATACACTTGTTTTCTTAGTTTCCTGAAGAAAATGTTACAAACAAAATGATACCACAAATAGAAAAGCGTGAAGAAGAGTTTGTCAGTTGGGTCCCATTCCTGCAACTTTTCTTTTTTTTTTTTAGATGAGACTCCTACTTTCATTTGCAGTCCTACTGATTTGAATAGGTACGTGGACCTACCTGTTCACTTCTTGGCAGAACTAGAGGGTTGGAAACAAAACTGGATCCTTACTTAAGCAAAACTTTGCTTATCAGTAAGGACTGAAAGATTGTGGACCTCAAGTCTCATGCCTTGAGATTCTTGGGGGGTATTTTTGTTGACTCATCAGAAAACAGTGTTTTGTATTCTACATTATATTTTTAAGAATTGTAGTCATCTTAACTAAAATGTTATTCATACTTTTCAATCCAGCAACTTAGAAAAAGCTTTGTAATGTAAAGTTTTCTGTACATGTAACCAGTTCATTGCATGAATGAGCTTGATATGTGACGCATTGCATTTAAATTTTTCATCTGGCAGCACAAATAGTGAACTTTTCAGGAAAAATGCATTTTAAGAAGGGAATCAATCTAATTTCTCTGTCTAAGACATTCCAGGAAAAGGAAATTGTTGATCTTATATTGATATTCATCCCCTCTGAGTATTTTGTGAATGTATAGAATTACTGTCTAAAAAATAGCTTCCCTTAACCCCAGTAAAGCAATTTGTTTCCAGCAGAATATTTTCCATACTTACAATTTTGACTAGTAAACAGAGAAATAAGTAAAAGTTTCATTACATTCAAGCCTCTCAATATTAGTATGAATGTGGTAAGATATAAATGGTGAGGGCTGCAGGGCATGTTAAGAGCACAGTGTTTCAGCAGTTGAGCATGATCTGAGGTATATGATAGTTGTCATAATAATAGCAAGATATAAGCTTGTGTCAGGCATTGTTGATAGGATGAACTATGTGACAACTTAATGCATCTTCTTTGTGGTCTCCCTCAGTTTCTTCACAGGCTTGCTATGGATATAGTGATTTTAACTTCTTGACAAGATAATTGTTTGTGTATTAATTTTATTCCCTGTATTACTTATGTCAGGGCTGTCCACTTGGGCACCCCTGCTCTAGGCGCCACTCCAGTGGCGACATCAGAAGCTGCAGCAGTTCATGGAGTCTGAGGGGTCCTTCTGCGTCCTCTAGCTTCTGCTTCCCCTCCTCACCTCAGGGGGGTGGGTTGGCATGACATGGTTCAGAGTGGTCAAATGAGCTTGCAACTGGAAGATTCAGGAGACCTAGGGATTCCATGCAGCACAGGGGGCAGGGGCACTGGCATGGTGTAGTGGGAGGTGCAGTGTTCCTCTAGTGCAGTGCAGCATGGCATGTAGACCATGGTATGCAGTCCAGGGGGTGTACTGCCCATATGGGGTGTGATATTGGCCATAGTGAATCACGTTAATTGTTTATGTAACTACTGTCTTCAGGGGCATTATACCAGAGATTAACTTAGCGTACTGTGTTAAATAACTATTTTCCAAATATTGAATATCAGCATATTCTTTTAAAATTAAGAACCGAAGTACATTCTCCAGTAAGTTCTTATATATCCTTTATAAATAAGCCAATCTGATATTAGATTCTCAATAATACTTCTGCAACTGTTTTTATTTGAATCTCTTGTGCCTTGGCCGTGGAAAATGGTTCAGATTATACTCTGACTTGATCTAATATTTGGCTAGTGAAAGCTATTTGTTCCTAACACTGGCAATTCACTCAGTTCCTATGCACACTGCTGAGATCTCCAGCACTGTGCACATTGCGGTCACATTTAAGGAATGTGTAAGTCCGGTTTAGAGAGCTGAGTAGCGAATTTTGTTCTGCTTCTTTTCTTTTTGAGTGATTTATAAATCCTGCACCTGGGATCTCACCTACTAGATGCTCAGCATCCCACTTTTCTAAGTTCATGACTTTGAATGCACTCACTGAACTTCCATAATTTATAGCAAATGTATTATATATCCTGTCCAAGAAACTAGCAAATCAATGACAGACTGTGAGACAATCAAACTTCATAGTCATTATAACAATATAATGCATATTGATTCAATTCTAAAACAATGTATCACCCCCATGAAAAAATGTATTTTAGAATATATTCAAAGTAGTTATCAAAACTGGATAATTTGATTTTAAGACCTTATTTATTTTTTTCAGAATGTGTGTGGTCTATGGGCCCTGCTACATGTTCAATCTAAAGCTGGATAAAAAACAGCTATTTTCGAACTAACTTTATAGTTGCTTGGCTCTTTTAATAGCTGGATAATCATTTTTATCAGTGCATCTACATGAGATGTGTTGATGCACATTACCCGAATGTAATGTACATGATGGGCAGGCATCTACACGAGCATGCTTTTAATGTGCATTAAAAATGGTAAAATTAGGCTAATCATGCCTAAATTTGATACCTGCAAACGCAATTAATTAAAGTGTGTTAATACATATATAGACACAACCCAGCACTAACTTTAGTGCGGGGTCTGCCCAGTCACTAGGGGCACATGGCAGGGCTGCAGGGACTTGGCACTTACTTTAATGCCAAGTCTCTACACGTGTAGACACTTGCCAAATGCACAGCTTAATGCATATTAAATTTAGTCATGCTTAAATGCACATGTAGACATGCCCATCATGTGATAATAACTTTGCATTTATAGCTGGTCTAAATTTATTGTGTGATTAACCAGTTAATTGCGTGATAATTAATTTGCATTTGTGGCTGGCCTGACATTGCACATGTGGCCTGTCTAAATTTATTAAGTGGTTAATCAGTTAATTTGTAATATATATATGTGCTTCTAGCTATGCATCAGCTACTTGTTGTACCTGAGCAATCTGAGGGGTTGGATCTCCCCGCAAGATGGAAAACAAAATCTCTTGGGGGATGCAATGCAACAAGTGGTGAGGAAGCTAGTCCTCCTGGCACTCTGGTAGGGGGTGATGAGAACAGAAAACTTCTAAGGGACTGCCTCAGTCATTGTACCCAGTTCCCTGTGATCCCAAGCAACCCATGTAATACACGTTTGTCCAAAAGGGTCCCAAAAAACATTCATTGCAGTCACTCCTGCTCAGTAGAGGAAAAAAGAATCCCATAACATATTTAGTACAAACTCCACCCCCCAAACCCTAGATTTTATTCTTTTTTCTGAATAAGATACATGTCTGTGTGGAGGGGTGATATATGAAGAGTGTTTTATACTCTCCAATTCTGCATGCCTCCAGGATACTTGTGTACCCATGCATACATGGTTTTCCATTTGTGTGTAATGCAAATCAGTTAGAGGCCGAAAGTTAACATCAGCATCTACTAGAAAATATACAGGCAGCAAATGGAGACTAATGTGTATGGACATTCTGTGAATTCTTTGCCTGATTAAAAAAAAAAAGCCACTTAATGTACGAATTTCAATTATTGAATCATCTTAAATTATAATACTGTAGTAATATAGCCCTGGAGTAGTAATGACATGATTAATGGTAGTATGGTTCACACCCAAAGACTTTAGTTATACTTGTTTTGCTAGGCATGAATGGAAAAACAAAGATGTTACCTCAGAGCCTTGTAGGGGCTTTCCTAGTGTTCTGCAGGGTAAGATGGGTCAAAATTTCAGTTCTGTGCCTTCAATGGCTGTCACTAAGTCTTAGAGCAGTGGTTTTCAAACTTTCTTGATTCAGGGCACCCCTTTTTAGACTCAAGGTATCCCTCAGAAAATGCCAGCTCTTAGCTTTTGCTTGCTTTATGACTATAGAAAAATAAAAGAACAATTCTTCTGGTGTGAAAAACTCAGAAAGACCACAGTAGATCACAATATTTTTGACCCAGTGGATTCCTATTTGAAATTTATGCATTTATCTTGTGAATCATGTGTAGGTGTCTGTACGCCTAACGTTACGAATACTGAGCAGCACCCTTGAAAGGATGACACCTGTGGGACCCTGGCTGAGAATCACTGGGTGCATCTACACATGCAGTTAGCATGTAGTAATAAACTCCAGAGTAGTTTACACTGGAGTTTATTGCTCTTGGGTGCAGCATTTATCTTTGTGCCTGAGACCATATGTCATGTTAGAGCTGCCCCAACTGGGAGGTGGTCCAGGGGTTCAGCCTGCCAGCCCAAGGCTGCTCCACTCCAGTTTAAAGTGCTGCAACGGGGCTGACTGGAGTTCATGGGTGCTATAGTGTAGGACCAGCCAGAAGGCAGCCCCCTCACTGTAGTGCCCTCGTGCTCCAGCCAGCCCAAGTCACCATCTATGTGTGCATTTTGGTGCATGTAACTACTCTGCTGTAGAGTAGTACTTGTCTTCTTGGACAGTACTGTCCTATAGCAAAGTTAATTAATTTACTGTGCCCTAATATGGGCACACATGTAGACATTGACACTTTACTGCAGAGCTAATTAGTCTGCTCCATAGTAAAGCACACGTGTAGGTGCACCCACTGTCTTAGAGGCAGAAAAAGAATCCAGGTATTCACAGGGCTGATCTATTCTTCACATATCGGATTCCGTGTGCAAGTGTTATGATACTTCCAGAGTGTGAATTCATGTAGGCACTAGAGAAATAACCACAGCTACTGTCAAGCAGAATAGCTCCACTGTTTCAAATTCAAACTTCTGTAATGTTTTTATTTAGACCTCAACTTTTAATAGTATTCATTGGTCCCTCTGCACAGGACAATAGGAAAATGGCTGTTGTGATACTTGTTTCTATTTAAAATTAAGAATGAAAGAAATTTTTGGCTCACAAGATAAAATTAATCTGCCTTCAATTCTGTAATTCTACTGGTACACAATTTCATGTTTTTGTTTTGTTTTGTTGGTTTTTGTAGCTTAAGAGTTGATGCCCCAATTGTATTGTGCTTAAACTTTTACTCACTGCCAACTACTATACTTCATTATGTATGGAAAAATGTTTGGCAAGTTATTCTTAAATATCATATAATATTTATTTCAAAATGAACAGTCCAGCAGTACTTGTAACAGAATAGAATCACCCTTAACTTACCGCTTCTTAAAAAAATGTGGCCATATAATAACCATGCAATAATTTTTTATGAAATTACATTTCCATTGCTGCTTTCATGCAGCTCCAGTAGCAGTTCCCTAATTAAGGTTGTAAGATTTTTATTTTTTTTTTACTTAACACATTTGGTTGTACACATACATGTGGGAAAAATTATATGCACTTCTGAATGTTTACAGGATTATTCTTATGATAGGAAAAATGTTTTGAGAAAATATGAAATTAGATTGCAATTTTTAAAACTTTTTTTTTGGAGTAAATAGATACATTTTAAAAGGGAAAATATACGGTCTAAAAAAAGTCAGTTGGAAATATTTTCCAAGGTCTAATCAATCTAAGTTATACAAATTGGTTAGGGGGCATTGTAGAACACAGTTAAGCTTGTTCAACACTTTTATGACACATTCCTACCTTTCCAAATGATTACTTTATATCCTATTCATAAACCTTATAGTAGACATTACTGATGTATCTTTACAGTCATACCAGGGTCTTAGAGATGTGTTTGGCTGAGATTATATAGGAGTTTTTCACTGTTCATTAGTAGATTTTTATCTCCCAGCTCTGCTAGTGGTATTTTTTCCTTTTATCTCCTCCTTTTCTTGAATAATCACTCCATTATCCTTATTCTATTGTGTAGAATTTAAATTTTATATATAGCATTCAATCTTTTTACTAGCTGAAACCCCCCCCCAGAATTAATTGATATCTTGGTCCAAATGTAAGTAAAAATCCAAAAGTTTATTATACACTCTTTCCCTTATCAGTTTACTGTCTGGTATCAGTTAGTATTCTAAAGATATAGCTCTTTATTTTCAAGAGCTGTAGACTTGTCAGATATGTTTTCAGCTATAAGTCTGTTATAGGCATAAGTGAGCATGGTTTTGCTTTATTTCCACATCTTTGGCTAGTATAAAATCTAATTTCTAAATTAGATTTTTCATTTCATTCTCTGCAAAATACTTTAGTTTGTAAATTGCTTAGTTGTAGCTTATCCTTTAGAAACGTAAGTATCATATGAGTAGGGATTATTTATTTTTGTTAACAAAAACTCTCTTCCCAGTATAATATATAAACTGTATGTTGTATTACTGCTGTTTTACTTTTACATTTAAAATACCAAAAAATAGTTATAATTCATTTACAACAAAGATTCAATTAATCCATCTGCAGTTGTCTGATTCTTCTTATACATGATTTCATGATAAAGCAACTATTTTGAACTCAAAAGTAGTATTAAAGTGCTGTATAAATTTTTTTCTATAGGTAACGATTAGAGCAAAAAAGTTGTTTGGTGATTAAAATACATCATAATAAAAAAAGAAACATTAAAACAGGATATAAAAATAATTTTGTAGGAAAATAATTCACTTCCTGTTAGATGCATCCCTCTAAATCCATCAGCTTTCTAAATGGGATGATGTAGCAGCTTTCCCAGGGAACTGAGTGCTTTATCCTTTTACGTTTGGACTTGGGTGAAAATACCTCACCTTAGAATTAGCTCTACGCAAGTTTTGAAAGACAGTATATTTGTGAAGCTCCGGAATTATTTACAAATAAAACACCACTAAAAATGTGCGTCTCCTGTTTCCCTCAGTTTTTCTCATTACTGAATGAGGAGACAGAATCTGTGTTATGATGAAGTAATGCAAATATTACGAGCATGAGAGACCAAGACTGCTTTCCAAAGAGGGGCTGAGATAACATTTAAGTTGTTTTAAACCCATCATTAAAAATATATTATGCCTCGAAACTATCCCAAGGTATTTATTCAATTCCATGCGTTTTAAATATACTTGACAGACTTTACGAAATTGCTGTTTTGAAAAATATGTGGTAAAACATTCGTATTTTAAAGTTTGGTTTATTAGTCAAGTGTATTTTCATTCTCTCCGTTTTCATTGACAGGGTTATTTATTTTTCCTTGGTATGCCTAAAAGTCAGCTAGGGTGAGATCGACATCCTCCTTTTTCCTCCTGTAGTTGAGCAATCAAGTCTTGGGACCAGTCAATTGTTGGAGTCTTGTCTTATTCTGCTCTGTCTTGTGTTTTTGGCATGTAGTTTGGTGCATATAACTCTGTGCTAAACCATTTTGTTATGTTGTATATCTACTTCAAGACTTATAAAATAATAGTCTATTAGAAAGATGCAAACCCTTTATTTGATTTCCTTAAGTTTAAACCCATATTTGGGTGAGAGAAATGTGTGGGTATATGGTAAAATTCATTAGCTTATTTGGGAAGAAGCTTCTCTTTGCCCTGAGGCATAGTGAGGAGTATATCTGTGTTAATCATGTGGAACTTGAGCTACATAATGAAATAGAAGGAAAAAGTTGTTATGTATAATTCCAATACACTTTTCAGCAAGTCTTTTTCAGAAGCACTGGCCATGAATACTCTTACTTTTGAAGTTAGAATAAGGTTTCTAGCCATCACAGGAATGAAATTCTGTAACGGCCTTCCAAAAAAAGTAGTAGCACAGAAAGCCTAATTACGTTTCAAGATAGAGCTCTTATGTAAGGGATTTCATTACTTCACTTCATGCAATGGCAGAGGACTAGACTCGATAACCTAAGAGATTGTTTCCTATTTTGTGTCCTATATTTCGTATGCAGAAACAAGGAAATAGTAGTGCAAGTGTAAATTAACATGTGGTGTCTGTTGCCTCTTGGAAATGGGTGGAATCAGAGCTGCTATTGTGAACTATTCTACCCCCACAAAATGCCATATCTTATGTAACAGGTTTTCCCAGAAGCATTACATTCCCTTATACAGATTCAGCTGCTGAGAGGCATCACATCAGGAGGCCAGAGGTTTTAGTAAAGTCCATATAGCTTGAAGAAAGAACTGGGAAAGTAATTTACCATACTAGACTTGATTCTTATCTTGCTTAGACCAATGTAAATTAGGGACAACAATAGAGAAACCAATGAAGTTAACCACATATGTTGGCAGATCAGAATCAATTTCAACAGGTTTCATTGAATTCAAATGGTTTTTGTAGCATGCATATTCCACTAGCACATCAACTTTTCAGTAGAGGACAATTTACCATTCTGTACCAGGATCCTGTAAAGCTCTGACAGACTTGCTGTGCTTGAAAAATGTAGGCTGTAGCAATAGGATAACATAAAGCAGGAGTGGTAGCCCTTGTAAGTAGGATAAACCACAGAAATCTGGAGATAACATTTGGGTCCCATTACAGTTATTGTGAAACTTCCCATTGATTTCAGCAGGGCTAGGATTTTACTCGTGAATTCTGATAGATTCCAGTTTTTTATGAAAAGTAAATTGAAACAGCCAAGTTATTATGAACCATATATGGAGTTTCAGCTATAAATGCTGATAGGCAGTTAAGTATACTGACTTTTAGAAGCAGTTCTATAATTAAAGTAGTATTATTCAAACAATAGAAAGCTGCAGCAGTTAAAACTGGTGAAACAAAAGCAAGACAGTTTTAGTTTAATGATGGTAATATCCTGAGGCATGACAGCTGTATTTAACTTGTTAGTTATGTTATTATATCATTCAATTGACAAATATTTTGTGAGTAAAAATTAATATTTATCTAGCATTCTTGGTTGTAGTACAAACTGTTGAGCCAGTTTGGATTAAATAAGAATGAACCTGAGCCTTTCTTTAAACCAAACGTAACCTTAACCCATCTGTGCAGTTTGAGAAAGCTTTGTTTTATTGCCTTTGAAAAAAAAGTCATGACTCTGTCCTTTGGCTTGGGTTGGGACTAAAAGGAAAACTATGATGAAAGAAGATATTTTCAAAATATATTCTGTCCTGTCAAAATCAGGAACTACTGTACATTTCATGTGAAAACTTGTTTTTTCTGGATTTATATATCAAGCAAAATAAATGCAAAACCAAATTCTCAAGCATTTGGAAGTTTTGAACACTACTAGCCATTTAGAATTTTATGCAGCTAGTCTTGTCTGATGTCTATAAAGTAATCTATTTAAAGTATGTATGTCAGCAAAGTGATCATTACATTTATATATTGGTGGGGTGGGCGTTTCTAAATGTAAAGGTAAGTCATACATTGTCATGGCCAAATAGAACCAAGATAATAGAGAAGACCAAGTTACTTAGGTCCAGATGCTGATACTTTTATTCTATGGTAACTGTGACCCGGACTGGTAAAATAGTGATACTTTCTTCTATGAGCTCTCATCCATATATATTTTCACTGTTGGTATGCAAATACCTCCTTTACTCCAGTTTAGTTTCTTTTGGCTAACACTATCCATTGGGGGCAGTGCTTCCATCTCATGCCTCCAGCCAGTGACATAAAGGGAAGGGGGAGCAACCCAGTTGCCCCTCAGTCCCTTTTCATTGTATATGGCTCCAAGTCACAACTTTCTATGAGCAAGCTTCTGTACTCACTATGCTGTCTACACATTGCTTTATGAAGAGATAATACCTAGGGATCAGTTAATTATTACTGTTCATTTTAGAAGCTTAAATAGCATTTCCTTTCTTCTAAAGAAGAAAACTTTGGGATTTCTTGGTTTGTTTTTTATTGGGGAAAGGGGAGGGGAAATTTTTCAGTACTAGGACTATTCATTATGAAATAAACATAATTTTTTAGGCTTTAAAAGCTGCCCTCTGTGTGAAGTTAGTAGTACTTCTTAATGATGCATACAAAAGATGCTTATCATGTCTGCTTAAGGAGCACATAATGGATGAGCAATTTTTAAATCTTCCTTCGTAGTAAGCTTCATCAACAGACTCTAAAATGGTGGGGGAACTAGTGTTTTATCATTGGAGACATTTTTGAGAATTAAATGAACAATTTTGAAGTCAAATGCACTGAAGGGGAACATCCAGATGAGTGTGCATGTGAGGTTTGCAGTGCCTCAAAGCTGTTTGAAGTGCTGCAGGCTGCACGTGGTGCACGTGCAGTGCACACTGGGCAATCCCAGTGTCAAAAAAAAAGGGGCAGCAAAAAAAGGGCAGCACAGTGCACACTCCAGGAGTGTGTGCCACCAGACACAGGCTGGGTCCTCCAGAGAGACTCTCTGATTGCTGGCCAGAGTGTCTCCCCTCCTCTAGTTGTCCCCTGGCTCCTTCAGCACACCAGGGGCCCAGAGGAGCAGGGAAATGGCAGTTTCACTGAAGTGGGGCATTTTGTCCCATACCAAACTTCATGTGCAGGGGCATGCACAGTGGCAAAAAGCAGCAGCAAAATTTGGGCCGTTGCTATTTTCGCCATGGCAAATGGATGTGTGCGCTTATCTGGATATGCCCAAGAGGTCAGGACTTAAGTATTAATGAGGTTTGGACATTTTTAAAGCTAAAGTTGCATAAAATTCTCTGGAATTACCACCTCAAGCAAGAGAGGAAACTTCTAAAAAATGGCTTCAGAACTAACTGGATAAGTAGCTGCGTCAAATTAATATTAGGAGTAGTTGGTGGACTTACACAGAATGGAGACAAATATACCATATTTACTTGAATAGAAAATAGGTTTTTTTCCCCCCAATTGCCATGAGGAAAAGCTCCTCGTTTTCTAATCGCATACAAGGAAATCTCAGTAAATACATTGTCTTTCATTAAACTGATGCCAAAAGCAGCTTGTACTCAGCAATGGAAACCAATTATGAAGTCGATTAAATGCAGCCAACACTGAGTGTGACTATAAAACACATGGCAGGGGGTCGGACTAGATGATCTGCTCAGGTCCCTTCCGACCCTAGAAACTATGAAACTATGAAACATGGCCCACATTGGGCAAGCCTGTTGAATGGAACCTTTTCTTTTAGTTACAGATTTTATTAAAAACACACTTATCACCCTGCACTGACAAAGCTTCACATATTGAGCAACCTTGTTTGACCAAAGCTTCATATTGCAAAAAACAACTACATACCCCAAAACATACAATTGCATATACCAAACCCTTAAACAACATCAACTTTCCACAAAAAACCCTTACAGAACTCTTTTTCTTCATACAGAACTCCATGAAAAACTATTACTTCGGTAACCACCTGAAAACTCTCCGGCCCTCCCATCAGTCCTTTCTGTTGGTCCAGTGAAACGAGTGTTTTCATTCCTTTTTCCTCCAAGTCTTCTCCACCTCTTCTCCAATCTCTTCCTTGTCCTGATTGATGTATTATTTCAGTTCATGCAGCCCCAGCTTCAGGCACTCTTTCAGCGAAAGCCAACTCCTTAAAAATCATGAGGTTTCTTACTTTCCATAAACTAGTTTTAACACATGCTAATAAAACCCTTAATAATGTTTCCTCCGGCCCATTTGGTATGAGTCCATATAATACCATCCCCCATGCTCACAACAGGTTTATTTTGGTGACACTCAGAAAATGGTAAGCCCCTTCCCACACCCACTTTGCATAAGTACGCTTCCAAAACCCATGTCCTATTGTTTCTCCTTTCCCCCCACTGCTCTGGGGACCTTGATGAGCTTGTCAAACTCCATCTGTATTGCACATCCCTCACCATCAAGAGATTCTTTACAACCATCCAGACTAGGTCTGCATGTTTCCCTTTCAGTTGTTTACCAAACACTACTCCTCAAACCTTCTTTGTTTGTCCTTCTGTGAAGTTTGTCGCTGGTGCCATCCTGTCTCTCTCCCTTACCATTTTCATCAATTTCTTACGATCTTTCAGGACATCGAACCCTACGTTTCCTGCTTTAAAACTCTGCATGAAATCTTCCATCCTGATGTAATGAATCAGAAGCTGCCATACCCATGGACTCTTTAAAGAGATCTGATATACTCCTGATTTCCTCAAAATGGCAGCTGCATGAAATCAAGTGCTACACACTGCTTTCCCTTCTCCCTCCATCATCTCCTTGCATATTGTGTTTACATATTTCATATAGACAAACAATCCCAAGTCTGGCTGGCCCCATCCCCTCATCTCTTGCTTTGTATACTTTAGCTTTTGCTAACCTTTCTCTTTTGGCATTCCAGAAAAACACACATATTTCCCTTCTTACTTTTGCTATCTGCCACCACATTGGTGGGAATACAATTTCCGTATGTAGAATAATCAGCAGTAGTACAGCCTTAAGCACTGATACTTTCTTGGCAAAGGACAGTGTCCTTTCAGACCATTGATATTTGCCATAAGATTGTGGTCACCTTTTCCCGTGCTGTATTACCTTTTTCTTTGGCATCCATTGGGATCCCTAGCACTCTGATTTTTCTCTCTCTTATTTGAAGGCCTAATTTCTCCCAAGTTCCTCCAGTTCCCCACACCCATTACAGTGCTTTTCAGTCTATTTAATTTCACCCCTGTTGCTTCTCCACACTCTGATATATACTTTAGCACCTTCTCCATCAAAAGTCTATCTCTAGAGCATTTATATCATGCATGTATAGTATGAATTTTACCCCTCCTCCTTCTGGAATCTTTATTCTGACTATAACTTTGTCTTTTCCTATTTGTGCTAACAGTTCCATGCCACACACAAATAGTAGTGTTGACGGGGAGGACCTTGTCTCACCCCTGTATGGGTCTTTAGGGCCCCACTTAGGTGCCTATTCATTTGGATGTGACTCTCCACTTCTCTGTACAATAACCTTATCCAATATATAAATTTATTTGGGAACCCCATTTTTTCTAGCACTTTGAAAATGTAATCATTATCCACTCTGTCATATGCTTTTTTTAAATCTAGGTTTGCTATAACCTTGTGTTTGTTTTCCACTCTTGGACGTGGGACAATGGACCTCTGATCACTCTGATCGCTTCAGAAAACCTTTTACCTGGTATTGTGCATACTTGGTCTTCATGTATTATCTTCTGGAGGTGTTTCCTCATCCTCAAACCCAGAATATTGGCCATTAACTTATAGTCCATATTAAGGAGTGTAATCAGTGTCCAGGTTTTCAGAAATTCCTTCTCCCCTTTCTTGAAGAGTAAGATCACAATGCCTTTGTAAAATCTTTCCCTGCCTCTCCTGTTTCCACTGTTTCCTCAAAAACATCCACTGTACCCCTCCCTACCCATGCCCAAAACTTCTCATCAAATTCCGTAGGCAGTCCATCTGCTCCTGGTGATTTCCCTCTTATAAAAGTTTTTAAACACTCCTCCACTTCCTTTTAAACTTATCTTTTCTTCCATCTTTGCTTCTTCCTACTCTACTTTCTCTTCAGTCTTTTCCAGCATGACCTTCATCTTCTTTGTGTCTATTTCCTTCTTCTGATACAGCTCTTCATAAAAATGTTCTTATTGCCTCCAACACCTCCTGCTTTTCCACCTGGGTACCATTTTCTTCCTGCACTGACTGCTTTTAGCTCTCCTTTTCTTGTCTTCACTCTAACCAAAAATATCAGGACCACTCTTTATTTTCTCCCCCCCCCCCCCCCCCCC
>NW_017729034.1:59753837-59754507 GCF_001723915.1 Gavialis gangeticus
TGCTGTGCTAAAAACATCTTTGTTTCTCATCTTTCAGCTTTCTATCTCTTGCCTTGTTTCTTCTAGCTCATTTTGTACTATCTCCCTTCGGCAGCTTCCCTTAGCAGCTCCTGCATCTTTCTTTGCATCTCTTTCAGCTCTTTCATTCTTTTCTCCATGATTCTTCAACCTTCCTTCCTGAAGAATTCTCCCGTCCTCTTCTTCACCAGCATCCACAATTCTGTGGTTCTCTTAAAATATACTTGATATTGCCTCGTTTTGTAGCAGTAACTTCCACATTAATGTCTCTGCATTTAACTTCCACACTGACCTTCCTCTTATGGGGCTCTAACCAAAACTTCTAATTTTCCTCCCTCGACTGATAGTATCATTCACTCTAGTCTGCTATTGATACTGTCTTCCACCTGCTTTGCTCTCACCTCTGGATTCTTGGGGCGTGTGTAGATGAAATGGGGGCCCTAAATTGAAGCGGTGGGTTTTTAAAAACACGGCTTCAGTTTAGGGCCCTTTAAACCCCATGTCATGTACACACCCCGCTGACTTACCTGCCTCTCCGGCACTGGAGAGGGGAGGGTGAGCTGCCAGTGGGTGGAGTGATCTCTGGGCTAGAGCGGGGGCTGATGCTTCCCTCCACAGCAGTGGTTGTCCCTCCCCCCCCCCCCCCCCCCGG
>NW_017729034.1:59754517-59760246 GCF_001723915.1 Gavialis gangeticus
TGTCCCCCCCCCCCCCCCCCCCCCGGATGCCTGCAGGCACCCAGCTCGGGCAGTCCTGGGGGGCACCACAGCTGCAGAGGGAAGCACCAGGCCCCCGCGCAGCTTAGGCAGGCAGGCTCTGGGGGGTGGGGGAGATCAGGCTTGCTGCTTTTCTTGGGCAGAGCCTGCCTCCCGCTTGCCACTCTGGGCTAGGGAGTTAATGGCAGGAAGCTGCTCTCTGGCTGACTCAGGCTCATTCCCCTCATTTTTCAGGTTTCTTTTTCCTGATTTTCTTTCCCTGTGCTTTCTTCCCTTTTTCTCTCTGACTCTGCAGGGCTCTTTTATTTGTTCCGCCTCCATTTATTCTGCTTGTTTGATTTCTTCTTTTTAACCCTTCCCCACCTCCATGTCTGGTCTCTCTCCCTCCTCCCCTTCTCCTGTTTCTTCTTGAGCCACCTCAATTACAGATATTACACTCCCCTCTTTCTACTTTCCTCCCTTCTTCAGGGTCTCATGCACCATTTCTACTTCACTCTTACCCTCTTCTCCCTCATTGTCTCTTTCTGATTCACACTGTTGGTCAGGGGGTCTGCCCTTGCTTGCACAGGCTTTGGGACACTTGTGGAATAGGTGCCCCCCCAACCTAATACATTTTAGAGACCCTTGGCACTCTGCAACTCTGTGCTCCTTCCCTTCACATCTGTAATACCTTGAGGGGACAGTGTGTGGACAGGTGCCCCTCCTTGCTGCATTTGCTGCATTGCTTTGATTGCCCATGGTATATTATAAAAATACTGGTGGCACCCCAACTGAACCAGACATGGGAGTTGTTCCCCACCACCTGGGCTCCACTCACTTGCTCTCAACAGAACTTATGCCCTCCATGACCCCATCCAAATACCATATTTGTCCTGCACACGTTACTCTTTGCACATGCAATTGCATCTACTTTTCTGTGTCTTCTGCCTCTAATAAATCCATATACATACTTACTACAATCACTCATTTCCATGACTTTCCCTGCTAGAAATTTTATTCTTCTAAATTCCTTCCTTCCACATTCTTCTGAATGTTTCTTCCAAAAATGTTCATACCCTTCATGTTCCAGTAAGTAAACTCCCAAGTCTTTCTGTTTTGGAAAGCAGTCAGGCTGGTGAGGTGTTTCATAGTAGTTACGGTCAGGAGGGACCTGAACAGATCATCTAGCCTGACCCCTGCCACAGGCAGGAATGAATGCTGGGTTCACAAGACCCCAGACAGGTGATCATCTAACGTCTTTCTGAATTTACCCAAGGTAGGTGTAAGGACCACTTCCCTAGGAAGTTGGTTCCAGATTATGGCCACCCTAACCATAAAATACTGCCTCCTGATCTCTAACCTAAACCTATTCTCCATCAGATTACTACCATTGTTCCTCATCACCTCAGGTGGTGCAGGGGAGAAGAGGGCTCTTCCTATTTGCTGTTGATCTCCCCTGATGAGTTTGTAGGCAGCCACCAGGTTCCCCCTCAGCCTCCTCTTGCCAAGGCTGAACAGGTTCAGGTCCCTCAGTCTCTCCTCATAGGGCCTGTCCTGCTGCCCTCTCACCAAGCGGGTAGCCCTCTGAACTCTCTCCAGGCTGGCCACATCCCTTTTAAAGTGCAGTGGCCAGTGCTGGATGCAGTACTCCAATTACGGCCTAATTAATGTCGCATAGAGGGGAAGTATCACCTCTCTGGACTGGCTTGAGATGCATCTTTGGATGCGTGGCAAGGTATGGCTGGCCTTGCTGGCTGCGGTCTGGCATTGGCGGCTCATGTTCATCTTGGAGTCAATAATGACTCCAAGATCCCTTTCAGCCTCTGTGCTTTCAAGAGGGGAACTCCCCAGCCTGTATGTATGCTGTGGATTCCTGCTCCCAAGGTGCAGCACCCTGCATTTATGTACGTTGAACCTCATCCTAGTCTCATCTGCCCACTTCTGTAGTGTGTCTAAATCTAGTTGTAGCCTCTCTCTCCCTTCAAGTGTGCCCACCTTGCCCCACATCTTAGTGTCATCAGCGAACTTGGACAATGTGCTTTCAACCCCCTCATCCAAGTCGCTGATGAAGATGTTAGTGTGGGCCCGAGGACTCAGCCCTGGGGGACCCCACTGCTCACATCTCGCCAGGCTGAGTATGACCTGTCCACCACTACTCTCTGGGTGCTCCCCATCAGCCAGTTTTTTACCCATCCAACTGTGTGTAGGCATCAATGCCACAGTCATTTAATTTATTAATGAGAATGGGGTAAAAGACAATGTCAAACGCCTTCTTAAAGTCTAGAAAGACTATGTCCATGGTGACACCATCATCCAAGGATTTAGTTACCTGGTCATAAAAGGCAATCAGGTTGGTCAGGCAGGACCTGCCTTTGATGAACCCATGCTGGTTGTGACTGAGCATGATCTCCCCTGCTGGCCCCCCACAGATCTGCTCCTTGATGATTTTCTCCAAGATCTTCCCAAGGACTGAGATGAGGCTTATGGGCCTATAGTTACTTGGGTCCTCCTTCCTCTCTTTCTTAAAAATGGGGACCACATTAGCCGGTTTCCAATCCCCCAGCACCTGGCCAGATGACCACGAATGCTCATACAGCTGGGCCAAGGACTCTGTGATGACCCCTGCCAGCTCCCTCAACACACTTGGGTGGAGGGCATGTGGACCTGCAGATTTAAAAATGTCCAGCCCTCCCAGGAGATCCCTAACTACATCTGTGCTGACCCAAGGCCTGACAGAGCTATCCCCAAGATTGTCCCTACCTCTGGTAGGTGGGATATTCTGGTCCCTGTTCAAGAAAACAGAGGCAAAGAAACTGTTAAAAATATCAGCTTTCTCATCTGGCATAGCCACAAGGTTACCGTTTGAGTCTTGCAGGGGCCCTACATTGCCTGGTGCCTTCTTCTTGCTCCCAACGTACTTGAAAAAGAACTTTTTGTTGTCCTTAATTCTGGACGCTAGCCTGAGTTCCATCTCTGCCTTGCCTTTCCTAATAGCCCTCCTACACTCATGGGCTGAGAAGGAGTACTCTTCCTTGGTGATAGCCCCTCCCTTCTACTCTTTTAGTCCTCAGGCATTCCTGAATGCCCTTGCTGAGCCAAGGGGGTTTCTGAACAACTCTTACCCACCTTGCTTCTCTCAGGGACTGTTACCTTTTGGGTCTGGAGGATCGCCCCCTTAAGGTACGTCCATCACTCATGGACTTCCATCTCCTCTGCCTTCTGGGCCCTCACTGCCTCCCCCACTAATCTCCTAAATTTATTGAAGTTGGCCCTTCTAAAGTCAGGGGCTTTAGTCCTGATATAAGCCCTCAACACCCTGCGCTGGGTGGTGAATTCCAGCAGGCGATGATCACTGTCACCCAGGTGGTCGAGGACCTGCAGTCCCCTCACCAGGTCATCACCAGTGGCCAGGACCAGATTCATCAAGGCATTACCCCTAGTGGGGCTGTGTACTTCCTAGATAAGGTGAAGGTCCTGTAATACAGCCAGGAACCTATGCGAGCAGTCAGACCTGGCTGTCTGCTCCTCCCAGCAAATGTCTGCGTAGTTTAGGTCACCCATGACAATGACATCCTTTGACCTAACCGCCTCCATAAGCTGACCGGAGAAGTCCTGGTTCAGCTGTTCCCCCTGGTTGGTTGGTCTGTAATAGACATCCACCATAAGGTCCCTTTTGCCATGCCCCCCCCCCTTGTAGTTTCACCCACAGTGTCTCTGCCCAACCCTCCTCTAACCCGAAGCTAATCCTTGATGATGTGAGTTGCTCTTTGACATAGAGTGCGACCCCCCCCCCCGCCTTTCCTCTCTGTCCTGTCCCTTCTATATAGGGTGTATCCCCAAATGCCCACTGCCCAGTCATGGGTAGGATCCCACCAGGTTTCTATGAGCCCTACTAAGTCTGGATTCTTACTTGCAATCAGGTGGCACAGTTCCTCCTGCTTGCTTCCCATACTACGAGCATTGGTGTAGAGGCACTTGAGGCCTCCTGAGGGTGCACATGCCTCCCCCGTACTCCCAGGACTGTTGTGGCCCCCTACTCCCAGGATGTTGCACTTGCACCTCCAGTATCTCAAACACTATGTTTCCTATGAACTTGTATCTGTTCATTGTCGATCCTGTCTGCATCCCATCACCATTTGATATTGCTTTTATCCACAGTCTCTCATCCTCCCTGACATCTCTTGATGCATCTTCCATGTCTTCTTGCTGCGCCACTTGTGGTAGGCCAGGATTCCATTGTGCTTCTGCCACTTTCTGCCTCTCATCCAACATACTTTTTCTTCTGTTCTTGCTCTATCTCCCATTTTCCTTTGCTTCTGTCTTCCCTCTGGCCTTGTTCCTCTTCCCATCACCTTTGCCACTGCCTCGATCATCACTGCTACTTCTGCTGTTGCTCCCATCTTCTTTCCCATCTTTCTTCTCTGCTTCTCCAACTTTGTCCACTCCCCATCTGTCTTTAGACTTTCTTTTCTGCTCTTTGTTTCACTTTCTACCTCCTGGTTACTTGCCATCACTACCATTGTTTTGAGCTTTGGGTTTCCCTCCTCCATTCCTTACATCCTGATGCTCTGTCAGTTCTTCAGGTGTTGATCAGACTTTCATCTGGTCACTTGATCTTAGCTCAAGAAGCCAAGAAAATATGATGGGAACCTACCACAAAAATGGGTTAGTGCAAGTCATCTGAATAAGACATGTTTGCGCCCATTAAATGCAATCTTCTTCAGTGCTGACTCTTTTTCAACTTTGTTCCCTCTGTTGCCTCCTTTCTCAGCCTGGTGCATATGATTAGTGTGGTCCCACCCTCCACAAGATGAAGTCAGACCAGGTTGTCCTGAACCTAATCTTGCATATAAATTTTTGGAAAATTCCAGGACTTGTGACAAGAACACCTAGTTCCAGTCATGAGTGGGGGCTACTTAGCGCATGGATCCTTTGTGGATCTGAAGTATACACACCATGCTGAACACTACTGAACTGTGGGGTCACTGTGGAGGGTGGTGCCACACTTATATTTGCCAGGCTGGGAGAGGGCATGAAACAGGGATTCTGGGTGAACTGTATGCAGTGTAATGGCTCACCATGGGTTTAAATGCTGTTGACTCTGGTAGGACCCAGCCCAGTGAACTATGTGGTAATTCATGAGTCTTTTTTGACTTTGGATTAGTATTGTGCATAGTTTATACTAGATACAACCTGGCAGGGGAGATCCCATCATCATCATCAAGATAGCTTTTCCAGGGTGAGGCTTGTCTCTTGCACTTTGGGCAGGCTGCGCCCTTCAAATTTCCCCAAATGCAGGAAAGTGCACTGCATAATTTTGTGGCAGTGGGGGGCTGCTTTCTTGCTCCCCCCTGGCTTGCTCCTTGACCTTTTGGCTAGGAGCAGGCGAGACTAGGAGGCATCCAAACCCCAGGGTCTCTGGGCCCTGGGCTTGCACGTAGGATGTCTGCCACAGAATTGGGGAGTATCTGAAGCCTCAGAATGATGGGGCTGGGACGGCGGGTACTTGCACTATGGTAGAGCCACATAGACTTGAATGGCCGAGCTCAGTCAAAATGTGGAACTTGACTCTTAGGCTTTGCCCAGTAGAATTCAGAACTGATTGGGTCCTAGAAAAGAAATTTTTAAAAAAGTTTATACTAGATGCAAGTAGGTGCCAAAGTGCTGCTCAAAAGTGTATTCATGAAACACCTGTGCTAAAAATTGCAGCAGTTAAAAAAAAAAAAAAAAAA
>NW_017729034.1:59760335-59761924 GCF_001723915.1 Gavialis gangeticus
AAAAAAAAAAAAAAAAAAAGGGTTATATGCATCAGTTCTGGAGGAACTAAGTCTATGGGTACTATATGGAAATTGCTATGGCCATATTTAATTTCAAGGTTATTGTTTTCAAATTTGTTCCTCATCTCTACGTGCTCAGATAGAATAGGGTGTGACTGTAAGGAAGTGGGCAAGGGGCTGTTGGGGGGAAAAAGTTAGAAGGAAGTAGAGAGCAAAGGGCTACCTAACCCCCTCAGATTTAGTTTCCCTGCTGTACCAGTGGGAGAGGGACAAATTCAAGGCAAACCTCCAATAATTAGATTCTGTACTTGGAAAATTGTAACAAATTTATACATTTTCCATATATATAATCTAATTATTGAGTGGGGGGGTCATCTATTCAAGTAAATAGAGAAAGACTTTTATGCAAAATCAAATGTGCTTAAGTCATTTTCTTTGTGCACTTTTTATTATTTCAGATATGTGGGACATTGAAGTAACCTCCCACAGTCCAAGTTTTCTGCTTGATGTTGTTGAGAGCTCGATAATAAAAATAATAACTTTTGACATAATAGTCTGTTCTCCCCTTAAAAGGGCTATAATATCACAAAGAAAATACGATGATTTCACTGGAGGGCAACAGTTGAAAGAAAGAATCTATAATTGGTAAATATCATACACGGAAAGGAAAATAGAAAGTAAGAGAAAATTAAATAGGTTCATGATACAACATGTGAACATTTCCCATGGTAGTTTGTCTATCAAATATATTTCATACATGCGCTTGCTAAAAAACATGAATTCAAGATTCCTGAACCATTCTCCAACTTCCCGCTGCTCACCCCCTGCTACAAGCATACATTTTTTATTAGCACTGGTTTCTTTTTATTTTTAGCTGTCTCTCTTCATGTGTATTTTAAAGGCTGTACTTTAATGCACTAATATATTCTTGGTCATAGCAGTGTTTTACTGTTGTTTGTTCTAGTGCACCCTTCACATCAGCTTATGATGCAATGACATTCTTTCTGGCATGGCAGTATTTAACATAATTTGTTAAGAGAAAACAGTAACGTAACTAACATTTTGTATAGTGCATTGTAATGTTTTTATTGGGGTTTTTGTTTTTGTGTCATTTTTTATATACACATTGCCTTCTATTTATGATAGAGAAGGCAAAGTCAAGCAGAGGTGGTCACATTATTTATTTGACTATTTATGTGTTTATTTATTTCTTTATTAGTATGAGTTTACAGTTATTTGATAGGCCATTTTTTCCAGATTTCTCATATATAAACAATATTTGAATTAAACAGACACAGCTCTGAATTTTAGTATAACATCAGGAAATTAGGCCCACATTTTTTTCTGTGTTTTTATGCTTGGCTTGTTTGGCTGTAGTTTCAAAGATTTCAGTCTACTTTCATGTTCTATTTCAACGTGTAAATTTTACATTTACAGATCTCACAGTGTGATTAATCAATTAGAGTTTTATTTGCTTGTACAAATATGGTTTGGGGCATATCCTGTTTGTCATTTGTGCATAGAAGTGTTCTAAAATATTTCATACGGGATAGACTTTGGATGTTGAAAATATGATAATTAAATTAATA
>NW_017729034.1:59766924-59770520 GCF_001723915.1 Gavialis gangeticus
TGTGCATAGAAGTGTTCTAAAATATTTCATACGGGATAGACTTTGGATGTTGAAAATATGATAATTAAATTAATAAATCTATACTTTCATTTTAAAAAATGTTTTAAAAACTCTACAACTGAAATGATAGGAGATGGATTACCATTATACATTAATTCAATTTTCTTGGTACTAGTGTCAGAAAAGCTTTACAGTATTTTGCTTCTAGTTGTTGCTATTTGTACATCTAGATGGAATTTTCTGAGGATTCATGTCACAACATAGTTAAAGTTATCCCATCTCACAGCTCCATAAATTAGAAATAAACAGAAATTTATAAAATGGATCTACTGAGAAACATACATTACATTTTTACTAAACATACTCATAATCTGATTTTGATTAAATGTATATTCAGTGAAGCAATTTGTAAGAACTTAGGAGTAAGGCCATGCAAGGTCATGAATGTAAGATTTTTGTTTGCAAATCCATGTTTCCCATATATTTCACTTCGACTAAAAATTGAGTTAAAAAAAAAGGGTATAAAATAGTTTTGCAATGAAGTCACATCCATGATACATAGCAATAGTTATGGTGTGATAGCACAATGTAAGATGAAAGTATAAATATGTGATTAGTAAGATATGCTGAACTGATAGATGGGAGAAAGAACAATGCAATCACAGGATAATTGAAGGGAGGCTTACATTTATTATGTGGATATGTTGAACTATGCCTAAGTTCCACTTAGCTACTCATATCTGGGAGTTGTCTTGATTAAATATTGCAAATATGTACAAATACTATATACAGTGGATTGGTTGTATTTTTTACACCTTAAATTTTTTTCTTGATGTTTGAGGACTTTTACACTGCATTTTTTGTTGCTCAGATGTTGACTGGTGTTAGTGATAGCTCAAGTTTGGAATAGTCAAATCTTAAGGCCAAAAACCTTCTCTTACTGTCCCCCACCTGTGCAGCTGTGACTTGCCACTAGAGGGCTGGCAAGCAGAGGGCTGACTAGGTGCTACAGTTATGAGTTGCTGCTACAGGATGGGTGAGCCAGGACAGGCTTCTCTCCCTGCTTTAGATTGGGGTGTGACAGAGGGGTTGTTGGGAAGGGGTGATGGCAACATGAAGCTGGGAAGTAGAGGGTTAATAGGATGTGCGTGGGTAATGAAATGGGAGCTGAAAAGGAAATGGTGGTGGAGGAAGTGTGGTGAAATGAAGGAAGCCAGCCACCAAAAGATAAAATAAAAAGAAGTAAAACAAAAACAAACAAACAAAAAAAAACGGATTTTAAAAAGAAATAAAGAAGTAAATTAAAGAAGGTCTCATGTTTAGATAAATTGGGATTGGGGTATAGGCAGGGTGCTGGTTTTGCTTTCTGGGGGGCTGGGAGGTAGGAACAGTGAGGGAAGGCTCTTTTGGAGGAGTCTACTGCCCTTGCCCCAGGAAGGAAGCCCCAGCTCATAGGGACTTGATCCAGCCCCCTACCTTTTTCCCTCCCCACCCCTGCTAGATCCCACTCCTGGACCCATCTGTATCCTGCAAACTGGATAGCTGGCATGTGCTCTGGAAGCTGTTTGTACCGGATTGCACCCCTAAGGACAGACATTACACATAAACTGGTTTAAGTGATCAGAATCTGGTTTAAACCTGTAACAGAACAGACATTCAGTGCACATAAACCAGTTTCAAAATGGCTGAAACCAGTTTGAGATGCACCTGGTTGAATGTAGTATCAGACTTAACTGATTTGGCTCAGGCATTGTCTGTCTCAGACCCTTTGCTGGTTTGAGTTAAATCAGAGACCCGCAGCATCCCGGCATGATCTCTGTGCGAGACTCGCTGCTCCAGCCCAGCCAGGCTGGCTCTGCCCCTCTGCTCTGCAGCCTGAGAAGGGACTGCCAGGAGCAGGGGTCTGGCCAGAGAGGGGTTTAATCCCCCTCCCTGTGCTACTGGCTGGGACCCGAGCTGGGTCTGCCCACACTCCCCCCTCACTGCTGCAGCAGGGGGGCACCATGGCACCTGAGGCAGAGGGGAGCAGGGAGCAGAGTTAGTTTCCCGTCTATACCACAGGCAGCTGGATGGCTCCCTGCCTGAAATAGGCCCCCGGCTGTCCCCTCTGCTGGAGGGAGGAGGAATAACCTTGCCCCTGCCCTACCCCCCTGAGGCCCTTACTGGCTGTAACCCGTCCCTGCCACTGCAGCGGGAGGGGACAGGGCCCTTACTGGGGGCAGCAGCCCATCACACTGTGGGAGAGAACAAGCCCCATCCCGGTGAAGGCCTGAGCTGTGGGCTCGGGCTGTGTGCGGCAGCAGCAGCGCCAGGGTGTGGAGCGGGTCAGAGCCTTGCAAGCCCCCACACACGGCCGCACTCCACAACAACTTTGTCAGCCCCGCAGCACAGCCCCACTGCGAAGCCATGACAGGCTCCTGTCTGTCAGGCACTCACCGCTTGCCCCCTCTGAGCCCAGAGCAGCAGCTGCTGGGCCAGCAGACCCTGCTGCAGTGCAAGCAGCGGAATAAGCCCCTTCCTGCACTTGTACCATAGTGGGGTCAGCCCAGCCCAGCGTGACCACTGCTTAGTGCTTTCTACCCAGCCTGGTCGCCACTGGCCCAGAGCACAGCGGCCCGGCAGCCCCTGCTCTGTGCTCGGAGCTGGCTGTCTCCTGGCAAGAGGGGGCTTATTCAGCCACTGGCCACTGGGGTTGCAGTGGGGGTCTGCCCAGCCTGGCCACAGCTGAAACTCAGTGGGGAATAATGAAGGCAGGGTATCCACTGATTGGGAGCCCTGGGGCTGCAAGGTAGCCCCTCCAGGAGTGCAAGTCTTGGGGCCAGTGGCTGAACAAGCCCCTTCAGTGTCTTGCCCAAGTATAGAACAAGTGGCAGGGACCAGGCCCTGCCCTCGCCCAGCAGCTGGAGTGGCGAGCGGTGAGTGTCCACTTGGCAGGAGCCTGTCGCAACTTCCCATGCACATAGCACCCCCTGCCTGACCGCCCTTCTCCCGCTCCCTCCCAGCCCCCTGCAGGCTGGAACTCTGCCAGCCTGCAGAGGGCTCATTGCAAAACTGCAAAATCCTTGGGTTTCTCTGCTAAAATAAGAAATCTCCAATTTCCTCCAGTAAAGGGGGAAATCCATGTTTTACTCCATTTTTCTGTGGGAAATGGAAAACCTGGATCCCCACTTAGTACCCTGTCCTGAAATTGTAGTTTGTAGTATTGTCAACCTCAAACGTTCAAAACTCATGAATCAGACCTATAAAAATAAAATATAGTTGCATATCTTGAGATTTTAAAAGTTCAGTACATTTAGGAACTTCTTAGTTTTTGAGTCTTTAGAGTACATTGAGATCATATTTCAAGCTTTTTTCCCTGTAAGCAACAAAGCCAGGAACTTATAAAAGAATATGAAACTGAGATTTGTGTTTATCAGAACTACAAGAATTACAGCATTAAGAGAAATCCAAAATGTTCTAAGACTCGCAATAAATTATGAGATAGTGACACTGGGGACAGTGCATCAATACTGCACCAGAGAGTGCCCAGGCCGCATCTACACAAGATGCTACATCACTGTAGTAATGCACTACAGTGACATAACATCAGTGGGCAA
>NW_017729034.1:59775520-59780554 GCF_001723915.1 Gavialis gangeticus
GAGAGTGCCCAGGCTGCATCTACACAAGATGCTACATCACTGTAGTAATGCACTACAGTGACATAACATCAGTGGGCAAAAACTGTGTTGCCACAGCTATGTTGCCATAGCAATGCGCTCCCTCGCTATAGCTTGTTGCTACAGCGACATCGTGGCCAAAAGTAACCATGTGCTGCCTGCACGGCGTAGTAATGACTGTTACTACATCGTCATTTAGTATTTGCTAAACGACGTAACAGCGGCACAGTAGGGACACATGCAGATGTGTTCCCAGTGAAGCATACCATGGCCACCCCCTGCATGTTACCTCCTTAAGCAGGAGTAATGTAGTAGCTTCTCTATATTATAATCATTGGCAATAACAGCACTGAACTATGATAGCCAGTTTAGTGACTCCCACACACCTTGTACTTAGGGACTATATGGATTGGAGCCATGGCTCTTCATTATGCAGATACACAGAGTGTCTTTTATATATTTTCTTTCTAATCTATTATTTCTTTATGGGCCAGCTGTAGTTTGGTCCTTAAGAACTTTTAAGTCTGTCTTGCACATGTGAAAAAGCATGTGGTTTTGATCTACCCTTAACAAAATGCACTGGGGTATCTGTCAGGTTCTACTGTCATCTTCCAAGAAAAATATATCTTTTTAAAGTGCTACTTACAATTCTCATGTTCTTGGGTTAAACCACAAAACCAAAACTTGTAAAGCCGTCACACACTACAGACCTCAAAGATAGACATGGTGAATGTTGCACTCTAGTGTAAATATTTTCCCAAACAAGAAGAAAATCAGTTTCATGTTTGTCATCTTTTTCCATCACATTTGACTGGGCTATCAATTATCAAACATGATGCAAGTTCGAGTTAATAATAATAATCTCTGCCTATCTCTTATTCTGTAGTGGACACCTTCCCAAAGCCCAACTAAAACGGGTGTTGAACAAGGGATTACTGTAGGTATTTAGGAGAATCGATCTCTCCCCAACATATTTCTTCAGCACAACTTCTCTGTAACTGTCAGAAGATTGTGAACTTATACTCACTTACAGTAAAGTCCTTTCATATCTCTCTAGCAATTTTAAAGCAGCTTTCAGGGTGCGTAGGTGTAACCAAGGCCCAGTGGAAAAAGAGATGTAGAATTGATGAGAATTGAGTCCTGTGGGTTTTCTGCCTTAGTGGACGCATCTACACCTGCAGTAGACTGTGCCGTTCTTATTGCACAGTCATTTAGTACTTCCTTAAGCGAGTTAAACAAGGCCCACAGGACTTAACTCTCATTGATTCTACATACCTTTTTCCACTTGGCCTTAGTTACAACTACACACCCTGAAAGCTGCCCTAAAATTTCTGAGCATCATCGATTCTACATTGATTCTGCTTAAGCAAGTACTAAATGACTATGCAGTAACCGGCAATATCAAAGGAATCTCGTGAGCATTGCACTTTGGCAGTATACAAGGAAGGTACTTGTTTTAGGGAGGCCTGTGGGCTGTTGGGGTCATCCTCTCCTGCAGCACAAGTGGCTGTGGTAGTGGCTGTGCCTGACCAGAATGGGGGCTGCAGTCCACACCTCTCATATTAAATCGGTCTAAAATGAGTTTGGTTAAAAACAGACAAGCCTTTACAAATGTATTCACTTAGAGGTTTCCACTGGCATTAATTGTTAATTAAAAAAAAAAAAATTAGTCAAACTGCTGTGAGATTTATGGCACGAATTTCAAATGTGGATTACTGTCAGTTGTCTGTCACCTAAAGGTATTGTATCAGGCAGTGACACCAGTATATTGTAGGAGGTGCTGTAAAGGATTGTGACTATAATTGCATATGATATTCTCTACACCATTTAAACTCATTAAGCAATTATCTTTTTCCAGAAAGATCAGAGCATTGAAGACAATGCCTATCTCACAGCATAGAAGCATGAATTCTATTTGTATTTTATCTGAGTGTTTCTAAGGGCCTTGTTACACGTTATACTGTGAACTGCACAAATGTTGATGAGTGGTAATACTAGCTCAAGTTTGGAGCAGGCACACATTCAGGCCAGCAGGGGCCTGGAGGACCGAAAGGTAAGAATCCTCCTCTCCCATTCTTGGCTTCCCCTCTACCTCCTGGGGCTCCCCCAGTTCCTCCCTGTTCCCAGGGCTCCCCGCAACCCCTTGAGGTTCCCCTCCACTTCTTCCCCCCACTCTCCCCTCTCTGCTTTATTTGGGCTGCATGCTCCCCCAAGCTGTCTATCCTGGGACAGCAGGCAGGGAAGAGTTAACCTGGCTGCTGCCACCACGGTGGGACTGTTGCTCTTCAGGCTGAGCCAGGCCCACAGAGCAGCAGTGGCAGGCAAGTTAATCCTTCCCTACCTGTTCCCCTGGGCAGACAGTGAGGGTGGCTACAAGTAAGTGGGGGGAGGACAGTGAATGGGAATCTGGGGTGAGCAGCAGTGGGCCCGACTTGGGCCAGCGGGGGAAGGGGGGCAGGAGGCATTTAGATTAAAATGTAGCCTAGAGTGACTACACCTTTGTGTAACATGAGCTGGGTAACACAGATCAGAGATAATCCTGCCCTAGAGTGGTATAACTTTGAGCCCCCTAACAAATGCTTAAAACTTGTTTCAGGTGTTAATGTGTGGACAATCCAGGTGTTAGGAGCTCCAGGAGCTGCCCAGAGTTACTGTGTAAAAAGGCCCTAAGTTTGATTTTAGGCAAACTCAGAGGATATGTAATTATTCACACTTCTGGATTTGAATCTAGAAGCCACACTGAAGCTATATTTAGTGTTCTGACATTCATAGATTGTAAGGCCGGAAGGGACCTTGGAAGATCATCGGGTCCAGCCCCCTGCACCAAATAGGAAAGATAACTGGGGGTCAGGTGACCCCAGCAAGGTGACTGTCTAGTCTCCTCTTGAAGATTTCCAGTGTAGGTGATTGCACTAGCTCTGGAGGGAGCTTATTCCACAGCCTGGACACCCTGACTGTGAAGAAGTTTGTCTTAATGTTGAGCCTGAATCAGTCTTCTAGGAGTTTGTCGCCATTACTCCTGGTTTTCCGCTTGGGTGCCCGGGTTAACAGTTGCTCACCGAGCCCTTGATGTACTCCTATAATGTGGCGGTAAGCTGCTACCAGGTCCCCTCTCAGCCTTCTTTTCCTCAGGCTGAAGAGTCCCAGATCCCTCAGCCTTTCCTCGCTTGGCTTGCCGTGTAAGACTCTGATCATACGGGTGGCTCTTCTTTGGACTCTCTCAAGCTTGTCCATGTCCTTGTTAAAGTGTGGTGCCCAGAACTGGATTCAGTACTCCAGCTGCAGTTTCACCAGTGCTGAGTAGAGCAGAAGAATCACCTCTTGGTTTTGCTAGAGATGCATCAATTGATGCATGCCAGAGTATAATTTGTCCTACTGGCTACAGCACGACACTGCTGGCTCATATACATACTGTGGTCTATTATTACCCCCAGGTCTCTTTCATTTGTGGTGCTAGTCAGTTTGGTACCACCAAGCCTGTAGGTGTGTTGGGGTTTGCTCCTGAGGTGGAGCACTTTACATTTCTCAACATTAAATTTCATCAGGTTCTGATCTGCTGAACTTGCTAACCTGTCTAGGTCCACCTGTATATGTAGCATATCTTCAAGCATGACCACACTCCCCCATAACTTGGTGTCGTATGTGAACTTGGCCAGTGAGCTCTTCGCCCCCACATCAAAATATTAATACAGATGTTGAAAAGTAGTGAGCACTGACCCCTGCTGGACACCACTGGCCACTTCTCGCCAGGATGACACAGATCTGTTCATTATGACTCTTTGGGTCCTATCCTACAGCCAGTTTCTCTCCCACCTGACTGTCTCAGAGTTAAACCCACAATCGTCCAATTTTATCACAAGGACATTGTAGACTACTAGATCAAAGACCTTTTGGAAGTCAATGTATACAATGTCAACCTCATGTCCAGGTGGCGAGTTACCTGGTCATAAAAGGAGATGAGGTCGGTAAGGCAAGACCTGCCCATGATGAAGCCATGCTGGCTGTCATTCAGAATCTTACCTTCTGCAAGCTTATCACAGATAGACTCCTTGATGAACTTTTCTAGGATTTTCCCTAGAATGGAAGTTAGGCTGATTGGCCTATAGTTACCCAGGTCCTTCCTCCTTGCCTTCTTGTGGATAGGCACAACATTGGCCCTCTTCCAGTCCTCAGGGACTTTTCCAGAGTGCCACGAGTTGTGAAAGAGTTTTGCCAGGAGTTCCACTATGACTTCGGCCCGCTCCTTCAGCACTGTCAGATGAAGATCATTCGGTCCCGCTGACTTGTATATGTCTTAATTTTTTAATTGGTCATACACCAATTCTATGGCAATAGTAGGAAGGTGATAATTCCTACCATGCTCATCCTCTGCTCTACTTGGCATGGTTTTCCCTTTGGTCCGGTGAAAGACTGAGGTGAAGTAGATATTCAGGAGCTCAGCTTTCTCCTGGGTACTGATAACCAGCTCTTTTGAGTTGTTGAGCAATTACCCACATTCCCATTTGTTTTCCTTCTGTTCCCTATGTACCTAAAGAAGGACTTCTTGTTGTCCTTGATTCCCGTTGGTAATCTGAGTTTGGTTGCTGCTTTAGCCTATCATCAGGGATGATGCTCAAGGGCAACCAGCACAGTTTCATTAGGGGCAGGTAATGTCAGACCAACCTGATTGCCTTTTATGATCAGGTCACAAAGGCAATGGATGCAGGTGTTGCTGTGGACTTCAGCAAGGCCTTTGACACCGTCTCCCACCCCATCCTCATTAAAAAACTAGGCGACTGTGGCATTGATGCCTACACAGTCAGATGGATTGCGGATTGGCTGAAGGGTCGTACTTAGAGGGTGGGGGGAAGTGGGTAGCGGAGTCCCCCAGGGCTCAGTCCTGGGGCCTGCGCTGTTCAATTTCTTCATCAGCGATTTGGACGACAGGGTGAAATGCAGCCTGTTTAAATTCACTGATGATACCAAAATTTGGGGTGAGGTGAGCACACTAGTAGGGAGGGAAAGACTGCAACAAGA
>NW_017729034.1:59780847-59786156 GCF_001723915.1 Gavialis gangeticus
CCCCCTGGCATGACAAGGAACAATGGACACAAATTATTAGAGAGTAGATTTAGATTAGACATCCGCAAGAACTACTTCACAGTTAGGGCGGCTAGGAGCTGGAACCAACTTCCTAGGGAAGTGGTGCTGGCTCTTACCCTGGGGATCTTTAAGAAGAGGCTTGATGACTACCTGGCTGGACTCATTTGAGTCCAGTCTTTTCTCCCACCCAGGCGGGGGGTCGGACTTGAAGATCTACAAGGTCCCTTCCAACCCTACGTCTATGATTCTATGATCTTATGTGTTCCCTGCAAATGTGGGCTGTTGTGGAATAGTCCTCCTTGAGGCCCGCCCCGAGCTTCCATTGTATATAAGCCCCTTTCTTCCTTCTTAAGAGGACCATGATTTCCCTGTTTAGCCAAGAGAGATTCCCAGCCCTTCTGTTACTTTTTCTCTGCATGGACTTCTTTTGTGTTTCAAGGATCATGTCCTTAAAGAACAACCACTCTGTGTGCACATCTTTTGCCTTTGGTCCCGGGTCCCACAGCACTTGCCCTACTAGTGACCTAAGCTTGTTGAAATTTTCGTTTTTGAAGTCCAAGACTTAAATCTTGCTATCTGATTTGTCTGCCTTATGTCAGACAGTGAACATGATGGTTTCATGGTCATTGTTGCCCAGACTTCCCTCTATATTTAAGTCAGTCACAAGGTCATCTCCTTTGGCCAG
Organism: Gavialis gangeticus; assembly: GCF_001723915.1. Classification (NCBI taxonomy): domain Eukaryota; kingdom Metazoa; phylum Chordata; order Crocodylia; family Gavialidae; genus Gavialis; species Gavialis gangeticus. Next base: position 59,781,554 of record NW_017729034.1, read on the forward strand.
GACCAAGTCTAGCAGAGCGTCCTCTCTGGTTGGCCCATGCACCTCCTGAGTCAGGAAGAGCACCTCAACACAGGTCAGGAAGGATCGCAACTGATCCAACTTGGCCAAGTGTTCCTCCCAGGATATGTCTGGATAATTAAAATCACCCGTGGTGACCATGTCACATGCACGTGCAGCCTCAGTCAATTCTTGGGTGAACTGCAGATCAGGTTCCTCCCCCCCCGGTTTGGTGGTCTGTCATATACACCTACAGTTAGGTCTCTCTTGCCATGCCACCAAGAAAGATGGATGCGTTGCTCTCTATGTGAAGGAGCAGTACACCTCCTTGGAGGCCAGTATTGGCTCCAAAAATGGACAGTTTGAAACCCTCTGGGTTTCAACTTGCTCAGAGGGTTTCAAGTAACTTTCCCAGAGGTTTTCAACCTCTCCATTTTTGGAGCTGATGTTGGCCTCCAAGGAGGTATACTGCTCTTTCGCATACAGAGCAATGCCTCCACCTTTCTTCCCCATCCACTCCCTTCTATACAGGGCATAGCCCTGTATAGCTATATTCCAGTAATGTGAGGAGTCCCCCCAGGTCTCTGTAATCCCTACTAGATCATAATGTACACTGGAGAGTAGGAGGGCTGGCTCCTCCTGCTTGTTCCCCATGCCCCTGGTGTTAGTATATAGGCACCTGAGTCCTCCTGCTGAAGCCCTTGTCTTCCTGTCCCACTGTCCCTCAGCTCCTGCAAAAGTGCTGGGTATGTCTATGTGAGATGTCACTGTGCAGTGGTTACTGCACATTTATTTAGTACTTGTATAAATAAATAAACAGTAGTGCTGATGAATGCTGTTTTTGTGATGCTACTGCACAGTAGCATCACATTGCAGTTTTTGCCACACAATGCTACTGTGCAGTAGTATCAGGCTACTACTTAGTTAGAGTCTTGTGTAGATGTGCCGGCTGAGTAGTTAAAGGGATAAATAAGGGGATGCTGTGGTATTCTGAATAGTCTAAGGAAGGCTGAGTTTTTTAAACCTCTTTCATAAAGCAGCTGAAAAATATAGAGAGAAGCTGTAAATTTTCCTTTTAAGAGTCTGAAAAGACACCCAAAGGCATAAGTGACAGGCTGTTCATCATATTTCTTGGCTTTAAATAAGAACCAGTTATACTAGTATAATGTCTTTTTTGAATAATTCTGTTTTAGAGTTTAGGAATAGGAACAAAAGGAAAAATCTAATTATTTACATTGTTTAATTTAAAGGACAAAACAGTTAGGTTTGTAGCATTTTATATTGTTCTGTAATTATCCCTCCTATGCTAGCTGTTCATAAATTGAAATAAAAATTAAGCAGGCATGGAAGCATATGACCTACCTCAAAACATTTTCCTTCAATAACCTGAAATAATCACAGAGACCTGAACATTGTCCATATGCAAAACAAATGCCATGCTACCAACGAAATCCATTAAAATTCCCTTTGAAAAGTAAGACGTATTTTTTCTTGCTACTCCAAGCTCTTGGGTGTAATGTTATGGCTATGGCAAACTTCTGAAGCACTGGAGCCTGACCTAAAAGAATCTTAATAAAAAAGTCAGGCTGAAGTAAAGGGGCAACACATAGGAGTTTTAAAGAAGGGATGCCAATCGCAAAGGTGAAGTTCATAAACAGTGACCTAAATCTCATTCTGTGCACATGTTTATGCTTTGTGTGCACGCAATGGAATTCATGAGAAATCTAGATTTCTACCATGGGTAATGAGCAGTTGCATACTTCAGTATAAATAGAGGTTTCAATAGCAATTACAGTAAGGGTGGCGAAAATTTGGAATGGGCTTCCAAGGGAGGTGGTACTGTCCCCTACCTTGGGGGTCTTTAAGAGAAGGCTGGATAGGCATCTGGCTGGGGTCATCTGACCCCAGCACTCTTTCCTGCCTAGGCAGGGGGTTGGATTCGATGATCTGTTGAGGTCCCTTCCAGCCCTAGCATCTATGAATTACTGCATAAATTGCTTATCAGTGCCTTCCTTAACAAGACCAAAAAATACCAGCACACGGGTCCCTCTTAATGCAACAAATTCAGAACATGTAATATATGTTCCACACATTTGACACTAGTGGTTTTAACTGTAACTTTCAAGGTAAACCTGGTATCTGTCTGTCTTGGGTACATGTATGGCCCTCAGCATCATAGCATCTGAATGTCTCTCAGTATTTCATGTGTGTCCTCCCAATGTTGTTATCCTCATTTATAGATCAGGAACTGAAACACAGGGACACTGAGCCAGATCCAGCAAGACGAACCTAGGTACCCAAGTCCAAGAAAGTCATCCATAAAAAATACACTTGTTTAGGTACCTGAGAGGCCATAGGCACCTAAGTTGTCACCAGTCCAAGTTACTTTGGTTAGTTCTACAGTACACAGTTCTGCTGGTATGCCAGTTAGTTATGTGAAAAGATCATGCCTCCTAACTGGAATAGCCATGCCAGCAAAATCCCTGGTTGACATTACCTATGCCAGCAAAAGAGCACTTCTGTTAGGGTAACTTATATTGTTCAGGTGGGGGTCTAGGTTTGCCAATAGATAACCTTCCCTTTTGCTGGCACACTCTGCATCTGCACTAGGAGATTCTGCCAATACAGGCAGTCCTCAACTTACAACGTTACGAGTTACAATGTTTCGCACTTACAATGTTTATAAATTGACTCCCTGTTTCAACTTTCTGACATCAGTTTCAACTTTACAATACTTGATCTGATGCCACGGCATGCCAGTGAACAAGTTCACTGCATCGCCCATCTCCCTGGAGAACATCTGTACAAACTTCTTTGGACACTTTCTTTAAGAAAGCAGACAAGATTTCAGAAAAGCCTCCAGCCAAGAACCTTTCAAAAAGTCCAACCAAGAGCCCTTCAAAAAGTCCAGCAAAGTCACATCAAAGAAGTCCTTCCAAATCGATATGATTGCTATTTACAATATAAATACATTAATGTAGCTGTATTACTCATCTATAATTGGTTGAAGTCATTTAAATGAGTTCTATTGGTTGGAAAATCCTTTGTGTATAGTGGGGAGTATCTCCATCTGTGGGTTTAGGGGTGCAGTACCTAACCATCTGGGCTGTAACAGAAGATCTTAGAGAAATAAAAAGTGAAAATAGAGAAATTATCCAGTTTATTTCTTCCAGGCTTCTAGAACAGCAAACATCTGTGAATATGAAGGAAATTGAGGGTAACACAGATTATTCATGCACCTTTGCCACCTGGAAGGGTATCTGGTTATCTTCCCCTGTCTATTTGAATTGGTCACTTGGAACAACAGCTGTGATGATGCATGCTAAGAAGCTAATCATTCGTCTGGAATTTCTTCTTTGAACAAATGCAAAAAGAATTTAATAAAGTACTGGAGTAAATCTGGCATGCAAACAGGAGAGTTTAACAGGGGAGTTTCCTTGAAGTTGCCTGTTGACTGAAGTGAATGGAGAAAAGAAAACAAACTCTAAGAATTTCAAACTATTAATCTCACACGTGTTCCTGATGTTGGTGAGGTATAATTTGGATACAATGTATAGTTTGTGCACCTGCACTGTGAAAAGATTTTTTTAAAATCTGGAGATGGTTCAGAAGAAAATGAGAATGATAAGAGATTTGGAAATATGATCTATGAGGTGAGGTTGAAAGAATGGGATTGATTGCACAAAGAAGATGACGATGAATAGTTTTCCACGGAGAAAGCAGGAAGGGCAAGAAGAAACCACCTTAACTTGCAGCCAAGAAGATTTAGATTAGATATTAGCATTTATCTTAAAGTTTTCAGGTGACAAAAATAGTGGTGGAATTGTAAATAACTGTGAGAACAGCTCGGTTATACAGAATAACCTAGATCTCTCGGTAAAGGGGGCTTGTCTGAAATACTTACATGTTAATGCAGACAAATGAAAGGTTTAGGATCAAATAAGGTAAGCAACACAGGTTGGAGGAAAGTATCCAGGAATGGAGAATGAATGAAAGACTTATGTGTCTTGGTAACTGGCCAGTTGAACATGGGCTCCCAGTGGAGTTCTGCACATATGAAGGTTAATGCAGTTCTTGTATGTGTGAACAGGGAAGTATCTAGGGGGAGTAGAGAGCTCCTATTGCTGCTGTGTACAGCATTAATGGAACATCAGTATCATTAGATCTGCTTGAGGTATATCCTTGGGATCAGCTGTCAAAAATGGCTGTGGTTATTACATATTCAGATCTTCCTGGACAAAACATTTTCTCTCTCCCTTTTGGGGTTTGGAGAAACTCTTGCTTTTTTTTTTTTTAGCAGTATTTGTCCAACAATGGGGACAATTTCAGTTCCAAGTCAGTGGAACCTCTCTATGCACCAGTCTTTCTCCCGTGAGAAGGCAGGTGGCCATTAGCAGAAGAACCTGGGGGCTTCTAAGATTTATAGAGGCACCTGGCCAGAGAGCTCCAGCTTTTTTTCTTGGTGCTTTTTGAACCAGCCTAGAGAATACACTTTTTCTCATTATTTTTAGGCAGAGGGCTATTTTTAAAGAACAATGGAAGTCATAAAAATTGAATTTCCTCAAATTTTGTTGAACACAATCTTTTTTTTTTTTTTTTTTAATTA
>NW_017729034.1:59786285-59788392 GCF_001723915.1 Gavialis gangeticus
TTTTTTTTTTTTTTTTTAATTAATTGACTCTGCCCCTGTTCTGCGTGGACAAATTTTCCACCCCTTAAACTCTACTGCCCACGGGGTGACATGGACAAACCATCTTCTCCTCCCACCCCCAGGGTTGTGGCCTGGTTGGGAAGCTCACAGGGGCACATACCAGTTTGGGAAGGAGGTGGAGGGGAAAGAAAGGTCAGGGGCCGGATTGGGGTTCCTGTGAACGGGAATTTCCCAATCCCAATCCAAATTTATTCAAACATGAGACTTTCTTAAATTTACTTACTCTTGGTGTATTTAAATTCTTTTTAAATTACTTTTTAATTTTTTTTTTAGTTTTTTCTAAGGTGCATTGTGTTGGAAGTATGAATGAGGGGCTGGAGTGGATAATTTTGGGACCATATGGATGGTCCTGTATGAATAGTTACCTTCCTGCAACATAAGGGACTGGACTCTGGCCCAGGAGGCCTCTTCTAGCCCTATGGTCTTATGTGTTTAGATGGTAGCTCAGAACCAGTTGGAACATGACTCTAAGTTACCTACAGTTTCTGTACTGACTGAACATGTTGATGTCAGCCTTCTTCTGACACTGATGAAGAAATGCAGCATTACCTCAGATATGTAAGTACAGCCTTTGGATGCCTGAGGAAATGGGTGTTCGAAGATTGTGACATCAAGTTTGAAACCAAGCTCATGGTTTATCAAGCAGTCGTGATCCTTACCTTACTGTACAGAGCTGAGATTTGGACAATGTACAGGAGAGATCTCAAGTCACTGGAAAAATACCATCAATGCTGCCTGCAGAAGATCCTTTGAATCCAGTGGGGAAACAGATGCATCAACATCAGCATCCTTTCGCAAGCAAACACCACAAGCATCGAGGTGATGATCATCCAACATCAACTTTGTTGGGCCGGCCATATAGAATCATAAAAAGTTAGGGTTGGAAGGGACCTCAGGAGGTCATTTTGTCCAACCCCCTGCTCAAAGCAGGACCAACCCCAACTAGATCATTCCAGGCAAAGCTTTGGCTAGCCAGGGTTTGAAAACCCCCAAGGCTGGAGTTTCAGTAAATCATCTGGATGTTGGACTCCAGACTCCCAAAGCAAGTTTTATTCTCCCAGTTCAGTCAAGTTGTATGCTCAAGAAGATGGCAGAGAAAATGTTTCAAGGATGTCCTTCAGGCCAGCTTGAAAAAATGCATCATCGACATCAATTCTTGGGAGACTATTGTCCAGGACTACCCCAAATGGAGGAAAAATCTTCTGCAAGGACCTGAGTACTTGGAAACCTTATGATGACAACAAGAGATGGAAAAGTGGGAATGGCAAGAACAACGTGTTGCAGACTGGACCAAGAATCCAGTTGCACCCACCCCACACACAAACAGGTGCCTCAGTTGCTGTAGAACCTATTGATCCTGGATTGGCCTTGTCAGTCATCTTTAGACCCATAGATATGTCCCGGAGTTGGTTAACCAAGCTCACGGTGTCACGGTTGGGCGGCTGGGCAGTGGCAATTGGACACGGAACAGGCGGGATTTTTGGCGTGGAGTTCTGAGGCACGGAAACATAACGGTTTCAAACAAAGTGGGTTTATTCGACTTACGCTTTTGAGGCGTAAGCAACAATCTTCAGTTACAGTAACAATGAACAAACAGAGGGGTCTGTCGGCTCACGGGGTTCACCAGCAAGCCCTTGCTATCTAGCCGGAGCTAGGGGCGGCTGCCTGCTGGCTAGTCCCAGAGCTGGTCGACAGCTTATGAAGGGATAAACGACTGACAGAACAAAACTGTAACTCGATGAAAACGAATGGAGAGATGGAACAATGTCAGAGTCGTGATGCCAGTCCCAAAGGACAATCCGATGGTTGAGGTGATTGCTGAGGTCGAAAGCCAGGTGAGTCGTAAATGAAGCCAAAATCAAAACAGTAGGGATGATCTGGATCGGTGGTCAATGATCAGTGCCAAAGGTAAATCGTAAGCCAGAAGATCGGTATATCAAAACAGCAATCGAGAACGATATGAAGTGCCAAGCGAGGAGGAGACCAATAGGCCTAAGAGCCTAACTGAGAGACAGCGCTGAAAGGTACAGCCTCTGTCTCCAGCTAA
>NW_017729034.1:59788630-59809716 GCF_001723915.1 Gavialis gangeticus
CATGAGCCAGTGTTATCTGTGCATGATCAGACTTAACTCATGTGTTGCCAGCACCTCTCTAGAATTTTGCTTGGACAAGATAAAGCAATCATGGAAGATAGATAATCATCCTCAATTGTAAGGGTCTGCCAATGATAATGAATATGTTGAACTAGGTGGAAGCACTTTCTGTTATCTCTGCCTCCTGTGATTTCTCTTGCTAAAGTAGTTTAATTGTTTTTGGAAACCAAGGATGAGTGTAAATTAAACAGTTTTGTTTTGGTAGAATGTCTTGTTCAAAATTTGAGTGGACTGTAAATATACTTGAGCACATTTTCAGATTCCTAATATGATAGCTGGCAGTGTCTGAATTCAGAGATCCTGTGGGTTGGACAGTGGGTAGCTTCCCTAATCTGTTTCAGAACAAATGGCAATTTGCTTTACCAAAAATGAATGAGGTATTGTGTTAATTAAAATGTTTATACTTTGCAAATAGTAACATGCTGTGTAAAAATGTCATCATGAAATTTCACGTTTGTCTTTCAATGTCTTTTAAGCACAAATGTCCTTTTTTAAATGAGCAAAACAGTGTTTTATTCTCTTGAGTTATACAAGCTTGCTCTGAAATCCAAATGTCTGGCTGTGTTCACACACAATTCTACAAAGGTTCTAAAGCTGAAACTTAACAATTCTTTTGATGATGTGTTTCAGTACACACACTATCATAATATGTGTTGTCTGACTATGTATGCTACACTAGCATGAGTAGAATGTGTATGACAATTAGCAACATTTGTAAGTAAAATTCTTAACGCTTGCATGGAGCAGGTTTGTTGTATAAGGTGTCATTTTAATAAACTCACTTTTCAGGGGTTTTTTTAAATACATCTTCATTTCTGGGTACACCTGCACTTATGCATTTCCCGGTTCGAGGTGGTTCGGGGTGCAACAAGTGCAGATGTTCAAGTTTTGCATAGTGTTCTTCTGGTGGCATTTGTGGCCAGCAATAAAGCAGGGAAATGATAGAAATATACAAAATCCATGTATTGTGAGATTTCTGGAATAAAATAGCTATCTAACTTAGTGCATTTCACTTTCTTCTTTCCCATACTTCCACATTGGTGCTACATGTAAGTTACTGCTGTTATAAGGTGATTTGACATGAAACAGCGATGATGAAATCCTCTGTGGAGCTACAGACATCGGAGAAAACACACAAAGCAGTTCTGAAAACATGGGTGTAACTCCTGTCCCAGCTGTGCTGCGGGACCTGTGAATCTGCAGAGCTCTGCAAGATCTACAGGTGGAAATATCAGACTGTAAAGATTGCCCCTTTTGCTGTTGGCCTGTGGAAGTAAAGGGTGAAACAGTAGGGAATGTTGAAGAAGAGAGCAAAGGACCATAGAGTCAGTGAAGTATGCTAAACATGCATCTTAATTTCAGGAAGCTCCATAGGCTCCTACCGGCTTCTTTTGAAGTATCTTGTCCATCCCCATCCCTCCCCACCCTGTCCCCCTAATCTGGCTACAAGCTGTGCCCCTTGAAACATTCAGGGTTCTGGGAATATTCAGATATATCTGCAATAAATGCAGAAAGATAACTTCCTTGAGAGGGGGTTACAAAAGTTGATGGGAGCCTTTTATCCACCCCAAAATAAATGGGTTGACAAAATAGGTGACTAGCAAGGAGAGGACAAGAGCTCTCAAGGACTTGTCAATGTTAGTGGTGAGTAGAAGAAGCAGTATTGCCAGAAGTATGAGAAAGAAGGAGGAATGAGTTAGGGAGGGAATTTATGATGACTGATAAAAAAAAAACTAGGACATAAAAAGAGGAGGAGAGGTCTGTGTAATATAGGGGGCACATTACATTTAGTGTTTGGGAGCATATGAACAATATTACATCACCCAACACAAGTTTCCCATTACCTTCAACTGATCTAGGTGGCTCACCATAAAGTCCAAGGATAGTTTAGTCTTCAAACAAACGTCCTTCTTGGCCCCTCTCTTGAGATGTGCATTGTGGTTTCCAGTTGTGCTGTGGATTTTTCTCTCTGCTGGTAATTGGAGTGGGATTACTCTGCTCGATTTATGTAGGATGCAATTGGAAAAATATACACAAGCATCTTGCGATTTCTGTCAGTTTGGATTGGGTTCAAGTAATGATCTTTGAGTAGAAAGCTCCATACCTTTTTTGCAAAGCCTGTGCTATCCCAGCTGTCAGATGTCTTCATGCAAATTGGCTGAGTAGAATTGCCATTTACAATGCCAACTTTGTTGTGGTTTCTAGATTCTTACAAGAATCAAACCTCAGTCAAGTTTGGTGCAAGCTCCTCAGCGCTCTCCGACACAGTCCAAAGCTCCGTTCAGTTGCTGGCTCACCACTTGGCATTTCTACAGTAAATAATGTTGCATTTTAGTTACTGTTTATGAAATGTTAAGGATTCCATGGTACGGTGAGGAGAAAAGATGCACGTGGAAAAATATTTTTCTTGATGTGTGGACATGCCTTCAGAAGCATGGACCAATATGCTGTCCAAACAATTTAGTCTCAGTGGAAATTTTTAGAACTGGTCTCTAATTCATTAAAGATATTTCACTGAATTCTCCATCACTGGCTTGTCAGTCTTCAACAACGGAATGTGAAACTGGAAAATGACTTGGATGCATGGCAACTTATGTGATGCTTCTTTTGTATGTTGGTGTTACAAGTACATTTTGCTGCATTAGTAAACGCCAATGGTGACTGAAATTGCAACAGTTTCTTTCAAAATCCATTTAATCTCAAAAACTCTAAGTGCCTATTGTTGTTGATGAAAGTGAAAAGGTTTATAGAATCAGTGTCAGCTCATTGAAAAAATGAAGGAATGACTCTAAAACTGAATGATGGGTTTCCTTATTTAATGCCACTTAATAACTGAGTATCAGATTCAATCAGGTGGCTGATTCTTTTTTTCTAACTGCTTGCCTAGTAAATCAAAATGAGTTATTTCTGATTCATATGCTGTCATCAGTAACAAGGAAACTTCAGTTAGAACTTAGCTAATAATTCAGTAGAACAGAATCCATCTCAGACTCCCAGGGCTGTGCAGGCTTTGGGGAGTTGGCAGGAATGCATTTTAATATAAGCATGTTTAATTATCCTATAGCTTATAGCACTACAGGTATACTTGGCAGTTATCAAAAAAATCAAATGAAAGATCCTTGCCTTAGGATCTTACAATTTATATTAGATAAAATAGAACTAGAGAAGAGCATTAAAGGGAACGGTAAATGATAGGTAGGGGGAGCATTAGAACAGAAAAATCATTAGGTCATTAGAAGAGAGCATAGAGTAGTGGGTTTCTTCAGCCTGTGGTGAGCATAGAGCATTGGGTTTCAGCCTGTCATCTATAGACCCCTGGAGGTCTGCAGACTATGTCTAGGAGTCCATAAAATATGACTAAAGTCAATCAAAGGTTTGTAAATACCCACACGTACAGTTCAAAGGGGTCTGCACCTCCATTCAAATTTTTTTCGGGGTCTGCAAATGAAAAAAGGTTGAAAAGCACTGGCAAAAGGCCACTTCACCTGAAGGTAGAGAAGAATGGAGTGAGTTATCAAAGCCAGAGTACAGACCCAAAAGAATAAGCATGAGAAGAAGCAGCTCTAGGAAAAAAATTGACATTGAGAGCTGTCTTGAACTGTTTAGAGTAAAAGCTATGGCACAGATTTCAGATGATCAGATTTGTCACTCAAGTCACAAATTATATGACTCATGCTACTCACATGGTACATCTCTTTAATAAAAGATACTGTTTGTAAATAAGCACTGTTTTATCATAGTAGACTTTTAGGGCTAATTCCTATTTCCCTTTAGGCCCCTAAAGGGGTCATATACAGATGTATAACTGCAGTTTTTGGCACCTAAATCCAATGTGTGATTGAGCTCTGGGTACTGAAGTGTGAGTGCTTTAGTTGCAAAAGAATCATGACCAGCAGGTGTTTGGTGCAAGAAGGAAAAGAAGGTCAAGCATTTAACTTCTTGGTTAGGACACTTGCCTAGGGAGCAGGAGGCCCAGAATCTAGGCTTGCCTCATCCAGACCAAATTTGAACATGTATGTTTTGTTTTAATAGCAGTTTATTGTTGTTGTTCTTTTTTTATTTTAAATACCTGTCACATGGAAGAATTTACTTTATGGAATTTAATACCAGTAAAAGTTAATGGCACATAGCGGGTATGTCTACATGTTGCCATATGGTGAAGTTGTTACTGCACTGTGCTTTAGTACTTCCTTTTGGACGTAATAAAATACAGTGCAGTAACTACCTGTACTGTGCCATAGGGGCAGTACACGCTTAAACTTCCCCGCTACATCACCATAGCGGCATGCTGTAAGCAGGGAGAGCACTGCTATGGCGACATAGCTACCAATCATGTAGACCTGCATGATGGCTATGTTGCTGTAGCACACCATACAGTGATGTAGCACGTCAGTGTGTTGCCATAGGGCAACGTGTGGACATGCCCAGGAAGTACATATGCTCATATTCCTGGTATAATTCAAAATGTTTTCCTTCATAATTTGTCTTAACTGGCTTTCTCTTGACCTAGAAGTTTTCCTCCTTGAGTCAAATATGCTCAGATCTGTTTGAGTATATACTGAAGATTTAGTTTCTAAAACTGTTCATGAGGTAACAGATCTTGAAAAATGGCCAATTGGAGAAGAAACACTAAATAAAATGGAATTTTCAGATTAATATGGATTAATTGGATTAATTTAACTGATTTTTTTTTTTTTTTATAATGAATTCTGAAACTCTTAACCTTGGAGTATTTTAAATACCTTGTTAATGAGGTTTATTCAACTAGGTGCTCATCTAAGCAAAGTTCACTGGCTGAAAAAAAAATCTCTGTTGAAACTACATGTTCTTTTCTTTCTGACCTACAGCTCACTACAGCCACCTTGGATGGCAAACTCCAGTTATTTCTGCCCTGATAATTCATGGAATTTTGACGCTCAAGAATAATGGCTCGCCGAGAACAAGATAATCAATAACTGGTCAAACAGCACAATATTACTTTTTGAACTATATTTTTAAAAACTGTTTCTGTAAGTTCAAACTGTGTTTACAGGTTACTACTGTGTAGAAACAATCTTTCACTTTTATTGGAAAAGTAAAGCCAAAAGACCATGAGATACAAAAGCATCCATGCTGACCTCATACAACCAAGCACTGTAGTAATAACTTTAATGGACTGTTTGCATGCTTAAAATGTCATGTGCTATAATGCTTTGCTAGACTAGGCTTTTCTTCTGTAGATTGGTGACACAATTAAAATAGCAGTTCTTCTATATTTTAAACAGGAAGTCTGCCTGTAACCAGTGACTTGAAATAGTCTCAAAGACAGGAGAGTTTCTCCTCATTCATTATACTACAGCCATGCTGGAGCAATCCATACCATTGCAACTCTAATGCAGTTACTGGAAACAGCAGAATTTTGCTTTCATTTATTAAGAGCCAGTGTGATTCACAGCCGTTTGTATTGCTGTACTCATGAAGTGCTTCTGTTATGTCTTAGAGAATATGTGAAAAGGGCTTAATTTTGAAGGATTTGTCTTTGTTACAAAGTTAACGTGTTGCTTTGTTTTAATAATATACTTAGGTTTAACTTTGTTGTGACACTAGACATGCCCCTTCTGCTACTCTTTAGAAAAAAAATGAAAGAAGGAGAAGATTTGTCTAGTTGTTCAAGTAGCGGTTAGGTTTTTTCTGTAGAAAAGTGCTGATTCTTTTTGTACCATTCCTAGTTATGCCACTTTACATGCCCTAATCTTTGAAAAGTATGCTAAATGCTGTTTTGAATAATAAACCTATGTTCCAATTATTCATTGTCTCTGACTCTTCAAGGCTGGGCAACATATGCATGGGTCAACTTCTTATGAATTATGCTGCCAAACCAACTGAATTTAACAGGACCAAGGATCACAAATGTCTTATAATAATCCTCTACTGTAGTCAGCTCACTTGTGCCTGGGTGACTTATTACACACAGCTGAATTTACTTCTCATGCCGTTTACTCCCTTTTTAAAAAACTGCTATGAGAGATAAATATGGTATTCCTACCCTAACTGAACAAATTAATAGATAGCAGTGTTGCAGTGATCTTTTGAATACTGTTATAGAGATTATAACATGGTGGGGGTCCCAGGGGTGGCCATGATACCCCCCAGCAGGTTCCGTGACCATGCCCTGCTCTGCCCCTAGGGCACCTTCTCGTCTCACTTGCCATGCCTTGATGCAATAATGATAGATAGGAAGGCTGCCCCCAGACCTTTGCATAGCCCTGGTTCCACTGAACCCTCACTAGAGGCCCAGCAAGGAGCTAAGGATCAGTGAGGACTAGTAGGGTGCCAGGAACATCCAGGCTGGCCCTCTGTGCTCCTGCCAGCCAGGGCTGCTCTGACCTGGCTGAATGTGCTATGGTCCTAGGCCCACGTGCAAATGGCATGCCCAGAGCAATAAACTCTGGTTTGATGAGCACTGGAGTTTATTCCATTGCATTAATATGCATGCGTAGACACACCCATGGTCAGGATAGGTAAGGTATCTATTAACTCTTTGGGTTCGACTAACAAAAAGTGTTTTCTATGGAATTCTGCTGGTACTTAAAAGCTAATTCACTTTACATACCCTGCAAGTTGTGCCTTCATTACCATCTTCAGCACCAGGATTTATCTGCCTGAAGTGTAAGGAGTCACATTAACATGGGTTTAGCTCTAGGGCTAAATTAGAGAAAAAATAAGTGTTTTTTCTGTCCCAGATCCTTTGGTAAATTTTATAAGCCTATTCTGAAACTTGTACTTAAGTCAGTGGCAAATTCCTGATTTTAATGGGTGCATGATCAGCTGCATAATAAGTATAGCATGAATAGTGGCCATCTAAGTTTTCCCACAGAGTGCCCTGTATTGTGACACTATATGGAAAGGACCCCCCTCTGTGAGTGAAGACAGTTTCAGTGCTCATTCAGTGCTGGACATGTCATTGGAGATTGTTGCTAAGGGCACTAGTAAGAGATTATTATTACAGTTGTGTTTCATACCTTGATTGGAATTTGAACATACTGCCAGCTCATTTCATGAGGCCTACTCAACAACTGTCAGTAAGTACTCAAGTTCAATTATTACCAATCTGTAGCATGACTTAGGAGTAAAATGACCTGAGAACTCAGGACCCAGGAAATATTCTGTATTTCTAGTCCTCCGTGCTGTTCAGCTACTTGCCTGTTATACTACAAGGAAAAGAGTGAATAAGATTAGCAATGACATTTGGAACACAAAGTTTTCCAGAGCTCTGATGTAATTTTCTCATGCATTTCATCAACACTCTTTAGTCTCTTGCCCTGCCTCATTGGCAACATTCTGTCCCCACTATTTCATAAAGGACTTGGCAAAAGAAAACTGTCTCAAAAATAATGGAAGCAACATGCCTGCATCAAAAAGTCTCCTGATGACTAAAAGACTGCACTGGATCTTGCCCATACTACATTATTACTATGTACATAACCTGGCACTTACAATTGCCTTATCTATAGAAAAGAATGACCTATTGGCCAGGCTTCAGACTGTCTATTTCCCTTGATTTAGGCATTGCCCTGCCTAACCTTTTAAGCAGCTCTCCAAAAGACCCAGTTAGGCACCAAGGATCCCCACAGATGTCCTCCTGGAGAGAGTTTTGAGGCACCTAAGAGTGTTTAGGTACTCTACTCAGAGAATGGGGAGAATTAAGAGAATGGGGAGCATAAGATTCCTTCCTGGTTGTCTAAGCAGGCAATTTTTGGTCATTTCCAGGGTATTCTTGACACTTGCATGCCCAGAGAAATTCTATTCCTGGGCTTACCTCTTTGCACACATGGGCAACTAGTTGTAACTACATAATTGTGCAGACTGGCAGCAGAATATAAGAGACAATGAAATCCACATCTTTTCTCCAAATACCTCACCAGTTAGGTCACTCACCTGTGAACCTGGAGATCCGTGGGTTCTGGGCTTCCCTGGCAGAGAAGGTTTGTACCTGAGTCTCACTTCTCAGCATAATATACAAGCCACCCCAGCATAGGTCAGACAATATCCAGGCCCTTCTGTGACACTTCTTTTGAAGCTACTTTCGTTACAAGAAGCACAGGATTTTCATTAGAAATGCTCCCAGATCAGGAAAGTAGTTGCAGAGGGAGACGTTGGGCATAAGCCCAAGTCTGGGAGCTGACAAGATGAACAGTATGATGGGAAAGAGGGGCAAAAGAGATAAAGATGGGGACAAGTAAATCATTTCTGATCTGGGGAAACATAAAAGGAGAGGATTGCATACCTCCATACAGGAGCTATGGAGGCAATATCAGATGAAGATATCCAGGTGCCTGTGACAGCAAGGAGTTGGGAGGAGCAGGATCAAGAAGGAAACAGAAGTAGGTGGAGTTGGTGGGAACTCTAGATGGGTGATGGTAACAAGGAGCTGGTTGGGACAGGGGGAGGAGGAAAAGTGGGGCAGTGCTTCAGACAAGAGGTGTGGTGAGAACCATCGGGCAGTGGCAGATGCACACCACTGCAAAAACCCAATCAACTTGCAGCAACCAAAAGTGTGTGAAGAATGCTATCCAGGTACTAGAGAGAGACACCAGCAAAGGAGCAACTCCTCAGTGTTTGTAGCAAGACCCTTGGCAGATACCTTAATGGTATTGCCCAGGGCAGAGGAAGAACGTTGCTGACCATATAATGGGGCAGCAGGCATACAGATAATCTCTCTCTTCCTCCAGCCTGGTCACTCAGAATGCTGCATCCACACTGGCTCTCTTGTTTCCTCACAGTAGAAGTCGTCTCTGAATTTATACCACAGGAGCCCATTGCCTTCTATTGTGCATGACCAATCACAGTGGCATGCAGTTCACATTTTCATATGGTGAGTTTACTGTGGTAAGTATTACCACAGTATCCAGATACACTAAATGTCACTTGTCCTTGTCATCCCTCTCCCATTTCTTTATTTATTGCTTTCACTTACTGTATCATCTCTGGAATTTAATTGTGAATCAAGTTTTCTCTATCCTCTTGCTTTTATTTTTTAAAAATAAAATGATCAATAACAACAATTGAAAATTCCCCAAATTATCTATGCCTTTACTAAAATAGATGACAAATGAAAAAGGAGAGATGGTATGAAATAAAAAGTTACTAATGTCATTTAGGGCAGTCCGCTTGGAGACAGTAATCGCAGTCATAAAATTCAAGCCAATCACAACAGGAAACTGTCAGCACATATTGGGACAAAAAGTTCCTGTCTTGAAGACCTTATGGTTAAGAAATGCTAATTTTACCCAAGGAATGTGTTTAACTGCTCATCCCCCAAGGAAGATCAATCCTTATTTTATCATTAATTAGATTTTAGGCACTCAAATTCTTACGACCATGTCAACCAGATTCTGCTCTCATTTACACCACCCTAAAACAAAAATACTTGTATTTACTTCCATGAAGTAATGCTAGTATAACTGAGGATGGAACATGGCTCAGTGAACCTAACTCCTTTTAGAGGGTAATGAACAACAGAGATTTCTGTGGGTGCTTCTAAACCAGATTTGGCCTAGAGATGTTATTTCAGTGATTCTCAATGATGGTGCCATATCCTGGGGTGCCTTGAGATGCTTTCAAGGGTGCCTGAAGGTGCCACACAATGTTCACATTACTAGGTGGGCAAGTATGATTCACAGGATAAACCCAGAAGTTTTGAATAGGAATTTGCACTGTTAACAACTTTATGACCGGTTGTGGTCTTTCTGAGGGCTTTGTTACACCTTACACTCTGAGCTGCACAAAATATTGATGGGCATTAGCGCTAGCTCAAATTTGGAGCAGTCACATGTCCAGGCCAGCAGCAGCCTGGAGGACTGAAAGGTAAGAATCCCTCCCCTTCTATTCTGGGTTTCCCCCAGATCCTGGGGCTCCCTCCCTGGCCCTCAAGGTTCCCCACTTCCTCCCACCCCTTCACCTTCACCCTCCCTCTCCCCCTGCCCTGCTTGCTCATGGCTGCCAGAGCTGTCTATCCCAGGGGGACAGGCAGGGAAGGGTTAACCTGCCTGCTTCACTGCTGTTGCTGTTCTCCCGGTTGAGCCTGCCCAGACAGCAGCAATGACAGTGGCTGTGGGAGAGCAGGCAGGTGAACCTTTCTCTTCCTGCTCCCCCAGGACAGACAATGCAGGTAGCCACAAGAAGGGAGGGGTAGGGGCAGTGAGTGGGCCCAATTCAGTAGTGGAGAGGGGATTGAATGTGAACTGGGTAACTTGGATCAGAGATAATCTTCTGCCCTGGAGTGGCATAACTTTATGCATCATTATAAGTGCTTAAAACCAATTTTAAGCACTGGTTATGTGTAGACAATCCAGAGGTTAAGAGCTCTAGGAGCTACCCAAATTACAATGTATTTAGGCCCTGAATTCTTTGCAACAGAAGACTTGCTCTATCGTTTTTCTGTAGTCAAAAATTGAGTGACACCTAAGATCTTATAATTTCTGAGGGGGGCCTTGAGTCTAAAAAAGTTGAGAACCACTGGGTTATTTATTACAACAAAGTGCCATGCCAGCATCAGCACACTAGTGGTAAATCATTAAACATGTGTGTGATATTAATATTTTTTTTATTTCTTTAAATAGATATTTCAGTCCGCAAGATTAAGTTTATGATGTCCCATGAAAGCCATGTATTGCTAAGAAGAAGGATTCAGATAATATGGGTAGGCCAAACACATCCTTGTTCTAATTCCAGTGACATCAATGAATGGAATTACACCAAGGATTAATTTGGTTTAATATATGTGAATAATATGGAATGCACTCTGGTCCTATGTGACTTTACACATCCAGACTGATTTTGTGTCAGCCAAAGTTAAATGAGCCAAAACATACATGGGAGTTTTTAGTCTGCCCTGAGAAATGGTTGCACATCACTTATTAATGTTAATACCTAAGTCCACACTTGCTCTTTCTTCTGAATGAGAGAGGGCAGGTTTGTGCCTGGTTGTTATTTTGTGAAGTGCACCCTTGTTCTTTGAATGTAAGGGAGTTGGGAGACCATCCCAGAATCAGGAGCATCTTACTGAGGTAATGGATCAGGAGACTGGACAAGCACCTGGCTGGGGTAATCTGGCCCCAGTGCTCTTTCTTGCCCAGGGCAGATGGTCAGATACAATCTACTGAGGTCCCTTCCTGCCCTAAAAATCTATGAAATCTAAGAGTGAGGCTGATCATTCCTATACCAAGTTAGCTTTTAATGTCACCACTAAAAGCAGGTGTTTCTTTTCTACGGTGACAGTTAATGGATTCGGCTTTCTCAGTGGAGACAAGGCACCATTGTTATTACTGAGAAGTAGCTATATGAGGACAGCAGCAAGTGAGCAAGGTTATAATATTGCCATTGCGTAGCTAGATTATGGTAAAAACTATCTGTGCTGTGTCTCCACTGGTATTGCATGAAAGTGCATTAGTTATTCCACTGTAAGAAACAAGAAAACAAATATGCATCCTCTTTTGTTGTGAAGATAAAGCTTTAGAAACAAAAGCCGCTTTCCTGCCTCACATCTTAATTTCAGTCTGGGAAGTGAAGCAAGATTTGACCATTAAACTGAGCATATTACATAAGTATATGTGCCCTGATCTCTGATTAGTTTCATACCCATAGCACTCCACTGACTTTAAAAGAATTATTCCTGATTTATGTTGATAAAAGGAAAGAGAAACAAGTCTCTGATTCTTTTTCCAAAGGACAAAGCAGTCCTAAACCCACACAGTTTGGCTGTGTTTTTTTCACACCAACAAGATTTGCAGCTTTTGGAAAGGCATAAGAAAGAATTGGATTACTGTTTTCATCTCAGCGGTGGTACTTTCATCATTGCTGGATATTTATGAGGCTTCCATAAAAAAGACACCAATGCTGCACCACCCAGACTGACAAAATTTCAGCAAAGCTACTTCTGTTCCTCTGTTGCTGCTTCTGTCATTAGCTGCATCAAATACCAGAAGCTAGCAATATTCTTGCATAACATGTTTCAGAACAGTTGAATTAACAGAAGAAAAGAATTATACTTTCTTCTTTTTTAAGGAAATGTTACATTCCTGTGTGTAAGAACATCTACGCTGAACATAGCTTCCATTGTTCCAGGCTGCTGAAAAGGCATTTAGTAACAATGAAATGGAAGGGTAAGAATGAGCCTGATTTTTCTGTGACTTATTTTAATTTTAAAACAATAAAACATTTTTATGTTCTTAACCCTAATTGTCTCCTGTCCCTATTCATCCCACTACGTTCTTCTTTGGCAGTCAGGCTCTTCAGTGGAAAAAAGTCTCCAGGTTAGCTTAATCCAAACACCTGCTACTGAAGTTAGTAGGAGCTTTGCATCTCTAGGCCTATTGGGTCAGGCTGTCTGGGCCCAGTTCTGCCCTTAGTTAAGTGGAAGAAATCATCACCAAGTCAGAACCATGTTGTGAATTCTGCCTTTCTAACCCACATTGAGGCACCATGAATGAAGAAGGGGAAACAGCTTAAATATACCCCCAGGTGTAGAGTTAACTAGACTGTTTGTTGAATATTTTCCATTTCTTTCTGGATTCTGAATCTGCAAGCCCTCTCCCCTCCTTCCCCTAAGAGCCTATTGCAGCTAGACCTGTGAGAATTGAAGGTGCATAATAACATGGTTGAAGTTTTGCTTCCATGATATCATGCAGAGATCTGCCAAAATGTTTGGATTAAGCACTTTTTCTTTTCCAGGGCAGCACCTGCCCCAAAGTCTGCCATTTAAGCTCTCGTGGTGCAAGAGAAACATGATTACATGTAGTTTTCTTTCCCACAATGCCCAGAGGAGTCTCATTTTACCAGTGTGTAGACAGGACTCACAGGCAGCTACCAATCACTGGGCAGAAACTGTTGCCTTATGTCTATGCATGCTGACTAGCTGACTAAAAATCCCTGTCCCATGGGAGGATGCTGGTTTCAGGTGGTAATGGTTCTAGAAAGAAAGAGACAAGGAGTTGACCGTATTCCTGGCATAGCTCCATATACTTAGTTACACTGGGGGGAGTTTGGCCTACTGAATATAAAATGCATTCTCCATAACTGCAGATAAAAAAGACAACTTGAGGAAAGGAAATAGAAGCTGAATGAATGAATGAAATGCATTCCAGCATATGACATTTTGGACTATGAAAAACACAGTTGGAAAACCTCTAAGGTTCCCCCTCCAACTAGTTGGAGCTGCCTTGAATGGTCACATACTTGGTGGTATGTTTTTCTACCCCACCCTTCACATCCCCTCACACCCATGAAGTCATAATAGTGATTGTATCTCACAGGGGTTAAATAAATGTAATAAATGTAACAAGCACAGTGTAGCCCTTGTAACTGGAGAATAGTTAATACAAATTACCTGCTTCTGCTCCAACAAAATATAATATTCAAAGGATTTAAGGTTTCTGTCTTTCTTTGTTTTTCCTCTTTTAGTTTTCAACACTGTTTTTCAGCCTCTGAAACAGCATTTTGGCTTCATGATATTAAGGTAAATTGAGCTAGAGAGAAGAAAGGATGAGGGGTAGGAAGAGGTTTGTAAACAGGTCATTTTCAGCTTCATTCATTTGACGCTCCGGCAAATTCTTTACATTAATATGCTTTTAAACTTGTGCATTTCCCAGACTGCCAGCCAACATCTTAATAAATAATGATAAAATTTATTTCACTTCTAAGTTCCCCTTGACATGCTTTGCACACTGTGAACTGTTATTGAAAACAGGTTAAGAACATTTTATGATTAATATGGAGCCCAAAGGAATGATGTCAAAATATATATTTTGGGTGGAGGTGACTGGAGATTTAATGCATTTCTTTTAAAAGTGTGGAGAGGGACTTAGATATTTGTCAAGCCTGACAAAGTTGTACACCCTATAAATGTATAATAGTAATGCATGCACACGTCATCATAATTCCATCATCATTCTACATGTTCATCTGGCAGGCAGGCTGGAAAATGTTTAACATTTAGTAAAAACCAGTGAAGACTAGAACAAATATACTGACATTACTGGGCGAATGTTATATTTAATGTAACTTATTATTCTATTACATAACATAGCACCTATAAAAAGCAATTAGGATGGGGAATATGTTCCTCCCATAGGAAAAGCTACAACAGGGGTTGGGAAATCCCTCTTAAGCTGGTGTCTCAAAAATCTTCTCTTACAGGTTGCTGAATCCTTTGCAAGAAGAAAGAGGGTCGCTCCTCAAGCTCTCCAATCCTCACGTGGTTGCTATCTCCTCATTACAGTGAGTACAACAGTGGATGCCCACAACCTTACAATTCTGACACCTACTTTAAATCTCTACTTTTAGGAACCTGTTTTGACCTAAATGGTTGTCATGTACCACAAAAGAAGTGGAACTCAGGCTAGGATTCTGGAGTCCAGAGTCATATTGCTGTAGTCTAACAACTGGAGGCTCTCATCCTGCTTTGGGGCACTAAACTACTGGGTCACATAGCTTGAATGTTAGGGATGATAAAGTTGTTTGCAAAGAAAGTATAATTGAGAGAGGATGAAGTGTTATAAGGAGCCAAAAAGTTTCCTAAAGCTCTTCTTTACAGTTTTGTGGGAGATAGCTTCCTAAAATTCAAGTCTGTATTTTAAATATTGTTTCAAAAGAAAAAATATTGTTACCCCAGGGTCTCTCATCCTACCTCTGTTTCCTTCTCAGTCTCTCAGGCATTCTGCTTAGTGACTGCTGCCTTGTACTTTGGGAATTTGCTACTGGAAGAAGAGACACTTCTGCTCTTCATCTTGGATATGAAACTACAGTGTGAGGTCTGGGTGCCAGAATTCCTCCCTGGCTCACATCCCCTCATGTGAGGTGACCTTCATGGGGTTGTTATCAGAGATTCTCCAAAAAAACCCTTTATGAAACTTTATAAGTTAGGCAAATTCTCTGTAAAACAAGATTTATCTGAAGACAGAGGGGAAAATGATTTTGGGCAAAATTAAACATAATTTTCTGATTATATCTAGATTCTACTTCTCTCGAAAGTATATCAGTGGGGTAAGCTGAGTTACAGTTGCATAAAAGAACAATTAAGCAAACATGCCTTCAGAGACCAAAATCTGGAACCAGCCCGCTTTCAGTATCATGGCAGCATCCACTGTCTTTTGTTCAGTGCCCCAGTGACTACTTGAAATGGGCTGGAGAATATTTCTTCTTTTCTATCTATGCCCATTTTTAAAAGGGTTCTTTCCAAAAAAGCAAGTGAAAATCCACTAATGTATGGCTTCTGTGCATTTCAGAGATGTTTTCTGGCAGCAGAGAGAGAAAATGCACCTCCCTTTTAACATAATTCCTGATAACTCAAAATGAACCTGACCTAGAGATCAGGTTGGACAACCAAAAATGAATGGCCTAAATAATAATTTGAGTGTTTGGGTCATTGTGTCCAAATGCTCATATCTTTCATGTCCAGAAAAGGTATTTGCTTTCCTCTTAGTGGGCATATCTACATGTGATGTTCATGTGATGCAATAAACTCCAGCACAGTCTGTGCCGGAGTTTATTGTTCCTGGGTGCTGTGTTTACACATGAGCCCAGGATCACAGCA
Organism: Gavialis gangeticus; assembly: GCF_001723915.1. NCBI lineage: Eukaryota > Metazoa > Chordata > Crocodylia > Gavialidae > Gavialis > Gavialis gangeticus. Next base: position 59,804,262 of record NW_017729034.1, read on the forward strand.
TGTTGAGCTGAATCAGAGCAGTCCTGGCTGGCAGGGGGCCTGGTGGGGTCAAGATATCAGCTTGGGGCTGCTCCCCCCAGCTCAACATGCTGTGGAGGTGCAGGTTGGGGCATGAGGGTGCTGTAGTGTGGGGCTAGCCAGCAGGCAGCCCCTGCACTGAAGCCCCCTTATGCCCCAGGCAGGCCCATCAGCATGTACACATGCATTGCAGTGCACTAAATAACACTCCTGTAGGATAGTACTTGTGTTTACAAGTGCTAAGCTATGGTGGTGTTTATTAGTTTATGGCCTAATAGGGCTGCATGCATAGAGATGCTAAGACTTTACTGCAGAGCTAATTAAGCAGCTCTGCAGAAAGCCTCTCATGTAGACATGCACAGTGGTATTTCTTTGAGAGCAGTTCTGTTCCTTTTACATCTTCATACATTAGAACAGGAATGTGTAGCTGTCACAATCAAAAATCAAAATTACTAAAGGGATGTGCAAGAACAGGCTAGAAAATGGAGATCCTTTCCGATGAAAAATTTAAAATGGCTTAATATTGCTTTATCCTGAATTGGGACAAAATATCAAAATCAAAGGGATATTTGTTTTTGGTTTCTTCTCAGAGGAAGGGAGTATAGAAAAAAAAATTTCAGACAACAGAAATGGAACTGTTCAGTTTGCTGTCTGGTAGGCAGGCTGTCTTCTTCCCCAACTGGTTAGTTTTTTGTGATGCCTGGGAGCCTGTGGGGGACAGCTGGGTAGCAACTGGACAATTCTGAGAAGCTACTTTGGGAGCCAAATAGCTACTCAGGGAGCAGGTTGCTGGAGAGCCTGGAAACCCTGCAAGTCTGGGACCTGGGGAACCAGCCTGCCAGAAAACCTAAAAAGCTGACCATGTGGCTAGGGAAACCAGCCAATCAGTGACCTAGTTGTTTAATTCCATACATAATACAAGCATGCAAGAAGCAAGGAAATCCAAGAAGCTGATCAGTTAGGAAACAGGTCACTCAGATTTTGGAGGAACCTGTGGAGCTTGGAAGCCCCAAGACCTCATGTTTCATAGCACCATGCCAAGCAGGTGGGCTGCAAAGGAGTCCAGGGATAAGGGGTGAATGAGCTGGCAAGCAAACAGGAAGATTTCCTTAAGAAACTTGTTTATTCTCTATTGAAAGTATTCCATCAGCACATCTGCAATCATAGTTAGTCACATATCACATTTCAAAAAGCATAAGACATAGATAAACCTCAATCCAAAAGTGCTAAGCCTCCAGAAGATCCATTCATTTTAATGAGCTATACTTGCTCATCACCTCTGTGGGTTGGGTCCAGAAGCCAGTCATGTAACTTGATACCTTAAAAAGCAGTAAGTGACTGGTCAACACAGATAGTCTTATAAGCAAATTATTACCTTCCTTTCCAGTTGAGAGATCATATAACATTTGTAAAACTGGTCAGTCATAGGTTGGGATCCAGACAGTCCATTTTCACTTAACTGCCATATTTTGAAGACAAAAAAAAGTACATTTTCCACATTTTTTGCTGCATAAATCATTGCCTGTTAAATGGTTTTCCATTAAACCAGTGCTTCAATCAAAAGATGAGGTTATGACTAGACTTGTTGGCATGAAACCAACACAACTAGTATACTTAGATTGCTTCCTGGTGCACAATCATCATACGCTATCTAAGGGTGAATTCAGAAACAGTATGTGAAAGGTAAATTTGCTCAATAGAAACAACTGTAGAGCTTCCAGATCACTTTGTCAGGGCTGCTTAAGTTTAATAGCATATTCACATCTTCAAATCTTATTTACTTTGCTGTGCTAACTAAACCAGAAAGTGGAAGAGTTTTTCCTTGATTCCAATTAAATTTTTATAGTCAGTGGCTCGTCCTTTATATCTATTACATATCATACTATAGTTAGGTCAATTCCCTTCTGAACATACATTCTACTTGTGAAATAAGTAAAATATTTTCCTTTAGATAGGGAAACAAAATTAAGTTATTGAAGGCCGAAAATCTATTATACTATGCACCGGTATGAGCTGGCACGACATATTTTTTCCTTATTATAGTGAGGCAGTGATGTTAACATTGTGAAATGTTTTCCATTTTAAACTGAGTTAGAGGTTCCTTTAGAGAGGCTAAATTTTGACACAGTACTATTGGATTTAGGTGACCCAGGTTTAAGAACCCATGCTAAGTCTTTGTTAGGTAGATGGTTAAAAGACTACATGCATAATTACTTGTCTTAGCTAGGGTCCATCATTTTGTCCCACTAAAGCAGCAGTATGTGCAGAAATGAATCAGTACTGATGAACATGCAGTATGGAAATGGTTATTCAGTGCACAAAAGCAGCCTATGTTTCCTTCATACCATAATGAATTACTCACTGATTCATTTCTGCTTCTGGGTAATACAGTGGGTGGGTGATAATAATTTTGTTTATACGCTAGAAAAGAGAATTAAGTTATGCTTGATGATCAATGTTTTGTTTTTGTGTCAGTGGCATTTTTTTTGTTTCTTGGGTCCAAAGCCAAATTTCTTGCTAACTATGACAATCAAACAGAGTGACTATTTCCTTATCTTTAGCCATGCTTTTAAATAGGAAAGATAAACAATATTTCCATTCTACTGATTTATACCACTTTCTCCTGGCCTCCTTAAATATGCAGCATTACAACTACAGGATCTTTTAAAGACATAACAGTGGCCATGAATTAACATTTTACTTCTTATAGAAAAGTACTGTAGAATTTAAAAGGAGTCATAACAATAAGTTTTCAGAGAAATTATTCTAATATTGCACCATTGAACAGAAAATAACAACATTATTGATCATTTTCTTTCAAACCTTCCTATTGAATTCAGTAGCAGACATATATGTATTTATCATCTATAAGAGGATGAATTTTTAAAAAGCTATAGAAAGGACATCTCATTAAGTTACATAGAACTTTTCCATATGGGTCATTCATGGGACAGAGTTACACATTTAAATGATGTAATGGCTGAGAGCAGTACAATATAAACGCAGAGCTATGTAGAGGGTAAAACCCAGGTGCTATTGAAAACAGTGGTAAAAGTCCCATAGCCTTCAGTGGGGTCAGGTTTTCACCCAGAGACTAGTGTTTGGTGTTCCCACATACAACATCTGTATTGATTTTTGCATGCTGTCATGTTGAATGTCCCCAGTCTTTTACCTTTAAATTAATCCAAGTCTCTTTCCCAGCCAATGTCAAGTTGTGAAAAGCCAAATCTTTAAAGAATAATTTTCAGTGAACAAACAGAGGTTTCAGAACAGAGAGTTTTAGAATGGCTTCACATTTGTATACATTGCTTTTAAATGCTGCCAAATCACCTTCCTCATTGACTAGAAAAGAATTAGGAACCAAACTAATTTAATGGCACAATCAAAAAGTGTGCTTGCTTTACTATGTAAACCTGCAAGGTTATTAATCAAACAGCAGTCCTTCATCCATTCTTCATCCCATTTTTGTCCTTTGGTCACCATCAGTATGGCATCATGCACAATTTACAAAGCAAACATATTGGGGCAGGGATAGTTGTTTCTATCAGGCCCAGACTACAGTTTTGGATATTCAGAGTGACAATAACAGTTGTAATGTACTAAAGTAAAATTCACCACTGGTGTATTCAGCTCGTGCAAGACTGATGGCTGCTCTGATGATGCAAAAATCCTGCAAAAATGCTGTAAAAGCCCTAATGCCAGCTTGGTGTTCCATAAAATCACTCTTATGCTTGGTGATCACACTGGTAGTAGGGCTTGAATATGCCTGTGGTACAAGCTTTGAAGGGGAGTCTGATTCAGTTAGTCATATAGTACATACTCAGACTGCTACCAGTGGAGGATTGCCCCACATTCCTGTCAGCACATTATTGAATTGCTTATCACTAGAACAATACTGCACATTCAAAGAGCTCTGCTCTCAAAGGGTGGAGAAAGGAGCATTTGTCCTCATTTTTGGCAAGTATAAAATGTTGAAGATGTTAGTATAAATACCAGAAAGCAATGCATGCAACAAAAAATGTCACTTTCAGCTCCACATGTGAAGAGCAATAATGAAGTTCACATCACATACGGTAAATAATAAGGCTTTGTTTAGCCATTTGGCTTGAAGCATAAATTCTATGGTGCTTGCTATGCAAACAATGCTTGGTTGATCTATCAAAATTATGGCCATATATAACAGTAATAATGGTTAAACACTTAGTCTCCATGATCGCATAACATATGGCTTTGTGTTTGCACATACATAATCCCAGAGGATATTATCTGAACAGAAAGGATTGTTGACTCATGATTTCCCTGTTCAAGCTCTCTGGCAAGATCAAGAGCAGATGAACAGACCCAAAAATTAGGACTCTGCTGTGTGTTACTTTCTCTCCAGCCTGATTCATTACTGACAGCAGCATTTGAAAATCTTTATTGTTGCTAAAAGTAAACACGTTATTAGCTCTGAGTGAAAGGACCAAAACCAAAAAAAGAACCACCCCTGTCAAATGGCCTTTTTGATTTTTTTTAATGTAACAGGCAGATTAAGCGGTATTTACCTTCTGAGTGTTCTACATCTGCCTGAACACTCGAGGGAGACTGTCCCAACAGGGACACCATACTTGTAGTTTCATATTATCCCCATCAAGGGGATCCAAGATTGTCCCAACAGCTTGGATGGCACAGCTTGGAGCAATCCCAGCTGGGTTATGAATGACTACAGGACTCTGGGAGCAGGGCTCAGAGGGTTGGGGGCTCAGGTGGTTTTCTCCTCAATCCTTCTGGTTATGGGTCATGGGCATACAAATCAAAGGGAGAGACAAATCGAAGAAGTAAACAGAAGACTGAAGTGGTGGTGCCATTGTGAAAGCTTCAGGTTCTATGGCCACAGTCCACACTTCAGAAGAAGGCATCAATTTGTTGGGAAGTGACAGCGTCCACCTCACTTACAGATTCATGGAAGTAAGGTCAGAAGGGACCTTGTAAATCTTCTAGTCCAACCACCTGCCCTGGGCAGGAGAGAAAACTGGGCTCAAATGACCCCAGCCAGGTAGACATCAAGCCTCCTCTTAAAGACCCCCAGTGTAGGAGCCAGCACCACTTCCCTTGGAAGTTGGTTCCAGATCCTAGCCGCCCTGACAGTGAAGTAGTGCCTTCGGATGTCTAGTCTAAACCTACTCTCTAACAACTTGTGGCCATTATTCTTTGTTACCCTGGGGGGCACTAGGGGGAACAAGGTCTTTCACAAACCTTGCTGGTCCCCTCTAGTGAGTTTATAGACGGCCACCAGGTCCCCCGTCGGCCTTCTTTTGCGAAGGATGACTAGGTTAAGGTCCTGTAGCCTCTCTTCATAGGGTCTGTCTTGCTGTCCCCGGAGCATGCGGGTGGCCCTCCTTTGGACCCTCTCAATGCTGTCCACATCCCTCCTGAAGTGCGGGGCCCAGAACTGGAC
>NW_017729034.1:59809830-59811943 GCF_001723915.1 Gavialis gangeticus
ATGTTCATCTTAGAATCGGTAATGACTCCAAGATCTCTTTCTGCCACTGTGCTCTCGAGGAAGGAGTTTCCCAGCTTATAAGTGTGCTGCTGGTTCCTACTGCCCAAGTGCAGCACCCTGCACTTGTCTGTATTGAAACCCATCCTATTTTCGTTAGCCCACCCCTGTAACCTGTCCAGGTCCTGCTGTAATCTGTCCTTCTCTACTAGTGTGCCCACCTCACCTCTAATCTTGGTGTCACCAGTGAATTTGAATGGGCTGCTTTTGACCCTGTTGTCCAAGTCACTAATAAAGAAATTGAACAGTGTGGGCTCAAGGAACGAGCCCTGGGGGACTCCACTGCACGCTTCCTTCCAGGTCAAAAATGACCCATCCACTTGAATGGGGAAGACGCTCTTCTCAGCCAGCATGGCTGACCTGCTTGACCAGGCTTTAAATTAAATTTGCCAGGGGATGGGTGGATAACCACCAGTGCAAGCCCACCAAGTGTCAACCATAAAATCAGCAGGTCAGGCTACACAAGGGAACTCAGTCCTACCCCAGTCAAGGGACAGGGCTCTTCTAGGAGTACAGGAAAGCCTAGGGCCTCTGATGGCAGGCTTACTTGCCTGTACACAAATGCCAGGAGCCTGGGGAACAAACAGGAGGAACTGGCCCTTCTGCTAAACAGAAATGACTATCATCTCATAGAGATAGTGAAGACCTGGTGGGACTCCACCTATGACTGGACCACAGGTATAGACGGCTATACCTTATACAGGAGAGATCATGTTGCAAGAAAGGGTGGGGATGTAGCTCTCTATGTGAAGGACCAGTACACTTCCCTACAAGTGTAGATTGGCACCCAAGAAGAGTGACTTGAGACTCTCTGGGTTAGAATACGGGGGGGAACATGGTGAAGGGGATATAATAGTAGGAGTCTACTACAGACCTCCTAATCAGGAGCAAGAGCTTGACCATGAATTTGCTAGGGAGATGGCGGAAGCTGCACACTCTCTGCACTTCAACTACCCTGACATCTCATGGGAAGATCACTCAGTCAAATCTGATCAGTAGCACAGCTTCCTCACGTGCATTTGTTGAGCTCTACTTGTCTCAAGAAGTCTATGGGCCAACCAGAGGTAAGGCACTGGTGGGCATGGTACTAGCTAAAGGGGAAGATGTAGTGAATGACCTGAAAATGAAAAGGAAGCTGGGAGAAAGTGACCATGACTTGATCACTTTCTCTGTCCACTGCAGAGGTAGTAAGTCAGTCAGCAATGCAGAAGTCCTCGACTTTAGGAAAACCGACTTTCACAAGCTCAGGAGGCTAGTTGTTGAGCCCCTGAGAGGCCACAATCTGACAGGGAGGGGAGTCCACAATGAGTGGTTACTCCTTAACAGTGTGATCCTTGAAGCACAACGGAAGTCCATTTCAGTCCATAGAAAAAAACAGTAGCAAAACAGCTGAGCAACCCCCTTGGCTCAATAGGGACCTCATGGACCTCTTGTATCTAAAAAGAGAAGTTTTTAAAAGACAGAAAACAGCACTAAAGAGAAGTATTCAGTAGGGCTGTGTGAAATGGCTATGTTTTGATTTGGTTTGGGATTGAGCAATTTCAGAGGGACAGTGATTTGTTTCAGTGTTTCAGATCATTGTTGTGTTTCAATTTGGCCTAATCTGTTTTGGAGTTCTGATGCTGTTTCAGTGATTTGACCATAGGTCATAATGGGGAATCACTAAAATGCCTATAACTTTGTCATTTCTTGCCTGATTCAGATGCAAATTGCAGGAATGGTAGTCCCTTCCAAGGGCATGAAGTCTGCTAAGCTTCATAGTTTCATAGTTTCTAGGGTTGGAAGGGACCTGAGTAGATCATCTAGTCCGACCCCCTGCCATGGCAGGAAAGAGTACTGGGGTCAAACGACCCCAGCAAGGTGTTCATCTAACCTCCTCTTAAAAACCCCCAGGGTAGGAGCCTGCACCACTTCTCTTGGAAGTTGGTTCCAGATCCTAGCCGCCCTGACCGTGAAGTAGCGCCTCCTGATATCTAGCCTAAACCTACCCTCTGCCAGCTTGTGACCGTTATTCCTGGTCACTCCTGGCAGTGCTCGGGGGAACAGGGACTCCCCC
>NW_017729034.1:59812590-59814058 GCF_001723915.1 Gavialis gangeticus
CCAGAAGCTCCCTAACTAGTTCCTTGCTAACCCCTGGCCCAGGTGTGCCTCCCCTGGGGCCCGAGGGGGGCCCAGCAGGGAGGTGTCTGTTCTGGTCCCTAGTTAGGAAGACGGAGGCAAAGAAATCGTTAAACATGTTAGCTTTGTCATCTGGTGTGACGACCAAATGTCATCTGGTGTGACGACCAAATTTCCCAGATTTCCCAGGGAAATTTCCCAAATTTCAAGGAGATAGCTGCAGGGGTTTCTTTGAAACTGTACTTCACACTGTTTAAAGCAAAACTCATGACAAGTGTGACTTTGTGTGTGTGTTAAGGTGCAGTGGGATGAAAACAGCAGGCATGGTAGCCCCTTCTGAGGCCATGAAGACCTGCCTGGCTTCAAGGAGACAGGTGCAGGGGTTTCTATGAAATTGCACCTTAAGCTTCTGAAAGCAAAACTTGTGTCACTTGTGTGTGTCTGTAGGCAGAGCAGGATGAAACCACCAGGGATGGTAGCCTGTAACAGGGGGCCTTTTTGGTGCTGGTTAGATCTCTGTCTGCCCACCTGTTTCTGGTCCAACTGCCCACCCCTCTTTTCCTGCCATGCCTTGATGGAAAACTGATTCAGATGTTTCCCAGGTGGGAGGCTACCCATTTAGGTGTCTTGTGGTGTCATCCATTCTGCAGCTCCATATCTCCCCTACACTGTGGTTCATACCGCTCAGATTGCGTCCTTCACCCCCTCCAGCTGTGGTCCCCTCTCTGGGACCTTTGGCTTCTCCTTACGCCCTGGCCCTGCCTTCAGGCCAGTTTGAATCCCAAGCCACTTGCTCTGGGATTTCCTCATGGTGGGCCTCTGGTTCTTTGACCCCCCTTTGGGTCCTGGCACCAGCATGGACCAGTCAAGTGTACCTCTGATATCTTTTATTAGACCAACTGAATAGTTGGTGAAATATATTTTAGCAAGCTTTCAGGTTTAAAAACTCTTCGTCAGGCTGAGGAGGCATCTGCAGTTAGTGTGTGTGTGCTCTTCCTGGATGGAATGAATAGTGAAGGAGCCAGAGTTTGGTATGCGTGCAAGAAAGCCAGTCAGTGAAAATGTAAATTGAGGTGTCAGAGGGCGAGGGACAGCCTGGGGGTGGGAGGCTGGGAGGAGGATGTAACAGGTAAAAGTAGAGAAGTACCTGGGAAGTCAGATGTCGGGTAGGTTATAGGCTGTCATAAATCCAGTGTCTATATTGAGTCCATGAGTTTTTTTATCCAGGATGTTGATGACGTGAAGTTCATAGGCTTATCTGTGAAAAGTGGTTTATAAATTCAAACAAGCACCGAACCTTGCTAACCTCATCACCAGAAGCAAACTTCCTACAGTCCAAAGCACACTGAATGAATCCAGGCCATGCTAAAACAAGAAATGCAAAACCTGCCTGTGGTGGGTGCAGGGATCCCACCTCAGGAAAACAGCTGGGTATTTGTATCCCACCGCT
>NW_017729034.1:59819058-59822827 GCF_001723915.1 Gavialis gangeticus
AGTACTCCCACAATTGCTACACCCCACAACAGAACCATCACCACTGCTGAATCTTACAGCTGCACCTCCAGGAACGTTATATATCTCATCCAGTGCACCAAATGCCCTGATGGAAAATATGTAAGAGACACCAAGCAACAACTGTGCACCAGAATGAATGTACACCGGAAATCTATTACAGACAATAATACTCAACTACGTGTGGGGGCACATTTCTCACAAGAAAGCCACTCTGTCTCCAGTCCCTCAGGCCTGATCCTCAAAGGAAATTTACAACCCACTTTTCACAGATGAGCCTATCAATTTCACTTCATCAACCTCCTAGATACAGAAACTCGTGGACTCAATATAGACATTGGATTTATGACACACTATAACCTGCCCAACATCTGGCTCCCCAGGTACCTCGCCACTTTTACCTGCTACATCCCCCTTCCTCCCCCCACCCCAGCCTGTCCCTCACCCCCTGACACCTCAATTTACATTTTCATTGACTGGTTTTCTTTCCTGCATTACATGTCAGCCTCTGGCTTCTTTACTACTCCTTCCATCCAGGAACAGCACACACACCAACTGCAGATGCTTCCTCAACCTGACGAAGGGTTTTAAACCCAAAACCTTGCTAAGATATATTTCTCCCAACTATTCAGTTGATCTAATAAAATATATCAGATTAACCCAAAGACCCTTGTCTGCCTTGTGTGTTAAAGCAAAACAGGATGAATGTAGCAGAGTCAGTAGCCTGTAACAAAGGGCTTTCCCAGTGTGGGTGAGATCTTGCCCTGCCCACCTGTTTCTGAGCCAACCACCTGCCCCTCTTTCTCCTGCCATGCCTTGATGAAAAATCAATTCAGCTGTTACCCAGGTGGGAGGCTGCCCATTTAGGCCCCTGATGTCTAGGGGTGACATTCATTCTGCAGCTCCATACCTTCCCTACACTGTGGCCCATGCCTTGCAGATGGCTTCCCAGGTAGTTAAGCTCACCTGGAGCTTTACAACTCCACTACAGCCAGTAAGCTTTAGGTCTCTCAAAGATCTTACAGGTCTAGGCTTTTCCTACTAGGACTGTGCGTGTGTGTAGTGGCAGGAGGGGATAAGGCACCTCCTACCCACCTTTCACCAGAGAGGTTTGTGGTCCTGGCAGTTCTTGGGGGCTGCCATGCCATGGGCAGTCCCACCAACCCTGGCAGGGTACACTTTTAGGTCATGCCCAGGACCTGGGGCCTCCTTCTTCCCCATAGCCCCATCCCATACCTCCAAGTTTGTCCTGGCATGGGAACTCAGCAGGGACATGTTCTTCCCCTGCTGGCTAGTGATGCAGTGAGTGCTTCCTCCAGCTCTGAGAGCAGGACATTAAATGGTTTTAAAAAATATTAAAGAGGAAATAGGTACAGAGGGAGTGAGGAGGGTGGCACTCACTCTGTCTGCACGTGGAACTTGACGAACCCCAGCAGCAGAAGGTTCAGCTTCAGGAACACCTGCTGCTCCACCAAACCAGGGTCCAAGGGTGTCACAATATCCCCAGTAATGCTGAACATTGGTCAGTGGACAGAACAGGTATTCCGGGGCAACTGTGGCCAGATCCTGCCACATCTGGCTGCAGCTTGCCCAGTAGGCCAAGAGGTTGCAGAGCAGTGGTTCTATGTCCTTGGCGAGATAGGTAGTCACTGAGGCCTCGGCGCTACCTGCCTGATGCTAGGATGTGGTGCCTCTGGACCCCAACATGGAAACCTTGCCCTTGACTCACACTGGCAGCACCTGTGGTAGAGGAGACTAGCTGGTGGATGGAATGCTGGCACAGGACAGTGGTTCCCCTTCTTCCACATCCCCCCTGCCTCTGCCCTTCTGCCTCCCTGACTCTGTTCACCCACCAGCACCTCTGTTAAGTGATTCAGGGTTTTTCTGGCACACACTCCCCTTCACTCTCGGGTTGCACATGGCTGCCAGCACAAGGAATGTACTGGACTGCAACAGATCCAGCCATTTCTTGATGCCCTCCTTCAGCTGCTTCACCAGTGCCTGCACGTCTGGTGACAGCAACTTGCCCCAGCCAAGAACATTGATCCCCTTGAATTTTTCCATTTGGTTCTGAAGTTCCCTCACTAGGGGGATCACCTGGCTAAGGAGGGCAATCCCAGCGCTGAGGCTGTCGATGGCCTTGAGGAATGGCTTGGTATCCCACTCTGTTTTGTTAAGGGGGCCACTGATCCCTGACCTGGACAGGCTCAGCAAATGGGCGGACGAGAACCTGATGGTGTTTAACACTGAAAAATGCAAGGTTCTCCACCTTGGGAGGAAAAACCTGCAGCATCCTTATAGGCTCAGCAGTGCTATGCTAGCTAGCACTATGGAAGAAAGAGACTCGGGGGTCGTCATTGACCACAAGATGAACATGAGCCTGCAGTGCGATGCTGCAGCTAGTAAAGCAACCAAAACACTGGCTTGCATCCATAGATGCTTCTCAAGCTAATCTCGGGACATCATTCTCCCCTTGTACTCGGCCTTGGTGAGGCCGCAGCTGGAGTACTGTGTCCAGTTTTGGGCTCCACAATTCAAAAAGGATGTGGAGAAGCTTGAGAGAGTCCAGAGAAGAGCCACGCACATGATCAGATGTCAGGAAAACAGACCTTACGATGACAGGCTGAGAGCCATGGGGCTCTTTAGCCTAAAAAAGCGCAGGCTCAGGGGTGATCTGATGGCCACCTATAAGTTTTTCAGGGGTGACCACCAGTATCTGTGGGAATGTTTGTTCACCAGAGTGCCCCAAGGGATGACAAGGTTGAACGGTCATAAACTACTACAAGACCGTTTCAGGCTGGACATAAGGAAGAATTTCTTTACTGTCTGAGCCCCCAAGGTCTGGAACAGCCTGCCATCGGATGTGGTACAAGCACCTACATTGAACACCTTCAAGAGCAAATTGGATGCTTATCTTGCTGGGATCCTATGACCCCAGCTGACTTCTTGCCCTTTGGGCGGGGGGCTGGACTCAATGATCTTCTGAGGTCCCTTCCAGCCCTAATGTCTATGAAATCTATGAAAACTCAATCTCCCTGAGCAAGGCCATCTCATGGACGTCCTTCTGTTGCTCCACCAGCTTTTTGAGCATCAAGTATGTGCAGTTCCACTAAGTCTCCACATCCTGCATGATTTTGTGCTGCAGGATGCTCAGCTCTGCCTCTTTGTCCCGCAGCATGTTGCCCCCCTTGATGCTCCGGTGAAAGTAGCCTGCCACCTTCCTGCATTTTGAAATGAGCTGGCTAGTTGTGACAGTGTCCTCACTGGGAGCCCTGTCCCCCTCCAAGGCATCCCTGACAATGAGGTGTAACTTGTGTGCCACATGGCAGATGCACCGCCTTGACCATATTGGCCTCATTGTCAGTGACCATGAACCCATGGGTGAGCACACCCTGCCCAATGAGCCACCCCTGCACCATGCGGTTCATGACTCCCATAATCTCCATTTTGGGGGGGATTCATTCATCACCTTTGTTTAAAAGAGAGCCCACCAACGGCCTGACTGATCACACCACTGTCCTGTGAGGGAGAGGTAGGCAAGATCTCCACCCCAGCTGCTCCAGACATCCAAGGTGAAGCGTAAGGCCACCTACAGACTTGCCTTGCGCAACTCCTTCCTCAAGTACTCCCTGAATGCTTCATACAGGGAGGGTATCACGATGCGGCTGAAGGTGGTGTATGCAGGCACGCGGTATGATGGGGCCATGAGTGCCATGAGCTTTCTGAACCCTGGCTGCTCAACAAAGAAGAA
>NW_017729034.1:59827827-59829670 GCF_001723915.1 Gavialis gangeticus
TCTGAACCCTAGCTGCTCAACAAAGAAGAAGGGTTGTCCATCCAGATGAGAGGCTGAGATTCACGGGACTCTTCAACCTGGAAAAGCACAGGCTCAGGGGGGACCTGGTGGCTGCTTGTAAGTATATAAGGGGTGTACATTAGGACCTGTGAGAACTTCTGTTCACTAGAGTCCCCCAAGGAAAAACAAGAACCAACAGTTATAAACTCCTCCAAGACTGTTTTAGGCTGGACATAAGGAAAAATTTATTTACTGTCCGAGGCCCCAAGACCTGGAATAGACTCCCTCCAGAAGTGGTGCAGGCACCTACTCTGGACTCCTTCAAGAAGCGTTTGGATGCTTACCTTGCTGGGATCCTTTGACCCCAGCTGACTTCCTGCCCCTGGTGCAGGGGGCTGGACTTGATGATCTTCAAGGTCCCTTCCAGCCCTACCATCTATGAAATCTATGAAATCTATCTTCAGGAAAGGGAGGAAGGAAGATCCATGGAACTACAGGCCAATCAGTTTGACCTCAATCCCTAGAAAGATCTTGGAAAAAAGCATCAAAGAAACCATTAACAGCAGGCTAACAAAAAGTAACATTCTGAGAGATAGCCAACATGGCTTTGCTGTGGGTAGGTGTTGCCTGCCCATAGATTCATAGATTGTAAGGCTAGAAGGAAACTTAGAAGATCATTGGGTCTGGCCCCCTGCACCAGGCAGGAAAGACAACTGGGGTCAAGTGATCCCAGCAAGGTGACCGTCCAGTCTCCTCTTAAAGATCTCTTTTATGAAGAGGCACTTTTATGAAGAGTTTAGTTTATGGATTTGTATGGGATGGTTTGGATGGGGATGATCCTGCCTCAGGCAGAGAATTGCATTAGGTGACCTGGCACAGCTTTACGAGCACTCGTGGTGTTCTGGCGAGGTGCTAGACAACTGGAAAAGGGCCAATGTGGTCCCCATCTTCAAAAAAGGGAGGAAAGAGGATCCAGGAAACTATAGGCCCATTAGTCTTACCTTGGTTCTGGAGAAGCTCTTTGAGAAAATTATCCAGGAGCACATCTGCAAGAGACCAGCAGGGAAGATTATGCTTAGGAGCAATCAACATGGGTTCATTAGAGGCAGGTCCTGTCAGACCAACCTGGTGGCTTTCTATGACCAGGTCACAAAAGCCTTGGATGCAGGTGTTGTGGTGGATGTAGTCTTTCTGGACTTCAGGAAGGCCTTCGACACTGTCTCTCACCCCGTCCTCATTAAAAGATTAGGTGACTGTGGTGTCAATGCCTACACAGTCAGATGGTTCGCAAATTGGCTGTAGGGCTGCACCCAGAGAGTGGTGGTGGATGGGTCATTTTCAACTGGGAGGGATGTGGGCAGTGGGGCTCCCCAGGGCTCGGTCCTCAGGCCTGCACTGTTCAATACCTTCATCGGCAACTTGGACGAGGGGGTGAAAAGCACCTTTGTTCAAGTTCGCAGATGACACAAAGATGTGGGGAGAAGTGGGTATGCTAAAAGAGAGGGACAGGCTACAACTAGATCTGGACAGGTTACAGGGGTGGGTGGATGAGACTAGGATGGGTTCAATACAGACAAGTGCAAGGTGTTGAACCTGGGGAGAAAGAACCAGCAGCATACCTACAGGCTGGGCAACTCCCTTCTCGTCAGCACAGAGGCAGAAAAGGATCTTGGAGTCACTTTTGATTCCAAGATAAACATGGACTGCCAATGTGGGGATGCGGTCAGGAAGTCTAAGCACACCTTGTCATACATACATAGATGCATCACAAACAGGTCTAAGGAGGTGATCCTCCCCCTCTATGCGACATTGGTTAGGCCACAGTTGGAGTACTGCGTCCAGT
>NW_017729034.1:59834670-59840705 GCF_001723915.1 Gavialis gangeticus
CACTGCACTTCAGGAGGGTGTGGACAGCATCGAGAGTGTCCAGAGGAGGGCCACTCACATTACTGGGGGCAGCAGGACAGGCCCTATAATGAGAGGCTACAGGACCTGAACCTGTTCAGCCTCCACAAAAGAAGTCTGAGGGGGGATCTGGTGGCCACCTATAAACTTGCCAAGGGGGACCAGCTGGCAATGGGAGAGTCCCTGTTCCCCCAAGCACAACCGGGAGTAACAAGGAACAATGGCTATAAGTTGACCGAGAGTAGATTCAGGCTAGACATCAGGAAGCACGACTTCACAATCAGGGTGGCTAGGAGCTGGAACCAACTTCCAAGGGCAGTGGTGCTCACCTCTACCCTGGGGGTCTTCAAAAGGAGGCTAGATAATCACCTTGCCAGGGTCATTTGACCCCAGGGTCATTTGATCCTTTCCTGCCCATGGCAGGGGGGTCTGACTTGATGATCTGCTTAGGTCCCTTCTGACCCTACCAACTATGAAACCTCTGGAGGTCCCTTCCAGCCCTACTTCTCTATGATTTTATGATGTTCTGCTACCTCTGATCACAAGGGAGACTCAAGTAATGCAGTGATGGATGCCAATATAAGACATCTTTGGGTTTGATTGGCTACAGGAAGAGAGCAGCAAAAGAGAGAAGATTTATATCCAAGCAGTTGTAGATGAGGTCTGGCAAACACTATTAGTAGACATATTAAGCTAATTAGTTTGCCTATCAAGCTACTTGAACTGGTTTCAAAAGGGATAATATAGTGAACAGGCTTTTTTAGATGGTGGAAGTAACCTGCTGAATGGCCAAACTATACTTCCTAGGTACCCATCTGCACTATGTTAGTGGTGGTGTAACTTCAGAATTTACCTTCCTGCTTTCTACAGATAATTGTTCTCACTCCTATTATATTTGATGTTGGTTTTTAGAAACAGATTACACAAACATGAATAAAATGGTTGAGACATTGGGATGATGCTGCCTTGGCTATGCTTTGGACTAAATGATCTTTTGAAAGTCCTGCACTTATGGCAGAATAATTGCATGCACAAATACTGACTGGTAAATAAGTGGCTATGCTGCAGAAAAGGACTTAGGGTTATAGTGGATGTGAGATAATGTAGTGAATGTACTTATTAAAATCCAAGCTACATTGTTTTGTGCTGAATCTACTGATGGCAACTAATGCATAACTTTATGTTCCAGATATATTTAGTGCTGGCTAGCAGTGCAGCACTCTTACCCACATTTGTGGCTGGAATAATTTTATTTCTGAATGCCTTTGAATGAATCCAGCAGTGGACAATAAACTGAATATAAGCCAACAGTGTGCTCTTTTTGTAAAAAAAAACTCCAGCAGCATACTTGGTTGTATTACCAGGAGTGTCACTTTTAAATCAAAGGCATCAATTCTTCTACACTATTCAGCACTGGGGTGGCCTTACTTGAAGTATTGTGTCCCATTTTGGGCTTCAAATTTCAAGAAAGATGTGGACAGCTTGGAAAGAGTTCTGCAGAAAGCAACAAAAATTATTAGAAGTCTGGAGAATATGACTTTTGAGGAAAGGATGAAAACACTAGCATTATTTAGTCAGGAGAAGAGAAGACTTAGCGGGGGATTTAATAACAATCTTCAATTACCTAAAGGACAATTATAAAGAGGATGGAAATAGTCTATTCTTTGTGGCCAAAGCAGACACAACTAGGAGCAATGGCCTCCAATTGCAGCAGAGGAAATTTAGGTTGGAAATTAGGAAAAACCTCTCCACACTTTGATGGTAGTTAAGCATTGGAACAAGCACCCTGCAGAGGGAATAGAATCTCCACCCTTGGACATTTTCAGGACCAGGTTAGGTAGATGCTTGGCTAAGATGGTTTAGTCAGGAATGATCCTGCCTTGAGCAGGGCCCTGGACTAGATGATCCCCTGAGGACCCTTCAGGCCCTATTTTCCCTATAATCCTAGGAAGTACCTTCCCACCCTATTTGATTATGTTCCTATGATTTCAGAATTTGCTACAAGCATCAATTGACCTTCGTTCTATACCTGTGAAGGAGGTATAGTGATAGCTGTTTTAGTGATGGTTGAAGTAAGGTACAGAGAGGTTAAGGGCACACAGAAAAGCAGTAGGGTCTGAAGTAGAACCCCATATTCCTGACTCTTTCTCCAACTGCTATAAAAGCTGTTTCAGTTTAGCAATATGCAGGAAGCACGGTTATGGACTATGAAATAACCATGTCATTGGCGAACCCTCCCCCCCCCCAGATAACATTTTGTCCAAGAACTAAAAATCCAACAATCCACAGCTGTGACTATTATACTTCATGGCCTAGATTTAAGCAACAGGTCATTTGTTCACAAAAAATCCATCTTCTCTTCTTTCTTTTCTGAATTTATCTAAAACTCTAAATACAACATGCTGTGCAATGTCTGCAAGTATTTGGCCCTGGCCACAGTTGTGAATCAAACTCTATAAACATTTGATTGTCTGAAAAAATGGCACAGGCAACTTCACTTCCTCTTCAAAACATCACTGCTGCTGAAGCCCAGGAAGGCTATACTTTGTTTACTATGCCTGGTCTTGATTTATAGTTATCAGATAAGCAGGAATCCAAGCTTAGTATTTAGCTCTGGCATTAAAATCAAGCCAAGAGGTGATGCAGCTGATTAATTTGCCCAGAACTTTCCAGTTCACTGAGGAAAATGTGGAGGTTCCCATTTCAATGTCAAATGTGTAAGCACTAAAATGTAAAGGTATAGATAAATTGTAGACATCTAACTGGCAGACTATAGTAATTGCCAGGCCAGGCCAGAGATTTATAGTAGTCTGCACAATGATTAGGTCACTGATAATTTAAAGAAACAAAGGTTAGACTATAAAATAACTGAATAGCTTTCCAAGTCCCAAAGACAGCTGCAGTTTGCCAAGCCAAGATATTAGAAGCTTGTATTAGCCAATGGGAGATTAACATAAGAGAACTTTTGCTAAGATAATATATCTTGTTCTCTACCAAGTTCTTAGATCTTAAAACAAAGAAACTTTGTCTTTTTCATAGTCAGGATTGTATCCAACACTCTCCTACTACAGGAGCTAAATGCTGCTTTTACCTGCTCAAGCTGTATGCTAGTAGAATGAAGTGATGGGTTACAGTGATTCCTAGAGCCAGCCTGCTGGCACACTCTAGGAGACAAAGTAAGGATTATTGGAGATATCTCTTTTGGATTTTATATAATGTGAGACAGCAGTACATGAGGGGGCAATGAGGTATAAAGTCAGATGAGTTTTTTACTGTTGATAAGTGGTCTTGTTGATGATTGCTTTGAAAAAAATTAGCAAGATTTCATGTGGGGAGAAAGTGTGGGAGAAGGGGAGGGTTTAAGAAGGAAATGAGAGGTGGCAAATGAATACAGGCATGAAAGTCAATGAGAGTGGAAAAAGCTATTTGGGAAAGAATGCAGCAGACAAGCTTGTGGAATAAAAGCCTGTGACGTCACAGCTCATACCTGAGTCATTTGGGGACAGGAGAGCAGGCATGCAGAAGCTGGATATTAGAAGTAAACTATGATTAAGGGGTATCTGATCTACTGAAACTACATGTACCTACACTGAGACACTATCTGCTGAAGATCTTGCCTCTTTTACAAGCATTCAGTTATGCCTACTTTAGCTTCAAAGAGATATGTGTATCCTGGAGGTGACTGGTTTTATGGTCAAGTTGGTGGCCATTTCCTCCAGGGATGACTGGGGCAATTCCAGAGAAATGAGGCCACACTGAGTGGCTTCTGGGAGGCCTCTGATACAGCATACCTTTTATTATGGTAGCCTCATTTCTCACCACTGTGCAGTATTGCACCTTGTTGAGCATGTCATGGATTATAGCAGTTCACTGCACTGGGGAATTTTTCTCATAGATTCATAGATTGTAGAGTCGGAAGGGACCATGAAGGATCTTTGTGTCTGACCCCCTGCCCCAGGCAGGAAAGAGGACCAAGGTCAGATGACCCCAGCCAGGTGCCTATCTAGCCTCCTCTTGAAGACTTCCAAGTTAGGTGGTAGTACTACCTCTCTTGGCAGCCCGTTCCAGATTCTGACCACCCTTACTGTGAAAAATTTCTTCCTAATGTCTAACTTGAATCTACTCTCCACTAGTCTGTACCCATTATTCCTAGTTACTCCTAGGGGTGCTCTGGTAAATAGCACATCTCCAATTCCCTGTTCTCCTTCCTTGATAAACTTATAGGCAGCTACAAGGTCTCCCCTCAGACGTCTCTTGTGAAGGCTGAAGAGATCCAGATCCCTCAACCTTCCATTGTAGGGTCTTGCACGGAGGCCACTAATCATATGAATAGCCCTCCTCTGAACCCTCTCTTGCTTATAACTCTTTGCCATAATTATTTGTTTTTTTTCTAGTTGGCTTCTTTCACTCCTCTCTTTGAAGTGGGTTTCAGTTATGTTGTTGACAGTATTGTTGTGATTCAACACGCTCAGTAATTTTTATATTTCCTTAGCAGTTAGCAACTCCATTACAGGGATGTAGTTGGCATCACTTTGTGTGGTTGTCAGTCCTGCATAGATTAAATGATTACACTGTCTTTGGAATTTTTCTTTCCATTCTGAGTTGTCTTTTGCTGAATTCCTTTCCAAGTTTGTAAATACATGTTTGCTTTAAAAAGGAAAATGCTCTCTCCTCTCCTCTCCTCTCCTCTCCAAATTATTAAACAAAACAAACTAAAGCCCTCCAAAATTAAAGGTTCTTCAAAAATTGATTTCTGTGGAGGGTTAGGCTCAAGTATCTTAGGTTTAAGTCCTCTAAATAGTTAAGTCAAAGACTCACTGTTAACCCATTAAGCTAGCATGGTTAAGACACAACAGGTTCTTTAGCCAGTGATACACAATGAATGATGTGGCTGTAATATCACATCTGTCTATTTCTGACTGTTCAACTGACTGAATGACCAGGAGCCCATGTACAGCTGAGTCACTTTCAAGGGGCACAGGGAAATGGATTGTCTTCATCACAAGCCTGGAGCCAGGCTTGAAATCATGCTTCTGGGTCCACAACAAGCCAATGTATTCACTCTGCCACCAGGTCCTGGCAGAGCTACTCAGGAACAGTCTTTGTTATTTGGTTAATCAGGTTAGCTACCAAATGCAACAATGCCTGTAACAAAAGGACTGGCCAGTAGTTAAACTTAAAAGTATGTTGGGCCAAGGTGAAAAGTTAAGCTCATCTCAGCGGTTCTGGCTGCTAACCATTGCTCCACTTACAACTCCAGGCCATGTCTACACAAGCATGGACATTTGTTTCCCTAGGGATAGGAACCAGCAACACACCTTGTGCTACTGCTGCTTGTCCCCAGGGAATGCCTGTGCCATGTGCTCTCTGGCATGTGGCAGGGTACCCCAAGTGGGGTAGAAGAGGCTGGGTCCAGCAACTGTTTTGGGGGCATCAGGGAGGTGCAGTTACAGTGATTCTACTGCTCGTAGCCTGGCCGGCAGCTGGAGTATGGCTCCAGCAGGCCAGACTCTGGTTTTGGGTGGCCACACTGCCCCTGTGTGTGCTACACCACTTTTTTTTGTGCAGGTTTTTTTGACCTCAGGATCTCCTGGGGTCAACTTCCCACCTGCCCCTGTGCTACTACCTTGTAGTGCAGAGAACACCTGACTATATGGTGTTTGGCACCACAGATGGGTCTGCAGTGCTATATTCCTCATGGCTGCACTCATCTGGACACAGCCCCAGAGTGCAAGGAAAGCAGTCAAAGTGCCAGCTTCCTATTCAGTTACCCACAGTGCTGAGTAGATAAATGCAAATTGCAGACAGCAAGTAAAGTGTATGGTACTGTTTGTGGTATTTAAGTCATCTCATTATGCACTGACCATTCATGGGTTGCATGCCAAAACATTAAATTTATATTTATCACCACATTTATTTACACTTCTACACATCTACACTTTTTCTTTGGGGCAAAATACCTTTCTTCCTTTCTTATTCAACCCGGAAGGACGTGGGCAGTGGGGTTCTGCAGGGCT
>NW_017729034.1:59840716-59842028 GCF_001723915.1 Gavialis gangeticus
AGGTCCCTTCCAACCCTACTAACTATGAAACTATGAAAAACTAGTGTCCTAAGAGTGATGAAATCGATGAGTGAAATTTAATATAAGAACAATTGAAATAAGTGAGAGAAAACTGGGAGTTCTTTAAAAAGGGGCTTATTAGATAACCAGAAGTTGCAATTTCACAATAAATATTTGGCTGACTTTGTCTAAATGCTTATCATGGTTCAGGGACAATTTCATGCAGGAGTTAACCCCCCCCCCGACATAACAAATGGAAAAGGGGGAAAATGGATAGCAATTGATATAAAGGATAAGTTATAAAGGGAAAACAATTGCTAAGGGACTCTAATAACATTAAGCAAAGATCTAGGCCTGGCAGAGATAATGCATTTCATCACATTGGGATAAAAGAAATTGTAGCAATGAGATACACTCACTTCCACATATAGATGCTGAAACTGTTAATAATTCTGTAGAAAAGGTAAACTGTTCAATACATATTTTTGTTCTGTGTTTAGAAAGGAGAAGGCTGATGTTATTATATCATAGGAAGATGAGGAAATTATTTCTAGTCCATTAATAGTTTGAGAAGGATACTGGCCCAGATAACTTGTACCCAGGAGTCCCGAACAAGTGGGCTGAGGAAATTCCTGGCCCACTGATGTTAATTTTTACTACATCTTGAAATACTGGGGAAATTATAGAAGACTGGAAGAGTGCTAATATTCTTCCAACACTCAAAAAGGGTTAAGCGGATAGCATGGGTAACTAAATAATTTGTCTGACCTCAATAATGGGGAAAATGATGGAAAATCTGATTCAGATTTCAATTTATAGTTAAAGATAAGGAGATAATTAATGGAATTCAATATGGTTATATAAAAATACCACTGGTAAAGAAAAATGTATTTAATTCTTTGATGGGATTATAACTTTAGCGAATAAAGATAACTGCTCAGCTTTAATATAGCAGGACCATAAGGCACTTTACTTTGTATTGACATGACATTCTGCTGAAAACTTGGTGGCATAAAATATCCATAGAATACATATTAAATGGATTATGGGATTTTTTTGTTGATAGATCCCAAAAACTAGTTTTCACTAGAAGATCCTGATCAAACAGCTCTGTTTCTAAGAGGATTCACAGGGTTCAGTAATACATCTAGTGCTTTTCAACATTTTTGCTAAGGATGTGGAGATAAACATAAAATTACTGCTGATAACATTTTGCTGATAGCATAAGCATTACCAGAACTGTAGACTCTGAGGATGACAGGGCGGTTACACATTGGGTGCATCTACATATGCTTTTACTCTGGTCTGGGTT
>NW_017729034.1:59847028-59865869 GCF_001723915.1 Gavialis gangeticus
CCAGAACTGTAGACTCTGAGGATGACAGGGCGGTTACACATTGGGTGCATCTACATATGCTTTTACTCTGGTCTGGATTAACTGGTGTAAACTAAGCCAGAGTAAGGGGTTTTGGGGAGGTGTCTACACATGTGAGGATTAGGGAGAAAATTTGCTCCCAGTTCCCCGCAGCCTTACAATGGGAATGTGCTGCCACCAGGGGGATCTCTGGGCTGCCCCTCGGTGTTAGCCCAGGAGCTGGAAGGGAGCACCAGGTCAGGTGTCTCCTGGCCCCAGAGGGCTGCCTGCTGCTGGGGTGGAGACAATGCCTTCCTGCCCCAGCAGCAGGGAGCTTCCAGCCCTGGCTCCCTGATCAGAGTCACAGGGCATGGAAAGAGCTGCAGGGAAGGGGCAGGTCTCAGCCTCCTGCACCCCACTGGCAGATCAGAGCAGGGGGATGGGACCTACCCCACCCCTGCAGCTCTTTCCAAACTGTGTGCCTCAATCACCTGATTGGGGCATGGGGCTGGGACCTGCCCCTGACTGGGACAGTTCCTGGCCAGCCCTGCATGTGCAGCCTGGAGCTGGCTGGGGACTGCATGAAACAGGAGAGTTCCCAGCCCCCTACAGGCTGCACGTGCTTCCCTGTGTAACCTGGGGCTGCATGGGAACTGTCCTAGTCAGGGGCAGGTCCCAGACCATTCCAGTCTGGGCAGGGAACTGTCTTCATGCAGGGAGCTCTCAGCCCCTCCTTGTGGAGTGGGGCTTGGGGTGCTTGTTCCCAGCCCCAGCTCCATGACTGCAGAATGGAGGCTGAGAACAAGCCTCCAGTCCCTGCTCCACAATCGTGGTCAAAAAGCAGGGGTTGGAAGCTCCCTGCTGCCAGGGCAGGGGGACATTGTCTCCACCTGGGTAGGTAGGGTAGACATTGGGGAGCTTGTTCCCCCCCCCCAGCTGTGCACTCACAGAGCTGGGCAGGGAACAAGATCCTCAGCCCCTGCCAGCAGGGAGCTCCCAGCATGGGCTTCATGACTATGGGGCCCCTTCTGGGAGATAAGGGTCTCCCAGCCCCCCACTCCCTGATTGTGATCTGGTAGCAGGGGGCTTGGAGCTCCCTGCTGCTGAGGCTGGGGGATCTAGTTCCCACCCAGGCTCCTCTGGTAAGCCCACCCCAGCAGCAGGTAGCTTTCTGGGGCAGGGAGCTATCTTTTGCTCCCGGTGGATGTAGGTCAGACGTCTACATGCGTGTTGTGGCGCCATTAATAATGCTGAGTAAATTTACTATTTGCTTCTTCATAAGAAATTATTCGTTTATTTATAAGAAATGCAAATTTGCATTTGCAAGCAGCAGATTTACTCAGTATTAGGGAGGTTTACTTCGACATGTAGACACATATGCTTACTTCACAGTATACTATGCTAATACAAAGTTAAGCGTCTTATGTAGATGCACCCAGTGAGAAGTGGATTGTTTGGTAAGCTAGATTTATTCAAACAATATATGAGTGATACAGCAAAATGCAATGCTATATGAAGGTACATAGAATGCAGGACGTCAGGTAGTATCCTTTAAATGGGTATCTTGCACTTGGCAGTTTCCTCCTTAGTCTTAGCCAGACCCAGTTTATTATTAAGGGCAAATCAAGAAATGGAGGATTTATTGAGTGTTGGACAGTTTCTGAATCAGTGCCACAGGGTTTCTTTTGAAGGGAGGATTGGATGCCAGAATCATATCTCACAGCTAATTTGGATTCACTGGTGAATACTGGGTCTGGGGTTTCCACCAGGGCAAACAGTGATGATTGGATCTGGGAGGGGATATTAAAAGAAATAACCCTGTAGGAGCTCTTTCTCATCCTCCTGGCAGTAACTACCTTTAGGGATGAGGTCAGAAGCAAGGCATGCAGTTCTGAATTAAAAGCCAGGCACTGGTCCATGCTGGGAACTGTTAGTCCTTGAAGTCAGTGCATGAGGTGGTTGGAATTTGAGAGCTGGTGCTGGGAACCAGAGAGGACTTATTCAGGTGTAGCTAGACATATTTGGAACTTTGGCCTTGGATCAGTTTTGTCTCAGTGTAAAGCATCCTGTCCTTTGAACCATCAGACATCTGCTAGAGATGTTGAGAAATTTATGCTTCTCTTGCTGAGGGCAGGGCAAGCCCTCTCAGAATTTGACCTATTTCCAAATAGAATGATACAATCCATGGTAAGATCGCTATACTGTGGGGTTGGTGCTAGGGTATTTTTGGTGTTGTTTATTGAACAGTACACTGCACAGAGGCATACTGGGCCAGCACACACCTGGTACTATGTTTGAGTTAAGTCACTGGAGGAATGCCCTTGATCAGAACTGTTAAATGGTCAGCAAGGAAGGACTTTGGAAGTTTTGGGGGTTTAAGGATCTCCAGTTGAAGAATAGAAGGGAAGGCATCTGACATTATAACACTTGATGCCACACAATTAGAGATGACAAGGTGAATCAATGGTACAGCAAATGTATGGGGAGACTAGGCATTTGCCCTCTCAGAGCTGCATGGATTGGTCTAATACAGAGTCCTGCTGCTGTCAGGTCACTGTTTCTTCATAAGAAAGTGGTTATCACAGAAAAGAAAACTCTAGTTCATGGTGATGTCAAAAAGTACATCCCTTGGTGGAGTGGCAGTCCCGTCACTCAGGACTGAAATGCCTAGCTCAAAAACACATTGTGCATCAATGATGGACTCTGGATACATAAACGTTTACAGCAGCCCTTGTCATGGAGGGGAATTTCATGCTATAAGTGGGCTAAAGAGACCCCACTTATCTGTTCTTTCAGGGTTAAGAGAGTGTCTATGGAGTTATTGTCTGAATGCAGGGTCACAGCATTGTGCCTTCAGCACATGGGTGTGTGACTGGTTTTCTCTGGAAGTTCATAGCAGGATCTCAGCAGTAAGGCTATGCTGAGATGGATGGAGGGGCATACTGTGGTGTCAGAAGTTGCTCTTTTGACATTGATTTTTCAAGAAGGGAACACAGAAATGGAACAATGTGCATTGTAAAGACTTCAAGACCCAGTAAAGGAGCTGACTGAAGGATTAAGACGAAGATTAGTTATGGACCCAAGCCCTTTTTCTGTGATGATTATAACCTGCCCTGAGCCCGCTGCCCAGCAGAGGTACTGCAATCGCCATTGTGAATGGAGAAGGCCAGGAGATGGATAAATTAGCTGGTGGCTACTTTTTCTGAGTAAGACATTACCAATCACAAACAGGAGTTACTCAAGGAAATGGTATTGTACTTTGCTACTGAGAAGCAGATATAAAATATAAAACCACTATGATAAAATTTTCAGGTGACACAAGGATTGGGAGAGTGGCAAATAATGAAAGGGATACATCTCTGATACACAGAAATCTGAATCACTTGCTAGACTGGGCACAAGCACTTATACAGCAAAAATCTGATGTCATGGTTCAGGAATAAAGAACATTGGGCCATACTTACAATACAGGGGGCACGTCTACACATTCATTAATGTGCTTTTGCTACTTCACATTAAGTTTAGTACCTTTATAGATTCATAGATTCATTGATTCATAGATGTAGGGTCAGAAGGGACCTCAGTAGATCTTCAAGTCTGACCCCCTGCCCTGGGCAGGAAAGAATACTGGGCTCATATGACCCCAGCTAGGTAATTATCAAGCCTCCTCTTAAAGACTTCCATGGTAGAAGCCAGCACCACTTCCCTTGGAAGTTGGTTCCAGATCCTAGCTGCCCTGACTGTGATGTCCTAGTGCCATCTAATGTCCAGCCTGAACCTACTTTCAAACAACTTATGGCCGTTATTCCTTATAACTCCAGGAGGTGCTTGGGGGAACAGGGTCTCTCTCATTTCCCACTGGTCCACCCTGGTAAGTTTATAGATGGCCACCAGGTCCCCTCTCAGCCTTCTCTTGTGAAGGCTGAACAGGTTCAGGTCCCGTAGCCTCTCCCCATAGGGTCTGCCCTGCTGTCCCTGGATCATTTGAGTGGTCCTGCTCTTAACCCTCTTGATACTGGCCACATCTCTCCTAAAGTGCGGTGCCCAGAACTGGATGCAGTACTCTAACTGTGGCCTGACCAGTGTCTCATAGAGGGGGAGTATTACCTCCTTGACCCTGCCTGTGATGCATCTGTGGATGCATGACAAGGTGTGGTTAGCCTTACTGACTGTGTCCTCACATTGGCAGCCAATGTTCATTTTGGAATCAATAATGACTCCAAGATGTCTTTCTGACACTGTGCTTTCGAAAAGGGAGTTCCCCAGCCTATAGGTATACTGCTTATTATTTCTGTCCAAGTGCAGTACCCTGCACTTGTCAGTATTGAATTCCATCCTATTTTCATTCACCCACCCCTGTAACCTGACCAGGTCCAGCTGTATCCTGTCCCTACCTTCTAACGTGCCCACCTCACCCCAAATCTTGGTCATCAGTGAATTTGACCAGGGTGCTTTTCACCCCCTCATTCAAGTCGCTAATAAAGAAATTGAACAGCGCAGGCCTGAGGACAAAGCCCTGGGGGACTCCACTGCCCACATCCCTCCAGGTCGAATATGACCCGTCCACCACCACTCTCTGGGTGTGGCCCCTCAGCCAATTTGTGACCCATCTGACTGTGTAGGCATCAAAACCACAGTCGCCTAGCTTTTTAATGAGAATGGGGTAGGAGACAGTGTCAAAGGCCTTCCTGAAGTCCAGGAAGACTATATCCACCATGACACCTGCATCCAATTTTGTGACCTGATCATAGAAGGAAATCAGGTAGGTCTGACAGGACCTGCCCTAATGAACCCATGCTGGTTGCCCCTAGCATCATCCCCCCTGTTGTGCCTTCACAGATGTGCTCCTGGATAATATTCTCAAAGAGCTTCCCCAGGATTGAAGTAAGACTAACAGGCCTATAGTTTTCTGGGTCCTCCCTCCTCCTTTTTTGAAAATGGGGATCACAGTGCCCTTCTTCCAGTCATCTGGCACCTGGCCAGAGCACTGCAAATGCTTGTAAAGCTGTGCCAGGGGCCTCGCGATAACCCCTGCGAATTCTCTGGGGTGGAGAGCATCTGGACCTGCTGACTTGAATACGTCCAGCCCCTCCAGAAGTTCCCTAACTCAGTCCTCTCTGACCCTAGGCCTGGTGGAGTCTCTCCTGAGTCCATCCTGAATCTCAGTGGGGGAGTCCCAGTCCCTGCACAAAACAATGAAGGCAAAGAAATTGTTAAAAAGGCACCTTTTCCTCTGGTGCAACCACCAGATTGCCTAGCGTATCCTGCAGGGGCCCCACGCTACCTGGTGCCTTCTTCATACTCCCTATATATTTAAAAATGGACTTTTTGTTGTCCTTGATCCTTGATGCTAGCCCTAGTTCCATATCTGTCTTAGCTTTCCTAACAGCCCCCCTACAGACCCGAGCAATGGAGGTATACTCATCTTTGGTGATAGCGATGATCACTGTCACCCAGGTGGTCAAGAACTGGAGTCCCCTCACCAGGTCATCCCCTGTGGCCAGGACTAGGTCCAGCAGGGCATCCCCCCTGGTGGGACTGTGCACCTCCTGGGTTAAGTGGAGGTCCTTTATCTCAGCAAGGAACCTTTGTGAGCGGTCCGGCATGGCTGACTGCTCCTCCCAGCAGATGTCCGGGTAATTTAGATCACCCCTGACGACTACATCCCTTGCCTTAAGTGCCTCCAAAAGCCGACCCGAGAATTCGTGGTCCAGCTCCTCCCCTTGGTTGGGTGGTCTGTAGTAGACCCCCACTGTTAAGTCCCTTTCCCCATGACCCCCCCGTATTCTGACCCAGAGCACTTCAGCCTGTCCCTCCTCTGACCCCATCCTGTTAGTTGAGGATGTGTATTGCTCTTTGACATAGAGCACCACACCCCTGCCTTTCCTTCCCGTTCTATCCCGCCTGTATAGTCTGTAGCCCCTAATGTTTATCGCCCAGTCATGGGATGAATCCCACCAGGTTTCTGTGAGCCATTTAATATGAGAGAAAAGGAGAATGACATAGCTACCACCATATTTGGTCACTGCTGACACCCTGACCCAAATAATTAGGGTTTTTTTAAAAGTTCTTGCCAGCTGGGGGCAGCTGTTGTCACAGTGGCAGAGTGATGGTGCCTTCTGGAGATATCTAAGGGCCCTTTAACAGATCTATCACCCTACCCCAGGCTAGTGCCACATCTAGGAGATACAATATTAATTTCAACATGCTGTAGACCTATACTGAAATGAATGCAAAAGGTTTCATCTATTTGATACAACACAGTGTAATATAATGGCAACATGCCTATGACTTGCACCAAATTGCTCAGTAGTAATACTATGTATTCTGAAAATAAAGCCTGCTTAGCAGCATCTGTTTACACATCTGCAGGAGTCCAGCTGATTCAATGAGTCCTTTCTCCATGTATAGACTTCCAAATGTTCTTGTCCATTTGCCCATGGTCTGTGTTTTGCTATACATGTCTTGAAAAGGCATATTCATTTGATTTAAACAACTTTAAAGATCTCTGCCAAACAGATTGGCATTAGCTTGGATACTTTCAAACTGGTCTAGAAAACTCATTCCTCATTTCCTATTCCAATTTTTTTTTCTTTGAGTCACAAAACTGAGATCCAAGCCTTTTGCAAATGTCATGTTTTAAAAATACAAATTGAAGTCTCTTTTTTCTTCTTCCTGTTGTTTTTACAAACACATTTCTATAACATCGTTTATAATAAGTGACCTTTATAAAAGTTCTGCATAGATGTGCTATTCCCAAAATATATCACTGCTGCCAATACAAGTCACATATTGTGACCATGTGTCTGACAGAAACGTGTGGAACACAATGCAGGAACAATTAATCAATATGGAGCATTGGTGGTGAGGGGAGGAGAATTGGATGGCTCAAGGGATTGGTAATGGAACAAAGAACTTTTTACTGCTAGATCATTGGTTTAAATCTGGCACTGGTTTGTAGTATCCAAGTGTTACATCCATCTGTTGGTTATGCAGTGGCTTGTGTGAAGAATTTGTGAGGCAATGCAGTCAACAACGCATCTGACTCAATCAAGGGGAAATACTATTATTTAGGAACACAGCCTGGGTAATCAGGGTAATTTACCTAGGTTTTTATGGATTTAGAAAAACAGGCTTGTTTGGGAACTTTCCAGAATGTTTTGTTTTGGGGATGGCTATTCTTACTGTATTTCCATGGTATTTTGGCACTTGCACAACAGGTCATAGCCAGAAAATGTATAACCACTCTTCACACAGACTTCTATACAAAACTGATAGCAGAAGCATCTCCTGGATGTTGAATAACTAATACACAGATTTCCCACCTTAATTTCCTTTTCAAAGAAGACCTAATTGCCATAAAATAAAGGAATGGAGAGTATTTGGGGCTTCTTAACAGAGTTCTATGTTTACGTCGTCTTAGTTTTATGGGCATCATACAACATGTTATTTTGCCAGTTTTATACTAGTGCAAATCCTTTGCAATCAAATAGGGGTTATGCACTGTTGAATCTGATCTTTTGCTAATAGACTCATTAGAAGTGCCAAATGCTTAATGATAATCATTACAAAATCATATTCTAGAGGGCTTGCTCCTTTTGACTAAACTCCCATTGATTCAATGTTAGGCTGATCAGACGCTAATTCATCACTTTGTATATTTTAAGGCTGGAAGGGACTGTTATGATTTTCTTAGTCTGACTTACATAGTAGGGCTGTGCGAAATGTTGCCAGCTGTTTTGATTTGACACTGTTTCAACATATTTTGAGCTCAAAACAGTGAAATGGAATCAAAATGAAGGGCTTCAAAACAGCCTCAAAACAAAACGAGGCTAGTCAAAACATTTTGAGTTGCAAAGCCAGCAGTGAGGTGGTGAGAGACAGAAGAGAACCAGGGCTGCGCCCCCAGCACCAGCTGGGGGTGCAGCCCTGGCTCTCCCCATCTCCCACTGTTGGGCTGTGGGAAGCCAATAACAACGCAAGGGATGGGAACTGAGCCTGGGCTCAGTTTCCCTCCCCAGCACTGCGATTGGGCAGGGGGGTGTGGAAAGTCAGCCAAGCTGGGCTAACTCCCCACCCCGGTGCTGCCATTGAGCAGGGGGTGGAGAGTCAGCTCAGCTGGGCTGCCACCCCACCTGATGGCAGCCCCGGGAGTGGGGAGTTGACCCAGCTGGGCTGACTCTCCGCCCTGCCACCCGATTGCAGTGCTGGGTGGGGAGTTGACCCTAGCTGGGCTGACTTCCCGTCCCAACGAAACATTGAAACAGTGTCGAAACAGCCTTTCTGTTTTGACAGAATGGAACGGAACAGCTGTTTCAAATCGAAATGAAATTTGAAACGGAATGCTGTTCCGTCGAACTGTCGAAACTCAAGGTGAAATGGAATGGTGCCATTTTGCACAGCCCTACATAACACAGGCCATAGACTTTCATCTCCCAATCACTGCATTTACACAGTCACTTTTGGTACAAGTACAATGTATCATCCTAGAAAGTGATCCAGTCTTGAATTAAAGATTCAAGTGATGGAAAATTCACATCTTCTGATAGACAAGGTTCTTTAGGTAGATGTGATATCTTTTATTAGACCAACTAAATAGTTGCAAGAATTGTTCTTTGCAAGCTTTCGGGCACAAATACCCTTCTTTGGGTGTAGGAAGAATCTGCTCGTGAATTGTGTGCTCTCCTAGGTAGAAGAGAAGCCAATAAGCAAAATGCAGATCTGTGAAAATGCAAATGTGTAGCAGTGAGAATCAGAAGGATAAGGGACAATAGGTCTGAGACAGGTGTGTGGTGG
Source organism: Gavialis gangeticus (assembly GCF_001723915.1). Taxonomy (NCBI): domain Eukaryota; kingdom Metazoa; phylum Chordata; order Crocodylia; family Gavialidae; genus Gavialis; species Gavialis gangeticus. Next base: position 59,855,822 of record NW_017729034.1, read on the forward strand.
GGAGGGGAATGTTGAACTGATGCTGGAAGAATGTAGCTGGTCTCTGGGAATGATGTTGTGTTTCTTGCATAGGCTTAGAGTTTCTTGCATGTCGCAGTTGAGTTTGGCTTCTTCATGTTATGAAGTCTCCATTTCAGTCATTTATTGCTGTCACTATTTAATTTGTATCCTATTTCCTGTTTGGATTTTTCTGAGCTTCAATTTCCAGTCATTTCTTCTTGCCTAGACTAAGAAATACGTATGGTACTTCATACTTATACTACTCTGTGGTATCTTCAGGGAAATATTGGCTTTTAATAGCAGTATAAGTGGACAGATGCATAGAAACATGAAAACAAATGATAACCAAGTGTTTCCTGACTTTCAAGAGAAACTGCTTTGGGTTTGTTCTAAAAATGGGCAAAACTCTCAGGGGAATCTCCCTCCCTCCCCAAACTGTTTGCCCAACTCTATTTCCATTTAGTTAACTAGGAGAGCGTATCTCTGAAACAAAAGCTATTCCAATAGATAGTCTTACCCAAAGCAGTGCGTACTTATATTTCCACCCACAAATTTCTAAGTCTATAAATCCTTTCTACAAACAATAACTTAAACTCAAATTCAAGCATATGAAAAATTACATTCAGTTTACACAAGTTGTATTTTTCAGCAGCATAGGAATTCATTCTTGACTCAATCTCCCATTTCTACCAACCTCTTTATTTAAATCCTTCCATAGTGAATTAATGTTTATGGAGCCAAGTAAGTTAGTGAATGACTTGTTGCCAAATTCTTAAGAGCACTGAATGGCAACAGCTTTGAGATCTTAACTTTATATCCATTTTCAGTTGTTTTACAAGTGATTTTTATACAAATTGGAAAGAGACTAGAAAATACCTCATACAACCCCCACAAGTGCTGTAGTTTCAAGCCAGTATTTCAACTGGTAAATATTCAAGGAGATCCAATTCATTATTTTATAAAGAGTAAAATGACGTGTCACTGGATTAACATTCAAAGCAGATGGGCTTTTATCACAGAATGGTTTCATTGCAACCTTTTTAGGTTGGTTTCATTTGAAATATAATTTCTGAAATGTTCTGTTCTTGCACAGATGGCTTCCTCAAATTTCAACAGTGATAAAATTCAGGTGTTAATAAGTGTAACCAGTCTCTGCCTAGACAAGCATCCTCTATCTTGGCATTAAAACCACCCTTCTCTTTCCATCTTGCAGGCATTTAAATAATTATAAACTAGCCTTTTCACCCAGACTGAAGCAAAGCCTTGGAAGCCAGGTTGAAATAATGTGACCCACAAAGTTCATCCAAATACCAGAATGAAACAAAGAGGTACAACAAAAAATGCAAAATTAGTAGCAGAAAATGCTATTAAGCATTATTAAGAAGTGAACTGTAAAACTTAAAAATAACCCAATTAAACCCTGAGAATAGTAATGAATAACATAGCTTCACTCAACTAACACCCTAACAATAACAGCAGCATCTTTCATAGATTCTATGCAAGCAAAATCCAAGCCAGCAAAATACTTTCCAGTTTATAAAAGTTTTAAATACTGCCAGGAGAGATGTCCTGGCTTTCCCAGCAACGGAGCAAGAATTAGCTGCAGTGAATCACATGGAAAAAGCAGAAGGGGAGCAGATTTTTCCAGGCACTTATTCAGGGCAAGAGGGGTCTTCCTTCCAATATCACAGAATGCTGAGGTGTTAGTAGTCTCCTTCCTTGCACCACTGAACCCTGTTGGAGGGATTGCAGGGGGTATTTTTCCAAATACCATTAAGCCCAAAGAAAGAGGAAGGTCTCCCTTCTCTATTATCAATCGAGTGCAAGTTAATGGACATAAAATGGTCATTTTTTCTTTGTTCAGAAAGGTGCTGGAATATTTGATATAAGCACTTCTGCACGTAGCCCTGATGGAAAAACTCTGACAGAATTTAATAGAGTGATGGTCTTTCTATAGAATTTTAAAACCGATTTCTACAAACGTGTAATGGGGTTATAATTCTCTATTGCATGAAATAATTTCTGTTGGACCCAGTTGGTTTCGTTCTTATTACATTCCATAGGATTTTTCCTTAAAGGCATAAAATTGAAACCCCCTGAAAACTATAAACTTAGATTACCTTTTGAAATGATACTGAGTGTATTAAACACATGTTTAAATGTTCTTTACTTTTAATTATTGCCACTACTTTGGTGTGTGTTCAGTTTTACTTATTTCTAGGATCCTGAGATTCACATAATGGCATATTTCTTGCTGAATTGTTGTGGCATAAGTTTGCAATCCATTTGGAAAAAGTCTTACAAATCAATGGATTGCTTGTTTTCCGTTCTTGCTTTTGTTTTTCCCCTCCTGTTCCTTTCTTCTTTCTTATGCATTCTGTCCCATGCCTTCCCAGGCATTTCTCTCTGAAACATTCATGCTGAATAGCACTTAATAAAGAAGAACATGCCACTTCGCTTAAGTGAGTGAAGGTTTCAGAATCTGGTAAGAGGTTTTCAGAACCACCAAGAAGAGTTAGCTCCCTAATTCCAACTATATTTAAGGGGATATAGGCACCTGACTCCCTTTGGTAACATAAAAATCTCCCCTGATATTGATCCATCATTGATCCCTCTTTGTTTTTGCCTCTACTATTTCCTATGAAGGAATGGTTGGTAGTGATGTAATTAAATGATGTGAGGTGTCCTGGGAAACATGATTCCACTGAAATGCACTGCTCCGGTACTTTGTGACTGATGAGAACCTGTTTGAAAGGACTTTGGGGCATGAACCATCTTCTGCTACTTGTTAGTACAGTGCTTGCATAATACAATAATATTATATTTATAATATAAAGAAATATTGACGCTGTTAGAAAATGTTATAGTATGAAGGTGTCCATACTAATATGAAAAATAACTTTACAGTATGGGACCTAAGAACAACTCGGTATCATCAGTAAAACAAGAACAAGTCTAGTCTGTGACAGGCATTACTCATTCTGTCCTGCTAGACTGACTAAATGGCCATGCATATAACTCACACTTCCACTTGTGGCATCAACACTCAAAATGCCACTTGAAAAAAAGGAAGTTACAAAAACAGTGCTCTTATATTAACCCATGTTGTCCTAATAGTTTTTGAAGCCCACAGAGGAATGATGTTGAGAAGAGCCATGCTCTTGCAGATACATAATGTCACAACACGTGTATTCAGAGTAACTTGCCCCAATTATATCTAAATGTATTAGTTTTTGCCTCCAACCTACCTGTTGTAGCAGAGACAGTAGGGCTTCCAGGTGCCCTTCTCCATGGAGTGGGAAACATAGCGACTTTGAGAGCTGCGACTGGAAGCCCAGTGAATCCCATCTCTAGACCTCTTGCTGACCTATATCCAGAGAGCCCTGACAACAGCTGAGGCTCTGAGAGCTCCACCACGAGGTTCTGTAGAGCCGGGATCCTGGAAATCCCGATAGTTTCAGCCCTGTGTCAGTACATGTGGCAGAACTATTGCAGAACTGTGTTTCCCAGAGCCCACCTGAGAAGAATTCAGGTGGGTTTTTGATAAAAACCTGCCTGTGTTTTGGTAGAAATTAATCAAAACTGACGCACTTCTGTGAAACATTTAAGGTTTGATGTATCAGCCTTCTTCCAAAGGATAAAAAAATGTAAAATTTCACGTCAGCTCTACTAATTAACCTCAGTAAATAAGACAATAGCCTATAATGCCAAAAGTCGACATTCTGTTAAGTTTCACTTAAAATAAATCTGGAAACAAAGGGTAGGCAAGTCAACATTATGCTGCCACTGATTTTAAAACAATTCTCCATCATATCTGCACTTTGGCTAAGCAAGTAGACCAATGTCTTTCCCATTTATGATGAGTTAACCTGAACTTATGTCTCCTTCATTTACTTTGCATATGCTTTGCATTATTGAAAGCCATGAGCCTTTACTCTTCTTTCTGACATAGCAAAAATGTCTATGTCAATTAAAGTTTTTCTTTCCTTTTGCTGTTTTTATGTTTCCTTCCTCTTTGGCATTTTCTACTATTAAAAGTGTTATAATGAGCTCATTGACTACAATCATGTTCTAGATAGCACTTGGTAGCTGCAGCCTTCCAGCTGTTGAACTTCATGCCAGCAGCCAGCTGCATGTCATGACAGCAGGAAAATGTGTTTATCTTTTCCATGCCACTGAACAAATGAGAGAAAAGTTCACTGTTCAGGGTTGTCACTGTTTATGCCTTATCTCCTGTTATTGAGTGACAGACTCTTCTTCTGGTTTTGAGGGATGATATATAAGCTTGAGGGGTGAGGGTGGAGAATTTGAGCTGAAATTCTAGTCTGAACCATATGGACCTCAATCCTCCCTGATGACAAGGAGAAATACTCTTTTTCAGGAGGACCTCAGGATGAGGTCTCTTGAGCTTGGGTAGAAAGGCTGGAACCCTCATTTTCTCTGTGCAGAGTTAAAAACTGTCTAGGATAAGCACTATAACCTCTGATCCTGGAAGGGTAGGAAGATACTGGGTGGCTCCTTAGGTCCCCAAAATGTGAAAGTATAAGGCAGGGAGGAGTGGGCAGCCAGAGCAAGTGCAAGATCAGAACAAGTTCACAAAATCAGTAAGGCAAGCATAAGGTCTGCCTAAGTACAATGAACCAGAGCCCATGACTGCTTTCAGTCAGACACCAAATAAATGTTTTCTTCTTTGTTTTGGTGAAAGTGTGACTAGCAGGTTGCAAAAAGTGTCAGGTTGTAGAACGTTCTGCCTATGAGAACTCCTGGAATTCCCCGGCTACTTCCAGGGGCCACGGAAGATCACACTGGTTAGACAGATTGGGAAGGACTCCTGAATGCTATCAGTAAGGACTGGTCCAAGTTGTCTGTAAATCAGATACTGCTTTCTAAAAGTAGGGGAGAATCAACAGGGGACTGTGCACTTTTCCCATTTTACTTTATTTAGGATTGAAGTCTTGCTCTTTTGGGGGAAATTACTATTTTAGCTCTGTTTTAAAGGTTCTTTGAAAGGTCTGGGCACTGCATGTGAGTCATGCATCTTCCCTCAACTTGGGCTAGGGGACAAATTCTCTTCTGCACTAGTTACAGCATGTTAAAATTATTCATCACTCTCTTTTTCCAGTTTGAGTATGGATAAAATTCAATTCTCCCCTCTACCCTACTGCTTAACTCCAAACTAGCAACCCAGTTTAGCTAGATTTGGTTGGATAATACATTGTAAAAGTATTCTTCTTTTAGAAGGTGAAATTTTATTTTGGGGTGTCTTTCCAACAAAAGACCAAATGATTTTAAAACAGCTGTTCGATGAAAACTTGCTTGTCAGAAAAAAAGTGTTTTTCAAAAAAACCTTTTGAATAAGACTTTATATCATGTCTAGTTGAAACCTGATTTGTATAGTTCCAAGGGCAAATAACTCCATTCTACTGAGGTAAATAGACACGGCAATCAAAAAATATTACCTTCCTGTTTCATAATTTTATGGTGTGGTGAACCTCAAAAGATTGGGATGGTGTACTGTAGCGGGACCCTTCCCTCATACTGAGAAGGGGGAGCAAACCCCAGGGCCTGCCAGACAAACCCCAGGTGCAGACTTTAGGGTGGAAAAGACCTGGGTGAACACTTACCCCAGAGCCAGCAGTGACAGCAATATCAGGAGCTGCGGGCTTGCACAAAATCCCCACAGATCTGAGCAGCAAGAGATCTCCCTGGGCGCATCCAGACGAGTGCAGCCACGCAGTATGTGGCACCGCAAACACATATGCAGCACCACGTACCGCACAGTCAGGTGTTCTCCACACTGCAAGGGTGTATTGCACATGTGTGCACCACTCCAGTATTTTTTTCCGTGGGTTTTTTTGACCCCCAGGGAAAAAAAAACCTTGAGCAGAGCATGCATGGTTAGTGCTGCTGAAAAGCAGAGCCAGGTGGCCCAGAGTCATGCTGCAGCTGACAGCCAGGCCCCACCTGGCAGGATCACTGTGGCTGCAGCCCTGGGAGGCCCCCAGGTAAGGCTGCTGGGGCCAGCACCGTGCTGGCCCCAGCCTCCCCTACTGCCCCTGGGGTACCTTGTTGAGCACCAAAGCATGTGTGCCACAGGCTTTCCTAGGGGACAGGTAGCTGTGGTGCAAGGTGTGTCACTGCCACTTGTCTCCGGGCAATGAAACATCCACACTCGTCTGAGGCTGCCCCAACAAGCCAAATCAGAAACCAGCTGCAGCATCTCTGGGAAGCAGGTGACCATCAGGGGGTAGGGCCTGAGAGCCACATAAACAGAGGCCCTGAGCCAGAGGGAAGCTGGCCCTGCAAGTTGCCAGGGAAGGACCTCCTGATTAGGAAAGCTGCCAGGGAGGGCCTGGTGGACTGCTTTGCTGCCTAGAAGCTACCAGTAAGATTGTGAGCACCCACAGGAGAACATAACCCAGAGCTGGGTGTTAGTTTGGCACCCAGGGAGAGCTGCCTTGGGTGTTCACTTACCTACCCTGATGGGGATGGAAGGTTTTCCTAAGTTTTAAATAGCATTTTTTTTTTTTCCATTTGTTGTTCAGTTGCTCAGGGAGAGAGTTTGTGTCATAGCTTGGGGGTCTTCTCTTTTGGTTGTAGTTTAGACTAGTGACTTGGGTTTGGGACTGAAGGGATGGCTTGGAGGTGTTATTACTATCATAGGGGCAGGTGCTCAGCTCAAGCCCTGCTGGGGGTAGGCTCAAGGCATTCTGGCAGAGCAGCAAGCCCAGAGCACAGCAGAGTGTGGGGGGCCAGCAAGCCCCGAGCAGGGCAGCAAAGGCCCATGGAGGGCTGGAACAAGGCTGGGACTCAGGAGCCAGATCCAGTGCAGTGAGCCTAGGCTATGGGAACCACCCAAGAGAAAAAAGGGCTGAGGCCAGAAAGACCAAGTTCCAACAAGCATATTACAGGCATCCCAAGACACATCGATAGCCCATGAAACAGGGGGTGAGTCCTGGCTTGGAAGGCCCTGGGGCAGCCTCCATTCTTTTAGAACTTCACCTCAATACTACCACTTTATTCGTCACTTTAAATTCTAAACTTACCTACAGTTCAGTCAAGTATCACCAAAAATGTACTAGTATTAAACTCAGTTCCATCTTTCAATTCATTAACAAGGTTATTGAACAGTACTGGACCCAGGACAGACCCCAGGGAACTGCACTTGATACCTTTTTTCACTCTGACATTAAGCCACTGGTGACTGGTCTTTGAGCATGATTAGCCAACCAGCTATGTCCTCACCTTTAAGGACATTCATCTAGATTGTGTTTTATTAGCTTACTTGACAGAATCTTAGTTTATGCTTACTTCCTTTTTAGTTTAATAGTGGGACAACTGATTTTTATTACAACCTAGAAAGCTAAGTTTTGGTGTTTTGCATATTTTTAGGAGTGGACTGTTGAAAATTGGATCAAGTGTTATTCAACATTAAACAGTGAAATGTCCTTCTCCTACTATATTCAACACAAAATAACCTTGTGGGGACTTTGGCATTGTCAGCCTCAGTTTCTTGAGCTCTTCCACAATGTGGACTTCATTGTCCTAGACACACTGCCCCACAATCATTTCTCTCCTGGATACTAATTCTATTTGATGGCACAACCATGATCCCTTAAGCCCTGGGGTTCAAACAATATCCTTGTGAAAAAACAATTTCTAATGTGGAAAACTAATATTGGAATGACATCTAATGCATTTCTAGCTTCTGTTTATTAGATGTAAGAGTGTGGAATAGGGAGGTGATCCAGAACAATAGGATCATAGAAAAGTACGGCTGGGACCACATGATGTCACCTAGTCTAGCCCCCTGCTCAAAGCAGGATCATCCCTGACTAAACCATCCCAGCCAAGTGTCTGTCCATCCTCCTCTTCCAAATTTCTAGCAATGGAGATTCCACAACCTCTAGGAAGCCTGTTCCAATGCCTGACCATCCTCACAGTCAGAAAGTTCTTCCTAATCTCCAACATAAATTTCCTCTTCTACAGTTTGAGGCCATTGTTCTGGAACTGTTGCTAGAGGTACAGAGACAAGGTCATCTCCATCCTTTTTAGGTACTTGAAGACTGTTATCAAGTCCCCACATGATTTTTTATCCTCTAGACTAGTTCTTTCAGCTGATTATGTGATCAGCCAACTTAATATGGACCTCCAGTGAAATCTCTGCAGATAAGTGGTTGTCCATGGATCACTGTTTAGGAACCATTTCACAATCAGCCCAGGAATAATATTCTTCCAGTGCCAACCTCCCCTTTGCCTTGTCACCTTTCCACATAGACAGCCTAATCAGATGCAATCAGCAAAAGGGTGGAGTAGGCTGGAAAAGATAGGTTTTGGCTACCAAAAAGGGATAGTACTTTACTTGGCTACAGAATATTAGAATCACCTTTGGCCTCAAAATCTATCATTATTTATGAAGACAAGAGAAGCTCTGCTGTATAAATGAAAAAAAAAAATAGAAGCTCTGTTGAATTTATGAACCCAACGAGAAAAACAAGGGCTAAGACGATTTGTTATGGAACAGTGATAATCTCCCTATGAAAGCAGATCTATTGCACTTATTTGTATCACTGAGTAATATCAACAAGAATTGTTTATGGTCAGTGGAATGAAACAGAAGGAAAGCGAGAACTACCTTGGCTGGCCTTTCACAGAGAGTCTGATGCATTTATGACTCAGAGAGGAAAAACACGTTGAAGTTCTCGGTCCAGTATTTGTTTTGAAGATTGCGTAACCAAATCACCACTATAACCAAATATACTCTCTGAGCTTAATTTGCTTCTGTTTCAGTTAATCTTATCTGCCTGATTCTGTGATGTATTTTGCTTCATCTGTTTTCTGCTCCCTCTTCCCCCTGGCATCCCTGCCACCACCACTGCTTGTCACTTACTTACTTTTAATCTTAAAAGTCTGAAGACAATTTGAGCAAAGATGTGAAAGAAAATTTCTGTAATTCCCACATGGTACCATTTAGGAAATCTGAGGGAAAGGCCAAGATGCCAACACTCATGATTTGTATAAACTCAATGTTAAAAATCAGAGAGGAAATTCTTAGAAACTGATTTACTGCAATGAGGGAAAAGAGCCCTTTCCATTATTACTTGTGTTTTTTAGGGTCTGCAACAGGGATTGTACTTGCATGATATGCAGGAAAGGATAGGCGTTTCAGGGGGAGAAAACAGACACGCTGTAGAAATGCTCTTGAGCTCAAGATCTGATAACTACATTTTAACATCTGGCCACACTGTGCCATGATTCCCTTGGGATGAATAAAACAAATGCTGCACGAGTGGGGATGGGAAAATGATTGAGTCTTCGTAAGCCAGTACCTAGCTTAAGAGTTTAGGAGAATCATCATTGCTCTTTCTGATGTCTGCAGTTTTTGTAGCAAACTAGCATGGATTCATTTTATATATTTGGTTCCTTTCACAAATGAATAAAGTCCCTGATTCAAAGGCAATTGTGCTGTGCAATGCAAAGGAACTTTTCTGTAATGTCTTGGTACTGCTTTGATTTCTTGTATGATTATGATTTAGTGGCAGCAGGTTGAGTTTTAAAAATGCTTCTCTGGCCTTGTCTACACTTACTTGGTTCTCCTGGAAGAAATTTTGGTGAAAGCCAGCAGCTGCCACTGCCAAGCTACCAAAACACCTGCACCTCTGTGCTCTTCTGACAGCTCTGCACAGCTGCACTACAGTGCTGTGTTGCCGGTGTATCAAGTGCAACCTGTAAAAGCATCAGCTGCTGACTTGTCTGCTCAAAGTAGCAGAAAGTCTGGGGATGATTACTGTTAAACCTCAACTCCATGCGGTGCCCAACGGCTAGGGAGATGACAGTCCAAGTACCCGTGGATCCTGTTACTTATTAGCCAGAGCAGAGCAGGGAGCAAACACCAGCACTCATTGCTCGCAACAGCTTTTTATTAAAACGGAGACAGCTTCAGACTAGCTCCCACACCAATAGAATATGGGGAGCCACAATGAACGATAGTTTTTCCCATATTTATACAATTTGGTTTATACTCATTAACATTCATTCTACCTCTGAT
>NW_017729034.1:59870869-59881082 GCF_001723915.1 Gavialis gangeticus
CATATTTATACAATTTGGTTTATACTCATTAACATTCATTCTACCTCTGTCCTTCCTCCTGTCCTACCCATTTCTCCTCCCATCTCAAGCTGTTTACTGTTTACTTCATTAACATGGAATTGCCTATGCATTTTCTTCATTTACATGCCTCTCTGCTAAGAGCACATGTGTAAGACCATGAACTCAGGTACTCTCGGTCACTTGCTTGTTCTTTCTTGTTCTTTGCTGATTTCAGCACCATCTCCAAGGTTTGGCTTCTGTCTTATCTTCTGACGATAGCTGGGGGGCTGCATCTTGTTCTTCTTACACAATGGGCTCTAAAACTACTTTGTTTAGAAAACCGCTTGCCTAAGCATTTGCAAAGTTACTTTTAATATATCATCCAGCCTTGTGACCAGCAGCTTTTTGCTGAGACACAGGAAGAAGTCTTCATTCAGCTGCATACTCAGCACCCCCAGATTCCATATTGTTAGCCCAACATCCAAAGTCCGTATCATTACCCTAACAATTACATACATCTTAGCTGATTGCTGGGTGGCAGTAGGAGCCTTTTGCTCAGGAAATGTGGTCCAACTCTGCTGGGAGTAAGGTAAGTTCTGCCACCAGAGGGGAGCTTTCAGTTTAGAAGCATTCAAAGTGTTGGCAGTAGAAGTTGAGTTCTGCAGGCAGAACACTGTAGTGCACACCAGGCCTACCTCAAGGCTCAACCTCCAGATGTGAAGCATACTAGCAGCCAAAAGATTTGTGTTACAGCTGACAACTATTATTCCAGGATTCATTTCCAACACTTCGGCATAAGTGCATTCATTATTGTCTCTAAGAGGGTCTCCTGACAACTTCCAGTCATTTTTACATCCACTTTTTTTCTAAACAAAACCCCAAAACTCTCACATTCACAATTAACTTGGATTTGGAACTTTTTCTCAACAAATACTTTGTACAAGAAGAATGGATACTTTACGTAGCCCTACAGGAAGAATGGATACTTTATGGTTAAAGCCAGCAGAATGGGGCTCTGTGAGAACTTTGGAAACTTTCTCCTCTCTAAAATGGAGGCAATGCTTCTTTGTCCATTTAGATTTTAAACTCTACTGAGGGAAGGACTATCTGCCTGTAGATGTGCAAGATTTCTGCTCTAATGCTCTGTAATTACATGTAAATGCAAATTAGCACACTCCAGTGGCCTTGGTGTCTCATGTATTGAGTATCTCCACACTTTAAAATGGTGGTGGGGGCACTTTAAGTAAAGCTTGTTAAATGAGCGTTACATAAAGCACCTCTGTCACCATTTTGAAATATGGGACGTTGAGTACATAAGATGTTGTGGGTGTTTTAATTACAGCAGCTCCCAAAAGCCTCTCTAATTAAAGCATGCCCCTCACCCTGGGCACATGTAAAGATGCCCGTAGATTATTCTGTAATACAAATAATACTGATTTTATAAGCAGTATTCATAAATTTATTCCCTAAAATGGATTTAATCCCTGCTAACATAAAGGATATATTATTATAAATAGAACAGACTGCCCCTTTAAGGAGGAACAGTCAGCCCTGTTAAGAGAGCTCAGCTGTTGGCCAATTGGCTAAGGAGGGAATGACCTACAGAGAGCTTTAAAGTAAGGAGGAAGTAAGCTGCAAGGGAACAACTTGCTGCAAGAAGAAGTGAGGTTGCTGTGCTGGGCCCAGAGCATAAAAGGGCTTTTCTCTTAGTATATGGGGCAGAACAGCAGATTTTCTTTTGTTTGTTTATTTACTTAAAAGACTGAATTTTGCTTTAGATCGCTGATAAAGGAGTGAATTCTCCAACAGAAGCCAACAGGATAAATGACCTGTTTGGAGGACACAATGACTGTAACTATCTCTATTCCCTGCCTGATCACTAGGCAGAAAAAAGAAGATATTTCCATTGTTTTTGCATTGAAAGCAGAACATGATGGATTCATAATTTCTGATTCCAGCAAATTGTCTGTGATTAAGCCTTGAACATTGCTCTATTTTCCATTCAAATTTCAATGTGTACTTTACTGGGGAGTAGACTAATTAGCTCTGCAGAAAAGCGTTATTGACTACGTGTGGTTGTGTGTGGTGTTAGGCTGCAGTAATGTAATTAACCCTGCAGTAAGAAAGTAATGTCAGGGACAAGTACTATCTTATGGCAAAGTAATTTACTATGACTAAATGCATGTGTAGACAGTGACCTTGGGTGCAGATTGCACCCAGTCAGCTCAGTCAGACTCCTGGCTGCTGCCTAGCTACATGGCTGTGCATGTGAAACACCCCTGTGCCCCAGCCAGCCCTGGTGCTGCCTGACTTTGCCACCCGGACCTCACAGCTGAATGCTTATGACCCCTGTCAGCCCCTCGCTGCTCCACCCTGGCTCAAATTGCTGTGATCCCAGGTGCACATGTCGATACTGCACCCAGGAGCACTTTACTTCAGCATTAATTGCACGTGTAGACACACCCGGTATGTGTTTAACTTGGGTTTAACAAATGTAACTTCCAGTTGGTACCTAGGATTTTGCAGGGACTTTCTTATTCCTTGAAGAAAATAAGGTTTTAAATTTCCAGTGGCAACTTGAAACTTTACTTCATCTGTATCTCTTTGAAATATATAATTCCTTGAGAACAAGTAAAGACAAATGTTACATCTTATAATAATGGCTTTCTGAAATAGGTCCATAGTTTGAGTCTCTCTAATGTCTGTACAGTACCTTATACACCTAAGACTTTAAATTAAAAATTGTAATAATATATCAATCCCAACACATTGCTATAGACAATGTTACTCCATTGGAGCATTCTGATAATAGTATAGCATCTTATAAGTTTTATTTAAAGCCCAGGCCTGACTTAATGAGCAAGTCATTAAAACTATTTTAGATTTAGTAAAAACTGAAGAACGGAACAAAATAATATCTTGTGTCAAAGCATTTTCTGTGGTGTATGTGCCTTGCTGTTGTCAGAAGCCATGAGACCAGGGATGCATGATTTGCCATAGCTGACTCTAATAGCAAATATAAGGGGGTTCTTCACCGATGCTATTGAACTGATTTTGGATTCATACTGTGCATAAGAGATAAGACTATTCACCATTCTAATGATCTCTGTATGTTGGTTTCCTGCCTTCAGCAGTTTCTTTGGAATAAACTATAAAAATCCTGAACAAAACATGGTATAATGGCATGTTGATGAGAAATTCCTTCTGGCTCCCTGACTTACAAGTACCTTACACCCAGAAGCCATAGAGTTGCTTATGCTTTCAAAGTTTCCAACGTTTGAGTCAGAGGGTTTCAGAGCAATTGTGCAGGATGCTGTGGATAGCTATTTTCTCCATCCTCCTTCCTTCCCCATTTCCCAGCTCTGTCTTTCTTGTCCCATCCTAACCTGTCCATCTTTCCAGTTACTCACCTTTTTGCAATGCTGCAGGTAGCATGGGAACAATAAACAGTCACTGATCAGATATTTCTGTGTTGACTAATACTCATAACCAAAGGAAGCTGAGTAGTGCAAGGGGAGCACTGATGTCTTAAACTGCATGGAGCATTCAGAGAAATAAGAGAATAGTCTCAAATGCAGGATGCTCCTTAAGGCAGACCCATTTCGTTTGTAGCTGAAAATATTACTACCTGTAATAAAGCTGTCCACCCTTTCAGACATCCAGCCACTGAGCCTTTACTCACCTGTATTAAAAAAGATGTGGAAGGGCTACAGTCCTCCAAACACCACTGTACAGGTAAGCTGCATAAACTCATATGTACCAGTCATAAGAGAGGAATGTTTGTAGTCATTAGCCATGGGTGTAGCTGAAAACACCTATTGAACAGATAAAACCTCCCAGACACAAAAAGTGGCTGTTGTGGGTCAGCTTGTGATGTCATTAATAGCCAGCAAATCTGAAGCAACTTCCCTGGTGTTACTTCATACTATACAGCTGTGTGCAACCGGGATCAGAACTTGGTCAGTGCTGGGGGGGAGTTGGATAGTCTGCAGCACTAACCACATAGTAAAATCTGCATCGCAAGGCCTCATTGTAAGGAAACTGGCTGTAAACTTCTCACAGCCTTTTGCAGTCTGACATGTGCTGTCTCCTAACCACTGTTTGCAGATAGCTCAGATGCTGAAGTATCCACTGAAAAGTTTATATTATGTCACGTTACGCTTCTGATTGGGCTCTGATAATTTAGTGCAGCTTCAGCTTCCTTTCTGGATTCTGATTGGCTCTGTGATGATAGGGCACAGTGTGCTCTGGCTTTACCTTTGCTTCTCTCCTGTTTCTATAGACTGGGCAAATCTACACGAGACGTTTCTGTGCAGTACGTTGTTGCTACCACACAGTAGCATTGCCAGGCACTAAATGTGCAGCGATGATCCCGCACAGTAGCAGCAAGCTACTTGCACAGTAGCATTGGGAAAAAATCATGTGTTGACAGTACTGCACAGTAATGCTGGTTACTGTGCAGTCATTTGGTACTTGGTTATGTGCAAGTACAACTGCGAAGTCTGCCACTCATGTAGATGGGGTCACTGCATTGGTTCTGAGCCCCTGTTCCGGATTCTGGGATAGGTTTGGAAGCTGCTATGCCCTCCAGTCTGCAAACCATATTATGGCATGTGTTCTCTTGCTATTCTGAATCCCCCCAAAAGGGAACAGCAAAGCTTTATGAAAGAAAATCCCCAGCACAGATAAAAAATATGCTAAGAGTTACAGAAAACAATAGTTATGTTCCAAAAATTGATGGTTTAAGGGCAATGGTAGGAAAATGACTAGGTGCTGCCCCAGCTCCCAGGCAATACCTAGCCTGATCCAACTGTTCCTTGAGCCTGAGTTGGGGCAGCACCTGCCCACTAGCAGTCTGCCCAGGTGGCCGCAGGGGACGCTGCCACTGTGAAAGGAAGGACCAGGGCCCTCTGCAGCTCAGGGGCTGCTCAGCCCACTGGCAGCTCACCCCTGGCTGTGGGCTCTGTGGAAAAAAAAAAAGAGAAAAAAAAGAGTGGGCCCCTCACTGCTTCTGCTTTCAGCTTACTTCTCCTATGGCGGGGGGAGGAGCTGTCAGAGGCTGCAATGTTACAAATAGCTACATTGCAAACTAAACTACATGGGGGTGTGGTTTAGTTTGCAATATGGCAAACTGATTTAGATCATGAACACCCCCCCGCCGCATGTGTACAGCCTGATGCAATTAAACTGCAAAAATGGCCAATCTTTATCATGTGTACAAGCACACTACTGGTGTATATCATAATGAAAGGATCACCTTCTGGGTCCTGCTCAAGCAGTGTAAAGCTAATGAAAAGCCATTTATTTTCTGTATTTCCATGGCCTTGTAGGAGTATCCTTGCTTTAAAGGGAGCCTACAGAAGGTGTAGAGCCATCAGACTTCCCCAAATTATGCCAGGAATGGGACTAGCCCTAGGAGGTTCCAAGGGACATGAAGTAGTATACAGATATCTTCCTGCACTGTGCATATACGAATTGGACTTATACCATATGTATTCGACACTAAGCTGACCCTATATTTGAGACGACCCCCCAATAATTAGATTCTATGTATGAGCAGTTCCCTCCCTCCCCCCCCCATGCAAACCTAAGGTGAGGGACTTTTATCCTCATGGTGACTGGGGAGGATGGGGGAGAACCTCATCTTACATTTGAGCAAATATGTCAATATTACCTTTTATTTACCACTTGAGGAATATATCCAGCATAAACTTATTATATCATGTCTCATCCTCCTGTCTTCCTTTTCTACAGCTTATATTACAAAACCTGTGCTGAAATAATGTTATATGGGTTGCAGAATCAAACACTTGACACTTGTGTTATTGTTGCCCACTCCAATTTAGTTCTTCCTGTGTGGAATAGGCTGCGGGTACCACGAGCTGTTTTTTAAGAGGTGGTCAGGGACGGCCCTCTCCATCACACACTCTTCCTTCTGTGAAAGGAGTGGGTGGCTTCTGTTCCATTTGGTACTGCAATAGAAGATGAGCTGGGTTTGGGGGATTTAAGAGGAAGGCCAGCCCAGACTAGCATTCTGCCTCTTGCCTTCTCCCTTTTTCCTGACACCAAGGGCCTGGAAAGTTCCTGCCATGTCATTATCTCCAGAGGGGAAATTGGAGTGCTGGGGCACCTAGGCCAAATCCTAGTGTGTATGGTTGGGTGGGAGAAGTTTAATCTGCCCTGGCTGGTTCCCTTCCCTTAACATTGCTGCTATAGCTGCTGTGGGGGTTCTCCGATGTTTCCAGTTCAGCCTGTACAGACTTAACCACTTTGGCAGTGGCATGAGCCCAGGCCTTCATTCCTATTTGCTATTTGGCAAATTTAGGCCACCTGCATGGAGATGATGAGCAAGAAAAGGGAAAGAGTGATTTTGAAGAGTTTATATTTTGGTCAAATCTGAGCAGAATGTCACAGGGCTGGAGAAAGGCACTGGAGCTTCAACCCTGCTGAACCTCAAAGGCTTGCTAAAACTATGGGAATGCTTGAAGCTCTTCTGATAAAAGCCACAAGAATCTTCATAATGAAAAGTTTGAGGTAACTAAAATTAGGAGTCGCAACAAATATTCCTTGTAGCCTTGTGATGCAATGTTGCCGCGTATTCTTGTACAAATGCCTTCACTTTTCTGTTCTCTCCCTTCCTCCCATCTTTTGAACATGTTATCTGTTACTTCACTGCGGCAAGAATTCTTATTGTTTGTACAGTACTAACAAAATAGACCATTTTTCTGGCTAAGCTCTCTTAGTGCATGTATAAAAACTATTAGCTATTTTTATTATGAAAAATAACTTGGAGCCCAAACAGATTGATGGTCTCCCTTTATGGCAAGTTCATCATAATTATATCCTCTGAGTTCAGTTCATGTTATTGGTTCAATCAGCTGTGCTGATTGAATTGGAAAATGTGAGTATTAGAATCAGCTCTACTAAACTGTTCACCAGTGAGAGACAAAGTCCTGGTCTGAAGTGTTATAGCAAGCAAATGATAGCACTTTCGTATGTAAGGAGGCAAGAAATCTATTGTCAAAGTTAAAGTTAGAAAAACAACAATTACTTGTTGTGACAGGAATGTCAAGGAGCCTTGCCTGGTTTTGTCCATTTGGCGTAAGACACCTTTGTTTATGCCAGGCTGAGAGAAATGATTGAATTTCTGTCTTCCAACTAAACATGTTGCACACTAGTTTTATTAAGGCTACATAAATCACCATGAAGCTAGAACTGTGGACACAAAGAATCAACTTTTAAGCTACTAGAAATACTATGTTGTACAAGTGTTTCTTCTTTTAGCATATTCCAGGAAATTCTGAACCTGGAAGTACATCTACTGTGGACCTGCTTCCTACCTACTACTAATATTGGTTTCCCATGACAGCAGATTAAGACTTTATTCCTGGTTATAAAAAAAAAAAGTCCCAGTGAAATTATTAGAATTAATTATGGGACAGCATGACAATGGGCCTTTATGATCAACTCTTTTGTTCTTTAAAATCCATATCATAAATACGAAATTACAAGGATTGGAGAATTTCTGGTGTCTCTCCTCAATTCTTCCCTCATTTAGAGAGTCTGTTGGCAGTAAGCACTTCTCTCTTCTCTTTACTCCTTTTCTTTTCTACAGTGGATGTTTTAATGAGAAGCAAGCACTTACTGGTGCTCTACATTTGCTAGACCACTATCTTTTAGCCTTGGTGATGAAGACGTTTTGCCAGACCTTTGTATAGAGGATATTGTTACATGTGCAGTTCTACCACCCTCATATCGAAGGACTCTGCTGCTGCTGCTGCATTTGCACTCTCTCTAAGGAATCCTCACAACTAGTATGCAGAAAAAATGATCTGTAGTTCTCATTTGCCACCTGCCAAACTCCGCCAATATTATCATATCACTAAAGGTGCAAGAAAATGCAGTGAAGGTCTCCAAGCTCTGTTGTGACACTCAGAATGGCTTGATCTTGCAGATTTCAAATGATTGGCTTGAGAAAATAAGACATGAGCTACTGTTTAGGCTGAAAGTTATGGGAAAATGTTAGTAATTGTTTGTCTTGCATTATTGCTCCCCTTGGAAAAATTCTTTACAATCTTAAGGTATTAACTTGCACATTTCTGGGTGGTCCCCAAATGACAGTACAGTTGTTTTTAAGACTTCAAGGCCTTTTATGGAACTGTCTTGCAGAGTGATATCTACAGAGTTAGTCATTTGGTCTGCCTTTTTAACAAGCTTGTACAGACTCCAATCCCCCCCCACTAGTGGTTAGTCTTCTTTGACCTTGGTAGCCTATTGCTGCTGTTAGACAATGAAGATATTTCTGTAGCTTCAATAAGAAAGGCTGCTTTTGGTCCGGGGTTAAAACCTTACAAAAAAGTTTCTCTGAATTAAGTTGTCTCCTTCTACACTAGTGTTTTCCAAGTGGCCAATGAACAGAGTTTAGAACCTCTCTGAATAGATGTTACAAGTGCCTCCTTATGGCAAACTGTCTAATCTCATAGTGGATGGAGTCCAGAGACAGGGATTGTCTTTGGGTGGACACTACACATTGGGTGACATGATTTGCATCAATGATAATCTAGAGAGTTGGCTACATGATAGTGAGTTCTTTAGAAAACCATGCTTTTTCTGCCTGTGACCAGTAGTTCTTTAACAGCTTGTCACATGCCGCAGCCTCCTTATAAGAATGAAAATTGCAAGAAATGTCATGCAGAGATAAATTAACCAAGTTTTGACTTTTACCGGGAAAAATAGTGGTGTGCTTTGAACTAAAACACATTTGATGTTCAAAGTGCACCACTGCCATTTTCTCAGTGCAAAGATGCGCTGTGCTGCTGATATGTGTGGTGCATGGGTGCTTTTAATTAGCAAGGCTTGCTAATTAAAAGCACTGGGTGCCACATCAGGAGCATGTGTAAAAATGACCCTGGTGTCTGTTTCCCTCCAGCAGTGAGGACTGCTTCAACCCAGCTCAATGTGCTGTAGTCCTGGGTGCTGTAGTTTATTGCATCAAATTAATTTCATGTGTAGATGTGCCCAGTGGGGAGCTAAACCACTGGGGCCCAAAGCAGGAAAGGATTTAATACTGCCATGTACAGTTTACTCATACTTCTTTCCCTTAAATTGTGTCATCACCAGAGATCCTGGTATTCTCTGTTTAAAAATCCCAAATTCTCTGATAAAAACCCCAAGCCCTCATTTTTTCATGATTAAAATGAAACACTGTTATATATATAGGTATCAGCTGAACACAATGTTTTATTGATGTATTTAAAATTTTAAACCATTTTGGAAATACGTTCTAAATACCTATATATTTTGGCATTTGATTTTGTGTTTCTTTTATCATGGAAATTCAGAGCTCCCCCTGTCCCCTTTGCTCCCCAGGACATGGGTCCAGCTGTGGCTTTCCCACATAGCTGCTTTGTGGTGCTGAGCAGCTCCGATGTGCCATGCCTTGCTCCTGCTTATGCCTTTTCCCCTCACTCCCAAGCCACGGGTTGCCCAGTCCTGCCAGTGCCCCCCACTTCTGACCCACAGTCCTTTCCCCCCACCAGCTGCCCCCACTCGGCCCCATATGGACTCATAGGATTGTGGTCTGTGGGGACACAGTGGGAATGGCCTCCAGCATGAGATGCGAGCAGTGAACCTCGTGCAAAAGTACAGGCAGTGGCTGGGGCACCACATGCTGCCCTGCACTGCTAGCTGGGGCTGGGGCTGTGGTGTGGCAGGGAGGACCAGCACCATGCTCCACACCAGCAGCATGAAGTGGAGTATGGCTTGTGCTGGGCCATGCTGCAGGCGGCAGGAGGAGGGCGAGGGGCCAGAGTCTCATTCAGGGCAGAGCATGATGGCTGCAGCTATGGAGGCTCTGGTTCCTGTGGGCACCAGAGGAGTGAGTCCACCCCTGGCGCAGGCTGGAGGAAGGAGGAGGGGATGCCTGTGGCACCTCCCAGCCTGGGCAGGAGTTCTTGCACTGCAGCAGGTGGCCTAGCCACAGCCCTCCCTCCTACCTAGACAGTGTCTCCTGGTCATCCTGCCCTTGAGAGCATGGACACCAGACCTGGCACCACTTGTCCAGCTTACACTACTTCCCACTGTCCCCGAAGGACCCCCTCCGCTCCCTTCCCCTGCTGGTGGGGCAGGTGCCTCTGGGCAGGCCCCCACTGGCAACAGCACAGAGCTGGGCTCACCAGTGGCACTGAATGCTGCCTCAGCCCCCCTGCCCCAC
>NW_017729034.1:59886082-59886862 GCF_001723915.1 Gavialis gangeticus
CCTCTGGGCAGGCCCCCACTGGCAACAGCACAGAGCTGGGCTCACCAGTGGCACTGAATGCTGCCTCAGCCCCCCCTGCCCCACTGCAGCCCCAGTGCCTGGGCTGCCTCCACTCACCCTCTCACCTCTCCTTTCTGCCTCAAGCAGCTCCTTGCAGGCTGAAAGACTGCCATCCTGCAAGAGGAAACCTGCAGTTTCCCGCTGTTTTCTTCTTTAAAGGAGAAAAACCATGTTTTTCTGCAGGAAACGGCAAACCTGGATCCCTGGGCATCACTCCATCTTCTCCTTCTATACTGTCTGCTTTATGGTGCCTGCTAGCCCTCCTCCAACAGAAGACTTCATGCCATTTCTCCCTCCTTTGGTTCATTTTCCTACTGCAGCTTTCCCCTCTGTCAGCTCTCCTGAGTAGTTGAAAAATTGGGGTCCTTCCATGGAGAATGAAATTGTTGTTGGAAGGAAAGAGAACACCCTAAAAACTCAAAATATTTGTTTTTCAGAAGAAGGAGGTGTTCATTGTTTACTTTTCCAATGAATAATAGAGCAAAAACTTTCAAAGGAAACAGATGGGTGCTATGAAAACAGCCATTTTTTAAAAAAATCACCATTTTCCCCCCCTGAAAACATTGACAAAAGAGCTCCAACCATCAATACTTGGTGTAAAGTAGGAGAAAAGTGATGTGATCAAACAAGGGACATTGCAAGTCCCCTGGCACGGCTTTACGAGCACTCATGGTGCTCTGGAGAGGTACCGGAGGACTGGAAGAGGGCCAATGTGGTTCC
>NW_017729034.1:59887339-59892845 GCF_001723915.1 Gavialis gangeticus
GGGGTCATTTGACCCCAGTACTCTTTCCTGCCATGGCAGAGGGTCGGACTAGATGATCTGCTCAGGTCCCTTCCGACCCTAGAAACTATGAAATAATTGAATAGGTAAAGTAGTGATATAGAGGAACAACACTATTCAAAAGGGAGGTAGATAGTTCCATTGGTCTGAAGTCAGGCAGAAGGCAGGGTAGAGATGCACCATATAGACTAAGTGTATCAGAGATGCATAAACTTTCATGATCTCTAGCTCACCTCATCAAATGCTGAGAAAAAGGAAAAAAAGATTATTATTACCTGTGAGATGAAGAGAGATTAGCAGAGATAGCAGGGCTATTATAATGAGTCATACAGCAATTGTCTGTGGTTAGTCTGTGGTTTTTAGTGTTTTTGTTCCCTGTCTTTTGCTCCAAGGCCTATAAATTTCCCTTGAGTATGAGGATTTTGAGGTCAGAAGGGGAGTAGCTCTTCTGTGACAAGTGTCTTACTGGCAATTGTGTGTCTCTGTTCTTTATATTTTTACGTGATTGTTCGTTCTGGAGCATAATCTTCATCTAGTTTTACCCAGGCATTCGGTGCATGGAATAAGACATACCAAATTCTGTGACAGAGAGAAATTGAATCCATGGCTTCTGAGAATGTACCTATGTAGTGCTCACCCTTAACCTTTCCTCTTCACAGCTTTAAATTGTAGAGCTAAGACTGTTCCCAACATACAGCAGTCAGGAATTTGCACGATGCTGCACGATGCTGACTAGACCCATATACACATGCAGATATGAGAGAGGAGCCAGCAAGAAAGAAATATAGCTGGACTATGTCAAGCAAAAATAGCTATTAAACTTGAACTCACATTCTTGTGGTGAATTATGTTTTATAGCTAAAGATTTAAAGATGTCTCCATGTTGCATGGGCCAATTCTTAGCTGCCACACGTGGCTGCAGGCAGCCAAACTCCGTAAGTGCCAGGTCCCCTGTGCAGCCGGAAGTCAACCTCAAGCAATGGGCTCCCATATTTCCTGGAAAGTCCTGGATGTCTCTTCTGCTTTGGTGGAAAAAGACTGAAAGCAAATCAGGAACCCATAGGCAATAATCAAAGAGCCACTGATATTATGCCTTGTAGGCTAGGGACAGATAATCAAAAAGCCTGAGTTGATTAAATCTTTGCATGTTAGTCTAACCTGCAGAGAATGAACCGGTTTGCAAGTGGACAGACACCTGCCTACAGTGGCTCAAGCCAGAAGCCCAGGGGCACTAGAGCAGCCCTTCTGTCCACAGGGAAGCTAAGCTGAAGAGTGGGGGCATGGCCAGGCCCTAGCTGACCTGCCCCAGCAGCTCCCTGACAGCCAGGAGAGATCTGAGCACACAGGGCTGCCCAGCCCCAGAGGGGAACTCTTCCCCCTCCTCCCTCTCCCCCAACACTGCGGGGCTGGGAGGGGGGCCTTATTCGGTGGTGGGGGGACTTCTCTCCTTCCTCCTTCCCTGCTGCCATTGTGGATGGGGAGGGGGGCTCTGTGAGGCTGCCTTGCCCCAGAGGGGGACTCTTCCCTCCACTCCTCCCCGACTAGGGCAGGGGACACTCTGTTCCATGCTGGGGGGAACTCTTATCCCTCCTCCCCCCCA
Source organism: Gavialis gangeticus (assembly GCF_001723915.1). Classification (NCBI taxonomy): domain Eukaryota; kingdom Metazoa; phylum Chordata; order Crocodylia; family Gavialidae; genus Gavialis; species Gavialis gangeticus. The sequence continues at coordinate 59,888,958 of NW_017729034.1, forward strand.
CAGAGGGGCAATGGGACTGCAGAGCTCATATGGGCAGGGTGCAGGTAGGGTGTGTAGGGACTCCCACACATTCCCCCCTGGCTGCAACCCCACTGCCTGGCAGCAGCATCAGCCAGGGATGTTAGGGCACTCGTGCCTGATGCAGGCGTGGCTCCGGCCAGCACTATGCAGAGGAGGGAGTAGAGTTTGCCTTATCCCCATGACTCTGCTCCCCATGCCTTAACTCCAGCCCTCACAGCGGGAGAAGCCCCACACTGGAGCCTGAGATCTCCTGCACTCCTGGCTGTGCAGTCCCTATACTCTTGTGGGAGTGGAGGGAGCCCTGCCTCTGCTTTCCCACAAAGTCCAGCACAGGGCTTCCCCCTGTGAGTGCAGAGCTGCAGGCACACAGGATGGAGCCTCAGGGATAGAGGTAGTGAGTGCTGCACTGGGGGTGAGGAGTGCAGCCCCATGAAGCCTGTCTGGCCACTTATAATCCCTGGGCTCTGAGCCACGTGTCTGAAGCTCCACACTTGCACGGGGAAGCCCCACACTGGACTATGCAGAGAAGCAGGGGCTGGGGTGTCCTCCACTCCCGACAGAGTGTGGGGACTGCGCAGCTGGAAGCGGGGGAGACAGCAGATTCCAGTGTAGGGCTTCCCCTGCTGCAAGGGCTGGAGCTACAGGCACAGGGAGCAGAGCCATGGGGATAAGACATCCTGCCTAGCTGATCTCTGTAATCCCACTGCCCCTCTGCAAGGAGGAAGAGGAAGGGGAAGAGTTCCCCCGAGCATGGAGCAGAGCCTCTCCCTACCCCCCATCCCAACTCTGGGGCTGGGCAGCATCACATGGAGCCCCCCCCCAGCCCCATGGTGGTGGGGGGAGGGAAGGGGAGGAGGAGGAAGAATCCCCATCCAGCACTTCACAGAGTTCCCCTCCCCACCCTGGGAGGAGGAGGAGGGGGGAAGAATTTCACCCATCATGGAACAGAGTCCCCCTTCCCCACCCTGTGGGACAATCAACCCAGCATGACCCCGCTAAGGTGAAGGGGGCAGGGAGCAATGTTCCCTCTATGGAGCAGCGGTCCGTGAGCATGCTGGCTCATTCCGTGAGCTCGCCATCTCGGTCCGTGAGCACGCTGCCTTGGTCTGGTGTGGGACACTTGCCAAAGGGGGCTGGAGCCAGGGGCTGGAGCTGGGAGCTGGGAGCCGGGGGCCAGGGACTGGAGCTGGGGGGCCAGGGGCTGAAGCCAGGGGCCAGTGGCTGGAGGCTGGAGCTGGGGGCTAGGGGCTGGAGCCAGGGGCTGGTGGTTGGGGTGGGGGCCAGGGGCTGGAGCTGGGAGCCAGGGGCCAGGAGCTGGAGCTGGGAGCTGGGGGCCAGGGGCTGGAGGCTAGGGCCGGGGGCCAGGGGCTGGAGCCAGAGGCCAGGGGCTGGAGCTGGGAGCTGAGGGCCAGGGGCTGAAGGCTGGGGCAGGGGGCCTGGGGCTGGGGCCAGGGGCTGGGAGTTGGGGGCCAGGGGCTGGAGGCTGAGGCTGGGGCTGGGGGCCCAGGGCTGGGGCCAGGGGCTGGGAACCAGGGGGCAGGGGCTGGGGCTGGGGGCCAGGGGCTGAGGCCGGGGACAAGGGACTGGGGCCGGAGCCTGGCACAGGCTCTGCCCACTCTGGGGAAGTGCTCCAGTCCCCCGCATCAGGGCCAGGGAGTGGAGCACTTCCCTAGAGCCGGCAGAGCCTGTGCCAGCTGCCCACCCCAGCCTCCATCCCTGCCTTGCCTTGCCTCACCTCGGTAGGAGCCGCTGCCTGCCCCAGTGAGGCTTCACCAGCTCTGGGACACTGTGGGACACGCTCCTGGAGGCCATGCCAGGGAGTGGAGCAGTGTCCTGGAGCCAGTGGAGCCTCACCAACGTAAGGCAAGGCAGGGATAGAGGCTGGGGTGGGTGGCTGGTGTGGGCTCCGCCGGCTCTGGGGAAGTGCTCCACTCCCTGGACCTGATGCAGGGGAGCAGAGCACTTCCCCAGAGCCGGGGAGCCCGTGCCAGGCTCTGGCTCCAGCCTCTCCTGGTGCGCGGCCTTGAAAAGGCTGTGCACAGCCACACTTTGTGTTGTTTGTGGCCATGCACGCGCGCACCTTAGAGGGAACCTTGGCAGGGAGGAGGGTTAACTCCTCCCTCCATCCCTTCCCTGCACCTGGGGTTTGCCAAGCACAGACCCCTGAGGGACACCAGTGGCCACGTTGCACCAGGACAACACAGATCCATTCATGAGAACTCTCTGGGTCCTACCCTGTAGCCAGTTTCACCCACTGAACCATTAAGCAGCTGAGCCCACAATCTTTCAGTTCTCCCACAAGGATATCGTGGGATACTAGATTAAAAGCCTTTTGGAAGTCTAGGTATATAACATCTACCTTGTCTCCTATGTCCAGGTGGTGAGAGACCTGGTCATAGAAGGAGATGATATTGGTAAGACAAGACCTGCCTGTGACAAAGCCATGCTGACTGTTGTTCAGAAACTTACCTTCCACAAGCATATCACACACAGATTTTTTTAATGAGCTTTTCCATGATTTTCCCTGAGATAGAGGTTAGGCTGATTGGCCTATAGTTGCCTGGGTCCTCCCTCTTCCCCTTATTGAAGATGGGCACAATGTTGGCCCTCTTCCAATCCTCAGGGATCTCCCCCGTGCACCATGAATTCTGAAAAAGCTTTGCCAGGGGTTCTGCAATGACCTCAGCCAGCTCCTTCAGCACTCTCAGATGGAGTCCATCCGGTCCCACTGACTTATAAATGTCTAGCTTTTCTAGCTGGTTTTGCACCCACTTAGCATCCACAGGGGGGAAGGGGCTGTCAGTCCTGGTATGCCTCCTATGCTCCTTATCTTGTTTGACTTTCCCCATGGTCCAATGAAATACTGAAGCAAAGTGGGCATTCAGGAGTTCAGTTTTTTCCTGAATGTCAGTTGCCAGCTGTCCCAAGGTGTTAAGAAGGGATCCCACACTTCCATTTGTTTTCCTTCTGCTGCTGCATATCTAAAGAAGGACTTCTTATTGTCCTTGACTCCCGTGGCTAACCTAAACTCAGTCACCACCTTGGCTTTCCTGATAATTCCCCTACAAATGCTGGCCATTAAAGTATAGTCCTCCTTGAGGACCGTACCTAGCTTCCACTGTGCGTACACCTCTTTTTTCTTTTTAAGAGGATTGCAATGTCCCTATTAAGCCAGGAGGGCTTGCTAGCCCTTCTGCTACCTTTCTTCTTTGCAGGAACGGTGTTCTTTTGTGCTTTGAGGATCGTGTCCTTGAGCAACGACCACTCTTCATGAACCCCATTTGCCTTCCCTTCCTGGTCCCTCATTGCCTCCCCTATTAATGCTCTGAGCCTGTCGAAGTCAGCATTCTTGAAGTCCAGGCCTTCAATCCTGCTGGATGATTTGTCAACCTTGTGGCAGACAGTGAACCTGATAATTTCATGGTTGCTGTTGCCCTGGTTACCCTCAGTGTTCAAGCCACACACTAAATCATCTCCCTTGGTCAAGACCAGGTCTAGAAGAGTGTTACCTCTGGTTGGCCCTTGCACTTCCTGGGTCAGAAAGAGCTCCTTGGTCACAGTCAGGAAACTGTGTGACTGTTCTGACCTGCTGTGGGAGAACTGTTTGCTTAGCATTTTCAAAAACAGTTGTGTTAAAGTCCTCCACAAGGGAGCTTTCCTGTGTGTCAGTCCCCCGGCAAGCTACACTTGGAGTTTCCCTGTCCCACAGGAAAGTCAGCCCGATTTGGGGGACAATGATTTGATTACTTGATTCAGATCACTGTCCCCATTCAATTCAGCTGAATTCAAATCTGAAGTGTCAATGGTAATTCAGAGAATCAGTGATTGAGTCATAGAATCATAGAAGTAGGGTCGGAAGGGACCTTG
>NW_017729034.1:59893439-59896631 GCF_001723915.1 Gavialis gangeticus
ATACTCCTCTTTGGAGATAGCACCCCCCTTCCACCAGGTGTGCGCCGCCTTTTTGGCAATCAGACATTCCCGTACACCCTTGGTGAGCCAGGGAGGCTTTTGCGCACCCTTGCCCCCCTTGCTTCTTGTTGGGATGGTCACCCCTTGGGCCCTGAGTATCGTCTCCTTAAGGAATGACCACTCATCTTGGGCACTGAGTTCCCCTGCCCTCAAGAGCCCCAGCGCCTCTCTCACAGACTTTTGCGCAAGCAGGCCTCCTGCTCCAGTGCCAAGATATTGGGCTTCTGTACCCCATCTCCATCAAGAGCTGCATGGTTCTGGTAGTTTGGAAGTTGGCAAATTCTGAAAGCCTCCATTCCATCACTAACCAGTTGGCATGGGACAGACAATGGCAATGATAGTTATGCATGAAGTGTGTGACACTATACTTAAGGAGATGAGGTCTTGGTTCATTCAGCTCAGGGACCTGAAGAAAAATCATTGCTGGGTTTGCACACATGGACTTCCTAAACTGTGTCAAGGCCATCTTTGGGACCCACATCCCATTCTGTGGTCCCCTCGCTGTGCCTTGGATCACATAAATTGTAAAGGGTTCTTTTCAGCTATACTCCAAGGAGTTGTGGACCACCATGGGAGGGTAGATAGATTGGCCCTTATACTGGGACTGGGGAGTGGGGACTGGGATGCTGTGGGACCACAAATTGCTTGTATTATCTCTGTGGAGCAGGCTGATGACAGGTAAACATACATTACTTAATATAATCTGGAGATACTCCTTGTGTGAAAAGTCTTAAGTTTGCTATGATACAAGCACACTTAGCAAGTATTTTACTGATTGAATCCACAGACACTCACATTTCAAGTTCATTTAACTCATACTAAGTGTCCCATGTGACATTGCCCTTCACTTCTCCTCTATTTGCATTGCTTATTTCCTTAGGACTTGGCTCTGTGTAGCAAGCTCTCTAGAATGTTTTCCTGCCATGATAGCATTCCTTTCCAATGCTCCCAACCTCCTCCAAACCAAAACCACTCAATAGTCTCAGAGAGCTTTCGTAAACAAACCTTACAAGCTGACTCTATCAGAGGGAGGAATGCTAATGTGTGATAGATACACGTGCCCTTGGGTAGACTCAACTTTTATACTAATAGCTAACATTTAAAATGAGGGGGTTAGCATCCATTTCTTTCCACTGAACTTGGTTTCCGGAAGCTTCAAACACAGTAATTCTAGGAACTGTATATTATGTAATGTAAATACTGAAAACCAGCCGTGCAAGATGGAAAATGCCTCATGGGTTTGTGGCTTTTTGCTCTTTGTCATACAGTTTTCTTTTGTAACTTCTATGCATAGCTGGTTCCCAGGTTTATTGGATACCAAACAAAATAATTGTTCTGTTCTTTCAGGTGGTGATAATTAAGGACTATAAAACTGCCTGCTGCCCCTCTGTGGTCACCATCCGTTTCCCATTCCTGTCCAAGAAAAATGGAAAATGAACTTTAGAATATTTTGAAAGGCCATTTTCCCAATAACTGGATTTTTAAAATTAAAATGGGCTTAAATGGAATGAGTTTTACTGGCACTTTAATTCCTTGATCTATTAAATGTCCTGAAGAATCACACTGGATTAGATTGCAGTCAAACTCCAGATATTTACTGGGGCACAGTTGTGCAAGGAAAGATAGAAATTTATCAGAAAGGTCAGACATCTACATAGTGCAGATCTATTTGGTTTTTAGGTGCTCTCTGGACAGACTGGTTATATTATCTAGCACTGACTGTGTCTACATGAGATGCTTACTGTGCAGTCATTTAGTACTTGTTATAGCAAGTTTACTACTTGTTATAGCAAATTTAGTACTTGTTATAGTACTTGTTATAGCACTTATATAAGTACCAAATGACTGTGTGGTAATCAGAGCTACTGTGCTATAGCATTGCCAAATGGCTTTTAGGTAACACTGACTGTGCAATAGCTTGTTACTACTGTGCAGTAGCATCATGTCACCCTTTCTGCCTTGAGATGCTACTGCACAGTAATAACGAACTACTGTGCAGTCAGTATCTCATGTATATGTGGCCCCTGTGTAGTAATTCAAGGGAAGTATCAAACATCTTGTCACTTAAGGACTTTTGGACTTTGTTAATAAAATGTATTTCTGAGTGATTGATGTCAGTTGTTACTGTTCAGTGTTTCTGCCAATCTCAAGGCTGGCATCCAGAAAAATAGGTGCATACAAAGTGACCATCTGTGATGTCTGGTTTCAGTGACTTGCTCAGTATCACATGGGAACTGCATGACAGAGACAGCATTGAAATTCATTTCTCCAAGGCAGTGTGCAGCTGCCTTAATCATGACACTGTCCTTTCTCTTTGTGAAATTCCCTATCTCAGTAACAGCACACTGTTCAAACTGCAATAAATGAGGCAGGGGATCCCTACAGACAAAGCTCATTCACTACACAATCCTTAATAAGTGCTACTGTGTGCTCTGTTTAAGGAGGATTTATGTGAGAAGGGGAAAATATGTGATTATGTGATTCAAGAGAGGTAGTTGGCTGTTAGTTTGAAGCTAGGCAGGGCTTGCAGACTATCTAATATGGACAGGCATGAGCTTTTGTGAGCTACCACCTACTTTGTGAAATGCTGTGACTGGACTTCCAGAGTGAAGGGATACTAAATAGAAAGGAATAAAGTACTTTAAATACAAAGGCTATGGGAAGGGGAAGGTGAGGAAGGGGCACTGCCAAGAGAGGCAACAATGAGTTAGAAAGATTAAATGGGATCAACAAACTAGTTAATGCACTGAGCGATGTTCTAATATTATAAAAGCCTAAGTAAGTCTTTCTGTCTGTCTGTCTATTACACTTTATTCATGCTCTGATTGGCTGACAAACAGCCAATCAGAGTGCAAAGAAGCGGTCTGACAGAAGGCAGCTTGCTGCCATGATGGTGGGGACACAGGCAACAGAGCAGGGGGTGGCGAGGCCAGCACAGCTGGCTTTGTCCCCCCCTCCCTCCTGCTCCCTGGAGGTGGTAGCAACACAGCAGGTAACATGGAGGGGAGTGAGCCCAGGCCCAGTGCGGCAGAGGGGAGCAGGCCTGGGCCCAATGTGGGTGGAGGGAGTAGGCCGAGGCCTAACACAAGGGGAAGGGGAGCAGGTCTGGACCCAATGCGGGGGGGGGGGGGC
>NW_017729034.1:59896719-59898492 GCF_001723915.1 Gavialis gangeticus
CGGGGGGGGGGGGCAGGAGTGGGCCCAAGTGGGGGGAAAAGCCAGCCCCCTGCAGCAGTAGGGAGAGGGGGCAGAACAGTGGGCCTGGCCTGATGTGGTTACAGTAGCAGCTGGGGGAGGGAAGGAGTGGACCTCCTCCTGCCCTCAGGCGTGGGCCCACTCTTCCCCCATCCCGCTGCCCCGTGTCAGCCCTGACCCTGCTCCTCGTGTCCCCAAGTGGGCTCGATGGCAGCCTGGCTTCTCCCCACCCTTGGGCCTGGTCCTCCCTTGCATCAGGCCCGGGCCCGCTCCTCCCTTCCCCTGCCACTGCGGCAGGGAGGGGGAAGTGGGCCTGGACCCCAAGCAGCAGGAGGGAAGGGGAAGCGGGCCTGGACCAGGGGGGACCAGGGCTTTGTCCCCACCCACTCCTCCCCTATCATTCTTGATGGGCAGTTGGCTACTAGGGGTTATAAAAGCTAGTCTGTGGAATGGGATAAGCTTCCGTAGTGTCTGTTGAGACCATACTTGATACAATTCAATCCGCAGATGACTTTTTGTTCCACAGTTTCATGTTAAAGTTGGTTTGAAAGTGTTGTTGTTTAAGAACAGCTACTCTGAGTGCAGTGATAGATACCTAGTGCATCCAAGTGTCCAGAAAGACATAAAAGCCAGGGAAGGATGGTATGTCATCTGAATTAACGTGCTTCAGTAGCATCTGGGCATCCTATTGATGGACCAGCACTAGGAGGAGAAGAAGGCTGGCAGCAGGGACATGAGGAAACTCAGGGACTTTAGGTTCAATTTCAAGCTCTGGCTTAAACTGTGCTCTTGTGAGCACAGATTCTACTTATCATTTATCTCCAAAATGTAACCCATTCTTCCTCATCCCAACCAACAGTCTCTTTTTCACTCATGTCTCTTCATCACTCTGAGCAGTTTGTCTTATTCTTATTTTCTTCACGTAGCCATTCCCAGTGCTCATTCTTTAGGTTTCTCATCACACTCCTGCTAACCTTGCCAGATAAGTCCAAGCCTTGCCTTATTGAACAACGGATTCCTGTCTTAGTCTTTCCCCAATCCCAGTCTCCTGGCTCAGCCATTCCTAGTTTAGATCCTAGATCTTTGCCTATTTTAGCCTCCACCCTTCCCATGTTCTCATGTGATGGGCTTTACCAGAATTTTAGCACGCACAAAATAGATTTTTCCCCGGTTGGAGCCATGGATGTGGCTGAATTTTTTTAGCTGATTTTTTCCAAAATTATTCAGCCTGAAATAAATACCATTCATGGAAAATACCACGCCAAACAGTTAAGTTTGGCAAAGTCATTGCAAATCAAATCAGGGTCTCTTTATGTGAAGAGTCAAAATTAGAAATAGGCAATGCAACCAGCCCCAGATATAATCTTCTAAGGAGCTGATGATGGTATGTATGCAAATGATTTCTGAGTGGCCCTGTCTCCCAGGTAAGCTGGGGCCAAGTATCCTTCCCCGCCCCTGTGCGTGTGTTCTGGAATCCTGGTTAGTCTGAGACCGAGTCCCTATCCTCCTCTTTCCACAAACCATCATTTGAGGGAAATTCTGCCCCTTAGGTTGGGCAATTGACAATCAACACATTTAAATCATTCAGTGCAGAGACCAGCATGAGACAGGAATGCACAAGCTCAGTGCATGTCAGGATCAGAAGCACAGATGCTGAGGTAGGGGATGGAAAAGAATGGTGTTTTCCACCCATCTCAGAGCTATTTTTTGACATGTTCTCATTCAGTTGAGAGTGCTTACCACAGCAATGATACT
>NW_017729034.1:59903492-59907383 GCF_001723915.1 Gavialis gangeticus
TCAGGATCAGAAGCACAGATGCTGAGGTAGGGGATGGAAAAGAATGGTGTTTTCCACCCATCTCAGAGCTATTTTTTGACATGTTCTCATTCAGTTGAGAGTGCTTACCACAGCAATGATATTATACTTCTCAGAGCCTTCTGTGCTGTAAAAAGATGTATAGAGCTCTTTCCCCAAACACTAGGCCCAGGCTTGGGACAGGGACCAGGCATTTCCACATGCCTGTCCCTCAACCTAGTATATGTATTACTCGTAGCCTCACAATATGCCAACCTTCTTATGGCCCACCTGGAAGAAGAATTCCTCAAAACTGCACCATCAAATCCATGCTATACCTGAGATATATAGATGACAATCTTCATCATTTGGACTGAAATCCTGTAGTTCTGATTGATTTCTATCACAAATTCAACAATCATCACCCCTCTATCAGACTATCTCTTGATAGTCCAACAGCAACATTACCTTTTTAGACACCATGATCAATATCCCAAATGGTAAAATATAAGCCACCATAAACAGGAAACTCATGGACCTATATACATATTTATACAGACCCAGCAATCACCCTAAACACACCAAAAAATCTGTAATTTAAAGCCAAGCTCTCTGATACCACTGAATTTGCACTGCAAATACCTGTGATCATCACCTCACAAGTTGCAAAAGGGCATTCACCTAACAAGGACACTCCTCCAGACAGAGAGACTGTATTTTTGAAAGAGCCACCTGGATACCACCAGAAGAACTGCTACAGTAGAAAAAGAAAATCCACATGAATCACACACCATTACTTATGACATTCGTGAACAACTGGTGCTTCCTGTGACTGGCGGGGGGCACCATGGTGGTGAGAGGGGACTGCCTGCAACCACTGGCGGTGGTGTCAGTGGCAGGGGCGTGGGGGAAGAGCAGTGAGTGGTGGGCGGCAAGCGGGGACTGCCTGAAGCCGCTGGCAGCTGCATTAGCAGCAAGGTGGGGGCAGCAACCACCCACAGAAGCCAGCAGTGGCTTTGGCAGCAGCCAGTCTCGGGGGGGCCATGTGGCCCCCTGTGCTCCCCATATGTGTTGCCTATGATGACATACCATCCTTCCCTGGAACCTATATGGAAAATCCTAAAATAATTACAACCCATATAAGAAGAAGACCCAATTCTTAAAGAGATCTTTCCATAACCACCCATCCTACCTTTTAAACAAGCACTGAACCTGGCCAAACTCATCACCAGAAACAAATTTCCTATGACCCAAACCACACCGAATGGATCCAGACTATACCAGGACAAGAAATGTAAAACCTGCCAACACATCTCCACCAGTCCCACAATAACTACACCCCACAACAGAATCATCAACATACCTGCACCTCCAGAAATGTAATATATCTCATCCAGTGCACCAAATGTCCAGATGGAAAATACGTAAGAGAAACCAAGCAACAACTGCTTACCAGAATGAACGCACACTGAAAATCCATCAAAGACAAACATATCCAATTACCTGTGGGTGCCTGCTTCTCCCAAGACAATCGCTCCCTCTTGGATCTCACAGTTCTAATACTTAAAGGGTAATTACAAGACACCTTTTGTAGATGAACCTGTGAACTTCACTTCATAAATCTACTGGGTACAAGTAATCATGTGCTTAATATAGACATTGGATTTATGACACATTGCAACCTACCTGACATCTGATACACCAGGTAACCTGCCTCAAGCTGACCACTTGCATTCCTTCACACATTTCCCTCCCTTTCCCCCTCCCCTCCTATCTCTTACCCATTGTCTTCCAAACTTACACAGATTTGCATTTTCACAGAATTCTTATTTTAGCTTCTTTTCTACCTTGGAGAACAAATAACAGCCACAGAGTCTCTCAATGCCTGAAGAAGGGTGTTTGTGTCCCAAAGCTTGCAAAGAACTTTTTCCAACTATTTGATTGGTCTAATAAAAGATACCACATTTACCCAAATAACCTTGCCTGCCTATGTCCCTAGATCAATGCAGCTACAGTCAACAACCCTCATCACAGCCCATCCATCTTCCTGCTTCCAGTGTTGGCTGTCACATCTCACTGTGTATCATTAGGGATTTAATGATAGATTTTTTGATGATATTCCCCAGTGTCTTTCCAGGTATCAGAGTTAGATGGATTGACCTGCAATCTCCATGTTTTAAGAGAAAAGCTCTGTATTTGTTTCTTTCATCAGTATATTCATACTGAAGATAGGGTTGTGGATCTATTCGCCACAAGCCCATTCATCAGTCAGTCTCTTAATTATTGGTACTTACGGATCATATATCATTGCAGCATTTTACTACCATCTAGTCTTTACCCTGTTTCTACTTACAACAAGCTGGTGAGGCTGGGAAATCTAGTATCCATGTTTTTACAAATGGAAAGGAGACATGACAGCTAAACAATTTGCCAAGTCACACAGGAGATCATTGTGGAACAGGCCACTAAACCCAAGACTCCCAAGTCCTAAATCCCATTGACTGGATCAGCTTTCTCTGCCCTGGACTTCCAATATTGTCCCTACTGATTCTGTGCTCATCTCTGTCTTGTCCCTGTATTTTCTACCCAGTTCCTTATGCTGCTTGCCTCTCCATTAGAAAAGAAAACCATGCAAAAAGAACTATGCTTGAGAGGCAGAGGGACAGGTGTGATGATTTATATTCAGCGCTAGTCAGGAGCTAGGAGGTTCTTTCGTCAATAGTTTTTTGTGAATTTGTAAAAAATGAACTAAGCACTACTAAGGGATACTGCAGCAGAAGCTGAAGCTGTTAGAAACAGCATTTGACAAAGAGGAACAGGGCAATAACTATAGGGCATATACAATTACACAGGATAAAACGTACCAGAGACCACTGTGTTTCACTACAGGAACAAGACAAAAGAGAACAGAGACACCGACAGGTTTGTATGTACTGCATTTCTGTATTCCACACACTTCCAGCCCCTGGTGTTATATGGACCCTTGTGTGATAAATTCACAAAGGTTTGGCTACCAGAATTGCCTGTTCTCTGAGCCAATAGTTGGAGGTGATTCTTTGCAATAGGAGGTAGTCAGACTAGCATGTTCTGGGGCTGAGGTAAATTTATGAAGGAGCCAGAAATAAAAAGGAAGATCATAGTATCATAGTACTTAGGGTCAGAAGGGACCTAAACAGATCATCAGGTCCAACCCCCTTCCCCAGGCAGGAATGGGTGCCAGGATCATATTGCCTCAGCCAAATATCTGTCCGGCCTCCTCTTGAAAACCCCCAAGGTAGGAGAGAGCACCACCTCCCTTGGGAATCCATTCCCGAGCCTGGCAGCCCTAACTGTAAAGTAATGTCTCCTGATGTCCAACCTAAACCTTCTCTCTAACAATTTGTGGCCATTATTCCTAGTAACCCCGGGTGGTGCCTGGGGGAACCGAGCCTCCCCCAATTTCCACTGGTCCCCCTGGTGAGTTTGTAAATGGCCACCAGATCCCCTCTCAGCCTTCTCTTGTGGAGGCTGAATAGGTTCAGGCCCTTTAGCTTCTCTTTGTAGGGCCTGCCCTGCTGCCCCTTGACCATGTGAGTGGCCCTCCTCTGGACCCTCTCAATGCTAGTCACATCTCTCTTGAAGTGCAGCGCCCAGAACTGGATGCAGTACTCCAACTGAGGCCTGAACAAGGCTACATAGAGGAGAAGGATCACCTCCCTGGACCTGCTTGTGATGCATCTGTAGATGCACAACGAGGTGTGGTCAGCCCTACTGACCACTTCCTCGTATCAGCGGCTCAGGTTCATCCTGGAGCAACAATGACTCCAAGATCCCTTTCATAGTTTCATAGTTGATAGGGTCAAAAGGGACCTGAGCAGATCATCAAGTCCGACCCCCTGCCATGGCAGGAAAGAG
>NW_017729034.1:59907539-59915643 GCF_001723915.1 Gavialis gangeticus
AATCTACCTTCTGCCAGCTTGTGACCGTTATTCCTGGTCACTCCTGGTAGCGCTCGGGGGAACAGGGGCTCCCCCAATGCCTGCTGGTCCCCTCTGACTAGTTTGTAACAGGCCACTAGATCCCCCCTCAGCCTTCTCTTGTGGAGGCTGAACAGGTTCAGGTCCCTGAGCCTCTCCTTTTAGGGCCTGCCCTGCTGCCCCCTGATCATGTGAGTGGCCCTCTTCTGGACACTTTCTGCCACCGTGTTGACAAGAAGGGTGTTCCCCAGCCTATAGGTGTGTTGCTGGCTCCTTCTCCCTAGATGCAGCACCTTGCACTTGTGTGTGTTGAATCCCATCCTATTCTCATCCGCCCACCCCTGTAACCTCTCTAGATCTAACTGGATTCTGTCCCTCCTCTCCGGCATGCCCACCTTGCCCCACATCTTGGTGTTGTCAATTAATTCAGACAGCGTGCTTTCCACACCCACATTCAGATCGCTGATAAAGATGTTGAACACTGCAGGCCCCAGGACTGAGCCCTGGGGGACTCCACTGCCCACATCCCTCTAGGTCAAAAACGACCCACCCACCACCGCTATCTGGGTGCGACCATCTAGCCAATTTGCCACCCATCTGACTAAGCATCAGTGCCATAGTCACCTAGTGTTTTTAAGAGAATGTGGTGGGAAACTGCGTCAAAGGCCTTCATAAAGTCCAGGACGGTGACATCCCCCACAACACCCTTGTCCAGGGACTTTGTGACCTGATCATAAAAATAAACCAGGTTAGTCAGGCAGGACCTGCCCTCAATGAACCCATGTTGGTTGCCTCTGAGCATTACCTCCCCTGCTGGGCCCTTGGAGGTGTGCTCCGTGATAATTTTCTCAAAGGTCTTCCCAAGGACTGAGGTAAGACTGACTGGCCTATAATTGCCGGGGTCCTCTTTTCTCCCCTTCTTGTAAATGGGGACCACAATGGTCCTTTTCCAATCCTCTGGTAGAGCTTTTTAGATCCAAAGAAGTATGGAGAATATTTTTAAAACCAAGCTAATTTATTGACAAAAAATGTTAACACAGAATTTGGGATTTCTATGAACATAAAGCCATCTAGCATTATATTTTCTTTTATCTATTATTAGCTCTTCATATATTCATGTCATATTTTGCTGTGCTTCTGGCAATATCCGTGGTTAAAAGACTACTAAGTACAGCTACTAGCACATACTACAGATATTATTACTGAAATGGAGTGTGCTTTGTCTATCAAGGTACACACATTTTTATTTCCTTTGATAACATGTGGGGGGATAGTAGAGATCTAAAAATACGAAGAAGGGCTCAGACCCCTTCCTTAGGGTCAGTCTCCCTATCACTTCATATTACAGTTATGCTCAGGTACATTTCTCCAATGAGTTCCACCACCATTCAGTAGCCCTATACCTAACATAATAAACACAGCTGGGTTGGCATACAGAAAATTTGTATCAGATCCCCAGGGGCAGATCCAGGATTTTGTTGAGAAGCATGTGAGAGCAGCACCCAGTGCTGCAGGGGTGATGGCACCCCTGCTTCAAGCTTCAGTGATGGGTGGGTTCCCCCTCTCTGAGGCTTCTGGGGAACACATGGGGATAGGGCAGGGAGGAGAAACTTGTCTGCTGTCACTGTCCCTGGCTGAGCCTGGCTCTCCAAGGAGTCCTGCTGGAGTAGGGCAAGTGCAGCTTTGGAGCTGCCCTGCCAGGGAGGCAGCTATGGACGGCAGCAGCAGCAGCAGCAGGTAGGGGTGGTGAGCATAGAAGGGAAGGGAGGGTAGACTTCTTACTTGCTTGAGGGACTTAAAAAAGTCTTCTGTATAGCTTCTGCAGCATTGGCTGAAAGTGGGCGGGGGGGTATGTCTGTGTCTCTGCCCCGCCCCCCCCCCCGGATCTGCCCCTCTGGCTTCCCTAGCTCTGGGGTCAGGTAGAGTTAAGGCACATACTGATGTAACTTGCATTTCCTGGTTTTCAGAAACTCAAGCATTTTTTATCTCAACATTTGGGAAGGACACGTGACAGAACTGGCCAACTTGCCTATCAATTACACTGGCTAGTAAATGTGCAGGGATATTCAACTACCAATAATGCCACAATGAGTCACTGAGGAAAGGTCAAAAACAAAACTCTGATTTTACATGGGAGGGAAACTGGAACTGCTGCATTCTCAATTCAAATAATATTTCTTTCAAATAATTTAATGTCTGTGAAAGAGAGAATACCTGCCCTGTTTCCTTTTCCTGTTACATACAAGACTCTATGGAAAACTGTGAAAAACATCAGCTACTATTCCGCTTTTACACAGTCAGAATAAGCAAAGTATTTTCTACTGTTTAGTGGAGGATCTTTATTAAAATGTTACCACACCATCACTAGATGGCGCTGCTGAACAGTTTGGCTTTGATTTAAAAATACTGATACTTTTATAATGCTTTTTTGGTGATGTGTTATAGATAAATGAAAGACATTTCAGTATAAACTTTGTGTGGCTTAAGCATGAGCAAAACGAACAGCATATTTCATGGGTCAAGGAAACCCATCTTGACCTAAGAGGAAGATTTGAAACAGAACTTCTCAATAGTTCATGAAATATTAAGAGCTGATAATCTCACCATTAGTGAATAGGGTAGGAAGTGTGTCATGTTTGGGCCTGAAGCACAAGTACTAAGCATCCTGTGACTATAAGATTCAGGACTTCTGCATTCTTGTTTCAAGGAAAACCTGAAATAGGGTCTGGGAATAGGCCCAGTGGCTGCTCTGTAGCCTCTGAGCTTTTGCTCCTAAGGATTTGCCATGTTGCTGTTTATGGCAGTAAGGATGCTGGAGGAGGCAGTGCATCTTCATAGTATCTGGCATTAGGCTAGGGGGTCTCTTTTCCCCAGGCAACTGAAAGCTGGGGAAATAGTTGATTGGATGATTTGCTCCCTTCCTGAAGAGCTAGTTGATAACGCTGCAATGGACCAATCAGGTACAGACTCATTGGACCAAAGATATGCCCCTTCTTAGAGTACTCCAGGGGGCTGGGGAAGTGGTAGAGTACTCATGACTATCTTTACATTATTCTATTTTTGGTTTTATCCCCTGGTCAATGGGGAGCCCTTGGTCTGCAGTAGCCTGGGTGGTTCCTGGGAACAGAGGGAGCAGAGTATGTGGAGGGTCAGCTGGGATGGGGTTTATACTCTTTTTATTGCTCTTTGCCCTAACTGTGGAGTTATTGTGTAGCCACCAGTTTCTTACTCCATGATGACCTGATCATCCTGAGGTTCTTTCAGGATGCTGTGAAGTTTCTATACTCAGAAATATTCAGATAAAGTGCTTCTTGTTCCCAAGAAAGAGGTCAGGTTTTACTTCTGTGGTTTGTCCATTAATCTGCTTGCAATGCATTTATATGCAGGGCTATATAGAGTAATCTGTATTTTACTGGTGACTTCCTTTTTTGTGGCCTCACAGAATGAAGCAATCTGAATTAATGCTTACAGTGAGCCAGGCACCAGATTAATCAGCTGCTTTCAACTCCGACAAGCAGAGGAAGTGGGTTCTGCCGCAATAGGAACCAGGTGAAAGCTACTTGAAGACATCGCATTCCTCATCTTATTTGTTTGCTACTTGGAACTCCTTCTACTGTAGTCCAGATGAGCAGCCCGTTTAGATACCATCTTTTCTCACATAAAACACACCTCTAATATAACACACAACCTAGTTTTGGAAAGCCCCAAGAAGGAAAAAAGATCTTACCTTGGAGTACAGATAAATGCGTGAGGTCTGGGGTCTCTGAGGCTGGAGGCCCCGTGCCAAGCCTGAGGGCCACATACTGGGCCCAGTCTGACACACTGGTTCTGGGGCCATGCAGTGAGGCCCTGATCTGGCAGGGCCCAATATGGCATGCCAGTGCTGGAGCTACAGGGCTGGTTCAGCCTAGTACTTAGTCCCAGGCTTGGTGTGTGGTACTTGACTTGGCATGCTTAGTCTGATCTTGCGGGTGGCTCTGGAGCCGGTGCACATAGACAAACTCAACATGCTGGGTCCAGGGCCATGCCCTGGATTAGACCCTGTGCCTTAGCCATGGACCAGTCCCACACACCAGTCCAATCTGGCATGCAGTTGTGGAGAGGGGCTCCTTATAGGTAAAGACATTTGGCAATGGGGGTTCAGCGGGTGCAGAGCAGCGGCAGTGTTGATTTCTGCCTGAAAAATTTTCTGGACCTGCAAGGAGCCCTTTTCCTTACATATAATGCTGACCTGAATTTTCCCCAGCTGGTTTTGGGGGAAGAAGTATGGTTATATGCAAGAAAATCTGGTATATCCTACAGCTGAGAACACTCTGGGTGAGAGGATAGAGGGTACAGGGAGAGCAATAAATTTACCATTAAACATTACACCCATAAAACTGACTGCCATACACTTAACTTGCTACAGTAAACTTATTACCAATCCAATCAGGAAGTTCAAATTCACTGAAGCCGCATGCCTCTCCCTGAAAAGAGTGAGGCAGAGTAAAGACTGTATGACGTTTGCAGGAATAGCCCAGTAGCCTCATTCATAAATGCATTGCTGATTTACGCAACCATTTTCATAGGACTTGCCATATGTTGCTGGAAAACTTGTCTTGTTGAGCAGCACAGTTGTGGGTAAGGTGGCCATCATAGAGGACAGTCCGGTTGTCTTCTGTCCTCTGTTGATATGAAACTGTATGCCTTTGTATCCTTTATTTTTCTCTTGAAGAGAAGGTGTCAGGTTTTGTATCAATAGAAGACAGAGTAGCAGAAAACCAATATGTTCTCTGTGATGGTCACCCTAGCTAATGTGGTCCCCATTTATAAGAAAGGGAGAAAGGGGGACCCAGGAAACTATAGGCCCATAAGCCTCACATCGGTCTTAGGGAAAAAATTATCAAGGATCACATCTGTGAGAGGCCAGCAGGGGAGATCATGCCCAGGGGAAATCAACATGGGTTCATCAAAGGCAGGTCCTGCTAGACCAACCTGATGGCCTTTTATGACCAGGTAACTAAATCCCTGGATGATGGTGTCACCGTGGACATAGCCTTTCTGGACTTTAAGAAGGCCTTTGACACTGTCTCTCACCCCATTCTCATTAACAAATTGAGTGACTGTGGCATTGATGCCTACACAGTTGGATGTGTCAAAAATTGGGTAATGGGGTGCACCCAGAGAGTGGTGGTGGATGGGTCCTACTCGACCTGTTGGGATGCGAATAGTGGGGTCCCCCAGGGCTCGGTCCTGGGGCCTACACTGTTCAACATCTTCATCAGTGACTTGGACAAGGGGGTGGAAAACACGTTGTCCAATTTTGCCGATGAGACCAAGATGTGGGGAGAGGTAGGAATGCTCAAAGGGAGAGAGAGGTTGCAATTAGATTTAGACAGACTACAGAAGTGGTCGGATGGTAACAGGATGGGGTTCAGTGTAGATAAATGCAGGGTGCTGCACCTGGGGAGAAGGAATCCACAGCATACATACAAGCTGGGGAGCTCCCCCTTGTGAGCACAGAGGTGGAAAGGGATCTTGGAGTCAGTAATGACTCCAAGAAGAACATGGGCCGCCAATGCCAGACCGCAGCCAGCAAAGCCAACCGCACCTTGTCATGCATCCAAAGATGCATCTTAAGCCAGTCCAGAGGGTGATACTCCCCCTCTATGCGACATTGGTCAGGCTGCAGTTGGAGTACTGTGTCCAGTTCTGGGCACCGCACTTTAAGAAGGATGTGGCCAGCCTGGAGAAGGTTCAGAGGAGGGCCACCCGCTTGGTTGGAGGGCAACAGGGCAGGCCCTATGAGGAGAGGCTGAGGGACCTGAACCTGTTTAGCCTCAGCAAGCGGAGGCTGAGGGGGGATTTGGTGGCTGCCTACAAACTCGTTAAGGGAGATCAGCAGCGAATAGGAAGGGCCCTATTCCCCCCAGCAGCACCTGGGGTGATGAGGAACAATGGCCAGAAGCTGCTGGAGAATAGGTTCAGGTTAGAGATTAGGAGGCACTATTTCACTGTTAGGGTGGCTCGGATCTGGAACCAACTTCCTAGGGAAGTGGTCCTCACTCCTATCTTGAGTAAATTCAAAAGGAGGTTGGATGAACACCTGTCTGGGGTCATGTGATCCCAGCGTTTGCTCCGGCCCGTGGCAGGGGGTTAGATTAGATGGTCTGTTCAGGTGCCTTCTGACCCCAAACTACTATGAAACTATGAAATGCACAGTAGCAAAGATATATGGGTTTTTTTATGACACTTAATGTGCAGTAGAATAATTTTACTGTGCATTAGCATGTTTTTTACCCTAACACGCTAATGCACAATAGAATAGGCTACTACGCATTACAGTGTTTGGTGTAGACATGCCCATGGAGTAATACCTTCTTCCTTAACTAATCTAATTTAAGTGAGGTATTACCCTGTATGAGTTAGGGTGAAAGATTCAGACCTTTGGTACTCTCTCAGGGCTTATACTAAACTTTAACCCCTGTACTGTGTCAACCTCATCCTGTACTGAGCACATAGTCCTCTTCACTGAAGTGGTACTACTCATGTTATAAGATAAAACCCAGCGTGAGTATGCATGGCACAACTGGGCCTTATGTTTATGCCTATGGTTTCATAATTGTTTAAGCAATTATGAAAGTCACTGTGTGCATCTATACAAGATGCTAACAGCACAGAAGCCTAATTTTACTGTGCAGTTGCGTGCAGGGCAAAAACTGCTCATATGATACTGCACAGTAGTATTAGGCTACTGTGCAGTTAGCATCACTAAAAAGCCATGCACTGGTGCTACTGTGCAGTAGCACTAGATACTGCACATTGATTTAGTACTTGCTTATACAAGTACTAAACTTAATGCACAGTAACTACTGTGTATTAATGAATGTGTAGATGCATCCACTGTTATGCATTTTCACTGTGCTCATCTCCTACACAATGAAGTAGGGAAGAGAAATAGGAAAAAGGTGGAGAGGCAGTATTCTCTAATGGGTGGTGTGACAGACCATGCAGTAATGAGGTTCTGGTATGAACTCTCCTAGTTATTTGCTGTGTGGTTGTGGATAAATCACTTATCCTCTCTCTGGCTCAGATTTTCTGTCTGTAAACTTGATATAATGCTTCACCACCACACAGGCCTTAAGGCTTATTTCATTGTTCAATGTTTGCAAAGTGTTTTGATCTCTAAGATGGGATTTTCATTTAAATCATTTAGAATTGGCCTAGTTCTGCTCCCACTGAAATCTGTGGTAGTTCTGAATGCCTGCTAAGGTATCCCTTCCCTTCCTCTGGCTTTCATACTCACAGAAGAGAGGCACAATCTCACTCCTTTAATTTATGCACAACTCTTGCACTTGGAACACCCAGATGCATTGCTGGTGGGTAGGGGGTATGGAGGATTTCCTTTGAGCATGAGATTAGATGGTGCAACCCGGTGCATATGTTGATTTTTGCATAGAAGTGCTATGAAGTAGAGTGCAGTTGCACTAACCATAGGAAATTGCTTTAGTAAAATACAACAAAATGAGGCTGGTTCAGGTAGAGCCATGATGTCAAAGTCTTTGATCCATTTGCAATTATTCACAGAAGTTGCAACTGATTTCATGGGTACATCTATACAGCACAGTGCAGCTCTATGCAAAGTTACCTGACCTAGGTGTGAATGAGTGCTTTGATATCCAATCCTAAGTACCGGTGTGGACTGTGATACACTATGAAAAAATGGTATATTAAGCTGGGTGGAGTGCCTCTACTGATTCTGGTTCCTGATCTAGTTCATTTACAGCTGGCTGGGGTATACCTGCACAGCACTGTATTGTGCAATAGAGATATACTCCATGTGGGAAGTCTCTTGTGCCCAGGCAGACTTCTGCCTCTCCCCTCCCCTGAAAGTCAGTGGAATTTGCCCATGAAGAATTAACTGCAGTATCAAATCCAAAGAGAACACCTGAGCCAGCAGAGCAGAAAACCCTTCATTGCTTCTCTACTGCAAAGATAGTCAGGACGGTTGCTACTATACCCTGCTAAGGTGGACTTGTACTATGTAAGCCACCCAAAGCATCAGGTATCATAGAATCATAGAATCAGTGAGTCGGAAGGGACCTAG
>NW_017729034.1:59916222-59916611 GCF_001723915.1 Gavialis gangeticus
CTTTAAATGTTTTTTCTACATACCTCTAGGTAGCAGATGCCTCATGAATGCTGCAATGCTGGGGCGCATGGAGTGTTCTACAGGAGTATGGGGGGCTCCTCAGTGCCCTCCACAGCAGACCTGGAAGTGGACCAGAAGCACATCTGGTCAACTTCCAGGTGCTCTGAAGAGCACACTGGGGAGTTCCCCTGAACCCCCCCAAGCTCAGCGACTGGTGCCTCCTGGGTCTGGGGCGGGTATCTGGGGTCCCCCGTGGCCGATTGCTGAGCTGGGGGGGGAGGGAGCCTGCGTGCTTCCCGGTGGACCTGGAAGTGGACTGGAAGTATTTCCAGTTCACTTCTGGGTTCGCTGCTGAGCATGTGGGGGGCCCCCTGTGCTCCTGTGGGTTG
>NW_017729034.1:59921611-59932159 GCF_001723915.1 Gavialis gangeticus
GTTCACTTCTGGGTTCGCTGCTGAGCATGTGGGGGGCCCCCTGTGCTCCTGTGGGTTGCTCCATGTGCCCCAGCATTGCAGCATTCATGAGCCACCTGCTACCTAGAGGTATGTAGAAAAAACATTTAAAGCTGCGTCTATGTCCGAATTGCTGATTCTCTGAATCAGCATTGAATCTTCCGATTTGGATTGGACCAAATCAAATCAGGGACAGTGATCCGAATCAACGAATTGAATCACTGTGCCCGATTCAGGCCAAATCCAAATCCAAATTGAATAGGGCCCACTTTGCATACCCATATTCTATATCACTTACAGTTATTGATGAAGTCAAAACAATTTAAATCAGTCTCAAATAAAAGAGCTAGAGTAACATTTTTTTCTGGGGAATAAGCAATAGTGGTGTGACGTGCAAAAACTAGACTTTCACATTTGTGTAAGATTTATTAATCTGTGGCTCCTAATTGCTGAGGCAAACTGATTCCCTTAAGTTAAGCACTGCCTAACTGGGTCCCAGCACTGATGTCACTAGAGCTGCTAGTGGAGTGAGATTCAATGTGCTGGGAGGAAGAACAGCACAATCTAGGCAAGTACTTAGATGTGTATACTTCAATAGCAGAGATCAGTTTTAAAGCCATTGCAGTACGGTGTAACATTTTTTACTGGTTTTTCCTCTCACAGTTATGCAGTAGAGTGGACCAGACAATGTGTTACAAAAGTAACCAACTAGAAACATCTAGTTTTATAATACAGACTTACAGATGAAGAAAGGAGAACAAGTTCCTTTCAATGGATGAGGCTTGATAAGTCTCTAAATTTATGTACTAGGCACCCTGGTACTCAGAGTTTAGAGTGGTGGATACTCTAGAAATGCTTATTGCCTACAGACTATGCTAACTGTAGCAAGTTGAATCTATCTTGGGTCAAATTGAGGTCTCCCATATAAAACTAGAGTTAAAAAAGTACACAGTAATGTCTGAGAACTGGCGTAATGCAATTGTTCTATGCCAGGATCTAGAGTATTAATGTATTTTCTACTGTGTATTGTAATACAGGTTGCTGTCCCTGCCCTACTTCTAAAAATTGTTTGAGTTTGGCTCATGATCTAGAAAATCATAAGTGTAATGGCTACATCCCCTTACCCTGCCCTTCGTCTTCTGCCGTGGGAGCTCCCTTTCTGCAGTTTCTTTAGATGTCTTACCCTCTATCTAAGATCTGTAACTGAGCCTTGCCACTGTACTTTCTTATACTCACAGTTATTAGTGTATTTATATCAACAACCCTTTTAGGCAGGGAAGTTGTTCTTTTCACCCTCTTATGAATGAGGACCTAGGGGTCTCTGGGCCAAACTGGGATGTGTGGTCACTATACTGATGAAAGAATATAGGTCTTTGTTGGCTGGCTAATGTTAACACAGCACACATTCAAATGCATTAATTCCTATATTACATAGGAAAGACAAATAAGCCCTTGAGGCAGAAGAGCAGGTAGTAACAGGGCTGTGAATAGTGGGTGAGCAACTTACAGTTTGCTCTTGCCATGACTTTGGTTAGGAGCTGGCTTATGGGTAGCTTTTATACATGTGGGTCATGTCACTGAATGCAGTTATTCCTGTGACAGGATTTGGACTTTAGATATTTTAAACTACTTCATGGGGAACTAAAACCGAGGGGAAGTTTCATTTGTTTAAACAAATGTGTTTACAAAGAACAGATTTATTGTCAGAATGAATAAAAGAACTTTTAAAAATATGCCAAACTCTTTTCAGTAATGACATAGCTCAGAGCTGAGAACAGACATGCTGGATCTTGAAGGCAAGGGGTTAAATGAAAAGTGCCTTCCCTTATAACCATGGAATGATGTTTCTAACATGAAGTGGTAGTGGATGGCAACACTCCATTAAAACATTGGGACTTTGGCTTGAACTGGTTTGGGGGAAGCTACGTAAGGCTCTTGGGACTGTATCTTGGGCACAGCCTTTCAGAGCAGTAGGATTGTGCGCTGGGGATCCATGAGGGGAGAGATGCTCATCACTGGGCAGGCGTTCCCAGGCCTCCCGTAGCTTTTGTGAATGTCTGACCGTTCTACTGAGGTAGGGCTTTTGCCACCTCTTTCTCCTCCCTCAGACTGCTCCCAAAATCTCTGTGCTCTGGGGCTTAGTGAGTCCCTGTGATCCACAGAGGGCACTGACAAATGTGCAGCTCCCTGGTCTAACTCATGGCACTTCACAGAATGTGCCATGGGTTAGACTGACACTCCCAACCCAACACACATTCACTGTTGGATTGGGAGGGTGGATGATCGAGCTCTACTTTGGAATTGATCTGAGGAGAGAGGCTGTGTGTCTCGAGGTGGGGGACTCTAACCCACCTGCCCTACCCTCCAGTGCTGGCTGGGCAACCCCCAGACTGAACTCACTCCCCTCCCTTCTACCTCTCCCATTCTGAAGAAAGCACCTGGAGTGGGGCTGGGCTGTGTCAGCAGAGCCTTGCTGCCAGTGCGTGCTGACAGATGTTAATGAAGGCTCTTTGCTTTGGAGCACCTTCATCTGAATGCTTATGCAATGAGGGCTCAAATGCATGATCAGGCATTTCTAAAGCTCTCTGCAGCTGTCAGCGCACAGCTGTAAAGTACTTTCAGTGACCGACTGTGCGACAAATCATCACATCTGTCAGTGTCCAGAGGGTGTTTTCCCTTGTATTGGATTCCAGGATCCTGATCTTCATTTGTGGTTTGCTGTTATATGGGTGGAATCTGCTTCGCTACTCCCTGTAATAAGTGAGCCTAGCTGGAGAGGGAAATGTATGCAGGTGATATCTGGCAAAAAGTCTGAGGTTTGCTGTGTGTTCCAAACTACTGATAGACTGAAACAGACCATTTTCCTTTAGAGCACTGTAGGAAAGTGGGCAGACGGTATCTAAGCCCATGTGTTGAATATCGCCTTTGGTTTTATTATGCTGAAATCAGGGGGTGCTTTGTTTTTGCATGTGAGATCATTATGTCAACAGGACGAACAGGCAACCCAATGCAAAACAAAGCTCGGAACCATGGGAATCTTATCACTTAGCTCACAAACCAGACAGAACGGAGTCCCCCGAAGGGGAATTAGCTGCATTGGCAAAACAAGCGCCTGTGTTCTTACATACTGTCTTGACTTTCAAATGTAAATGGGTTGTGCAGAAGAATGAAAGCAAATTAACTCCACTGCTGCTGCGAGCATGAACTCTCACCCACACGGTCTGTATCCAGCATCCGTCTTTCAGCTGTAATGCTGCAGAACAGAGCTAACAAAAATCACCCTTTGTACCCAGGGACCCCAAGCCAAAGCTCCTCCTCCAAGAACTCTTCTCAGCTGGAAACTGAACGCTTTCCTGACTGCAGCGGCTAAGCTGAAATGCAGGGATTCATTTATGTATAGCATACCTGCTGCCCAAAGGTTTGGTCCAAACAGTAACTTTCATTTGCTCTGTAATAGTCAATGTTCTGGAGAAGCTGCAGTGGAAAGTATTCCTTCTTTTCACCCTGCCCTGTCAAAATGCAGCCAGGCTTCTGAGTTAATTTCTGTCTGTATGCATCCAGCGAGATCCTGATCTCCCTTTTATTGGTGGTGTCTCCACTGATGTAAATGGAGCTACATCATGTAAAACTGGTCTGAAGTTAGGATCGAGTCATGAGTCCAGTTCTGTCTTTCCTACTTAAAGCAAGACAGCAAAGAGTATTGCTAGTCTGATTTTTCACTTATTTGTAACCAATGAGACAACAGAATCAGCCCAGCGATAGTTAATATCGACAGAATCAGGTTAATAGTTAGCGGTTCATTTATTGCCAGTTGGGTATGGACCACATTAGTGGATGTGGAGCTGCAGTTCTGCAGACAAAGCCTTAGAGGACTTGCCAGATGCCTTTTATGCCTGTGTATGGGGTACAGCAGAGCTCACTGGGTGATCAAAGGCATGACCTCCTGCCTGCTGTGCTGTGCATATTCAGGTGATGGCGAGACACAGCAGCCCCTGTACTGAAGAGAATTCTTGCTGGCGCTTATGCAGTTCAGGCGAGGCATGTGAAGGGGAGGAGGGAAGGAGAGCCTCCTTGCACCACTTCCAGCACACACTCTGCACTTCCTTAAAACCTGGGCAGAGTCTGCCCCTCATTAAATGGGTTCCTTGGGGATGAACGGTGCTATGTAAAGGAGACAGCAGTATGTGAAACTCTTATTTTCTTCTTCCCCCCCTCCCCAGCCTTCCCTTCCCTTCCCTCGATTCTTTGTGGATTTGGCCAGTTGGATTTTTGCTGTGACTACGTCAGAATTCAGAGCCCTAACAGCAATGAATTTCTCGCTGCTACTGCTATGGCCATAATAGCAAACATCTGAGTGAAGAATGAGGTCCCGACTGAAAAACAAACAGAGCTTTCCCTCCCTTTCTTAAGCTGCTGCAGCTCCAGTGTTATTGTAAGCCCCTAATGTTAGAAGCCAGTACTGGGGTTGTAAGCGTGGTTATATTTAGACTGCCTCCTTTTCCATCATTGGAGAATGGCCTACTCTGTGCTCCCTGTCTTTTGGAAGGGTGAAGTCTGAGACCCAAGCAGGGGAACTCAAACTCCAGTTTAGCAGTTTCTCCCACCCCAGATCCTGTGGCATAAACAAGAAGAAATAGGTCCATGCTCAGATCTGATTTGTATTTATTATTACTGGTGGGTATCTGAATAAGCAAGGGAGTTTTTTGAACAGTCAAACATTTTACCACGACTTACCTTATTTGAACAGAGCGAGAGCTGGCAGGGCTGCTTTAAACTCCCAGCCTCATCTTCGTTTGGGCTCCTATACGGCAGTTGAAGTTGTGCCAGCCTTTCCATTATAACATCCCCTTTCTTCTCATTTTCAGGGGTTTCAAACTTGGCTGTAAAAATTCACTCCAGGCTGAAATTTTGGCACCCAAAGTCTGGACTCAGGTGTGACTTTTTAAAATCATCTTGGGCCAAATCTTAAAGTTGGGGTTTACTTAGCCTTTAATCATTCAGACAAAACATACATTTGCTTCACTCAGAGTTTTGCTGGGGTAAAGGTCTGGGTGGAGACTGAGGAAGAACTTCAGGATTTGGCAAACTAAACAAAACTAACATGCAAGTATGCATGAGATGTATGTGCCTTTAACTGAGATTGCATGTATTTCAATTTCTTGGGATCATTTCGCTGCTTTACTTTTTTGAGTTATTTCAGACAGAACACCTCAAATTAGTGGCCATTTCTGGGCCATAAAATGTGTTTATATGTAGCCAAGATTTTTAAAAATATGCACTTGAGATTTTCAAAGCAAGCTGGAGGACCTAGCCATATGGATCCCATTGAAGTATTAATCAAAATGATTTGAATCCCTCCACCTGAATGAACAGTTACATGTCTAGATGTGGACTTTTAAACCTCTATCAGTGGCTGCATTTTTCAAAAGCGCTAAGCACGTAGAAGCTACTAGTAAACTTATGAGCTCAGTTTTAGGTGCTCAGGGTATGAGCCTGGCTTTGTTTAAATCCATAGAGATTTTACTGTTTGTTTCATGGGGAATAAAAGTTGTTCTCTGCTATTCAAAACCTGGGCTGCTCTTTATTTGTGTACGAGTAATGCACTTCCGTTTGGTATTTTTGATTCCTTTAAGAAAAAGCTTTTAAGGACTTCCTATATACTTAAAATTCATTCAGTTTGCAAAATTTTGGTCTAAAAAATTCTGAGGTGCTTCCTCTGAGATACTGAAAAGCTTAAAACTCTGATATCTTGCTCCAGGAGGACAATCTCACTTGACCAGGTTTAGGCACATAGGCGTTTTATACAGAGTATGAGGGGGAGGCAGGCACCTCAAAAAAGGAATTTGGAAAGTATAGGGATATGTCTGAAGTCCTGCCCCTCTCAGGAGCTTGTATCTGGTCCATGCTGCTGAGCCCAGACACTTTTAGTTGTGATGATACTGCCCATATTTGCCTTGTGTTCAGAGCACCTAGCCTGATCAACCTGATTGACTTCTATGATGAGGTGACTGGCTCTGTGGATGCAAGGAGACTGGTAGATGTGGTGTGCCTTGCTTTTAGCAAGGCTTTTGATATGGTCTCCTACAGCATTCTTGCAGGCAAGCTAAGGAAGTATGGGCTGGATGAATGGACTGCAAGGTGGATAGAAAACTGGCTGGAGCATCAGGCTCAGAGAGTAGTAGTCAATGGTTCGATTTCTAGTTGCCGGCCAGTATCAAGTGGACTGCACCAGGGGTGCATCCTGAGGCTAGTTTTGTTCAACGTCTTCTTCAGTGACCTGAAAGACGGCATAAAGTGAACCCTGAGTAAGTCTGAAGATGACATCAAGCTGGGGGGAATAGTGGATATGCTGGAGGGTAGGGCTAGGATTCAGAGTGACCTAGATGAATTGAAAGATTGGACCAAAAGGAATCTCATGAGGTTCACCAAGGACAAGTGCAAAGCCCTGCACTTAGGACAGAACAATCCCATGCACCAGTACAGCCTGGGGGCTGACTGGCTGGGCAGCAGCTCTGCAGAAAAGGACCTGGGGGTTATAGTGGACATTAAACTGAATATGAGACAGCAGTGTGCCCTAGCTGCCAAGAAGGCTAATGGCATACTGGCCTGCATCAGTAGGAGTGTTGCCAGTAGATCAAGGGAAGTGATTATTCCCCTCTACTCAGCACTGGTGAAGCCACATCTGGAGTACTGTGTTCAGTTTTGGGCACCCCACTACAGAAAGGATGTGAACAAATTGGAGAGTCCAGTGGAGGGCAATGAAAATGGAGAGGGGGCCAGGGACATGACTTATGAGGAAAGACTGAGGGAACTGGGCTTATTTAGTCTAGAGAAGAGAAGACTGAGAGGGGATTTAATAGCAGCCTTCAACTACCTGAATGAGGTTTGAAGGAGGTTGGAGCTAGACTGTTCTTAATGGTGATATTCTAAAGATCAACTGTTTTTTTTTTCCCAACCCCAGATTCCTAGATGTTTGTAGGACACATGGTCTGTTTCCGCTTTAGCTATTGAATTTCTTTTCATTTATAGTTTTCAGTGAGCTGCTGTTGGGAATATAACATATGGAATGGAATAAAGCAGGAGAGCCTGTGCTATGGTCAAAAATATTTTAAAATAAGCAAGTGCTATTTCCAAAAATATTCATGTTTTGAGAGAAAAAAAGAAAAAAGCAAGGAACATAATTACAAGGTAGAGATGGAGAACCAGGCTCTTACTGCTTCTGTGCTGCTGATTCAAATAATCACTCTGGAATATGTCAGAGGAAGAAGTGTTAGTTGCTGTAGCCTGAAATTGTTTGCCAAACATATTCCCTTGGGGAGTATAACTCCAGTGAACATATTCTTTTGTTCCACTAATTGCAATTGTGGCTATCAAACTTTAGGGCTTTAAAGATGCTATAACTGGAATGACTTTGGCTCCATAGTGCATTGCCTACGTAAAGCATCAGAGATGTTTATATCACCTGCTAGAGCTTCTCCATAGCTTCACGCTACCCACAGTTACCTCTTTCTCACAAGGAAAACTAAATCTCTTCCTCCACCCACACTACCTCAACATGTACCAGCCAGCATCAGGCAACAGCTGTATCTAGTTTCAAAGAAGAATATCATAAAAAAGCAGAAGTTTAATATGGTATGCCAAAAAGTGTTCCAGATTACCCAGAAGTATGAATATTGTTAGAGGGAAAAACCTCCTTTTCTAGTCATCTCTCTGAAGCATTCATTCACATTCACTTTTTGCTTCTGAGTGGGTATTAGTCATTTCTCAACTTCAGTAGGAGGAAAGGCTTTGACAGCGGGAAGTGAGGGGCTATGTCTCCATCTGCATGGCACCTTGCAAATTTTTAGATGCTCAGTGAAAGCATAATGTGAACAGGAATATTTCAAGCTGTGACAGTTTGTACTGCAAGCAGGGAGAGGCTTTAAAGAATGGGATGGGAGTACAAGCCTCTTGCAGCATCTCTGTCCCTCACTGCAATTTAAAAGAGGTGGCTTTGTTGCCACCGTCATTCACAGTAACGCAATTCTCATCTCGTTTGAGATTTGCCAGTAGCTCTCCAGTGATCATAGCAACCGTGTTCATGGAAAAATGAATATGGGAAGGAGCTCAGCTGGTGGCTTCAGGGGTGACTTTTCTTTTAGTGGCTGTTAGTAGAGGTTGCTGGAATCCACCTTCTCCGCATTTGTGTCTGTTTTTTGTGGGGTTCCAAGATCATCGGCTCTGGTCTGCTTTAAATTAATCTTGCTGCCTACATCTCCAAGGGGCTGTTCCAGCAGATCTGGCTCGCAGGGGCCTAGAGAGTCCCTGGCTACTATGGCAGTTGACTTTTTTACTGTCAAGTTCAAGTGATAGAGAAGCTGCTTCCCTGGCACTTTGCCAGCCCTGGGTTTTCCTCTGCTGAGGGAAATCCTCCTTCTGGCTTTATATTCAAAAGTATGCCAGTCTAGTAGGATGAAGAACACACATAGGTCCTGTAATAGGATAAAGAGTCGCCTTATTAGACATGATCTTCTTACACAAGTTCCTCAACTGAACTGAAGCAACTTGCTTGTGTGGACACTTTCTGTTCATCTGGCAGTATTATTGAGCTTTACCCATTAAGAATCAGCACAAGCTAAGCACAATAGGCTTCAAGTCCAGGAGGGACCATTATGATCAATTGTCTGGCCTCCTGGATAACAGGTCAGAAAACCTCACCCAGTAATTTCTGCACTAAGCCCCACAACATCTGCTTAAACTACCTCACGTCATTTACAGATTATCCAGCTTTGATTTAGAGGCTTAAACTGACGGGGAATGCAGCAGATCCCATGGTAAGTATGAGTATATGGCTTTAAATCTCTTCTGCCTATGGGTGTGAGCCTGGAGAGAGCAGAACACATGATAAATACCAAACCTTTGATCCTACTTTAAGTTTGTCAAAAAGTGTTGTCATGATCGGTAGAGCTGGATAAGTATTTAAACAAGAACTATATATTTTGACCCAAAACAGTAGAACTGCTATCTTTTCAGTAAAAATGTCCTGGAGCAGAGTTCTGATCCATATTTCCAGATCCTTAGCAGTTATTTGGACCCAGAGTTTTCATAGTTTCATAGATGTTAGGGTAAGAAGGGACCTATTAGATCATCGAGTCTGACCCCTGCCCCAGGCAGGGAAGAGTGCTGGGGTCAGAAGACCCCAGCCAGGTGTCTGTCCAATCTCCTTTTAAAATACTCCAAGGAAAGGGACAGGCCAACTTCCCTTGGAAGTGTATTCCATATTTTGGCAACCCTTACTGTAAAGAATTTTTTCCTGATGTCCAGTCTAATATTGTAGGTGATGGTGCCAGAGTATAGTAGTATTTTGGAACATTTCTATGATCACAGGGCATGCCTCAGTTCCCTCACCTTATTGTACATCCTGGGAAGAAATAGTTTAACTTTTAGCTTGGTTTAGGCAGAAGGCAGGCTTTGGTTTCTACTTATTGCTGTCAACCAGAAAATGAACGAACAATAAGTGAATTAAGGAATCTCCCCCACAAAAGATGCCCCTTGGGCAAATACAAGAGCAGCCACAACTGGAGACTGCTTTGCAAATACTTCCATCCAGAAGCGGGATAAAAGAAATCCAATGCAACAAACTGATTTGAAAAGGGAATGCAGACTGCACCCCAGAAACACAGAAAGCATTGGACCCCAAAGAGATATTACTATTTACGTCTGTCCCTTTTGCTGATATGCACTCCACTTAGGTATGACTTGGCATTTTAATCCAAGGACTCTGATGTATTGCAGTTGTCCAGTAAATGATGATTATCCTTTAGAAAGGCTGCCTGCTTTGCTGTATTTTACTTCAGCTGTGCTGCTTCCCTGAGAGATGTAAAGTCTCCATCTAGAGCTGAACCAGCTGCAGCTCACTGGTGTGCCCATGGAGACAAAAGCTGCTGTGATGTAAAGGTCTGGTCATCAGAAGCTATGCTTGAGCTGGCAGAGAGAGTTATACAGTGTTAGCAAAATGAAAAAAAGACCAAGGTCCATATCAAATGTAACTCTGCTTTTAGCTGAGTCATCCTAGCCTGAGACATGGCTCCACATGCTGTCTAATTCATTCCATAGCTGGAATCTGACATGTTGCATTTCCTTAACTTCTATGCAGCGCTCAGTGGATAAGCTGAACTCAAGGGCCTGTCTGGCATCTCATTTATATGCATTTGAACAAGAGGACGGACATCCAAGTTGCCTAGCCTGACCCCTCTACCCTGAGGGAAGTGATAGGATTTCAAGCCTGAAATTCCCACCTTTTCTTTAGCTTCTTGCCTTCCTCCTTGGAGGCTGGTAGGTTCATGGCCAGGTATGATCCATCCACTTTAAAGAAGATGCTGTTCTCTGATCGGGTGACACAGGTGAGTGAGGTTGGATCCACAAGCTCTTGGTACTGATCATTTCATAGTTTCATAGTTTAATAGTTTCTGGGGTCGGAAGGGACCTGAGCAGATCATCTAGTCCGACCCCCTGCCATGGCAGGAAGAGCACTGGGGTCAAATGACCCCA
>NW_017729034.1:59932318-59935066 GCF_001723915.1 Gavialis gangeticus
CCTTGTAACCTGTCTAGGTCCAACTGTAGCCTGTTGCTCCCCTCTAATGTGCCCACATCCCCCCACATCTTAGTGTCATCAGCAAACTTGAACAGGGTGCTTTGCACCCCCTCATTCAAATCACTGATGAAGATATTGAACAGGGCGAAGCCTTCCTTCACTAGGATGTTGCTTTGTCCAGTTACACAGAAAGGTATTTTGATTAGATTCTAAACAAATGAGAGAGAGAGAGAATGAGAGAGAGGTACCTGAACTAAAAATAATATTCTGATTCAGGAAGGATCTCTTTTTCAAGACATTCATTGGTGAGAAAAAAGTCTGTGTAAGTCCTCCACCCAAGCCAGTGCTTGTAGCCAAACCAGAATGAGCTGCTATCTTGTCAGACCATAAACTATGTGGAAATTCCTAAGGTCTGAACAACTGCTAAAGTTGTGCCAGCATTCAAACAGGGCAAATGGACAATCCAGGTAACCACAAGCTGATTAACTTGACATCAGTTGCAGGAAGAAAAGCTGGGCGAGGATTCAGCTGATAATGAATTCAAGGATAGGCCTATAATGAATGCTGATCAATGTGGGTTTGTGGACAATAAGTCTTGTTAAACAAATCCAATTTCATTTTTTGATATTTTAAGTGTCAGTGATTAAAGGTAATTATGTAGATGTTATTCTACATGTTATTTAGATGTTCCATTCTAGATGTTATTTAGGTCTTGCAACTTCTTCACTTAAACTGTGAAATGTTCTGGTTTAAAAGGTAGCAACTATTATAAAGCACATGTTAGATGGGTTAAGAATAGATCTAATAAGTCCTTGTCAATGGAGAATCATTGTATGTGCTGTTTTGAGTGGGATTTCACAGAGTATTTCACAGTATTAAGCTCCTTGCTCTTTAAATTTTTCAAAATTTTTTGGAAGCAAATAGAAAATAGCTGCTGAAGAAGGTTTTCTATGGTGCAAATTTCAGCAGAGTGGTAAATAATGAGGGGGACCAGGCAGTTATACAGTGTGAACTAGACTGTCTGCATTTTGATATGACCACCTGCCAAGTAATGCTTTTAGGAAAATGTTACAAGGCAAACTTCCTGTGCCAACCTTCATCATTCTCAAACATGCTGAGCTCTTTGTGTGGGTTACCTGTGCAAACAGACACAGTAGAGCCACATTTGTGTAGAAGTGCGGAGTGCTGAGGCTAATAAGTACATGCAAACCATGCATCCATGGCTTATCAGCAGGTAGCCCACATAGGCAGCATTCATACAAGCAGGGGTGTGAGTTTGCAGCAGCACAAAAAGTAGCTTCCACTGCTCCATGTGCTGCAGGAGGGGCTGGCTGGGGCACAGGGTGCCTCAATGGGGGGCTAGCCAGCAGGCAGCTCCTGTACTGAGGCACCTGTGCTCCAGCCAGCTGGGGAGTAGCACAGAGAGATGGGGGAGGAGGCAGCACAGGGCTGCCTGCTCACCCGTCTTCGTGTGCTGAGACACCCTATGCCTCAGCCAGCTATTCTCAGGGTGTCTGGGGCACAGAGCGTTTTGAGACAGGACATCAGGCAGTCCTGGGCTGGCTGATCTGCTCTTTCCATATGCCTCAGTGGATGGGCCATGCTGCAGATCTCATGCTGAGGTATGTGGAGCCCCCATCTTGAGCACAGTGTGCCTTGAGATGGTGGCTCCACGTGCCTCAGCAAGGCGGCCCTGCAGCAGAGTCCCTGTGCTGAGATGGGCAGAGACAGGGGAGCAGACAGCTCAGGGCTGCCTGCTCCTCCTCTCTGGGCACTCTGCACCCCAGCCAGGCCAGGAGCAGCTGGCTGGGCCACAGGGTGTCTGACTGTGGGGGATCCACAGTGTGTAGAGACAGAGCTGCCTACTCCTCCATCTCTGTGTTCATCCTGGCCCACGCCACTTTGGTATGCTTTGCGCCACTTTTTTATTCCGGGGGATTTTTTGCTCCCGGGAACCTGGTAGGAAATCTTGCCTCAGGAGTGCCTTGATTCAAGGTATGCCTTGATTCAAATTAGCAGTGCTGTGCATGGTTTAAAGTGCAAAACGTGTGGTTTGTGGTGCTGCAAAGAGGTTTGAGGAACCACAAACCATACTTGCCTGCACATCTAGGACTGACCATGTAGTCAGTGCAGTATTTGAGGGCACAATTGCCTCGTGCAGTAAGCTTATAGTGTACCCATAGCTTTGGGTGCAGGGAATGGAGACTGTGTCTATCAATCATGAACTGTATCCATATTTAAAAAAATGATCTATGAACCTCAGAAAGGATGCAAAAAGGAACCACAGAAGTGATGGAGAAGGGATAAAATGTAGGGCTGTGCTAAGCTTTGATCCCTAATTTGATTCAGCAGAGATTTGGCCCAATTTGGTGGCTGAATCTCTGAATCTGAATCGAATCAGAGGACCCTTTAATCTCTCCGAATTGAACTGGAACCCTCCAAATCAATTCGGAAAGATTCAGAGATTCAGCCATAGACACAGCTTTAAATGTTTTTTCTACGCACCTCTAGGTAGCAGGCGGCTCATGAATACTGCAATGCTGGGGCACATGGAGCATTCCACAGGAGTGCAGGGGGCTCCCCAGCACACATGGCAGCAGACCTGGAAGTGGACCAGAAGCACTGCTGGGTCCACAAGGGAGCGTGCTGCCCCCCCCTCCCCAGCTCAGTGACTAGTGCTTCTTGGGTCTGGCTGGGAACCCAGGGTCCCACCATAGCAAGCTGAGTGGAGGTCGGGGGGGGGGGGGG
>NW_017729034.1:59935434-59937917 GCF_001723915.1 Gavialis gangeticus
AAGTAGACCAGAAGTACTTCCAGTCCACTTCTAGGTTCACTGCCAGGCACATGGAGGGACCCCCCACACTCCTGTGGGATGCTCCATCTGCCCCAGCATTGCAGCATTCATAAGCCATGCTGGTACCTCGAGGTATGTAGAAAAAACATTTAAAGCTGTGTTTATGTATGAATAGCTGATTCTCCAAATCAACATTGAATCTTCAGATTTGGATTCGGCCGAATTGAATCAGGGACAGTGATCCGAATCAACGAATGGAATCACTGTCCCTGATTTGGGCTGAATCCAAATCCAAATTGAATAGGGCCCACTTCTTACACCCCTAATAAAATGCTCTTCAACAAGAGACATAGAGAGAGAGCTCAAGCTGTTTTATAATCAAGCCGCTTAGTCTTCTTTGGATAGTGTACTAATTTTCTGACGTGAAGAAAATACCAGGTATGAAAGGATTGTTCATTCTAGTTGAGAAGGAACCTCAAATGGCTTGAAGCTCAAGCCACATAACTTTAAAATAGTTAGATGACACATTTTTAAAATGCTCTTATCCACTGAAAGAAAAATTACCAAGGGAAGTGGTGGATTCTCCTTCTCTTGATGACTTCATATCAAGATGATGCTTTTCTGAAAAAATAATCTTTAGCCAAACAAGGTCTGGGCTTCACCTGAGAAGTAAAGGGATGGAAGGTTATGGCTTTTGATAATATAGGAGGTCAGTCTAAATCAATGATACTAAACCAGGTATGCCTTCATCCTCTCAAGTGTGCTGCAGGGTACCACACAATGTTAGCACTGTTAACTGTGCAGAAATGATTTACAAGATAAACCCAGAGATTTCAGATAAGAATTCATAGTGTTATAAACATTCTAACCTGTTACAGTCTTGAGCTGTTTGCAACAGAAACATTCCTCTATTATGTTTCTGTAGTAAAAAAAGAGTGAAAATTAAGAGCTTGCATTTTCTGAGGTGGTGTGTTGAATCTAACAAGGAGTGCCTTGATTCTCAAAAGGTTGAGAACCTCTAGACTAGATAATACAATGGTCCTTCTGGCCTCAAATTCTCTGCATCTGTAAGTTTTGTTACACATGGTCAAAAGAGTTCATTTAAAACATCCAACAAATAAACAGGTGCTTTCAGAAACTGTTGCTGAGCTACTTTGATGTACTTAATGTTCATTTTAGGTCCTATTTTACTGGAAGGTGCAATCTTGAACACAGTATTTAAAAAAAATCTGAAGACTTGATTTCTTCCTATCAGTTACAGGCCTTTTTGTCATGGTTACAAATTATTATATCAAGTTCCTACTTAAATTCTAATGGGGATAAATACATTCTACATCTTTGCATTACACTAAAGTGTTTACTGGAGATTATCTTCTTCACTTCTTGTGATATACTGTGTAATGTTATGGTAGTGAATGCATTCTACCCTGATATTAGGTGAAGTGCTTTGGAATAACTTCAAACAATTGCTTAACTAGAAGTAGTTGCTTTGTTATTTTTTTACAATAATATACAATATAATATTATTTTATCATATAATATTTTATATTATAACATATATATATATTTAAAAAAACCCAAAAATGTGTCTCTGGGCAAGGCAAGTCAGTTCTATTTACTGTTCTAAGCAGAAACGATGGCATCATGGCTGTAAAGTGTTCCATAAACACAACCCCGCCAAGCACGTAAGTGAACTTTACAGGCCAAAGCAAATGATCAATAAAACCAAATAGCAAGACTCCCATTAATTTCAATGTAGCTTGAGTTAGCAATAGAGTGAGCTATACGTGATTCCCCCATGGATGGATATTTTGTGCTTTGTTTTCATGTATCGAGAGCAGTGGTGCTCAACCTCTGGCCGACAGGCTAGATCTGACCTGCTATGGCATCTGGCCTGTGGGGCTTTCCCTTGGGTCCAGAAATTTGGTAGCAAGGGAGCTTCAATTAACACTGCCACCACTTTCCTGCTATCCAAATTTCCAGATGGATAACATGGCCCTCTGAACAAGATTAAGACAGCATGCAGAATCCAGCTACATGCAAGGTTGGGCTGTATGTGAAAAACTGAATGGACTGAAATACAGCATCATTAATTTTGGATTCTGATTTGGAAATCTCTAGTTTCATAGTTGGTAGGGTCGGAAGGGACCTGAGCAGATCATCAAGTCTGACCCCCTGCCATGGCAGGAAAGAGTACTGGGGTCAAACGACCCCAGCAAGGTGTTCATCCAGCCTCCTTTTAAAGACCCCCAGGGTAGGAGCTAGCACCACTTCGCTTGGAAGTTGGTTCCAGATCCTAGCCGCCCTGACAGTGAAGTAGCGCCTCCTGATGTCTAGTCTGAATTTACCCTCTGCCAGCTTGTGACCGTTATTTCTAGTCATTCCTGGCAGTGCTCGGGGGAACAGGGACTTCCCCAATGCCTGCTGGTCCCCCCGACTAGTTTATAACAGGCCACTAGATCCCCCCTCAGCCTTCTCTTGTG
>NW_017729034.1:59937967-59939442 GCF_001723915.1 Gavialis gangeticus
AGATCCCCCCTCAGCCTTCTCTTGTGGAGGCTGAACAGGTTCAGGTCCCTGAGCCTCTCCTCATACGGCCTGCCCTGCTGCCCCCTGATCATGCAGATGGCCCTCCTCTGGACCCTCTCCATGTTGTCCACATCCCTCTTGAAGTGCGGCGCCCAGAACTGGACACAGTACTCCAGCATAGAGGCGGGATTATCACCTCCTTGGACCTGCTTGAGATGCATCTGTGGACGCATGACAAGGTACAGTTGGCCTTCCTGACTGCATCCCCACACTGCCGGCCCATGTTCATCTTGGCATCAATGATGGCTCCAAGATCCTTTTCTGCCTCTAGTTGACATAGAAGGAAATCATATTTCCACTTTTTCATTTGAAAGGTCACTCCTTTGGGTGACTGTGTTTCCTGAATCTCGAAGTGAGACTGGTTTCCATCCCTTTACCCCCAAATCTCTGGTACACTCAGCTGTTTCTAAGTTCAGAGTTAAGGGTAAAGAGTGCATCTGGATAAACTAAAGCATATGCCAGTACCTTAATGCAATTTAGCAGACTTCTGGTATTGCTTTGTTAACTGTTTGACAGTGAAGAGTACTGTGTTATATTTTCCCAAAGCTTTTTCCTCTGCTTATTTTAAGGGTTTGTCAACGTTTTAAAATTTCTCAAAATCAAAACCAGTTGAAGCGACCTGAGAGAAAAGGTTCTTGTTGCCAGAACTACTCTTATAAGGGGCGTAGTTTGCATTAGCTGTCAGAGACTTGCTTATAGAGTGGCTCTAACCAGGTATAAAATGGTTTTGGATTTCGGTAAAATTTCCCCAGCGCACTCCAGGCTTTTTAACCTATATGATACCCAGATGGGGGTGATCGCTGGCGTACCCCCTTGCTGACAAGGCTAAGGTTACTTGAGGATGGAACAACTGGGCACAGGGTGCTTTCAGGAGGGCTGTCTCAAGCTGTGAAATTTGCTCTCTCTGGCTCACTGTTGAGTTTCTAAGACTGCAGAACACTGCGTAAGCCAGATCTTTTCCACCAAGAATTTGGCAGGGAAGTTTGTTATTGCTATCCATTTCAGTCTTTTGTAGAGTGGCATTTTATTTTTTAGGAAAGGTATCCAAATGTCAATGCACTAAGTGCATAATCAACTCTTAAATAGAATTTAATTGTACAATGGGGTATAGAGCAGGTTCTAAAGCTGGGATCTCCACACAGAGCTACATGAATGTCCTTTTTTTCTTTACAGATAGACAGGAAAAGGCTCCCAAAACTTTTCCTTCTGATACAATTGAAGTATGAAAAACTCTGAGAATCACTGGGATGCAAGAAGAGGAGGAAAAGAGGGAGAGACTTTGAATCTTCAAACTCCTTAGGTCAGACAGCAGTTCTCTCTATCTTTGAATCACAGTTGACATGCAGCTTTTTCAACTTCAAATATAGTGTGATGGGCTAACTGGCAGTGACTTAGCCCAGGGATTTTGAAGGGGT
>NW_017729034.1:59944442-59946877 GCF_001723915.1 Gavialis gangeticus
AGATCCCCCC
Source organism: Gavialis gangeticus (assembly GCF_001723915.1). Taxonomy (NCBI): domain Eukaryota; kingdom Metazoa; phylum Chordata; order Crocodylia; family Gavialidae; genus Gavialis; species Gavialis gangeticus. Next base: position 59,944,453 of record NW_017729034.1, read on the forward strand.
TCAGCCTTCTCTTGTGGAGGCTGAACAGGTTCAGGTCCCTGAGCCTCTCCTCATACGGCCTGCCCTGCTGCCCCCTGATCATGCAGATGGCCCTCCTCTGGACCCTCTCCATGTTGTCCACATCCCTCTTGAAGTGCGGCGCCCAGAACTGGACACAGTACTCCAGCATAGAGGCGGGATTATCACCTCCTTGGACCTGCTTGAGATGCATCTGTGGACGCATGACAAGGTACAGTTGGCCTTCCTGACTGCATCCCCACACTGCCGGCCCATGTTCATCTTGGCATCAATGATGGCTCCAAGATCCTTTTCTGCCTCTAGTTGACATAGAAGGAAATCATATTTCCACTTTTTCATTTGAAAGGTCACTCCTTTGGGTGACTGTGTTTCCTGAATCTCGAAGTGAGACTGGTTTCCATCCCTTTACCCCCAAATCTCTGGTACACTCAGCTGTTTCTAAGTTCAGAGTTAAGGGTAAAGAGTGCATCTGGATAAACTAAAGCATATGCCAGTACCTTAATGCAATTTAGCAGACTTCTGGTATTGCTTTGTTAACTGTTTGACAGTGAAGAGTACTGTGTTATATTTTCCCAAAGCTTTTTCCTCTGCTTATTTTAAGGGTTTGTCAACGTTTTAAAATTTCTCAAAATCAAAACCAGTTGAAGCGACCTGAGAGAAAAGGTTCTTGTTGCCAGAACTACTCTTATAAGGGGCGTAGTTTGCATTAGCTGTCAGAGACTTGCTTATAGAGTGGCTCTAACCAGGTATAAAATGGTTTTGGATTTCGGTAAAATTTCCCCAGCGCACTCCAGGCTTTTTAACCTATATGATACCCAGATGGGGGTGATCGCTGGCGTACCCCCTTGCTGACAAGGCTAAGGTTACTTGAGGATGGAACAACTGGGCACAGGGTGCTTTCAGGAGGGCTGTCTCAAGCTGTGAAATTTGCTCTCTCTGGCTCACTGTTGAGTTTCTAAGACTGCAGAACACTGCGTAAGCCAGATCTTTTCCACCAAGAATTTGGCAGGGAAGTTTGTTATTGCTATCCATTTCAGTCTTTTGTAGAGTGGCATTTTATTTTTTAGGAAAGGTATCCAAATGTCAATGCACTAAGTGCATAATCAACTCTTAAATAGAATTTAATTGTACAATGGGGTATAGAGCAGGTTCTAAAGCTGGGATCTCCACACAGAGCTACATGAATGTCCTTTTTTTCTTTACAGATAGACAGGAAAAGGCTCCCAAAACTTTTCCTTCTGATACAATTGAAGTATGAAAAACTCTGAGAATCACTGGGATGCAAGAAGAGGAGGAAAAGAGGGAGAGACTTTGAATCTTCAAACTCCTTAGGTCAGACAGCAGTTCTCTCTATCTTTGAATCACAGTTGACATGCAGCTTTTTCAACTTCAAATATAGTGTGATGGGCTAACTGGCAGTGACTTAGCCCAGGGATTTTGAAGGGGTAAAAGATGATTGAAGGACTTGGGATTCCCTTTCATCACCAATCAGGGCCCAGAGACTCACCCTCCATGTCCCCTGATTGGCCCCTTGGGTCACCTGGAGGGGGATAAAAGCACAGCTGACTCAGGAGAGACCAGTGAGGGACTGCAAGGAAGGAGTCTCAAAGAAGTGGCAAGAGCTGGGCCAGCAGGGCGGGAGCAGTTGCCCCAGAAGCACCTGAAGGAGTGGGACCTGTAGGCAGCAGTTGGACCCTCAGCAGTGCGGCTTATGGCTGGCAGGAGAGGCTCCCTGCTGGGCTCCAGGATCCCCTACAAGAGGCTGTGGCCAGCAGGAGAGGCTCCCCCTGCTCCAGCAAGGATCTGAGCAGTGACCGGAGAGGTTCCCAGCTCTGCTTCCAACTCCTCCAGCAAGAGGCCAGGCAGCTCCACGTGAGGCCGGGGCTCCTGGAAGGCCAAGACCCCTAGCAACTTAGCCCAGTACCAGCATTGGTGGCTGTGCGGTAGAGTTTCTACCTGCCATATGGGAGATCTAAGTTTAAGTCCCAGTTCTGGTGACTTGGGGTGAGTAAAGTAACAGAGAGACATTCTTGTTGCAATGGGAAGGGGTCATTGTGTTTTTCTCCTTTCTCGCCCTCCAGGTATCTAGGCCCTATTTTCCTTGTTATTTGAAATTTTGTATTTTGTGCCTTTTATATTTCACCAACCAGTATAGTTTGTTCTGCTGTTTGTGTTTTATATTTTGTTAACCCTGTCTTTTGTCAACTGGATGAATATGTCTATGATTGTAAGTGTCTAGCCTTTGTTGAATCCTGTCCCCTCGGGGCATTGTAGTGTCCTCTATACCCCTGGTTTATACTGGTTATGTTCCCAGTATTGTTCTCTCATTAAAAGCATTAAAAGGTATATGGTTAAGTCCCCATTGGTGGTCTGGCTCTGCTCTATAGGGGGAGGAGAGTCCCTACAC
>NW_017729034.1:59946933-59947320 GCF_001723915.1 Gavialis gangeticus
GCGCTTGTGCACCTGCTTTGATCCCTTCAATTGGAGAGAGTGTATCCCTTGGAGTACTACCTGGGTTATAATAGCTAATGAAAAATATATTTTTTAAATTTAATGTAGTATTAAGGGTGGTGCAGATTTTGGTCAGACACAGACATTACACTTTTTGGGTATAAGTGATGGAAAACTGGTCTATACCTGTAACAGAAGTTTGGCACAGAAGGACACATCTACACTTGCATTTACCCCCGTCTAGATTTACTGTGGCGTAAGATACTCCAGAGTAAGTGTTTTTGGGCAGGCATCTACACATGTGGGGATTAGGGAACAGATTTGCTGTAGGAGGAACCTGGGGCCAGGAGAGTGTGGGCAGACCAGGAATGAAGTGGGGGTGGAGGC
>NW_017729034.1:59947511-59966918 GCF_001723915.1 Gavialis gangeticus
CAGTCTTAGTTCCAGGGAGCAGGGGTGGGAGCTGGGGTGGGGAGGGCCCTTCCACCAGTGTGGGGCTTACCACATGTCCGGGGCTGGTGTGGCTAGTAGCTCGGTGGACCCAATGGCATGCAGCTGCTCCTGGTGTCCTCAGCCTGCAGGACGCACCATTCAGGTTCCTGGCTGGGTCCCCCCCGAGGGAGGAATTAGCACTGCTAGTGGCCGGCAGTCTCATGGCCGGTCATTCCTTGTGGCTGGCCCAGGGGATGTGCTGCTGGCGAGGCAGGTTCTGGCCAGCACCCCCAAAGCTGCTGGTGGAGGCTGCAGCTGGGGAGTTGGGTGGAATGGGGTGCTGCATGCCTGAGAGTCTCTCCTTTCGTGATGTCACTAGAGGTGTGAGGGTGGGGTGGGGGCTCGGGCAGGCTGCCTATGTCCATTACACCACACGGTTACCACCTGGGTCCTGGGGTGCCAAAATATTGGTCAGCTGCTGCATAAAGAGCACAGTCTTGTGGGCATGGCCAGGCCAATGATTGTGGTTGGTCATGGTGACCCACTGTGCCCACAGGGGCTTGGCCTTTATGCGGCACTGCTGCGCTGACTGGCTGTGCCCTCGCTATCACACCCAGGCTGACAGGGCCTCATAAATGTGGGCATTGGAGAGCCAGAACAGGGAGGATGACACCATGCTGTGTACCATGCCAAGTCTCTGGGCCCCTGCGCATCTGTCCTGGTGTTGCTGGCCTTGGGCAGCTTCCAGAAGTGCCCAGATCAGGGGCACAGCATGGGACTGTCAGACACACAGCAGAGACTATGCCCTACAGCACCTGCAGGTGGAGGGCAGGCTGCTGAGGGTGTGCTGCAGGCAGGTGCACTGGCCCTGCTGCCCAGAAGCTGCCTGCATGTGGCCTTGGGAGACTGATAGATAGGAGTCCAAGATGGGTGGTTGTTCCTCAAGGAGATGATACTCCAAGCAAAAAGGGAATCAGTCCCAATGCGCACCAAGGGGAGCAGAAGGCTAAGAAGCTCCCATGGCTCGGCAAAGGCATCCAGGGACATCTCCCCCACTAGAACTGTGGACGGACCCAGGGGAGGCAACATCATGCCTAGAGTCAGGGATGACCTAGTTAGGGAAATTTTGGAGGTGCTGGACATGTTTAAATCAGTAGGTCCAGACGCTCTTCACCCAAAGATGCTGAGGGAATTGGCGGGGGTCATAGTGGGGCCCCTGGCACAGCTCTGTGAGCACCCGTGAGGCACTGGTCAGGTACCAGAGGATTGGAAAAGGGCCAATGTGGTCCCCATGTACAAGAAAGGGAGAAAAGAGGACCCTGGCAATTATAGGCCAGTCAGTCTTACCTCGGTTCTTGGGAAGACCTTTGTGAAAATTATCAAGGATAACATCTCCAAGGGCCCAGCAGGGGACGTAATGCTCAGGGGCAACCAACATGGGTTCACTGAGGGCAGGTCCTGGCTGAGTAACCTGGTTTATTTTTATGATCAGGTCACAAAGTCCCTGGACAAGGGTGTTGGGGTGGATGTCATCTTCCTAGACTTTAAGAAGGCCTTTGACACAGTTTCCCACCACATTCCATTAAAAAAAACTTGGAGACTGTGGCATTGATGCCTACATAGTCAGATGGGTGGCAAATTGGCTAGATGGTCACACTCAGAGAGTGGTGGTGGATGGGTCATTTTCAACCTGGAGGGATGTGGGCAGTGGAGTCCCCCAGAGCTCGGTCCTGGGGTCTGTACCATTCAACATCTTTATCAGTGGTCTGGATGCAGGTGTGGGAAGCACGCTGTCCAAATTCTCTGACGACACCAAGTTGTGGGGTGAGGTGGGCACGCTAGAGGGTAGGGACAGAATCCAGCTAGATCTAGACAGGTTACAGAGGTGGATGGATGAGAATAGGATGCAATTCAACATAGACAAGTGCAGGGTGCTGCATCTAGGGAGAAGGAACACACCTATAGGCTGGGGAACACCCTTCGTGTCAACATGATGGCAGAAAGGGATCTTGAAGTCATTGCTGACTCCAGGATGAACATGAGCCACCAATGTGAGGAAGCAGTCAGTAAGGCTAGCTGAACCTTGTCGTGCATTTACAGATGCATCACAAGCAGGTCTAGGGAGGTGATCCTTCCCCTTCATGTGGCGTTGGTTAGGCCACAGTTGGAGTACTGTGTCCAGTTCTGGGCGCCGCACTTCAAGAGGGATGTGGCTAGCATTGAGAGGGTCCAGAGGAGGGCCACTTGCATGGTCAAGGGGCAGCAGGGCAGGCCCTACAAAGAGAAGCTAAAGGGCCTGAATCTATTCAGCCTCCACAAGAGAAGGCTGAGAGGGGATCTGGTGGCCATTTACAAACTCACCAGGGGGGACCAGCAGGGATTGGGGGAGGCTCTGTTCCCCTGGGCATCACCTGGGGTTACTAGGAATAACGGCCACAAATCGTTAGAGAGAAGGTTCAAGCTGGACATCAGGAGACATTACTTTACAGTTAGGGCTGCCAGGCTCTGAAATGGGATCCCAAGTGAGGTGGTGCTCTCTCCTGTCTTGGGGGTCTTCAAGAGGAGGCTGGACATATATGTGGCTGGGGTGATATGATCCCAGCACCTTTTTCTGCCTGTGGCAGGGGGTCGGACCTGATGATCTGTTTAGGTCCCTTCCGACTCTAAGTATTATGATAGTATGATACTATGACAGGGCTGGCCAGGGGCTGCAGCAGCCTGCAGCACCCAGCTGGCCCTGATGGTACTGCCCTGGCATTCACATGGTAGTCCAGTGCCAGGCAGCAGTGCTGGGGTGCTGGTAGGCAGATATAGAAGATCTATAGCCTGCTCAGGAGGACACACAGGGCCGACAGTGCCTTCAGGCTGCCTGTGTTGTATGCCCAAGGGCACAAAATATCTGAAGACTTTTATAGCCTGCAGACATAGGCTGCCATAGAGGCAGCCCAGCCCTGAAGCAGGAGAGGCTTCTAGCCTGCAGCCCTGAGGCTGGCCTCAGGCTGGCCCCCTGGTGGCTGGGCAGACCCAGGAGAAAATTTGCTTCTGGGTTGTGTTACACATGCATTACTATGCATTAACTAATTGCAATTAAATTTGTAAATGCAGGTATCAAATTTAATCACAATTAAGGGTTTTTACCTCATAGTAATGCATGCACATGTAGATGCATATACTTACTGTGCAGTAAACTAAGCTACTGTGCAGTAATATGTCTCATGTAGATGTGTCCAAAGACTGGCTTAAAAATGGTAGAAGCTTGTGTAAGATTTGCCACCCGCTATCAAAGAGCAAATGTGTGTTCTGTTTGCTACTGATCTAAACTATGCTACTTATAGAAAACCATGCAACTTTGAAATATTCTGCCTTGGGCATTTTTAATTTCTGTACCTAGCCTTAAAGTTCTTGAAATTTAGAAGCTGATGAATCTCCACAGATCAGGCAAGAGCCATTCAAACTTTCCCAGCATGCCACTTAGCCATGCCACCTCCATCCTGACCTATACAAAACTCCGTTAATTTTACTCCACAGTCCTTTTTGAAGAGACTGCCAGTCTGGCCAATTTACAGGTTTCTCTGAGGGACTAGATCAGGAGTAGGCAAAATGGCTGATCCACCCAGCAGCCAGACTCCATTTCCCAGGATCCCCTGTCTTCATGGCTGAGGCCAGTCACCATGGAGACCCCAGCTGCAGCTGCACAGGAAAGCTCAAGGCTGGAGTTGCCTTGGAGACCAGTCATAGCCGCGCTGGCAGCATGCGTGGCAGGGGCACGCAAGCAGGGGATTGCGGTTCTGCCCCAGCTCCTTGCAGCAGTGACAGGCTGGTCTGGAGCAGGGGCAGAGCCATGATCTCCTTCTTGCATGCCCCTGCCCAGAGTCTGCAGGCTACAGATCATGGCTTTGCTCTGGCTCCAGAGCAAGCAGCCCCCGTCACAAGTTCTCAGCAGTTCTGGAGCAGCCCCCTTCCTTGCTCTGCTGTGCGTGCTGCCAGCATGGCTGCGGCTGGTCTCCATGGCAACCCTAGCCTGAACTTTCCCATGCAGTTGCAGCTGGGGTCTCCATGGAGACCAGCCCTAGCCATGAACAGTGGTGGCTGGAAAATGGAGTCCACTGCCAAACGGATCCAGCCCATGGGCCAGACTTTGCCCGTCCCTGGACTAGATTGATGAGACCAAAGGAATGTTCCCTTTCCTAACTTTTACAACTGATTCTCTGTTCTTTCTTAAGTTATTTTTATAGCATTATTCTTAGTATTAGCATTTACTGAATGTTCTGAATGTATGATTGTAACAGAGCTGAGGGTGCTCTGTTACTTGCAGGGGCCTGCACAGCTGCAGCAGGCAGCCTGCATTTGGCTGTTATTCCAATCAGGAATGCTGCCTGATTGGGGAACAGGGCCCAGCTGTATTATAAGGACTGGCCCCTGAACAACAGGGCAGCAGTTTGCTGCCAGTAGTGGAGTCAACACCACCTGGCTGAGCTGCTGCTCATGGAGCATCTTGGAGGTAAGAGCTGGGGCTATGGGGAAGGAGGAGGCTTCCCTTGGTTCTGGGCATGACCAGAAACTGCACCCTGTCAGGGATGGGTGGCCTGGTGGGACTGTCTGTGGCGGGACAGTCCCCTAGAAGTGCCAGGCCAGTTACCTCCCCCATGAAAGGCAAGTATGGGATGCTTTCTAACCCCAGCCCCACATTCCTGGTGGCTATGGAGATCTGTACAGGGGGTGCCCAGGCTCACTGCGAGTGCTGAGGCAGGGCCCAGGCCAGGTAGAGGGACCTGTGGCAGTGCCCAGGCTCATAGATGAGCCTGAGGTCACAAGGGAGCTTAAGCAAGGCTCCTGGAGGGTGGGGCCCTGAGCCTTGAGAAGCTATTAAGGAAGCTCCTGGACTCAGGGATAAGGGGAATCCCAGGGGGGCTCAGGGCGGGGCTTGGAGCCCTGATCCCATACATGGGCTTGGAGGTTCAAAGTAGGACTTGGAGCCCAGAAGGTTCGTGGGGGCCCAGTGTGTGGGGCTTGGAGACTAATGAGAAATTAATAGAGGTATGATAAGGCTGGGTGTTAGGCCATGGTACATCTGTGAGGCATGGGCTAGGATAAGGGGAGGTTGAACTTGTATATATAGGCCTTTGTTATCAGGGCAGGTAAATGGGCAGCCTTCCACCTGAGTAACATCATTGTAATGATTAATATCAAGGCATGGCAGGAGAGGAGGTGGGCAGCTAGCTCTAAGGTAAGTGGGCAGGCCTATGGTTTGAGACTGGCCCTGGGACGCCCACTTGTTACAATGATACACATGATATTGACCTCAGCCAAAAACTGATAATCTCAGATTCTTTGAATTTTCTTCTACATTTCACTTACACACTATAAAAGAAAAGATTCAGTTTTCTAATATCTAATATGAAGACTATCCTAGTTATTTGCCCAAAACAAAGAATTGTTTTTTATTATACATAGGAAACTGTATATGGGAAGGAAAGTGCTATTTCACCCAGCTTCCAAAACTGTTAATTTTAGTTTGGTCCTTTATCATTATATCAGAATAAAAATTATTACAATATGGCAAGACTAGGGGTATAGTGAATCCTCCACTGTCCCTGTCAGAACACATATATGCACATATATACACACACATGCAATGATGGGTGTGTTGAGAAGTCTGGACTTAGAACTTAAGTTTAAACACGAAGCTTCAAAAGTTCATAGACTTCATAGATTTCTTAGGCATTAGGGCTGGAAGGGACCTTGGAAGATCGAGTCCAGCCCCTGCCCCAGGGGCAGGAAGTCAGCTGGGGTCACAGGTTCCCAGCAAGATAAATGTCCAACTGACTCTTAAAGGAGTCCAGAGCAGGTGCTTGCAGCACCTCTGGAGGCTGTCTGTTCCAGGCCTTGGAGCTCGGACAGTAAAGAAGTTCTTCCTTATGTCCAACCTGAAACGCTCTTGGAGGAGACTGCCCATTTGACCTTGTCATCCCATGGGGCGCTCTGGTGAACAGGTGCTCCCCCAGATCCTGATGTACACCTCTTATATATTTAAAGGCCGCCAGGGTCGCCCTAAGCCTGTGCTTTTCCAGGCTGAAGAGTACCATAGCTCTCAGCCTCTCATCCTAAGGCTTGTTTTCCTGCCCTCTAATCCTGTGTGTGGCTCTCCTCTGGACTCTCTCAAGCTTCTCTACATCCTTTTTAAATTGTGGAGCCCAGAATTGGATGCAGTACTCCAGCTGCGGCTTCACCAAGGCTGAGTACAACTGGAGGATGACATTCTGGGATTTGCTAGAGAAGCATCTAGGGATGCAAGCCAGAGTTTTGCTCGCTTTGCCAGCTGCAACATCACATTGGTGACTCTTATTCATCTTGTGATCAATCATGACCCCCAACTCCCTTTCGGCCATGGTGCTAGCAAGCATAGCACTGCCGAGCCTATAAGTATGCTGTGAGTCTTTCTTCTCAAGGTGGAGTACTTTGCATTTTTCAGTGTTGAAGGCCAGCAGGTTTTCGTCCACCTATTTTCCAAGCCTTTCAAGGTCAGCCTGGATCACCATCCTGTCCTCAGGTGTGGACGATTTACCCCAAAGTTTGGTGTCATCAGCGAATTTGGCCAGTCCGCTTCTGACACCGATGTCCACATCATTAATGAAGATGTTGAAAAGAATAGGCTCAAGGACAGAGCCTTGGGGGGCCCCACTGTTCACAGAGCACCATAGTGGTTGACGTTCATCAACTACCAAGTCTCAGCTAATGTTTTGAAATTGCAATTTGAAATAAGTTCTTAAAGGTGACTTGTAAGGAGCAAGTACATTTTTAATTTCTGAATGGTATAAAAAGAATAAAAGTCTTTTCCAAGACAGAAACAATGATAAAACAGGGTTCTCAGCTTGAAAATGATATATTTTAAATTTGTCTTTCTTAAGCTTTGCTGAAGAATTTGAAGAGAGGTAGAGTGTGTTGAATCTTGAGCAAAGTCAACTAAATGCTCATCTATCCATTCAAGAATCTGCGATTAAGGGAGAGAATTTTAAACTGCCGCTGTAAAAATAAATATATTAGTTTACTTCCATGGGTTGTCTGATTGCATCACCTTTCCATTTTTCCAGTTATTTATAGTTGCATTCAGGATTTATGTATGCGGTTTCTCCTGAAATGTTAATGAAACACATTTAAAATATTTTTTAAAAAAATCCCATTTTCAAACCCATTTTCATTATCAAGCATAAAGCAGCCAGAAACACACTCAACCTCCTCCTTCAATTTTAATATTAATATATTTATTAAGCTCCTTAGTGTAGTGACCATACGTTTTCCATGTTCTGTGCACTTTCTAGTAAATTTAAGTGCTTAAAAAATTCCACAAAAACCCTATAACAAAAGCCCCACAGTAACCAAATTAAAACCATGTCACAGCATAACCCAGATATTAAAATATCTGGCTAATATTTCTTTTTATGAATTAAAATGCCAGTTTAAATTAATTGGTGTAATGAAGTCATATTGGTATAATTAATTTTATGGTCCAGATTCTCAGAGTCCATGCTAGCTTCAGGTGAGGAGGACCAGAAGGAAAACAGACTCAGAGCCATCTTTCCACTACCCTGATCCTAGTCTGGGCCAGCTGGAGGATGAAATAGGCCTCTAACATAATTTAAAGAGATCTAAATGCTTTTTAAAGTTACTTTGGCTGCAGTGCTGAGGTAGCACAAGGCAGACTGAGTTAGGGCCAAAACTCTTGCCTTTCCTTTCTTGTGTATTTTTCCTAATATGAAAACTTAGCCAACTGTATAGTTTGTTTCCTTTTATTTTCTATTTAAATTTTAGAAACTTTCTAGTGATAGTTTATAATACAGAATAGCGGATTCACAGGTGCCACAGCAAAATTGACATCGTCCAGAGAATTAGCACTGACATTGCAGCTTCCAAACATGTATTAGGCACTAACTACCAGCCTCAAGCAATATGCTATATTTGAATTCTCTTAGATCATAATAAGGAAGATGTTTTTAAAAATAACTAAGGCCTTTAGGCTTCAAGTTGGCTCATTTGCTCTGCTCAGGCCCAGCAGTGTGGGGACATGCCTGGGGGTGAGTACAGGGATGGGACTTCCTGCCCTTGCTGGACTTGGGAAGCAGCTGTGAGGGGCACAGCCTCCCCACCTGCTCTGTGCAGCCCCAGTCCAGATGGCAGCACCAAGCCCCACGTTCCATTCCAGGAGATGCCCAGCTGCTACAAGAGGGTTCAGGGGCATCAGGTGCCTGCCGACCATGTCCACTGCTTGGTGAGCGAGCCAGGGGGAGGTAGTGGCTAGACCCTGCACATCCTGGAGGAGTGTGAGATCAGTGGGAACCAGCTTTGGCCTCCTGCACTGAAGCCACTGAGCTCTGCCCTGCTCCAGCCACCAGACCTACAGACTCTATCAGACCTATAGGGTAGGGGATGACATTAGCAGCACAGCAGCAGAAAGGGATCTCAGAGTCATAGTTGACTCCAAGATGAATATGAGCTGTCAATGTGATGAAGTTATCAGTAAAGCTAACTGCACTCTATCATGCATTAGCCGGTGTATCACAAATAGGTCCAGGGAGGTGATATTTGCCTTCTATGCGGCACTGGTCAGGCCACAGGTGGAGTACTGCATCCAGTTCTTGGCGCCACACTTCAAGAAGGATGTGGATAACCTTGAGAGGGTTCAGAGGAGGGCGACTCATATGGTTAGGGGCTTGCAGGTAAGGCCCTACGAGGAGAGACTGAGGGACCTAGATCTCTTCAGCCTCCACAAGAGAAGGCTGAGAGGGGATCTTGTGGCTGTTTACAAATTCATTGGGGGGGAGGGGGGAGAGGGGCAGCAAGAAATAGGAGTTGCTGTGTTTACCAGGGCACCCTTTAGAATAACCAGGGACAATGGCCAGAAACTGACAGAGAGCAGATTTAGGTTAGACATTAGACAGAACTTCTTCACGGTAAGGGTTGCCACAATCTGGAATTGGCTTTCAAGGGAGGTGGTGCTCTCCCCTACCTTGGGGGTCTTCAAGAGGAGACTGGACAAGCAGCTGGCTGGGGTCATATGACCCCAGTGGTCTTTCTTGCCCAGGGCAGGAGGTTGGACTCAATGATCTATTGAGATCCCTTCCAACCATGAAACTATGACCCTGCTGGAGCATGCATCTGGGTCCTGGGGGCACAGGCATTGGGGGATGGGGGGGAGGGAGTGCTGCAGTGGTTCATGGGGTTGAGCACGGGTTCAACCCTGGGTCAGCAGGAGGAGTGAGCATGATCCTGCAGCCCCCTGCAGACACTGAGGCCTGAGTCCAGCCTGGGCATTCAGAGCATTGAGCCGGTCTGGGAGCCACTGTGGCTGCTGGGCATTCTAGGGCTACGGTGTTGGCTCTGCCTGGTGGGAGCAGCAGGGCAGAAGCACTGTGCTCAGTCCCACTACATCCTGGTGTTTCCACTCGCCCTGCCCCAGGAGGGGCCACTGAATTCTGGGATGCTGGAGGGTTGCAAATTGGGTAGAATAGCTGCCTGGAGTGGCCACACCTTAATGGAATAGGAGCAAAATTAGGTGGATTAGAGATAAATGTGCCTTGAAGTGGTGTAATTTAAGACATTTAAAAGGTGTTAATGTGCAGCCAGTCCAGGGGTTATGAGCTCCAGAAGCCACCTAAAATACCATGTAACAAGGCCCTCATTATTGCCATTTTATAAAACTTTTGCTTGTGGCGAAAAACAGTTCAGTTTATTCTCTATAAAAAAAATATTGAGCATGCCATGCCAAGAAGCTATTTTCTTTCTGCCACTTTTGGTATGTTAAGGAATAGTGGGAGAGAAACATTCTCATGACAGCAAATCGTTTTGAAATTTAATATCAACCTAATAGTATAGTCTGCAGGAAGAAGGAAAGCAAACATTTATATCCAGAAGCTAAATGATGTGTCAGCAGTCTGCTGGAGTATATAACAGACTAGGCACATGCCATGTATATCTCCAGAGATTCTTTTCTCTTTTTTTTTTTAAGAATACCAGTTACGATTTGCTGACTTAGCAACAGAAGTCCAATTGATCATATCCAGGCTATTTGCTAATGGCTAAAAGTGAAGAAAATATTAGGATAGCAGATTACTCTCAAAGTTAAAGTTTAGTACAAAATCTGTGCTTGCCAAATTTATGTGCCCACACAATAGGTGATTATACCTATAAACACGTACATGCAGGTACAACATAATGTAGTTGCATATATAAAACTGGTAACTGCATTAAAAAATAACCACTTGTCTGTGCTAAAATTAATTTTGATTCTACAAATCTACTTTTGATATTTACATAGCTGCACATGCATAGCATGCACTTGGTTGCAAAACAGACAGTTCTATAATGTCTCCCACCAATGCACATCCTGTATACAAGTATCCAGTCTAGGCATGAAAATACATCTGCAGTCACTTATACATATCTGCAGTCACTTATACATATGCATATTTTGCTTTGAAAATTTGGCACTCACAGTAAGTATAAAAGCAGAACAATACATTCAAGCAAACTGGTCTCCTTCAGCCTGGCTTCATATTCTGACAGTTGCCTTACAATAAGCTACTGTAAAACATTTACAAAAAGCCTGTTTCTTAAAAATGCCAAGTATCCAACACTGTCTTTACTGACATTAGATCCTTAGTTCCTCTTCATGTAAAGCAGCAGTATGATTTTATATATCTTAATCTTGATTTAACATATATATATATATATATATATATATATATATGCACAGTCTACCTTTCACAGTGTCATAGACTTGAAAAGAGCAAAGAATCCAACATCAGTATTTCCATGTACCTCTTTGTTTAAAACAAATACTGAAAGGGAAAAAATGTTCTAAATGGGTGGCTGAATAGATATTGCCTTTGAAGAGCAGTGTTAGGAGTCAAAGGCTGCTTCCAGATGTGCAGGCACATGTAGTTTGTGGTGCCACAAACCTCTTTGCGGCACTACAAATTGTGCACCTTGAATGTTAAAATATGCCCTGCACTGCAAATTTGCAGCATTGGGCAAATTTTGCTACCAGGAAATCCTGGTAGCAAAAAAAAATTACACGAAAAAAGTGGTGTGGTGCCTGAGAGAGGAGTGTGCACCAGCAGACAGTGTCTTGGTTGTCCTGGGAGATGCTCTGGCTGACACTTCTTTAGTAGTCTCCTGGCTCCTCTACCATGCTGCGAGGTGGGAGGAGCAGGGAAAGACCAGTTTCCCCAAACTAGGGCAATTTGCCCAACAACGAAGTGCACATGCGGGGATATGCACTGTGGCAAAAAGTAGTGGCATAAATTTGTGTCCCTACTATTTTTGCCACTGCAAGCACATGGCCCTGCATGTGGGGATGTGCCCAAAGAGGTGAATTTTTTTTTTGCCTCCAATGATGTGGAAAATTTTGGGGTGGCTGAAGTCCTTCTGGATGTAACCAGGACTTCCAGCTCTTCAGCATTAGATAGGATGGTCCTTGCTGCTGCCCTGACAGTCCTTCTGTTTCTCCTTGCAGTTCTTGGTTACAAGAGATCCTTTTGCTTGGCCTCTTACCTTCTTCAGGTTCCTCATCTCCTACTCTGTTTTATAGGATCATATGAAAGTAGGTCTGGAAGGGACCTCAGTAGGTCATCTAATCCAGTCTTCTGCTCAAGGCAGGAGTAAACCATCCCAACCAATTGTCTGTCTAACCTGCTTCTGAAAGTTCCCAAGGATGGAGATGCCACAATTTCTCTAGGAAGCCTGTTCCAGTGCCTGATCACCCTCATAGTCAGAAAGTTCCTCCCAATCACCACAATATATATCCCCTCATGCAACTTGAGGCTGTATGCTGCTTTATAAACTTTTTTTTATACTGCTTTTCCCTTTTGTAGCTCAACAGTTGGGGACCCTGTAAATCTCCACATTATCTTATTATTGGCTTACTGTTTTTTTCAGACAAGTTTACAGAAATATGTACAAAATATATGTGATTCAGTTAGAAAAAATGTTAGAAGCCACAAAAAAATCTATCTGATTTTGATACTTGGCTCATATTATGCCATGACCAATGGCCTGAGTTCTGGTAATTCCTTCCTTTTCAGTAAAGTTTTTCAACCCTGTGGTGAATAATATTTCCTTGATGACTTACAAAATACATAGCCTCCAGACAAACAAATTGACAGGCTTGGAGAGAGGAATCTTTGATGGAGAAAGTATCTGTGCGTTATTAAGTGTTGAAATGATATTGTAGGTGGTCCAGGAAATATGCAAAAAGCAAGAATTTTTGTGGGTGGTATTTTTTATTGGACTAATTGCATGATTGGGATGGACTTAGTCTTTTGGGCCTCACAATACTCTTTCTCTTCCCAAAAGCTTGTTTAAGTCTATCCCAGCCATTCATCTGGTCCAATGAAAGATGTCACTCACAAGACGGTCTTACTAAGAATGAATTACAGGGTAGAAACAGTTGAATTGGAGCTGTGCATAACCTGCCTAGGGTTAGTAGCACAAACTGTCTGTTCTCAGTACTCTGAATTCCTTTGCAAGCCTCTTTCTCAGTGAGCACATCTACATGTGCAATTAATTCTCAGCACTAAACTCTGTCACAGTTCACACCAGAGCTTAGTGCTTCCAGGCACTGAATTTGAATGTGCACCCAGGACCACAGCACTTTGAGCTGGGTCAGAGCAGCCCTGGCTAGGAGGGGGCCCAGAGTTCTTACAAGTACCATCCTCCAGCAGAATTGATTAATTTACTCCATCCTTATAGCACCACATGTGATATTTTACTGTGGAGCTAAGTAGGCAACTCCTCGGTAAATATCTTGTGTAGACACACTCAGTGTCTTCCATCACCTAAAAAGGACCCTTATTTCACTGTGATTTTAAGACCTTTTTACTCCTGTCCTAGTCTTTCAGGCACTAACAACCTCACTAGCATTTCTTTCATTGAGAGCCTTCTTACATATTAATTTTAAGAGGCTCCTGAAACATAACTTCTTGACTGTCCACACATAAACACCTGAAACTAGTTTTAAGCACACTTTAGGTGGCTTAAAATTATGCCACTCCAGAGCAGGGTTATCTCTGACCCATGTTACCCAGCTCATGTTCCATTAATGCTCCCCATACATGAGCCACCCAAGAGGCAGTCCTCCATCATCCTAGGATGCAGTGTCTCCTCCCCCCTCCTGTTATATGTGGGCAAACTTTTTGTCCCCTGAACTCTACTGCCCAATGGGTAGTTTTGGCACCAAGCCAACTCCTCCTCCTGTCTATGGGGGTGTGACCTTTCCACCTAGTGGTTTAACCTCATGCAAACAAAGCTGCAGAGTACATGCCAGCTAGCTAGGTTGCAGGGCATGAATGGGCCCAGGAGTGAAGTCTAGGGAGGAAGTGGGAGGGAAACAAGGTAGGGGGACAGATTGTGTCTTCATGAGCTGGGGCTTCCTTCCCAAGTCTGGGACAGTAGCTTCCCCAAACGTGACTTCTCTTACCGCTCCCACCTCCCAGCCACCCCAGGAAGCACAACCAACATCTCCCACATTCCAATCCCAATCCCAAATAAAAATCCCAATCCCAATTTATTAAAACAAGACATCTTCTTTAATTTACTTCTTTATTTCTTTTTAAGTTTTTTTTATGTTATCCTTCAGTGGCTGACTTCCTTTATTTCACCATCCTTCCTCCATCCACATTAACTTTCCACCTCCCATTTTACTACCCAACCCCATCCGATTAACTCTCTGCCTCCCAGCTTCATGTTCCTGCCCCCCCCACCCGACTCTGTAACACACCCTCAGCTAGAGCAGGGATAGAAGCCTGTCCTGGCTTGCCCAGCCCTCTAGTGGCAACTCACTGCTGTAGCTCCTTGTCTATCCCATTCTCACCAGTCGTCTAGTGGCAAGTCACAGCCATGCTGCTTTCAGATGGTCAAAGAAGATTTTCAGTCTTAAGGTGTGGAGCTCCACATTAAGACCTTATTGTTCTGAAGTTAATTGCTCCCAGGTGTACATTCAAATGATGCACCTGGGAGCAATTAACTTCAGAACAATAAGTTCCACAGTTTATTCATGTGCCATAATTGCATGTGTAGACATGCCCAAATAGATCAACGTTTGAGCAGCTCAAAGTTCAATGTGTAACATGGCCTTTAGAAAATTAAGGGACACCTATACCATCTCTGTAGCGATCCCCAAACCACTTTTGAGAAACAAGCCCTGCCCACTCATCCTACTCTGCAGATGGTGCATACTGGGGGGAGAAAAATGTATTGTCAGAAGTAGAACAATGTCAGGTGTGCCCAATACCACCTCAGGATCATGCCCAAGACTGAGATCAATTCTGAGTGTCCCTTGGAACACTCTTAATAGTGACTATACAAAGCCATTTTCTCAGCCTGGGGCACATACAGAGCATGAGTATGTGGATGGGGCTTATTTCTCATTGTCAGTCTTGGGATTGCCATGGGAACGGAATAGATTTACACATGAATGACGTGTGTCCCCAGCGGCTGGGGGGTCACAGTACCAGTGGGAGCACAGCGGCAGTAACTGGCAGCTCCCGCAGACACTGGCAGCGCTGTCGATGGTGAGCGGCGGTCAGGAACCAACCAGGGATTGGCGACCACCTGTAGGTGCTGTACAAGGTGCAGCCCAGTGGTGGGAGGCAGGCAGAGCCAGTGTTGCACTCCGTGGGGCTGGTGGAGCTGATTGGAGTGTGGCACTGGCTCTGTCCACGTCTCCCTGCTGGGCTGCGCTCCATGCGGCTGGCGAAGCCAATCAGAGCACGGCACGGAGGTAAGAGATGAGCACAGCTGGAGCTGTACTCCACCTCCCACTGCTGGGCTGAGCTCCATGGTGCCTGGCACTGGGCACAGGCTGAGCCTAGCACCAGTCACAGGTAGCAGTGGCAGCCTCCTGTCATCCGGCTCGTAGATTCAGGGGCTCGTACCCCCAGGAGGAGTCCGGCACAGCCCCACAGCCCTCCCTGGGGTGTGGGCCCCTGGATCTGCACCTGGCTGACAGGAGCTTGCCGCTGCTGCCTGGGGCCAGTGACAGCATCTGTCTCCCCCAGTGCTGGGTGCAGGCTGAGCCCAGTGCTGGTCCCAGGGGGCAGCGGCAGCCTCCTGTCATCTGGCACAGATCTGGGGGCCTGCACCTCCATCCAGGAGGAGTCCAGAACAGCCCTGCAGCCCTTCGGGGGGGGTGCAGTTCCCCAGATCTGCATGATGGATGACAGGAGGCTGCCGCTGCTGGTAAATTTTGCTTTCAAGAATTTGAGGTGCAGTTTCTGAGAAACCTCTGCACCTATCTCCTTGAAACTTGGCAGGCTTCATGCCTTCAGAGGGGACTACCATATGTGCAATTTGCATTTGAATCAGCCAAAAAATGACAACGGTTTAGGTATTTTCATGATTCCCCATTATAGCTCATGGGCAAAACATTGAAACAAGTCGAAACAGCAAAGCAGTTTCAATGAAACAAAATGGGACAGTGCTTCAAAACAAAGCAAAACAATGAAACAAAACACTGTCCCTTCAAAATGGACATCAATCAAAATGAAAAAATGGTGTTTCACACAGCCCTAGTGTCCATTGACGCACACCATGTTAATGAGCGTTAGTGCACCTACACCTGCACTAATACAACTTAGCTATTCGTACCTAAATTTGATACCTGCTTTATGCAGATATCATATTTAGACTCACATAGCTTTTAATCACCATTTTTAAAGTACATTAAGGGCATGCATGTAGACACATGCCCTTAATTCACCTTAAAAATAGCAATTTAAGGCTAAGCCTGCTTAAAAGAAGCACATATATGTGCCCACTGAGTATCATGATCTGCAAGATTG
Organism: Gavialis gangeticus; assembly: GCF_001723915.1. Lineage (NCBI taxonomy): Eukaryota > Metazoa > Chordata > Crocodylia > Gavialidae > Gavialis > Gavialis gangeticus. The sequence goes on from NW_017729034.1 coordinate 59,963,348, forward strand.
CCATCTGTGCTGTGACTAACTGGTTGATCTGTTCAAAATGCACAAGCGTCTCAGGTTTCTCTTATCAAACTTGCTTCAGTGTGTCTTCTACTGTCTACTTAGGCCACTGGTCAGGCCCTTCCCTGAGAGAGGGAGGTAGGCACCAGAGAACACTGGAGGGAAAGCAAAGTGTATGCTACCTTCTGCTCATGAGACCCCAGGAACATGTGCACAATACAGAATACATCTGGTTTCTGATTCCTGCAATGATATTTTGCTGGAAGGGAAGCCATCTGTAATCAAAAGATACAAAGCCAGAGAGAGGCCAAAATTCTAGATTGTGAACTTATTACGGAAGTGGGAGGTGGCTAGATTTGGCACATAGTAACAATGGCAGTATCATAGCCCGTGAGGCTGAACTGATGTGCAATCATTGCTATAAAAATATTTCCCTAAATTTCCTGCAAAATTTCGCTCCTTTTGCTCATGTCTACTTTAATGGAACTATTCTTTTTCTAAGTTGTTTTTCATTTGGTAGGAGGAGGCAACTGCAACAATGAATGGGAGACCAAAGAAATAGGCACCAGAGGGAACCCTGAAGGGAATGGAAGGAACTATAATTATACCAAAGACTTTAAGCAAGCAAAATTGTCTTTTAGTTTCTTGCAGATAAGCTTTGTCCTATATTCTATGGGTCTATGATGAATGAGAAAAGCTAGCTGCATCCTATCCAGTGGCAATGCGTAGAGAGTGCACAGGGGTGCATGTGCATCCCCTGAGAATGCTGGGCACTCCCTCGCAGCCAGCATTCCCAACTTAAGTGATGGACAGGGCAGGGGGGGCAGGCAGGAGCACTGGTGCACCCCCTAAGAGTGCCAGATGGGGAGTGGAGGTGCCAGAAGAAGCGCTGCTGGCGTTTCTGGATGTGCCCTTGGCCCTTCTGGGCATGCTGCTGGCACTTGTGGGTTGATGCGATCAGCCGTGGGGAGGCAAGAGCTCTTGCCCTCCGGTCACTGACTGGCCACGGGGGGGGGCAAGAGCCCCTCTGACTCAGGAGGCACCAGTCACCCATGATCCTATCTTAAGGAAATGGCTCTATGCCCCAAATGCATCCATCTCCAATAAACCAAGTATCTATCTTGTCTCTAAAATGAAATGTGTCTTCTGTCAGATTTGGATGTTTCTTTATGGAAATGATGTTTAGATAGATAGCCAGTAATGTTAAAGCAGTAGAAAAAACTCCAGTCTGATAAATTACTCCTCGCAGTGAATGGTCCTTGTTTGAAGCAGTTTTGTCACGGGGCAGTGATTCTTATTATAAAAGAATCTATCTGAGAAGGCTGTCCAATTTTGCTTTAAGGTTGCATTCTGATTTCAGTCACATGCATATAAATCTGAAGTGACACATTACTTGAAGGCTAAGTACAGATAGTTAAAAAGCCTGAGGCTGAATCAATTCAATCTCTGCAGGTTAGTCTAAGCTGCATAGATTGAACCAATAAGCAAGTGAACAGAAATTCACTTTTGATTAAAAAAATGCAGTGTTGTGCCTCCAGTGGCCAAGGCCAGAAGCCTGTTGGGCAGGAGGGAGGGAGGTGCTAGAATTCACCTTCCTGCTTGGCTGGAGCAGACAGCTTAGGCCAAGGCTAGCCTGCCCAACCAGGGGGGGGGGGGAGGAGGGGAGTTGCAAGGGAGTTACAAAGTATCCTGGGATGCTGAGGGACTATGAGTTAACTTGAATCTGGAGGAGATTTGGGACAAAGCTTCAATAAACCTGTTTAACCTAAATCAGTTAAGTCTGATACTATATCCATCCAGGTTTATCTTAAACTGGTTTTGGGCATTTTGGAAGTGGTTTATGTGCACTGAACCTCCGTTATATTACATATTTGAATGGGTTTCTGATAATTTATATCGGTTTATGTGTAATGTCTATTCCTAGCCACAGTGACACATTACTCGGTATTTACACCAGTTTAATAGAGGTAAAACGTGACCTGTTAGGAATAAAATAATAAACAACTACACTTATTTGACCTAAACTTCACGACTACATTCTGAACAGCAAAGAACATATGGTAAGCATTAAGGTTTTTTTTAAATTGTTTAAAGCCATTTCTGCTTTAAAACATTTACATAAATCAAGTCTTAAAAATATGCATAATACGGCATTTTCCAAAACTCCTTTTTCCTTGTTAGTGCTATGATTTGAATTAGTACTGCTGGGCATTCAAGAAAGGTTTTTGTATAAAAGTCCTACAGAATTGGCATTGACAGAGCTTCTTTAGTCCCAGAAGCAGCAGTAGTAAGACTATCCCTGCATGGTCCTGATAATGTACCTTGACCCAACTATTGAGAGACCAGCTCAAAGAGTGTAAGGGTAGTTTCAGCCTTCCATTCTTCAGCTTCTTTTCTGAGACTGCTAAAAAGGTGCCTGTGGTGTTGGTGAAGGTATTTTGTATTCCCCTCTGGTATATTACATTCACAGATGTATAGATTCATAGATGCTAGGGTTGGAAGGGACCTCAATGGGTCATTGAGTCCAACCCCCTGCACATTGCAGGAAAAAGTGCTGGGGTCATGTGACCTCAGCCAGGTGTTTGTCCAGTCTCTTCTTAAAGACCCCCAAAGTAGGGGAGAGCACCACCTCCCTTGGAAGCCCACTCCGGATTCTGGCAACCCTAACAGTGAAGAAGTTTTTTTTCTGATGTCCAACCTTCCAGATCTGGAAGGTCAGTAAATACTGTATTGACAGATCTGCAATAACCTCAATTCCCAGATGCTCTCAACAGTCCAAATGGATGTATTGTCTATATCTGGTAAGCTGAAGGCACATATTTTTCTTGGATGTGGGTCTTACCACAGCCATCCACACATTTTAACTTTACTCCAATGGGGCTGCCTGTTTGAACTTCACCTGATACACACATGACAGCTGGCTCATAGTTTTATAGTTGGTAGGGTTGGAAGGGACCTGAGCAGATCATCAAATCCAACCCCCTGCCATGGGCAGGAAAGAATGACCCCAGCTAGGTGATTATCCAGCCTCCTTTTGAAGACCCCCAGGGTAGGAGCAAGCACCACTTCCGTTGGAAGTTGGTTCCAGATCCCAGCCGCCCTGACTGAACTAGTGCTTCCTGATGTCTAGCCTGAACCTACTCTCAGTCAACTTGTGGCCATTATTCCTACGTACTCCTGGTAGTGCTTGCGGGAACAGGGACTCTCCTGTTCCCCGCTAGTCCCCCCTGGTAAGTTTATAGACAGCCACCAGATCCCCTCTCAGCCTTCTCTTGTGGAGGCTGAACAGGTTCAGGTCCTGTAGCCATTCCTCATTGGCCCTGCCCTGCTGCCCCCTGACCATGTGAGTGGCCGTCCTTTGGACCCTCTCAATGCTGTCCACATCCCTCCTGAAGTGCAGTGCCCAGAACTGGATGCAGTACTCCAACTGTGGCCTGACCAATGTCGCATAGAGGGGGAGGATCACCTCCTTGGACCTGCTCGTGATGCATCTGTGGATGCATGACAAGGTGTGGTTAGCCTTACTGACCATGTCCTTGCATTGGTGGCCCATGTTCATCTTAGAATAAAGAAT
>NW_017729034.1:59971918-59973189 GCF_001723915.1 Gavialis gangeticus
TATCTTTGATCCTGGTCGCTAGTCCTAGTTCTGTCTAAACCTTAGCCTTCCTAACAGCCCTTCTACAGTCTTGGGCAATGGAGGTATAACCCTCCTTGGTGATGGCCCCTCCCTTCCATTGGGTGTATACCTCCTTTATAGCTTTCAGACATTCTTGAATGCCTTTGCTGAGCCATGGGGACTTTTGAGCACTCTTGCCCCCTTTGACTAGCATTGGGACTGTCACCTTTTGGGCTTGGAGAATTATCTCCTTAAGGAATGACCACTCATCTTGGACTCCCAACTCCCTTACCCTCCGGGACCTCAGTGCCTCCCTGACTAACCTCCTTAGCTCATTGAAATTGGACCTTCTGAAGTCAAGGACTGCTGCCTTGCTGCAGGCCTTTGACACCCTGCACTGGATAGTGAATTCCAGTAGGCAATGATCACTATCACCCAGGTGGTTGAGAACCCGCAGTCCCCTCACCCCATCATTGCCTGTGGCTAGGACCAGGTCCAGCAAGGCAAGTCCCCCTGGTGGGACTGTGCACCTCCTGGGTTAGGTGGAGGTCCTGTATCTCATCTAGGAACCTATGTGAGTGGTCAGACCTGGCTGACTACTCCTGCCAGCAAATGTCCGGGTAGTTTAGGTCACTCATGATGACCACGTCCCTTGACCTAACTGCCTCCACAAGCTGACCTGAGAATTTCCAGTCCAGCTCTTCCCCCTGGTTGGGGGGTTGATAGTAGGCATCCATCATTAAGTCCCTTTCCCCCTGACCCCCTTGTATTCTAACCCAGAGCACTTCAGTCTGCCCTTCCCCTGACCCCATGCAGTTTCTTGAGAATGTGTATTGCTCTTTGATGTAGAGCGCCACACCCCACCTTTCCTCCCCGTCCTATCCTGCCTGAACAGTCTGTAGCCCTTGATGTTTACCACCCAATCGTGGGTTGAATCCCACCAGGTTTTAGTGAGCCCTACTATGTCCGGGTTTGTGTTATCTAGCAGGAGGGAAAGTTCCTCCTGCTTGTTCCCCATACTGTGAGCATTAGTGTAGAGGCATTTAATGCCTCCTGTGGGTGCTTGCACCACCCCCATGATCCTAGGGCTATCCAGACCCCTGTCACTTACCTGGGTACTTCTTGCGCTCATCACCTGTCTTGGCTGGGAAGTGTCCTCGTGCCCCCTGTGGCCCCATCCCCCGGTGAAGCTAGTTTAAAGCATGCCATATGAGATCAAGCAACTTGGAAGAGAAGACACGCTTGCCTTTAGGGGAGAGGTGAAGCCCATC
>NW_017729034.1:59978189-59990434 GCF_001723915.1 Gavialis gangeticus
AACTCATGTTGGTTGCCCCTAAGCATAATCTCCCCTGCTGGTCCCTCACAGATGTGCTCCTGGATAATATTCTCAAAGAGCTTCCCCAGAACCAAGGTAAGATTAACGGGCCTATAGTTTCCCGGGTCCTCCTTTCTTCCCTTTTTGAAAATGGGGACTAGGATGGACCTTTTCCAGTCCTCTGGGACCTGGCCAGAGAATCATGAGTGCTCATAAAATCGTGCCAGGGGTCCCGCAATGACCTTTGCCAATTCCCTCAGCACCCTGGGGTGGAGGTCATCTGGACCTGCTGATTTGAACACATCCAGCCCCAACAGAAGTTCCCTAACTCAGTCCTCTCTGACCCTAGGCCTGGCTGTGCCTCTCCTGAATCCATCCGGAATCCCAGTGAGGGGGATGTCCCGGTCCCTGCTCAGAAAAATGAAGGCAAAGGATTTGTTAAGGAGGTCAGCTTTGTCATCTGGTGCAACCACCAGATTGCCAAGCATGTTCTTCAGGGGCCCCACACTACCCGGTGCTTTCTTTTTACTCCTTATGTATTTTAAAAAGGACTTCTTGTTATCTTTGATCCTGGTCGCTAGTCCTAGTTCTGTCTAAACCTTAGCCTTCCTAACAGCCCTTCTACAGTCTTGGGCAATGGAGGTATAACCCTCCTTGGTGATGGCCCCTCCCTTCCATTGGGTGTATACCTCCTTTATAGCTTTCAGACATTCTTGAATGCCTTTGCTGAGCCATGGGGACTTTTGAGCACTCTTGCCCCCTTTGACTAGCATTGGGACTGTCACCTTTTGGGCTTGGAGAATTATCTCCTTAAGGAATGACCACTCATCTTGGACTCCCAACTCCCTTACCCTCCGGGACCTCAGTGCCTCCCTGACTAACCTCCTTAGCTCATTGAAATTGGACCTTCTGAAGTCAAGGACTGCTGCCTTGCTGCAGGCCTTTGACACCCTGCACTGGATAGTGAATTCCAGTAGGCAATGATCACTATCACCCAGGTGGTTGAGAACCCGCAGTCCCCTCACCCCATCATTGCCTGTGGCTAGGACCAGGTCCAGCAAGGCAAGTCCCCCTGGTGGGACTGTGCACCTCCTGGGTTAGGTGGAGGTCCTGTATCTCATCTAGGAACCTATGTGAGTGGTCAGACCTGGCTGACTACTCCTGCCAGCAAATGTCCGGGTAGTTTAGGTCACTCATGATGACCACGTCCCTTGACCTAACTGCCTCCACAAGCTGACCTGAGAATTTCCAGTCCAGCTCTTCCCCCTGGTTGGGTGGTTGATAGTAGGCATCCATCATTAAGTCCCTTTCCCCCTGACCCCCTTGTATTCTAACCCAGAGCACTTCAGTCTGCCCTTCCCCTGACCCCATGCAGTTTCTTGAGAATGTGTATTGCTCTTTGATGTAGAGCGCCACACCCCACCTTTCCTCCCCGTCCTATCCTGCCTGAACAGTCTGTAGCCCTTGATGTTTACCACCCAATCGTGGGTTGAATCCCACCAGGTTTTAGTGAGCCCTACTATGTCCGGGTTTGTGTTATCTAGCAGGAGGGAAAGTTCCTCCTGCTTGTTCCCCATACTGTGAGCATTAGTGTAGAGGCATTTAATGCCTCCTGTGGGTGCTTGCACCACCCCCATGATCCTAGGGCTATCCAGACCCCTGTCACTTACCTGGGTACTTCTTGCGCTCATCACCTGTCTTGGCTGGGAAGTGTCCTCGTGCCCCCTGTGGCCCCATCCCCCGGTGAAGCTAGTTTAAAGCATGCCATATGAGATCAAGCAACTTGGAAGAGAAGACACGCTTGCCTTTAGGGGAGAGGTGAAGCCCATCCCACCTGAGCATGCCCCCTATGCAAAAATGCAGGTTGTAGTCAAGGAACCCAAGGCCTGCCTGATGGCATCAACTCTGAAGCTTCTGGTTGACCACTCCAATGCAGGCCTCATGGTGCTGACCACATCTACTTACTGCATCCCCATCTCCTTAAGCTTGGCCCCCAGTGCCTCATAGTCCTTCATGATGCAGTCTGGACTGCTCCCTGCCACATCATTTGTTCCCATGTGGAATACAATATGTAGCAACATTCCTTGGTTTTATCCAAGGCTCAAGACCATGGTCTTCTGTTTGTTTTGCTTTCAAGCTTTTTGTTCCATTATTTTCTCAGCCATATATGCAAATGAAACATAAATCCACCCTCAGAGGAACAGCTGGATTAACAAGTAAAATGATTTAACAAGCCTGTCAACAGCAATAAATGTTCAAGAAACCAAATCTAGGTTGGACTTGTGATATTTATTGCGAAAAAAACCCCTCTGCTTAACTACACTAACATCTGCAATTCAGGGAACTACAGTCTAGTGGAAGACTTCCACTGGACAGGTTCCGACTTTGGTTCAAGTCAGCCAGATAATCCATTCCAGAGTTTGATTTACAAACCCTCCATTTTGTCTTTTCTTTAATGATATTGTGTGTGTTTGTGTGTAAACAGACACATATGTATGGCCAGTTACATGGGGCCTGTAGACTCTTTCCATTCATCCAGTGAACATCTCACTTTTCACTAGACTGCATAGGTTTGTTATGTTGAGTCTGGAAGTCCCCTCCCTACACTCTTCATGTGAGTAGAAACTTTTAAAAATAAATCTTGGGCTTTGCTCTCAGTTAGGTGAAGCCTCCTGTGTTTGACAGCACTTGACCTTCTTCAAATTTGACCTTTCTTGGAAAGACTTGTAATCTGCATGCTACAGCAGAGAAGTTGCAAAGCAATCCCAGGGATGTCCCATTAGATAGAAAGCATCTTTGATGAGATAATGAAAATAGCCAGCTGTACAAACCAACTGTTCCCTTCATTAATCTTACTTGTGAATAAAAATCCTAGTGAGATCCACAAAAGGTTTTGTGCTCTTGTCTTGCTCTTTGGCTTGGCAGTTGAAGTGCTAACAAATCCCAGGCATCCCTGTAAAATGATCATTTGAGAGGCATGGTATAGGGTAAAGATATATCCTGGTATTTCTAAAAAGAAAATTCATAAGATTACTTTTCTTGGAGGAAAACCCGGGAATGCAGCATGTGTTTAAAGTTGCCATTGTCTAGACCACTAAGGATTAGGTGTTCTTTTTTGGTTGTTTAAAGCAATGCTGTTTGCCCAATAAGATGAAAATCTGTCCTTTAAGACAGTCAGTAGCTGTAAACAAAACAGCTTCTCATGGTGTTCATTATTCAAACATCTTTTTACTAAAATTAAAAAGAACATGGGGTAGAGACATTTTAGAATTGAGAGACCTCAACAGCATTTTTGTGTTTGACTGACTTTGATTCTCATTGTGTTTGTAATTTTGTATCCTAAATTTAGAGTTTCTGGCAGGTTGTGCATATACTTTAAGTTAATTAAAGAAACTATTCATAAGAAATATCAGGAAAAAAGAAAGCTCTAGATTAAGCTGTTCTGTTTTAAAATTATGTAAAAGTCTAATGAAGAAGACATACCACCCTGAACTAATCTGTTAGCAGGTCCAACACGTCCAATACTGGGAGTTTTAGGAAAGATGCAATTATAATTTTCAGAAGCCAAATTAAGAGAGAAAAGCAGCCTTTTTCCCATACATTTTTTTCAGATTTTAAGTTCTTAAAAATCTCATCTATTTCCTTTACAGTCATGGTCTGTGTCTATAAATTTACACCTGCTGAATCTTGCCACTCTGCTTCCCCTTTTCTAATTTGCAAAAGATGTTTCTACTTTTTCTTCTTCCATTCAAGCACAGTATCTCAGTGAAAGGCTTATATTATCCTAACTGTGGAGCTACTGAGGTCTCCACTGACATTGTCATCATTATCTTCATAATTATTTAACTAGAATAATGTGAACCCTTTGACACGTGTTTTTTTTATTTTCAAACTATTTACTAAGCTCCCATTGGAAATGTAATATATATGTATGTATGCATGTGCATGTTTTGTAGGCGGCACAAAATTACATGGAAAATAACATCTTAGATACTTAATACAACTTTATGCAAAGTTGAATGCAAGACAAATTTTGAAACAATAGATATCTTCCATGTATGTTAAGTTGCAGATGGTTCCTTTCTGCCTCTGGAATAGCATTTAAAAAATATTAGGAAGTGGAAGAGATATTGGAGTGTTTTCCTTTGTGAAACGGACACTGGTAGATTCTAATTATTTAGGAATTTAGATTTAGTCTGTCAACAGATTATAAATTTGCTTAATTTTTGCTATTAATTGTAAACTTGCCTGACGCAATAGGAAGGAAAGTTGGTTCAAACTTTGAAAAGCTGAATGTAGCAACTTTAAGCTTATGTAGATATTTAGCAACCTGATATCCACTGGGATTCAGAACATGAATGGGGACGTATTAATTTTGCAAATATCATTCTGTATTAGCTCCACTCACACGTTAAATTATCCTGTAGACTTAACCCTTTCAAAAGTGGAAAACAATAATTTCATTTGCAGAAAATGTAGAACAGTAAAGCAACCGGATGTTAAAGTGCTCTGGATTACTGAGCATGTCCACACATGGTCATTTAACAAAGATTAGCCCAATTTAAGCCACATTAGGCATGCACGTCTACAAGTGTGCGCCCTTAACACAGCTTAAAAATGGTGATTCTGGCTATGTGGAAATTTATACACATACTTTTTTGCCCTGCAGTGTGCCAATGTGCTTCAGAGCAGACTTGATTAATTGAGTCTGCTCCACATGCAAGCTGAGGCAAACTGCGCTGCGCTGTGTGCAGTTGTATATGTGGAGAAATGCAGATCAATGCACAGAAAATGGCAGCAGTGCACTTTTGAACTAAAGTTCTTTCAATATGTTTTAGTTCAAAAGCATGCTGCTGTCATTTTCTCAGCATTGAGGTGCATTTCACCACTTATACAACTCCAAGTGTTGCAATGCCAGGCGCTTTTCAAAGCACCCAGGGTTGAAGCACTTGCATGTGTAAAAATGCCCTGTGAGCCTAAATTTGATACCTTCCCAAACCAAGTATCAAATTTAAGTCAGATTAGTTAATATGGATTAACACGTGTGTTGATTTGTTACTCCACATTAATGCAGGGAATTTAGTCCTGGGTCTGCCCAGCCACTAGGGGGCTGGTTGGAGCCTAGTCCAGGGATCCTGGCTGGGCACCTCTCCTCCCCCAGGGCTGGGCTGCTCTCTCGATAGTTTACCACTTGTAAGTCATTTTTTTTATTGTTGATGGGGGGGGAGGGTGGGGAGGGTGGTGAAGGGGTACTATTTGTTGAGGAAGGAGGGATGGGTGTGGGTGTTATGAGGGTAATAAAGTTTTTTTGTTTCAACCATGTGCATGTACTGAGAGTGGTGCTGGGGCTGGGCAGGGGGTAGGGCGTATGTGGGTGGCAGGGCAGGTGGGCTGGAGTGGAGAGTGCAGGAGGAGGGGGTTGGTCAGGGCCCCCTGCAGCCAGTGTGCTAGCCTCTGCTGGTGGGTGCATGGCTCTCATGGGGCCTGGGTTGGGGAGTGCAAGGCCATCACCATGGCCAGCAGGAGTGTGGGGAGCTGGTCATTGCTGGGAGGGGCTGGGCTGGAGCAGAAGGGTGCTGGGCATTGCTTGCAGAGGCAGGGGTAGCTCTGGCCCAGGGAGGCAGGGTGGACAAGGAGAGAGCTGCCATGTGCTGCCCCTGCACTGGGCACATGGCTCCTCAGCAAAGAAGGGTCTGACCAAGGATTAGACAGCAGGGGATCAGACAGTGGGTGTTTCCAAGATGGCTGCCAAATGCTGGCAACTGGCTCTGGCTTCAGAACTTGGCAGCCATATGTCTGGAGGCTGAAGCTCCCCTCAGTGGCCCCAGGAGCATATGGCAGGACTGAAGCAACCTGGGACTAAAGTTAGTCCCATGTCCCATCACATGCAGACACCGGCCAAAACCCACTTAATCCACATTAATTTAATGCGCATTCAATTTGAGCCTACTTAAATTCATGTGTAGACGTATCAACTGAATTTCTTATGTCATCTTTTTTTATTCTATGCTAAATGTGTCACATCATTCAACAGTGTCTTCCCCCAAACCTATAAAATTACATGTACATCTGTGGCAGTAGTTTTCTGTTGTCTAGGTGTGTCTACATGAGATGCTACTGTGCAGTGGTTACTGTGCATTTATTTCATATTTGTATAAACAAGTACTAAATAAATGTGCAGTAATTGGAGTTACTGTGCACTAGCACCAGTGAACTTCTTTTAAGTGATGCTACTGCACAGTAGCCTTATAATAGTGTGCAGTAGCGTATTAGCACTGTTTGTGCTATGATGCGCTACTGTGCAGTCAGTATCTCATGTAAACACATCCTTTGTCTTGAAACTTAGCTCCCAAAAGAAATGGTAATAGAGGATTTTCCTGTACATGTGCACTGACTCAACTCTAATGTTAGCATGGCTGTTCATTGTCAGTTATGTTAAGCTTCATGTCAAAATCTGCATCTGTCAAATCTGACGTGGATTAGTTCTGATGGGCCTTATCTCTTTTTTGCTAGGAATAAGAATTCCTGGTGTCTTGCCCAGGGATGGCCAACCTGTAGCATGGGTGCTACAAGTGGTATGGGCTGCCGCTATGTCTGGCATGTAGCATACACAGAGCAGAAAGCAGAGCACCAGATCAGGCAGGGAACACAGGGCAAGGAGCAGAAAGCAGAGCAATAAATTGGGCAGAGAAGGGGGTCAGAGTGGCACTTAGGAAGGGTACAGGGCTTAATTTGTGGCAACATGTATCAGAAAGGTTGCCCCTGCCTCAGTCCAATCTGTTACTGGCAAAATGACATGGATCATAACTACTTACACCAAAGGTTAAAATTTGTTAAAATCTTTTAAATTACATTTTGAATATTTCACACTTAACATTGGTTCATTGTTGGGTCTAGAATTCTAGCTGTTGAGAAAGTTACATAGGATACAAAAAGATATGGAAGATAACACCTACTGTATAGCGCAGCTTTGTATTCTGAACAATTGTATATAGTATTATGTTTATTATATATACAGGCAGTCCTCGGACTTATGACACAATTGGTTCCTGAAAACCGGGTCTTAAGTCGAAACGTTGCAACTCAGAACCGATTTTCCAATAGAAAACAATGCTATAAATAAGGGATTGGTTCCTGAACCAAGGCCTGATACCCTATTTTCACCAAAAATAACCCAGGATTTTCTACTCAATCAATTATAGATGAGTAATATAGCTACACTAATGTATTTATCTTGTACATAGCAATCATATTGATTTGGAAGGACTTCTTTGAGGTGACTTTGCTGGACTTTTTGAAGGGGTCTTGGTTGGACATTTTGAAGGATTCTTGGCTGGCGTCTTCTCAGGAGTCTTGGCTGCAGGTTTTTCGGGAGTCTTGTCTGCTTTCTTAAAGGAAGTGTCCAAGGAAGATTGTACAGATGTTCTCCAGGGAGATGAGCAATGCAGCGAACTTGTTCGCTGCCATGGTGTCACATCAGATCAAGTGTTGTAAAGTTGAAACTGATGTCAGAAAGTTGAAACAGGGTGTCAATTTATAAATGTTGTAAGTGCAAAATGTTGTAATTTGAAACATTGTAAGTCAAGGACTGCCTGTACCTTGCAATGATACCTCTGATTTCTGCTAGAGTATTACTAGCATGGCATCAGCCCTATAGGGTTTGGTTTGAATGCAGCCCCAAAATTAAATAAGAGAAATGAATTTGACTTTCTTTAGAGGGGAGAGTTTTGCCTGTTTTAGCAACATTTCCCAACCTTATCTACATTTTCAGCTTGGCTAAATATAAAAGGGCACAGTATGCCTTTGAACTGTAACTGATAGATTAAGATAGTTTTCCCAAAATACTATTTTTTCCTGTGAAGAATGTATCCTTTCATCCTGGTATATATAGCATAGTAAACGAAACCTTGAAAAATATATTAGGCTAATTGCTTTGGTGTGTGCTGTCTTATCTTTGTCTAGTTTGGGAATTCAACCGTTCTTGCTTAAGGGGACCAGTTGAGATTAGGTTTTAGCCCCTGGGTACTGTAATACCTTGAATCAGCTTCCAAAGCAGATGTATAATACTTTTCCATTCTGCACTCTCCAGCATGCAGGATTGCAAATTAGTTGGTCTATTATGATTCTCTAGATCTTTCATTGGAGATATACTATGGAAAAAGCAAAAGCAAAAACCATGTAGCTTTTTGATCACTGTGGTTTTGAAAAATTGTTGAGAATGTACAAAAGTGAGAAGTGTTTTGAAGTGTTTTGCGGGCTCAGAAATCTGCTGTTGCTTAAAACTACAGAAGGATGTAGGTTTGTTTTATTAAAACAGCTGAGGGGGGTGGGGAGGCTCTTGGCAATTCTGCAGCATTTTTTTAATCCTTGACCACTAGTGCCATAGCAAAAATTGTCCTCTCATGCTAGAATCTGGCAGCTATCATGAATCTCCCAGGTTGACTTCTGACCTTTAAAAGCTATACAAATATCATTGGTATACTCTAAGATGGGCCCTTTACTTGTTAAAATCTTTAACACCATTGGAGTTGGGGCCTGCTGGAGGGATGAAGATCTTATGTGTATGAGCCTACCACTTCACTGGCTGGATGTGCAATGGATCCTGACCCTCCGCCTTCTATCCTACAGGAACTTAAGGGCTATTGCCCTGAAGTGTACAGGATGGAAAGAGAATGGTCTCAAAATGGTGGTTCAGAATAGTGGGGAACTGGAAGGGCAACATTTTTTCAGTTGCACAACAAATCAGAAGTTCAAACATTCAGGGATTCCCTAGGGAAGAGAGGCTAAAATCAGTGGATCATTAGGAAACAAATTCTGGAGAACTAGGAGAAAGAATAGCTGCTATATAGAATTGTTTTATTTCCTATTTCAAGCTGGTTGGAAATGTTCTGACAACACTTCATTTAATCAGAAAAGTGTGCTTTTGTTAGCTCAGAGCAACTATACTACTATACTGTAAGAAACATCTTAGGGCTTGATGATTTTTTCCTGAATCCAGGCCAGGGCTCATGGAAAACTTACCTGGACTTGTCATGAAGTCCCACAGACCCAGGGGCATAGTTCTTCCATTCCAGCTGTTGGACAGATCTGACAGGCAGGTAACTAAGGAACCACATATTTCCAGGTTCTGCAGCTCTGGGGCATATGTGCAGGCAGCCTTCGCCAGAGAGGGGACCCAGGTTTCCAGGGGCCACATTTCTGGGCCAGACAGGCTCTCTCTTGTGTTGGAACCAGGTATCTGAAGGCCCTGTGCTCTCTTGCTCTGCACTAAGCCATGTACCCTGGGATCCCAGGCAGTTGCTCAATGACACTGGCATTATGAATGACTTGTACCCTTAGGTATTCCACCTACTGAGTATCTGAGTTTCATAGTTTCATAGCTGTTAGGGGCTGGAAGGGACCTTCCAGATCATCAGGTCCAGCCCCCCTGCACTTGGGCAGGAAAGACTGCTGGGATCTGTCCAACAGTTGGAAATGGAAGAACTATGCATCTACTTTTGTTACCAGCTATCATCTGACATTTTAGACTGTGTCACAAAAAAGCAGTGAAGAGGAGAAGAATCCATCTTTAGGCATGTATGTGCATGAGTGGATTTAGGCATGTAAGTGCAATTATATGCACTTACGTGCCTAAATCCACTCATGCACATAATAAATGGAATAGAATCTGTCCCTTAGTCCTTAAATACAACTTAGCATCAGTGATTTTACCTTGAATGCAACAGCTGTAAAAATTCTCAGCAGTACTACAAGAAATATAACACTGGACCCTGAATTCCAGAGTCTGTTCAGATGCTCTTGTTGCCATTCCTTGGCTTGTAAACAATTGTGATTTACAGTTGAAATTAAAAGCTGCTGCTAACATATGCATCCTATCCTTGTGAATGGCAAATGGCTTTATGATTTATATGAACAAGCCAAAGCCACAAAGTTTGTGTCTGGAGTTTTGCTATGGCCCATTTCAGAGCAAAGGGCCTGATGTGAAATTCTGTTCTAGACCCAAATCCAAATCCCTTCCAAGTTTATGAGTGTTCATTCCCAGGATTTTGCCTTGATTTCCTCTTGATGCTGTACTCCTGTGTTCTGAGAGAAGGGCTTCTCTGAAATGCAGTAGTAACGACAAAGGCATGTGGCATTTCCGTGTGCACAGAGAAGGATGTTTTGGGAACATTGTGGGATTGCTGGAGAGCTGTCAGAACATTTTGTTCAATCCTATTTTCATTAGCCGATTACTGGAGTTAATAGAGCAAAAGATTAATGACTTTGCAATTATCAAAGGAAGCAAATTAAATTGTCTTTTTTTTCTTTATGCTCATACACATCTGCATATGTTTTACAAAACCTTTGCAGAAAAGCAGTTCCAGTACAGTAGACACCGTAACTGGCTACAAACCTACCTGCAAGTCTTCAGTATACAAGAATGAAAATGTCTGAACACTGTATGTGTTATACAAATCTCTGTTTCTTTCCATCATCTTTGAAATCTAAAATTTTGGTGTAGTAAACAATGTAAAACTCTTTAAAATACTGAAAGGAAAAAGATTGGTCATGAGTCGATGGTGGCAACAAGAGAAGAAAATAAAGAGCAAGCAATACTAGAGAATGCCATAACACTGACTAATTGTTCAAATGGTTAGTATTTGAGACTATGCAGTAACTGTGCATTGCAATGAATTAGTGGGTTTTTTATGGCTTCTGTGACTCCATCTTTTCCTGGTTCTACCCTCTTTAATGATACCTTCAGTGTGCCTTTTTCATTCCTTGCTGTGGGGTAACAGCCCCTGTCCTCCTTTGACTCCACAACTTATTTTTTTGTTTATACGTTTATCTGAATGTGGTGGACTTACAGATACAGCCCAGTGTGTCTCGGGCTCGGAGAATCTTCTTTGTGATTGGTAGAGCTCATCTGCTAATCGGGTAACGGTTGGGAGGACCTTTGCTCCACTGCTGCTTGGGGCAAGAGAGAGAAAAAAAGAAGAGCTGTGGACCTGGTTCGAGACTGCACTCTGCTAGATTGGGCATACTTTGGGGGGGAGGAGCCTCCTGAAGAAAAGAAAAGGAGCTGCGTGCCCAGCATGTGGCAGGCACATCAAGGGATGGGGCTTAGGAGAGCTGCTCAGCAGTATCCTGGAAGAGCCTCTGAAGACTTTCAGTGGCGGTGGGAAGCAGCGGACGGCTCTAGCAGCCAGGCTCTCAGTGCGCAGCATGGTGCACAGCATCCAGGCCCTGGGAGCTGCGTGAAGTAGCTCAGGTCTGCAGCCCTTGGCATGCAGCCAGAGACATGGTGCATGTGCCTGTGCACAGAGCAGGACCCTGGGAGCCTCTTGCAGTGGCTCAGGTCCTCAACCCCCCGGCATGAGGCTGGGAGCTCAGTGCAGGAGGCATTGCATGGAGGGTGAGAGACCCTGGGAGCTGCTTGAGGTGGCTTGGGTCCACAGCTGCTGGCAGTGGGCCAGCATCTCAGTGCAGATGATGCAGCACAGAAGGTCTGGGAGTGGACTGAGCCCTGGTGCTGCACGATGTGTCCCGGGCCTGCAATCCTTTAGCAGAAGGCAGAGCCTGGGGTCCATGTGAGGGTGCACGGGGCCCCACACTGGCTGGTGGGCCAGAAGGAGCAGAGGCAGCTGGGTCTCAGCAGGAGGGGTGCTAACTTACCAGTGAGGAGACACAGACCACCCACCCAGGACCCTGGAGCTGTGAGTTACCTGTGAAAGGGGAGGAGAAAGTTACCCTGAGTGGTGAGGCTGCAGGGGAAGCCAAGCGAGGGAAGGCTCCCTGGGTCTAAAGTGTCTCCCTCTGTGTCTGTCCCTGAAGGTCACAGTGGAACCTGGAGAGCGCTGAGGATTTCCCCTCCCACTGGGTACTGGAGTGCAGCCAATGCCCTAGTGGGCCACTTGAGGGGTTTTGGGGAAGGGGCTTAAGGGGTTAAAGTTAACCTGATGTTGATGCGACTTATATTTTGAAGGTGAGTGACTTTTATGCTGTAATATTTTGCCTTATATTTTGTGTACTTCTATATTTGTGTATTAGTATTTTAATAGAGTCTATAATCCTGCCCATGGAATCCACTGAGACCCCTTGCTGTTACTTACCTGTGTTTACCTGTCACTTAGCTGAAACCCTGGTGGTGGTGGCCCATTGTAGAGAATAAGGTTTATAGTTTTTTATATATATATATATATATATATATATATGTGTGTGTGTGTGTGTGTGTGTGTGTGTGTGTGTGTGTGTGTGTGTGTGTG
>NW_017729034.1:59990464-59996270 GCF_001723915.1 Gavialis gangeticus
TGTGTGTGTGTGTGTGTGTGTGTGTGTGTGTGTGTGTGTGTGTGTGTGTGTGTGTGTATATATATGAATTTATACTGTTATACATATATATCTGTACATATGTTTATATTTGTGTCTATTTTTATTCATTTATGTGAATAATAATACATTTGTATATAGTTAGGTTCCAGATTGTCCTGGCCTGGCTCCTTTGGGACAGAGGGAAACTGAGTAGTCTGAAGTTTCACTCGCAGCTTCCCTGCCAGCTAACAATCCCCTTCAACTGGAGAACGGAGTACATGCCTGTGTACACCCAGGCAACATGAAAATAGAAATTTGATTGCTACCTACTCACAGATCTACCTCTCTGCTCCTGCCTTCTGACCAGACTAAAATATTGGTATCTTTGCCTGAAGTCTCTTCATGGATAGCCAGCCATCAGCTCAAACTCAACATGACTTCAGTACAGCTCCTTGTCTTTCTTTCCAAATCCTCCTTATTTTTTTTCTTGAATATGTTGTAGACAATATGTTGTAGACATGCCCTGCATGTCTCTGAGGCCTGTGACTTGGATATAATGTTTGACTCACTAGGTTTCATCTTCATGCTGCGTCTAAGTCTTAAGGATTACCTTTATATGTCATTTCTAGAATACAGGCATACAAGGGTCTTTGGGTAAATATCTTTTATTAGACCAACTAAATAGTTGGAAAAATTGTTCTTTGCAAGCTTTAGGGCACAAACACCCTTCTTCAGGAATATATAGAGTCTGCTGGTGAATTTCTTGGATACAGCCTTTTTTACCCATCCAAACAGCTAAATTGTTCATCATTTGCTATTATAATAACTACAACTTTCTGATCTCAGTCCTTATCAAATGCAATCCTGTTCCACTTATCCCTCCAGAAGGTTCCTGCAGGAATCAGTTTCCTGGTCCATCACTTTGTCCTTGTCATCCCTCTTTGAATCCCTCCAGTGACTCCTGCTGCCCTGATGAATCAAATCTTTGTTATGTGCTTTCACTATCAAATATAAGCCAATAGTGTGCTATTGTTGCAAAAAAACTGACAGCATACTGAGTTGTATTAACAGGAGTGTCACTTACAAATCAAGAAAAGTGATTCTTCCACTGTAGTCAGTACTGGGGAGGCCTCACTCGGAGTACGGTGTCTAGTTTTTGGCTTTAAATGTCAAGAAAGAGGTGAATAGCTTGGCAAGAGTGCAGCAGAAAGTGAAAAAAGTTATTAGAAACATGACTTTTGAGGAAAGGATGAATGATGTAGGATTATTTAGCTTGGAGAAGAGAAGTCTGAAGGGGATTTGGTAAGTCTCCAAACACCTGAAGGGTGATGATAGACAGGATGGAGATGGGTTTTTCTCTGTGGTTGTAGGAGACAGGACTAAGGAGCAACTTCCCTGAGCTGCAGCAGGGGAAATTTAGGCTGGAGATTAGGAGGAAATTTCTGACTATGAGAGTGGTTGGCATTGGAAAAGGCTACCTAGAAAAGTTGTGGAATTTCCATGCATGGAAGCTATCAAAAGTAGGTTAGACAGACACATAGAATCACAGAATCACAGAAAATTAGGGTTGAAAGGGACCTCAGGAGGTCTAGTCCAACTCCCTCAAAGCAAGACCAACCCCAGCTAGATCATCCTAGCTGAGGCTTTGTCCAACCAGGTGTTAAAAACCTCTAAGCTTCCACCACCTCTCTAGGTAACCTGTTCCAGTGTTTTACTACCCTCCTAGTGAGAAAATTCTTCCTCATATCTAACCTAAACATCCCTTGCTCCATGTTTTGTCATCTACCACCACTGAGAACAGCCTAGCTCCATCCTGTTTTGAACCCTGCTTTAGGTGGTTGAAGGCTGCTATTAAATCCTCTAAGTCTTCTCTTCTTTAGACTGAATAAGCCCAGTTCCCTCAGCTTCTCCTCATAAGTCATGTGTCTCAGCCCCCTCACCATTTTTGTTGCCCTCCACTGGATTCTCTCCAATGTGTCCACATTCTTTCTGTAGTGGGGTGCCCAAAACTGAATACAGTATTCCAGATGTGGCCTTACCAGTGACAAATAGAGGTCAATAATCACTTCCCTTGACTTGCTGGCAACACATCTACCAATGCAGCCCAGTACGTCATTAGCCTTCTTGGAAACAAGGGCACTCTGTTGGCTCATATTCAGCTTATTGTCCACTGTAACCCCCAAGTCCTTTTCTGCAGAGTTGCTGCCCATGCATTCAGCCCCCAGCCTGTACTGGTGCATGGGATTGTTCCGTCCTAAGTGCAGCACTTTGCACTTGTCCTTGTTGGACCCCATGAGATTCCTTTTGGCCCAATCCTCCAAATTTTCTAGGTCACTTGAAATTCTAGCCCTACCCTCCAGAATATCTACTACTCCCCTCAACTTGGTGTTATCTACAAAATTGCTGAGGGTGCACTCCATGCCATCTTCTAGGCCGTTGATGAAGATATTGAACAAACTTGGCCCAAGAACCAATCCCATGGGCACCTCACTTTATACTGGCTACCATCTAGACATCGAGCCATTGATTACTTCCCTCTGAGTCCAGTGCTCCAGCCAGATTTATGTCCACCTTACAGTCCATTCATCCAGCCCATACTTCCTTAGCGTGCTTGCAATATTACTGTGGGAGAGAATATCAAAAGCCTTGCTAAAATCAAGGTATACCCACATTCACAGAGCCAGGTGTCTCATCACAGAAGGCAATCAGGTTGGTCAGGCATGACTTGACCCTGGTGAATCCATGCTGACTGTTCCTAATCACCTTCTTCTCCTCTAAGTGCTTAGAAATGGATTCCTTGAGGATCTGCTCCATGATTTTTCTAGGGACTGAGGTGAGGCTGTCTGGACTGTAGTTCTCTGTATCCTCCTTTTTCCCTTTCTTAAATATGAGCACTGTTTGCCCTTTTCCAATAATCTGAGACATCTCCTGAAATCCGTGAGTTTTCAAAGATGATGGCTAGTGGCTCTGCAGTCATATTAGCCAACTCCTTCAGCACCCCTGGGTGCATCCCATCTAGCCCTATGGATTTGTATATGTCCAGCTCTTCTAAATAGTCACTAACCCATTCTTTCAGCACTGTTGGCTGCTCACCTCCTCCCCAAACTGTGCTGCTTGGTCTAGTAGTTTGAAACCTGACCTTGCCTGTAAAGAATGAGGTGAAAAAGGCATTGAGTACTTCAGTCTTTACTGCATCCTCTGTCACTAGGTTGCCTCCCCCATTCAGTAATGGACCCACACTTTCCCTGGTCCTCCTCATGTTACTGACTGACTTGTTAACCTTCACGTCCCTTTCTAGCTGCAACTCCAATTGTGCTTTGGCCTTCATGACTTCATCCCTACATACCTGAGCAATACTGTTTTACTGCTCCCTAGTTGTTTGTCCAAGTTTCCACTTTTTATAAGTTTTTCCTTTTTTTGAATTAGTTTACTGAAGAGTTCCCTGATAAGCCAAGCTGGTCTTCTGTTATACTTGCTAGTCGTAGTCTTCCTGCATGTTGGGCTGGCTTGTTCCTGCACTCTCAATAAGGCTTCTTTAAAGTACAGCCAGCTCTCCTGGACTCCTCTCTCTCTCAGACTGGATTCCCAGGGGATCCTACCCATGAGTTCCCTGAATAAATCACTTAGATGATTTAGTCAGGGATGATCCTACCTTGAGCAGGGTGCTGGATTAGATGACTTTATGAGGTCCCTTCTAGCCCTGTTTTCTATGATTCTATGATCCAGACCCTTCTTGGCCTGTCCCTACTCTATTATCTTTTATTCACTATTGAGAAGTCTATTCCTACTTCTGATTATTCCAGAATTCCAGCCTCTACTACCTTCTTGTAAAATTTTCAGTCACCTTTATGCTTTCTTCTATGCTGTCACTTATGTTTGCATTCAAAAACTGATCTAACTGCTCCAACTATGTAGTTGGTCCACTGAAATATATTACCTTAAGAAATCCTTGCCTCTTACAAAACACTAGTCAAATGTCATGATTTATTTATTAGATTAATATGCTGTCCTCCCCAGAAAAGGCCCAGGGTAGTTTATAATAAAAAACAAGATAGTTTATAGAAAACGCTAAAATATTAAAATAGAATAGTGCACACTAAATGCTAGCCTCCCCAGTGGCCCCAAACATTACCCCTCTTGCTAAAAGCCTGCTACTAGTTGGTTATATAAGTTCCCAACAGTCTAATAATGGTTCATTCTTTCCTTTTGCTCTTTTCTGCTATTTTATTGTCTTATACCTACATTGCATGCTTTTTGGGTCATACATCATCCTTTGTTTGGTTTTTGTAGAGCGCCTAATACAACAGGATATGGGTCTATAATCAGGGTTCCTAGACACTATGGTAGTAAACATTTATATTAATAATAATAATAATAAGCAACAAACCAAACCCTGATATACCTTGAAATGAAAAACCAATTTCTTTTACTTGGCCATGTATGCTGTGCTTAGCAAGCCTCAAGGTTTCTTTGGTTTGATTTGGAATAAGTACCTAAAATATTTGGATGCTGATGCAGAACATATCCAGATGACTTAGTTTTGCAAAGCTATTATGGCACGTACAAAGTTTAATTGTATGCATTCTGAGTATTTGCATGTGCTGTCTCTGTTACAACTTACAGTACAGAACCATGGGAAAGGGGAAAAAAAAATATGGTAACAGACAAACAGAGATTGGGTAAGTCTTTACATTAACCAAACCTGATTTCTTATCCCTTGCTTCTTATCAGGAAAGGAACGGGATAAATCACCATTATTTCTGCTTACTACTGGGCTGTCACACATGGTACGAAGCAACTCCTCCAAAGAGTAGTCATATGTGTAGGTGGATCAAAAGGTAAGCAAATGCACCCGGGTGCTATAACGTTCACCCTTGCAAACAATACAGTCCAAGTTCTACTATGATGTAATCAACAGAAGCCCCAGAGAGCCAAAGAAAATAGATGATATGTCAACTGATACTTTTGGGCCAAATTTTAGTCCAGAAAAGTTATTTCAGGCCAGAGCAGTAATGTAAAATGTATTTATTATTTATAACATGTCAACCAAATATTTGTTCTGTGTCATCACTCATGTTAACTGTAGACCTACATGTTATCAGCGTCTTCCCAGTTTCCATTGACTGTTACGTTACTTTGAAAATATGTTTATTTTAGATTTGTCTGTCTTGTGAAAATCTTTGCTTTAATGTAGTGTACCAGAACAAGTCTGCTCTCAATTACACCTGTAACAATCCGAGAGCAAAACTGAGAGCAGAATTTGGCAATATATAAAGGTTGATGTGACATCCACAATATATATATATTTTCCACTAGAAGATTGGGTTTCATCATTAACATGCATACCAATATAAAATAAAAATAGAAAATAGCAGTTGCCAAGGACCTCAACAGTACTAAATTAGGTTAGAAAAGAAAGTTTGCAGTAGCAGCTGGGAACGAGTGGAAATTCTTTATAGGGTGGTGGCAAAGACAAAGTTTGTTTGGGGACTTGACTAGGAACATTTGGCTATATCTATTGTCATGGTGCAACTGTACAAGTAATATTGATGCAGTCACTGTAAGGAGCTAGATGAAGCTTTACCTATGAAGGTAAATGTGCAGTAACCAGTGCACAGCAGCATCTCATGTAGACACTCCCAGACAACAGAAAACTACTGTCACAGATGTACCTGTACTGTTATAGATTTCATAGAATCATAGAATCAATGAGTCCGAAGGGACCTAGACAGATCTTCTAGTCCGACCCCCTGCCATGGGCAGGAATGACGCTGGGGGTGGCAGGGGTCATAAGACCCCAGCCAGG
>NW_017729034.1:60001270-60002910 GCF_001723915.1 Gavialis gangeticus
ACACCCTCCCAGGTCAACATCGACCTGTCCACCACCACCCTCTGGGTTCACCCCTGAAGCCAGTTTGCCACCCATGTGACTGTGCATTCATCAATGCCGCAGTCCCTCAGCTTGCCCACCAGAATTGGGTGGGATGCTGTGTCGAAGGCCTTCTGGAAGTCCAAGAAGATGACATCGACTTCCTCCTTCCCATCTAAGCTCTTTGTTACCTGGTTATAGAAAAAGACCAGGTTAGTCAGACAGGATCGGCCTGGCACGAACCCATGCTGGTTACCCCTCAACATCACTTCCCCTGCAGGGCTCTCACAAATGTGGCCCTTGATAATTTTTTTCAAAGACCTTCCCCAGGATAAAAGTGAGGCTGACTGGCCTGTAGTTGCCCTTCCCCAGGATAAAAGTGAGGCTGACTGGCCTGTAGTTGCCAGGCTCTTTCTTCCTCCTCTTCTTGAAAATAGAGACCACGTTGGTCCTTTTCCAGTCCTCAGGGACTTGGCCCGAGCACCAGGAGTCCTCGAACAGCCGTGCCAATGGTTCCGCGATGACACCAGCCAATTCCCTCAGCACCCGCAGGTGATGGTCATCTGGGTCCGCTGACCTGGACACATCTAAGCCCTCCAGGTAATCCTTAACTAGGTCTGAACTAACAGTTGGGGGACTCGCATCCTTCCTGGGCCTCTCTACACTATCAACCGAGATAGGGAAGACACAGTTGAATGATGTGATACATTTAGCATGAAATAAAAAAGTTGGCATGAGAAAACCAGTGGGTACGTCTACATATGAATTTGAGCAGGCTTAAATTGAATGTGCATTAACTAATGTGGATTAAGTGGGTTTTGGCAGGTTTCTACACATGGTGGAACTTGGGACTAACTTTAGTCCCAGGTTGCTCCAGTCCTCCTACGTGCCTCTGTGGCCAGTGGGGGGAGCTCCAGTCTCCAGACACATGGCTGCCAACACATCTATTGTCACAGTGCAACTATATAAGTAATATTGATGCAATTGCTGTAAGGAGCTGGATGAAGCTTTACCTATGAAGGTAATGCCCTCCTCTTTCATGTTCTACAAATGGATTTTGGGGGTGGCATGTACAAGCGAGGCATGGGTAGTATGTTCCCCAAAATGTGTGTGGGCAAGTCTTGAAAAAATGTTTTGAAATAACATCTTGAAATCATGTGAAAGTGAAATGGAGGAGGAAGTTCCAGTAAGACAGTGCATGAAAGGATTTGGGGTAGAGGCAAATTTGGCAGCAAAGGATTTGCTAGAGGCAAATTATCTGATGAGAATTAGATGTCCATTATGTCAGAAGGGGCAATTTTAATTCCCCATTTATGGAATCCTTATGAAATCCTTACTGAATTTATGGAATCCAGTATGAAGGCTGTCTAGGGAGTGGTGATGGATGGGTCATTTTTGACTTGGAGGGATGTGGGCAGTGGGGTCCCCCAGGGCTCAGTCCTCGGGCCCGTACTGTTCAACATCTTCATCAGCGACTTGGACAAGGGCGTGAAAAACACCTTGTTCATATTCATGGATGACACTAAGAGGTGGGGAGAAGTAGCATGCTGGAAAGGAGGGACAGGCTGCAATTGGATCTGGACAGGTTACAGGGGTGGGCAGATGAGAATAAGATGGGAGTC
>NW_017729034.1:60007910-60013492 GCF_001723915.1 Gavialis gangeticus
AATTAACCTGTGTGCTATACAGGACAAAAATGATCTTCAAGTAAATAACCAAGTAAATAATACTCCCCTCTCGTCAGCACAGAGGTAGAAAAGGATCTTGGAGTCATTATAGACTCCAAGATGAACATGGGCTGCCAATGTGGGGATGCAGTCAGGAAGGCTAATTGCACCTTGTCGTGCATCCACAGATGCATCATGAGCAGGTCCAAGGAGGTGATCCTCCCCCTCTATGCGACACTGGTCAGACCGCGGTTGGAGGAATGCATCCAGTTCTGGGTGCTGTACTTCAGGTGGGATGTGGACAACATTGAGAGAGTCCAGAGGAGGGCCACTGGCATAATCAGGAGGCAGCAGGGCAGGCCCTGTGGGGAGAGGCTATGAGACCTGAACCTGTTCAGCCTCCACAAGAGAAGGCTGAGAGGGGATCTGGTGGCCATCTATAAACTGGCCAAGGGAGACCAGCAGGCATTTGGAGAGTCCCTGTTCCCCCGAGCACTGCTGGGAGTAACAAGGAATAATGGCCATAAATTGACTGAGAGTAGATTCAGGCTAGATATCAGGAGGCACTACTTCAGTCAGGGCGGCTAGGATCTGGAATCAACTTCCAAGGGAAGTGTTGCTCGCTCCTACTCTGGGGGTCTTTAAAAGGAAGCTAGATAGACACCTTTCCAGGGCCATTTGACCCCAGCATTTCCTGCCTATGGCAGGGGGTTGGACTTGATGATCTGCTCAGGTCCCTTCTGACCCTACCAACTATGAAACTAGAGTGGAGGAGAGCACTGTCTTCTCTCACTCTCATTCACAGAAAAGATCACTGTCCAACTTGAATGTCACAGCAGACTAATGGGAGGTATACCCTGACACCAGGGTTCAGAACTTATAGTGCCTTCTGCTAACATCCTGGGCCTAAATCCATGTATTTATTTATTATTTAGATTTATCTCCCACCAACCCAGAAAAGCTCATGGCAGCTGATGAGTAAATAGCATTCATATGGCAACCTTACCCACCTAAGTGGTATTTTAAGCACTATACGTAGATATTAGATCCTATATGACTTTTGGAAGGTGCATAACTTGATGTAATTTGCAAATGGAGGATCAGGAGAGTCTAGTCCTGTTAGCCTGTTGTTTATCTTTCCTAGCATTGCTAAGACTTACACTTTATTCAATCATCCTTTGCTTCTAGTGTCACAATATTCATTTGCAACCAATTTCCTTACCTCCTGCTCTAAAGAGCTCTGCTCCCAAATAGTTTTTTGGTTCATGGCAAAACTATCTATCATGGCTAACATTAATTACTGGATAGTGCATTTATAAGAAATAGGCAGGCAAGGTGCTTCAAGTAGATGTGATATCTTTTATTAGATCAACTGAGTAGTTGAAAAAAGTTCTTGGCAAGCTTTCGGGCGCAGTCACCCTTCTTCAGGCATAGGGAGTCATTGCTGTTCTGAGACTCCAAGAAAAGCGAGAAGCTAAATGTGTAGCAGGATGTCAGTGGGAATGTAAATAGGTGGAAATTAGAAAGACAAAAGGTAAAGCAGAAAGGTAAAGTAGGTAGGGGAGGGGGAAGAAAGCATGGGGAGAAGGGCTCAACAGAGACATTACAGTGATAGAATACAAGGTAAAAAAGAGGCTGTCAGTGAAAAAGGAACTAGCTGGAGATCAGGAAAACAGGAATGAGAGAAGCACAAAGTGTGGGAGGATGTAATGAAAATATAAATAAGTAAAAAAGGAAGAACAAAAGGCAAAGTAGGGGAGGGAGGGGGAAGAAAGCAGGGGGGAAAAAAGGCCAAAGGAAAACACTATATTGGTAATAATACAAACTAAGAAACAGGCTCTCAGTGAAGAAGGAAATAGTAGGAAATCAGGCAGACAAAGGGCAGAAAAGTAGAGGAGGGGAGGGGAGAAAAGTTTGGGGGAAAGAAGAATGTAAAAGGTCAGGTCAGGCAGGTACCTGGTGAACCGGATGTCAGGCAGGTTGTAATGTGTCATAAAGCCAGTGTCTATATTGAGTCCAAGATTTTTTGTATCCAGTAGATTTATGCAGTGAAGTTTGTAGGCTCATCCATGGAAGGTGTTTTGTAAGTTTCCTTTGAGGATTAGCACTGAGAGATTGAAGAGGGAGTGATTGTCTTGTGAGAAGTGTGTCTCCACAGGTAGTTGGTCTTTGATAGATTTTCGCTGTGCATTCATTCTGGTGCACAGCTGTTGTTTGGTTTCTCCTACATATTTTCCATCAGGGCATTTGGTGCACTGGATGAGATATATAACATTTCTGGAGGTGCAACTATAAGATCCAGGAATGGTGATGGTTCTTTTGTGGGGTGTAGTTATTGTGGGGGAAGGTGGAGATGTGTTGGAAGGTTTTGCATTTCTTGTCCTGGCATGATCTGGATCTATTCGGTGTGGTTTGGGTCATTGGGAGTTTACTTCTGGTGATGAGGTTACTGAGGTTCAGTGCTTGTTTAAAGGCTAGGATGGGTTGTTCTGGAAAGATCTCTTTAAGAGAGGGGTCTTTTTATAGTATGGGTTGCAATTGTTTGATGATTTTCCATGTAGGTTCCAGGGAAGGGTAATATGTCATAACTAATGGTGTGCAATTTGTGAGGATTTTCCTTTTGTACTGCAGCAAGTCTTCACATGGCATCCGGGTGGCTCTTTCAAAAGTGCAATCTATCTCTCTGGAGGAGAGTCCTTGTTGGCTGAAGGCCCTTTTGAGTTTTGTAAGAACCTTTATAAGAAATAGATGTTGGTGTTGTGGCTGGAGTCAGAGGTGATCCAAGCAGGGTGCGGGGTGCCCAGGGCAAATCAGCCCATGTGGGGCCCCACCCCCGCCCCATCCCCATTCCCAGAGAAGCTGC
This sequence comes from Gavialis gangeticus, assembly GCF_001723915.1. NCBI lineage: Eukaryota > Metazoa > Chordata > Crocodylia > Gavialidae > Gavialis > Gavialis gangeticus. The sequence continues at coordinate 60,010,774 of NW_017729034.1, forward strand.
TGCCACCACTGGCATCAGTTGGTGGGGGGAGCGAGCAGCTGGATGCAGAGCTGCTGCTCTGCCCAGCTTTGTGCTGCCACTGTTCCATGTGGCTTTGTGGGGCCCCTGAAGTGTGGGGTCCAAGACAGTCACTCCAATTTGCCTCCCCTAGGGATGACCCTGGCTGGAATAGTATGCTGTGAAAAGCATGGCAGTACATTCTCACTTTTCTTGAGACCCTAAAGATCATTGTCCCAACACATGCTGGGCATGTGTTTCCTGTGGGACAAATAGCAGTGGCACATATTTGTGTTGCTGCTATTTGTCCCTTGGCATGCCCCTGCACATGCTCATGCAGCATGCAGCAAAGTGATTCGGGGAAGGTAGGGAAGGTTGGGGCCAGTACAGCTGCTGGCCCCAGCAGTTGGTCCTGGGGGTCTGCCAGGGCAGCAGCGGCACAAAGATGGTGCTTAGAGCCTACGTGGCATCTAGAGCATGACTCTGGCTGGCCAGGCTCCAGTTTCATCAGTTTTGATTTGATTATGACTTTGAACTATTCCTCTGGGATAATATTCCTTCCCTCAAAAAAAATAAAATACTTTGTGTTGTGGTTGTACTTGGAGATCTCACGGTGACCAGGATACCATTATGCTTAACAAGAAGGACTACAATCTCATAGGCATAACGGAGACCTAGTGGGACTCCATCTATGACTGGACCAGAGGTATAGATGGCTATAGTTGGCTATATCCTGTACAGAAGAGACTGTGCAGATAAAAGGGGTGGGAGTGTAGCTCTCCATGTCAAGGAAAGCTACATGCCCCTGAAAATTGACATTGGCACTCAGAGAGGACATCTGGAGTCCCTCTGGGTTAAAATATGTGGGGAACAGGGCACAGAGGACATCATGGTAGGAGTCTATTACAGACCTCCTAACCAGAAACAGGAGCTAGACCAGGAATTCGCCAGGGAATGGGCTGAGGCTAAACACTCTCGGTGCATGGTTGTCATGGGAGACTTTAACTTCCCGGACATCTCATGGGGAGAGTACTCAGCCAAATCCGATTGGTCATCAAAGCTTCCTCATGTGTGTGGATGAGCTCTGCCTGACTCAAGAAGTCTGTGGGCCGACAAGAGGTAAAGTATTGCTGGAGCTTGTACTGGCCAAAGGGGATGATCTAGTCAGTGACCTAAAAATTGATGAAAAGCTGGGTGATAGTGACCATGAGCTGATCATCTTTACTATCCATCACAAAGCTGGCATGTCAGTCAGCAATGCAGAAGTCCTTGACTTTAGGAAAGCTGACTTTGTCAAGCTCAGGAGGCTTGTTGTTGAGGCCCTAAGGGACCATGACTCAACAGGAAGAGGAGTCCAAGAGAAGTAGTCGCTCCTCAAGGGAGCAATCCTGACAGCACAAGGGTTGTCCATCTCATCTCAGAGGAAGGGTAGCAAAAGGGCCCCCTTGGCTCAGCAGGGAACTTGAGGACCTCCTTTGCCCAAAAAGAGAGACTTATAAAGGATGGAAAGCTGGAACCACCCCCAAGGAGGAGTACTCAGCACTGGTCTGTACCTTCAGGGAGCAGATCAGGAAAGCCATGGCTGCAACCAAACTCCATCTGGCTTCACATATCAAGGATAATGAAAAGTCCTTTTTCAGATATGTAGGCAGTTGGAAAAAAAGCAAGGGTAACATTGGACCCCTGCTGAACCAAATGAGACAACTGATAACTGACACCCAGGAAAACGCCAACCTGCTTAATGCGTACTTTGCGTCTGTCTTTCATCAACCCAAAGGGACCGTCCTGCCTAGCATGACATGGGACGACCAGGGTGAGGGCGTATTTATATGCAGCATTGGTGTAGACCTTGTAAAGGAACACCTTGAGAGGCTGGACATCTTCAAGTCAGCTGGTCCTGACAGATTACACCCTAGAGTACTCAAGGAGCTGGCAGGTGTCATAGCCCAAACATTGGCAAAAATATTTGAAAACTTGTAGCGCTCAGGTGTACTACCTGAAGACTGGAAGAAGGCCAATGTGGTACCCATCTTCAAGAAAGGGTGGAAAGTAGATCCTGGGAATTACAGGCCAATTAGCTTGACCTCAATCCCCGGTAAGATTCTTCAGAAAATTATCAAAGAGACCCTTCTTGATAAGCTGGCTGATGACAACATCCTGAGGGACATCCAGCACAGGTGTTGCAGGTAGGTCTTGCCTGACCAATCTCATCTCCTTCTATGACCAGGTGACATATCACCTGGACAAGGGAGAAGAAACTGACATCATATAACTGGACTTTAAAAAAGCCTTTGATCTAGTGTCCCATGGTCTCCTCATGGAAAAATTGGCCAGCTGTGGCCTTGGCTACATCACAATCTGATGGCTAGGAAATTGGCTCTGAGGTCGGACCCAGAGAGTGGTAGTCGATGGAAGCAAATCATTATGGCGCTCCGTGACCAGTGGTGTCCCCCAAGGCTCTGTCCTTGGACCAGTTCTTTTAAACTTCTTTATCAACGATGTGGACAATTGTGTCAGAAGTGCACTGGCCAAGTTCACTGATGACACTAAACTTTGGGGCATAGTGTCCACACCTGAGGACATGCTAGTGATCCAGGCTGATTTGGATAAGTTTAGTAAGTGGGCGGATATATACCTGATGATGTTCAATACTGAAAAATGCAAGGTATTCCACCTTGGGGGGAAAAAAAACTCACAGCACACTTACAGGCTTGTCAGTAGC
>NW_017729034.1:60018492-60018941 GCF_001723915.1 Gavialis gangeticus
CCTCAAGGGAGCAATCCTGACAGCACAAGGGTTGTCCATCTCATCTCAGAGGAAGGGTAGCAAAAGGGCCCCCTTGGCTCAGCAGGGAACTTGAGGACCTCCTTTGCCCAAAAAGAGAGACTTATAAAGGATGGAAAGCTGGAACCACCCCCAAGGAGGAGTACTCAGCACTGGTCTGTACCTTCAGGGAGCAGATCAGGAAAGCCATGGCTGCAACCAAACTCCATCTGGCTTCACATATCAAGGATAATGAAAAGTCCTTTTTCAGATATGTAGGCAGTTGGAAAAAAAGCAAGGGTAACATTGGACCCCTGCTGAACCAAATGAGACAACTGATAACTGACACCCAGGAAAACGCCAACCTGCTTAATGCGTACTTTGCGTCTGTCTTTCATCAACCCAAAGGGACCGTCCTGCCTAGCATGACATGGGACGACCAGGGTGAGGGC
>NW_017729034.1:60023941-60028628 GCF_001723915.1 Gavialis gangeticus
AGCCTGGAAAAGTGCAGGCTCAGGGGTGACCTGGTGGCTGGCTATAAGTATGTAAGGGGTGTGCATAAGGATCTGGGGGAATGTCTGTTCACCAGAGCGCCCGAAGGGATAACAAGGACCAATGGTCATAAACTGCTCCGTGACCATTTTAGGCTGGACATAAGGAAAAACTTCTTTACTGTCCAAGCCCCCAAGGCCTGGAATAGACTCCCTCCAGAAGTGGTGCAGGCACCTACTCTGGACTCATTCAAGAAATGATCGGATGCTTATCTTTCTGGGATCCTGTGACCCCAGCTGACTTCCTGCCCTTAGGGCAGGGGGCTGGACTTGATGATCTTCAAGGTCCCTTCCATCCCTAATGTCTATGAAATCTATGAAAGTACTGAACAGCAAAAGTGATGGAGACAGTTCCTGCTTCAAAGAACTTAGTCTAAGGGCCTGATCTTGCAAATACTCTTGCACTACTTATGTTCATGCATGGGAAGGGTCCTATTGGAGTCAATGGTATTACTCATGTAAAAAATTAAGCATGCACATAAACATGGGCAGGGTTGGGACCTAAATAGATTAGACTTCCTTCCTTTCCTCCCTAACTCTTCATACTCCATATTTTACAAAGGTAGGAGAGGGAAAGCCAGAAACATTCCCTACTTTTCAATTCCCTTTATGGGAAAACAATTTTATTAAAAATGATGATTTAAATGTGCTGCATTTCTTCAGATTTTCTTCCTTTCCATTTCTTTGTTTTTGGGAAATTTTTCAAAGGGCTGTTTTCACGCTTTCACTCACAGTCACTTCAATGGGTTACTGGTGGAAAGTAGGTTCACTAGTTTTATGGACACATAATTAAATAATATTGATTAGTCATAAATATATACAGTGAAAGCTTTGTTGTCTGGCATGAGTGGGGTAAGGGGGTGCTGGTTATCTAAAAATTTTGGTTATCTGAGAGTTATATGGAAGACAGTGTCATACTTGTAGTGGAAATATTTGATGTGCATGTGCATGTCCAATAGACTTGGCAAAGATTCTGGTTGCTAAAATGAGGATTACAGGATGTTGAATAATAGTACTATGGTTTAAAATCCTTGCTGAAAGGAAAGAGAGGAACAGGAAGATGAGGAGAAAAATTAAATAAAAGTGGAGGTCCTGGTGGAAATGAGCACAGAGTGGGAAAAAAAAACCATATAAAAAATCAGACTCTGGGTGGATAGAGGAGGACTGGGGTTAAAAGGCACTTCAAAGAACCAAATAGCACATGGGAAAATGTTCTGAGTTAAGCCCACAAAAGTCAATAGACTCCCATTGACTTCAAGGGGCTTTGAATGAGGCTTATAATAAATAATGAGATGGTATAGAAGAAGAAATCCATTTATATTTTATTTTGGATGCAGAGAAAATCTAGTTCATATTAAACTTATATATTGTTATATGGGCAAAGGTTTGGAATTCTCCTGTACTAATATGACCATAGGCGAGTCCCAGATATAATGGATAGATATGATCAACCTGTATTCATTCAACTCCTTATATCAAGCATCTATATCTGTTGAAGATATGTGTGTTGTTTATAGTATATTGCTATGTAGTTGTTATGAGAATTCAGCAAGCACAATGCAACACTTCTAAATGTATTGTTAGGGTCTAAATAAGACCAACTTGAGTGTGGGGTTTGGGAAACTATTCAACAAGCTACTGGTTTCATTACAAGTTACTTACATAACAATGCCAGATAATTAGAACAAGTAGAATTGTCTTGCACAATGTCCTTGTTTGTAGAGTTTCTGGAAGTCAACACAGGAAGTCCACAGTCTCACTCTCTTTTCATCTATTAACTTGACAATTTAATTATTTTGTTGGTGTGAAATTACACATAACAATCCGGCACTATACTGTGTTGTTCTGAAAAGCAAGTAAAGTCTTACCCTCCCATGTTCCTGGACATTGCTTTTTGGATTGTTTCAGCTGCTTTAGTTTCCTTTTTGTTTTTGTTCTTTTTTTTCTCAGAAAAACCACCCTATTGCTAGCACTGATACATTTCCTACAAAGCTTAGTATGCAAAAGTAGCCTATCAACCTATTTGTTCCATTTATTATTTATGGTTGTTTACTCTATTAATGTGGGTTATATGCTCTTCAAGGGTGTGCACAAATGGTACATTTAGACCAACAGAATTGAATTTAGCATGGTAGAAATGCTAGGTGTGCAAGTGTTCACGATGCTTAGTTTAGTCTAAAAATGGGGTGTTCAATTTAAAGTTAGAGCTTGTCAGATGAAATCTTATGCTGGACCAATAGGGATTTGATTGGTTTAATGAATGCTTATACAGTCCCCCTATCTATAGAAGTTGCCCCTCTGTCCTTTGGCATTTTGGTCTGTATTACTCCCACCCTTCCTCCTTCCCATGCAGGGTGAGTATCTGGCATTCAGGTTGCAATCCATTGCTCCAGCTAAAAGTGGAGAAAACCCTTTTCTTTGGCTCCACTGGGGGTAAGAAAGCCCAACCTCTGTCCCCAGCCCTGCTCTGTTTTCTGAGCTGCAGGAAGGTGTGTGTGCATAGGGGGAAAAGGGGGAGGTGTCAAGGCACCAGTGTGCCCAGTCCATGACCCAGACTTCTGGACACACAAGACTCTAGACCAAACCCCTGTGTGCCCAAGACCCCAAGAAACTGTTCCAAAGCACTCCAAGGCTCACACAGCCCCAAAGATCTTGGTTTCCAAAATTTGGACATAGATCAAAGACTTCACAACCAAAGTTCCAGAATCCACAACCCAAAACCTGGCACAGCCCTATTCCCAGTGTGCAGGAGCTGGTACTGATATTTTGGGTCTGGATTGAATGAAGGATGGATGGGAATGGGCCACCAGAGAGATGGCCCTGCCAAAATTGGGGTTTAGGGGGGCATGACCAGCTGAGCTGGTGCTGGCAGGTAAATGCCCTTGGAAAGTTTGTGGCTAAGGGATGTGACTAGATGAATTGGCAGGTGGATATCCCTGGACAAAGCATACGGCACAAGGAGCTATTTGATCAACTATTCACTCAGAAATGCGTAGATCACACCCCCATCCCTCCCTTTCCTTTGTTATCAACCTGAGGTCCCCAGCCCATGTCTTTAGGCATTTTGCACCTCATCAGTTAACAAGTGTTGAAATAAATCTGACTTCGTCACATCTCCCTGAGTATCCTTCAAGAGAATTTTCTCTTGCTGAGAAGTGCTGACCAGTCCCTCCCCAGCTGCTGGAACAACACCTCTCCCAACCTGCCTCCCCATGAACTACAGTGTTAACCATGGGAACTGATCCCAAACTCCAGCAAAGATATTAAACAACCTCTCTGCTTCCCCTAGACCTCCTGTGCAACCTGCTGCTGGTCACACCATGGCTGGACCTTAATTACAAGTCTGGTCCAAGCACCTCTGCTGCAGGCAGGCAACTGTCAAGCCCTGCATCCTGCCCCCCCTCTGTAGTCCACAAAGAAGTCATCAAAAGGGTTTATTTAATTGGAAGGAAAACACTAAGAAGCAGTGACAGTGTTCTGTGTGTCTCAGCATGCCACCCCACAAGGACAGGCATCAGATAGGAAGCTCGAGTTGGGTTCATGTGAAAAAACACACAGTGGCCATGGCTACACATGCCGTGGATTGTGCAGCTGTTACTGCACAGTCATTTAGTGCTTGCATAGTTACTGTGCAGTACCATCATCACATTTTTTTTTCCTGGTGCTACTATACAGTAGCAATAAACTATAGTGCAGTAGCTCATTGCTACTGTGCCATAGTGTCTCATGTAGATGTGTCCAGTGAGTGTGTCTAAATGTGAAATTAATTTGATACAATAAACTCTGGCACAGTTCACCAGGATCAGCCTGCCAGCCTGGTGCTGTTCCGACCCAGCTCAGTGTGCTGCAGAGGGGCTGGCTGGGGCATGAGGGTGCTTCAGTGCGGGGCTAGTTAGCAGACAGCCTGCAGTGTAGCACCCTCATGCCTCAGCCACCTCTGGTCAGTGTCTCCACGTGCATTGCAGTGGAGTAAATAAGTCCACCATAGGATAGTACTTGTGTTGGGCAGTACTATCCTATGGCAGAGTTAATTAGTTTACTTTGGCCTAATAATGCTGTACATGTAGACACTGACACTTTACTGTGGTGCTAATTAGTAGGGCTGTGCAAAGCTTCGACTTAATATTCCATTCGACAAATATTTGACATATTTGACCTTGAAAAGTGAAAGTCGAGTCGAATAGCAGCTGGTCGAATAGCTGTCGAATCAAATGCTGGAAGCTGAATATTAACAGCGTGAGTTGAATATTAACAGCACGGGTTAAATATTCGACAAGGGTCGAATATTTGACTTGCCTGTACTGGGTTCCCTGTGGGGGGAAAAGAAAGGAAAGTAAGAGGAGGGAGGGGGAGAGGGGGAAGGAGTGCTTTCATGACTGACATGTGTGGCTGGCCAGTGACCTGTCAGCATTCTCTGAGGTCCCTTCCAATCCCAGTGCTCATGGGGAAGGGCCAGAGAAAATGCATAAAAGGCAGCAGTTTTTCAGCTCCCCTGCTTTCTGCCTTGGGGTCAGTTTCTGAGCTGCTGGTGTTCTCCAGCACCTCTGCATCATACCACGACAGCTGGAAGCCCTGATCGTCAACAGATTCCCTGATTGCAACACTAGCAACAGGGATTTCTGAGAACTTG
>NW_017729034.1:60033628-60049297 GCF_001723915.1 Gavialis gangeticus
CTCAGCCAGGTGGTCCCCATAGTGAAGGAGCTCCGCAGCCAAATGGAGAGCTTCCTGAGGGCCAGTGTTCCTGGGTGGGGAAGGCCGCTTCCACCAGATGTGCAGGCACTGGTGAGGCAGCTGAAGGAGGGCCTTAGGAAAAGGCTTGAACCTTTGGGGTCCAACACAGTGCATATGCTGGCTGCCATCTGTGACTCAAGGGTGAAGGGCATCATATGTGGCAGCATGACACTGAGTCACTGGAGGGAGGTACTTATTAAGAAAGTGACAGAGGTGGAACGGCGGAGGTGGTGGCAAGTGGAACAGGGGGATCCACTGCCTGAACCCAGCCTGCCATCCACGAGCCAGTCTTCCCCTCCACCACAGGCGCTGCCAATATGGGCTAAGGCCATGGCAAACATTAGGGGGTCCAGACCCACCAGACCCCAGGATCAGGCAGACAGCCCTCACACTGTGGTGCCTGCCTATCTTGCCGAGCCTGTGGAGCCCCTGGACTGCAACCCCTTGGCCTACTGGGCAACCCGCAGCCCAGTGTGGCCAGATCTGGCCACAGTTGCCCGGGAATACCTGTCCTGTCCACCCACCAGTGTGCCAAGCAAGAGGGTGTTCAGCGTGGCTGCGGGTATTGTGACACCCCACTGCACCTGCTTGGATCCTGGTTTGGTGGAGCAGCTGGTGTTCCTCAAGGTGAACCTCCTGCTGCCGGGGTCCCCAAGCGCCAGGTGCAGACGGAGCAAATGCCACCCTCCTCGCTCTGTCTGGATCATGAGTTTTGTCTGTCAGCAACCTAAGGTGCAGTTTCCCCCAAACCCCTGGACAAGATCAGCCAAGAAATCCCAAAGTTATGACCTGCTTCAGCCTTCCCCATTATAGCCCATGGGGAAGTCGAAGCAGCTCGAATATTCGACTGAGCTTTGACCTTGAGTCCAAGCGGACCCGCCTTGACTGGAAGCGGATGGCAAATCGAAGCGGGACCCGGTTTAATATTCGACATGGCTGTCGAATCAAATATTGCCTGCTCTGCACAGCCCTAGAAATTAGTCAGCTCTGCAGTAAATGTTTCATGCGGATGTATCCAGTGATAGAAACTACTGGCATTACATTACATCAGGGACCAGGAACCTCTGGCAGTGTATTACATCAGGGACGGGAAAAGTTTTCTTCCTCCCCCCATTTCTCACCAAGACATGCACTGTTGGGAAGGCAGAAATCCCTTAGGAGAAGGCAAGTGCAGCCAGCTGGTGCTAGAGCGATGGCTCTTCCTAGGTCAAGGTCCTGGAAAGATCTGCAGGCAGCACTTGACTGGTCCAGTCCCTGATTCCACTGCAAAATCTGCAGCTGTAAGGCTGTTCAGAGTTTCACAACAGAAGAAGTCCAAATTCTCAAGACCACAAGCAGCCCCAGTCCCTGCCTGGGAAGACTGTCTCCCATTCACCCCTCCATTCCTTAAGAAAACAGATAGCAAACCACAGTCTGGAAGTCACACCCACCTTCCCCTCACTTTGTTGTGTTGGGGTGCATTAGTGGTGATAAGGACTGTCGGGATCTGAAGGCATCTTGAGACTGGAGGGAAGAGGGGCTAGGGCTGAACAGATCCTTCTTCAATCCCACCCCATTTGTAAGCATAGAAACGAAGCATGGTAACTGAGGGCAACAGGCAGCAGAATTGTACTTAGGTGGCATTAGGTGAGCAGCAAAATTGCTCATTTGGGTCTTTAGAAGGCAGATGCCACATCAGTAATAGTCAGGTCATTACGGAGCCAGAGAGAACATGCCAGCTTGATTCTCATGCTGAGTGGTATCCTTGGCCTTTCAGCCATGCCATCAAAGCAGGTGACTCAAATACCTCTTGGGGGACCCTGTCCTAAAGAAGTAGCAGGGCATAGAGGGAGGGGACCACTGGCACTGAAATAAACCTCCTGCCTCTGGCACCAAGTGACTTTCACCACAGAGGCATTGGGAAGATGCAAACATTTTCAGGAAACCCAGAATCCCATCAGGACCCCCATGTCCTTGGGCAGTTCTGGATCCATTTTTTTCTGTTGGTCCCAGCTACTTGAGTTGAGTCAAACCCTGGGTCCAGAGGTTGAAGATTAAAATCCACTTCTGAAATTGGTAGCTGAGACCCATTCTTGCTGCATTGCCTTCCTTGTTTTCACTCCTTTGTTTCTTGCTATTAAGTCAGTGTCTCCTTTATATCACTCAGCCTGTTTGAGTGATCAATGACCCCCCAAAAGGAAAACAAAGCCTATGGGGAGGAATATGGGAAAGAGGGTTTAGAGAAGAGGGACAGCTGTAAGGAAAGGATAGTAGTTTTAGAGCTCTGACACACTGAACGAGGCAGGTATTTGGATCCATCTATTGAGAAAGAGAAGTGTCAACTTGACTATATATTTTAGGACGTGTGAACAATGAGAGATGTAGCACGTATAAAAATGCCTCCCCACTGTCCTGGAGGGACTTCATCACTGTCAGTGCACAGCAGCGGTAGGGGAAGATGTCTTATCTCCATGTTGTGGACCTGCAGCTCCTATATGTAGTAACAGAGACCTAGTCCCCAGGGGCTAACTGCAACTTCTATGGTTTAGAGACAAGGTTAGGGCTGATCAATCGCTGATCACCACTACACAGAGATACCATCTATTTCCACTCTGTCAAGAGAGATGTTGCCTGTTAAAGCCTTGAGAATATAACAGAAGCACTGGATCTGCACTGGTACTGCTCTGTGCTGTGGGGCTGAGGAAAGGTGAAGGGGTAAGATTCCTGTCTCTGTTGACAGTGGAGCACACCTTACACATGACCCTGTTGCTCAGGCTCTGCACTTGGAGGCTATGCTAATCCATTTGTTCTCTGACCACACTAAAACCAACTTAATACAACGATGACAAGTTATTTACACAAATCCTGGATCAGCCTAAATTTGTTTTTTGGCTTCTGAAAAGCTTGAATCTTGACAGTGATTTGTGAAGATTTCCGTGAAATTAGTCAGGCTTCCCAAAACAGGAGTGGAGTCTTTTTTCTCTGAGGTAGGATTTAAAACATCCAAGGGATGATGTGAGATATTGGTATTTGTTTCTGAATAAAAGCTTTAAAAGGAGCGGCAACCAGCCCATGCTGACCACCAATTTTTGGAAAGTTTTCTCTTCTTTCCTAATTGCTGTAAGATTTCAATACATTTCATATGGATTTTTATTTCCCCTGTTATCTAGTAATAATTTATAAGCATTAATAGTGCCAAGAACTTTTTAGAGGCACCATGGAAGGACCACAAGTTGCTCAAAAGTCTGTAACTCAAATAACCCAAGAATGGTGAAAAAAAAAATCTTAAGACATGCGGTTAATATTAATCAGTATCTGCATTTTTTCCTACATGACTAATAATCTGTTCAGCCAGCCTCACATTTTTGCTCACCTAATCCAGATGATGACACTGTGCAGTGACTCAAAGTGAACAGACTGTGCTGTATAGGCAATCAACACTTCATGCTTTCTAAACCCAGACAAAACATCTACCTGGTCAAAAATATGACATTGTCTTTGCTAAATTCTTTTGGATATGTACACTTAGTAAAGCTTGACCCAAACCCAGTGCATGAATGTGGCTCCTTTACAGGTATCACTGTGTCGTGCATAAAAGAAGTAGAAAATTTGTTATACCCCGGGTAGGATACATATAGTTAATACTATGGCTAATTTTGCTGGTCAGCTACCCTCCCCCCCCACTGATAACTAAACCCCATTCAGGGACATATAAGAAGTATTTCTGGGGGAGCCATGCCTAATCAACCTCCTTACTCTTAATTCCTTATGCAGGATGTGTCTCCACCTGCTGAAGTTTTACTGACATTTTTATTGTCCCCAGGAAGTGGTTGTTAGTGGCTGATAATACAAAGGTTGGTGGAGCAGTAAATAGCAATGAGGACAGAACATTCATATCATGAATCACTTGGGTAACCAAGGGCAAGTGGAACAAACTGCATTTTAGCAAAGAGAACTGCAAAGATATACATCTAGCATTAATGGATGCCGGCCCTGTGTAGAGTTTTAGCCAAATGTGTTACTGGGCTCAGTACTCAGTACCAAGGTCACTGGGTGAAATTTAATGGCTTGTGATATCTGAGACTACATTATCTAATGGTCTCTTCTGGCCTTTAACTCCATACCTCTATTAATCCTCTTCTTTGAGATTGTCTCAGTGACAAATGTCTTTGGATTTAAATCTATATTTTCATCAGGTCACTGCATGCAAATAAGTTTATCCTCTATTTCTTGCCAAATCTTTACATAAGCGAAAGGGATCCATCCTCTCTGGCACTCAGCATCCCATTAATCAATGCAAAGCACATCTAGGTTGGAAAAGGAAATCTAACTTTAAAATGCTATATGCATGAATTAATTATTGGTCCGTTGGATTGACAAAACACAATTTTTTTTGTGGTTTAATATTTTGATTCACTTTGAGGAGTTACTTATTGAATAAAATGGGTGAACCTGAAAGCAACAAGTCCTAATTAGCCTTAGGAAAAGGCCAAGATTTTGAAACCAAGAGTGGAATTCTATTTCCTTCTGTGCAACTAAATGGAAATTTTCTAGTTGCACAAGAAGTTTTGCTGTCACTTATGTGCAGCTTGTGATTTTATTTCCCCTGCAGTGCAGAAACATGCCTACACTGACGTCTACATTGATAATAGTCTTCAAATACTGGAAAGACAATTACAGGAAGGAAGAAACATAGTTTTTTCTCTGTGGCATGAGGTGACGGAGATAGGAACAATGGCCTTAAGCTGGAGCAGAGGCACTTTAGGTTGGAGATTAAGAGGAAATGTCTGACTATAAGACTGGCCAAGTATTGGAACAAGCTAGTCAGAGAAGTTGTAGAATCTCCATCCCTGGGGATTTTCAAGAGTGAGTTGGACAGACACCTGGCTGGGATGGTTTATTCAGGGCTGATCCTGACTTGAGTGGGGGGCTGGACTAAATGACCTCATGAGGTCCCTTCCAGCCCTACTTTCCTATAATCTTATATAGACTGAGCTTGCATAGTCTTTTATGCACTGGCCAGGCAGATATGCAATTATGTATGAACGCTTATACGTGGGTCTAAGTCCCAGAAATGTAGTTGGACAGAAACCCATAGCTAACAGCTGTTTGACTCTGGAAGAGAACATACCTGCTACATTTTAAACCCCAAGTAAGTGGTTAGGGTGCTTGTCTAGAAAGCAGAAGACCCTGGTTTTAGGTCTCCCTCACCCAGGGAAGTTTTCTACTAATTGCTCTGCTTTTTCTGCACAGTGCTCTCATTGCAATACCATAGATATTATTATTATATGTCATTGTATGTTTTCTACAGTGTTCCTTTTGAAGCTGTTTCCCTGGAAAGCTGAGAGAGGGAGATATCGGGCCAGGAGGAGGTATATAAGGTACAGTGTGTGTTGCTTAGTGAGATGGCTGCTGGTTTTGAAGGGAGCAGGCTCTGGGTTCTGTTGTGGGCCTGGGCTCATGATAAGAAAGACATTTCTACATTGCTCTCCTTCCATTTTATCTGTGACTAGTAAAAGAAAGAGGCTTTTACTGTCTAAGGGCTTAGGTACTGCCTAAATGTGGTGTAATATTTAGAGCACTGTGTTAGGAAGTTAGAGAAATACAGGCTTATATTCTCTGTATGTGTGTAGGAGGGTTTCAAACCCAGGTCTATGGCTTTCTTTGCAACTTTTATAACACTCAGCCATTGAGGCTAAAACATAGGAAGGCCCTCCTGCTTTTTCCAGAACTTATGTGCGTGTGCACATATACATAGCCACAGATATACCTGACCTGTTTATGGCATGCTACATATGCTAGTGTGTCTTACCCCAAGTGTACCATTAAAATAAAAAAAAACTTCAAATTCAAATAAATTGTTTCTGTAGTATTTTATCCATTTTAGAAGGAGAAAAAAATTATTAGGACATAAAGGTTGTGTACATGAATGATGCTTTTAACATGTAGACTATACATGAGATGTATTTTATAAACTAAACTTATTTATTTTAACAATGTTCATAACTAAGTGAATTGAGTTATGAGAACTATGATAATTCAGTTTTATAGAACTGTAAGAATACTATAATAGAATATATTACCATACAGGTGTTTTCAGTATTCCAAATTAAATTCCTGGGCTTTAAGATTCATTATATTTTTCTGGGTGACCTGTTAGTTGATAAATACAAAATTCTTCTAGACTGCTGCTTACGTGCATACACTTTACCCATTATAACAGGGAAGGAACTGATGCCTTTATTTGATACCTCCTTATGGTTGCACTTGTAATTTGACCTTATATGGTTATGCTGTACCAAAACAGGACTGTACTTAGTCAAGTATTAGTCTATTATTTTCTTAATTATACTCAAATAGTTGCTTGGTGCAAGGGTGGCTGTCAACAATCAATAACATACAAGTTTGCTTTGGCTTTTTTCTTTTAAGTTAATTTAAATAATACTAGTGATGACTTCCTAATCCCTGGAGCAGAGCATGTGGTATTCTGAGCATTTTCAACTCCCACTAAAATACATGAGAGTTGAAGGAATGCTAAACTTTTTGGAATGTTCTCAGATGTTCATTGGATTGTACCCTCCAGGTAGAACTGCTGTTTTACGTCTGAATTATAACGTGGAACTTTGTCAGCAATGCGGTTAGTTCATTTCTTCTCTCCTTTAGAAATCTCAAAGGAATACCTCTGCCCTCTGCCTATCATAGGTTTTTCTATTGTACCTTCTCTGTGTGGCTTCTGAAAGATATGTTCTAGTTCAGCCACAAGTTATGGGTTTGATGCAGGAATTACTGGGTGAAAATTCATGGCCTGTGTTTTTCAGGAAGTAAAATTAGATTATTATTATGGTCCCTTCTGGCCTTAAAGTTTGAAACTCTATGAGCATCTCAGGTAATATTAGTTGTTTAATGTACTTGAGCTTTGCAAGTACTCCACAATTTCCAGTATAGGGACTACAGTTTCTGTTTTATTTTTTCATTGACTTCCCATAAAAAGGGTCTTCAAACTAGTATTTCCTCTACTGTCTGTAGCAAATGTCAATGTAAAAATTAGCTTTCTGAAACATAATGATGATGATCAATGTTCTAATTCAGGAAAAGGTCCTGTTTAGGGAAGCAGTTAAGCTTCTTAAGAGGTTAGCTGTTTTAAAATGATATTTTGCAATAGAGTCTAGTTGCCTTATCTCTTGTTTTGCTTGTCAAGGAGGCTCATAGTTACAGAGGCATACCGTATTCCAACTGCTGATGTTGACTTTTATTTTTTCTAAAATAATCTGATAAAGAATAAAACACGGCAGATCTATCAGCTGATGTCAACTGGCACAGAGTCACAGAAACATAGAACTGTGAGTTTGGAAGGCATCTCAAGGGTCATCTCTAGCCCTGAATTGGGCTTGGGGTCAGAGTTGGAGCCACAGCCCCTGCCCCTGCCCCCCACCCACCACTTTCCCCCTGCTTTCTCTGCTCTTCACACCTGCCATGCTGCCTCTGCTCTCCTGCCACCTGATGTCCCCCCCCCACCTTCGTTTTAGTTGTGACTCTTACCTCAGCTCTGGCCCTGCTCCAGCCTGGGGCATGAACTACATGTTGGCTTTACTTCTTGCTCTACCCCCAACTTCAGCCAGGCATCAGTGACAGCAGCTCCAGAACCAACTTCAACCCTTAGGGCCAGAGCTATGGCCACTGTCTGGCTGGGTGGAGGCTGGAGTCTCCGTATGCTTCATGTCCTGGGCTGGAGCAGGGCTCCAACTCCAGAGCTGGAGTCAGAGCCATGACTGAGTGGGAGGGGTAGGGACTGTAGGGGTGAACCAGTGAGGGACATGTGGCAGGGGAACAGGCAGCAGGAGAGACAACATGAGGGGGCAGGCAGCAGGGGGGACAAGTGGCGGGGTACAGGTGAGAGAGGGGTGCAAGCACCATGGGGTGGGTGGGCTCTGGGAAGGGGAGTGCACACACTGGGAGGGATAGGTACTGGGGGCTAAGGGGTAGGGGGCAGGCTGCTTGACTCTCCCATCACTTACCCCACCACCACCTACCCCTGCTGTTGCTTGCTTCCCTGCCACTGTTTTCCTTGCTGCAGCAGTGTGTGTGTGTGTTGGGGGGGGGAGTGAGAGAGTGGGAGAGGGAATGAATTTAAGAACACCCTCCAATAATTAGATTCTAGACAAGAAAAATTTTAGCAAATTTTAACAAATTTTCCCTGAAATTATTGGAGGGTCAACTTACATTCAAAGTAATTTTGGATTTGGGTACACGTGGTATTAAAAATATCAAAATCCCAGCTCTGACCATGGCTAGTGTTTGATCATCCAATGTCTGTAGCTAACTGTCATACCATCCTGAACATGTCTCCCTTCACTAAAATTTATGGATGTGTCTACACACCGCCCTATGGCATGCCACAGTGACGTAGCAATCACATGTCTACATATGATTGCCAGCTACATCGCCGTAGTGGCACACTCCCTGGGGCTGGACCTGATGATCTCCTGAGGTCCCTTCCAGCCCTAATGTCTGTGAAATCTATAGTATATTGCTATGGTGAGGTAGCAGTGAAATCTAACCATGCGCCGCACACACAGTGCAGTAACCACCCATACTGCACTGTATTTTTGTAGTTCCAAAAGGAATTACTAAAGCATGGCACCATAGCAATGTCACCATTTGGCGATGTGTAGATGCACCCTATAAGGCCTATGAAAATGCTGCTCTTGACAGATTTTAATATGAGACTCCAAATAGAATCATGGAATCACTGCTAATAGTTGAGCAGATTTGTATAGTAGGAACTGAGCCTGTGAAATCAGTATGAATTTTCTAGGATAGTTCATCCAACTCCAGTTGCTCTGATCCTGGATCTCTCTGATAATTTTCCCAGTAAATTAAAATATAATGTGCACCATGGCATGCTGTGCTGCTTGGTTGCTACTGAACTATCCATGTATTTTCAAGCATAACACATTTATTCATAGGTGACTGATGACTGTTGATAGTGAGGGGGGCTGGCATAATCTAAAGTTCTGGTGGTATACAGTGGAGTTCAGGGCAGGTACTCTGGCATGCCTGGATTGGCCTTGCACCATTGGGGCCATGCTTAGGCCAGCCCCTGTGCCATCAATGGGGCCTCCAATGGTGCAGAGCCAGTTTGGCTTGCCAGAGCTCGGGCCCTGGCTTCATGACTCAGAGATGGTCCCCAACCCCTGGGCCTCCAACCCGCCATCCCTGTTGTATAGACTTACCTGCAAAAGCAGCGCCTGAGTCCTACTTGAAGTGGAATGGAAGATACAGCTGCTTGAGCTGGTCCCACCACCCTGCCTGCATGGCCAGCCACGTGTGTGTGTGCATGCATATGCGGATGGCACCTCTGCCCCAGATTTTTTTTTCCGTTTACCTACCTTCCTTTCTTTGTATAAATTGCAATGTTTATTCATGTTTATTGATAAAATCAATTAACATTAAATCTGGGGGAGAGGTGAGTACCCCCACATGCCCCCATGATGTATTGCTAATGCATTTATTGCATTGTTGAATAGGCTAAATATGTTTAGCTCCACATGCTACTGAAACAATGTGTTTGAATAATGAAAAGAACATCACAGTTGTCATAGAGGACCAAAAGCAAACCAGGAGCTTGACAATTATTGTGTCAACCCTGTATTAAATATATTTGTATTCTTTTAAAGAAATGCAGGAGAAGCTTGTGGTTGGTTAACTGCACAATGGAGAGCACACCCTCTTTATGTTGTACCCATTGTTGAATGGATGTACTGATGGGAGTGTTGATAATTTTGGAACTTGTATCCATGGAAATCCAGAACCAAAATTGACTGAGGTTGACTCTTTTGCAATAAAACAATTTTTCTTGTTGGCTGCAAACGTAACTAATATCTAGGCACAGTATACAAAGAGGCCTGATAGTCAGGTTCTTCCCACCATGGTTCAAAGAGGTCGGGATCACTAACAAGAGATTGTCTTTGTGATAGGCCAGTTCCAGCTCTTCAAGAGGCCTGAGTTTCAAACTTAAAACTTGGAATTAGTTTGAAGTCATGAATGTTGAACATTGAGATTCAGAGGAGAAATGAACACAGTCTCAGTGGTCCCTGCTGTCTGAACCAACATTCTCAAAGTATGGTGCAAAAGCACTTGCTGGTGCTTTCTATAGAGTTGAAAGGTCACATAGTGCTAGCTCCTCAATTTCCAACTCCTTTTATATATATCCAGACTCTTTGTTACAAAGATGCTACTTCTGTTGGACTGTGGTCAGAGAAATTGCAAGGAACAGGGAAAGCATGAGGCATCCTCAGGGACTGGAGCCATGATCAGGAGCCTCTAGTGAAGGGAAGGACATAGGAATGAGAAGAACCAGGAGAGAGAGGACCACATGTAGGCAAGAGAAGTGAGTAGAAGGGAACTGTTCTTTCTTCACACAGACACAGACACAGACATATATACCTCATCCTAAGACAGCAAAACTATTATATCATTAATAAATAACTGTTAAGAATATGTTAATATTGTCCTAGTAGTTTCCCAGGTAAACTGCTCTGGTTGCTACAGTCCTGAGTTATTGATCTCCTACAACTTGTCTGGAGCCCACTCACTGAGAAGTGTTCAGCCAGTGACATCACAGGGGCTTGTGATTCCCAGATTGTAATGGAAGATTGTCTGCAGGAATCTCTTCGTGTATAAACAATGTGTTCTGTAATATGGAAAATCTTACAAGCTTCTAGTTTAGAGAGATTTAAGATAGCACTGAAAACATGTGCCTAACCCAAGAGTGAGGATCTATCCCATCAATTTTAAAGATATAGAAAAGAAAGACTGAAGAGGTAGAGGATACGAAAGGTAAGTTACTGAAAGTGAGAAAAACATTAACAAAACAATTGTCATAAGGATATTTGTTTTACTATATATTATTCAAGGAAGATATTTATCTGGAACATGCAAAAGCAACGTCGTTACTGGATGGATCTTTTATTCTGCCTGAGTCAACCTGATATGCAGAATAGTGCCACCAGTTATTTCCTAGTTTTTTTTTTAGATATGCCATGAACAAGAAGCCAAGGTCTTTTATTTCATTTGTTCAGGCTTGGAAAGGAAGCTGTAAATATCATTCTTTCCATTCAGATTTTTCTTGAATGGAATAAAGCCCTCTTTCTCTTACTGGCTCAGATAAGCACACTGTTGAGGTCATGTTATTATCCAGAGCTGTTTCTGAATAGATGCTGTTTTACTAATGGGCTGTTTGCCCATTAATTTGCTGTGTTAATGCATAATCCTAATGACCATGAATACTTAGCTACGGTCAATAGAGAGAGAAGGTTCAATGAAATGTAGTAAAATGAGAAATTGCATCCAATATATCAGCACTTATCACTAATAACTAGTATTTGATAGGTATGATGGGATATTTCTATGCTGCCAAAGATATCTCCTGTCAGGTGACATGCCTACATTGAAGTTATCATCACATCTTGTTATTATTTTCTCCATGGTACTTCTTATAAGTATAGACATGCTAATCTTGTACAACTAATTTTCTATAAACATTTTCAATACACAAGTGCCTGGCACTTTTAGAGATGTTACAGACTGAAGAGAGTGGTAAAGGAGAAATGCCCCTAGAACAGGAGCGGGCAATTATTTGGGACAGAGGGCCACTTAGGGAGCTTTGGTGAGCTGTTGCAGATCAGGTAAGCACCCCCCGGGCCTGTAACAGCTTTGCCCCAGAGCCTGGACCTGCACCATCACTGCCCCATGATCCTGGAGTCTCCATGGAGACTGGCTTAGGACCCATACAGGTAGGGCATGCTTGGCTGGGTGGATGGGATGCGGCTGCATGTGGGCAGTGAGCAGCATCTAGGAGCAGGATGGGCAGGTCAGGCCAGAAGTGCGAGATGGGATTGTGGGGTGGTGACAACATAGGGCTGGGGCCTGGGGCAGAGCCATGATCTGTTCCCTGTATACCCCTGCCCACGGAACTGGCTGCTTATTGCCCTGGATGGTCAGACTGGGTGGAAGGCGGCCAGGAGCTGGAGCTGGAGCTCCGTGCACTGGGGCAGGAGCCACATACCTGCAGCTTCCCCCTCCACCTGGCTGGGTGTGTGATGCCTAGTGCACATCCCCTTGGTCACCAGCACTTTTGTGTGTGATCTTCTGCCTGGAGCGGTGCAGCAGGGGCAGGAGGAGCTGCTGGAGGTGGAGGGAGCTGAGCAGTACTCAGGCGTCTGCAGCCACACCAGGAGCAGCCTCACTGGGAAGATGTACACACTGGTCAGGGCTGGGGTATCAGCAGGAGTGGGCAGGAGTGTGGCACCGGCTGCTCCCAGAGGGAGTGGGCAGGGCTTGACCACATGTGGAATGCCATGGGGGGCAGCCAGAGGCTG
Source organism: Gavialis gangeticus (assembly GCF_001723915.1). NCBI lineage: Eukaryota > Metazoa > Chordata > Crocodylia > Gavialidae > Gavialis > Gavialis gangeticus. The sequence continues at coordinate 60,046,048 of NW_017729034.1, forward strand.
GATACAATCAATGCACGGGCACCTGCCTGTAGGCCAGATCCAATCCGTTGGCAGCCTGAATCCAGCCCATGGACTATATTTTGCCCACCTGAGCCCAAGAATCATTTATATCTTTGCCAAGCAAAAGAAACTTTAAAATGTGGCTAATATAACCCCCCTTTAAAGTTATTTTTTATCCTTTTTCTTAAGTAGTGAACATTCTGGAGATCAAGTCACCAAGGTAGAGGTAAAAGAGTCTTTTTTTCTAATTTTCTACCATTTCTCTTTCCCTGTGCCCTTGTAGGCTTTCACAGCATACAGCCAAATGTAACAATTGTATTGTTATCAAATGATACTGATATAAGAAGTTGCAATGTAACTGTTAATTAGGACTGTGCGAAGCTTTGGTCCCTGATTCAATTCGGCAGAGATTCAATCTGATTTGGTGGCCGAATCTCTGAATCCAAATCGAATCAGAGGACCCTTTAATCTCTCCGAATCAAATCAAAACCCTCCAAATCGATTCAGAGAGATCTGGAAAGATTCGGCAACTTGGACATAGACACAGCTTTATATGTTTTTCCTACATACCTCTAGGTAGCAGGTGGCTCATGAATGCTGCAATGCTTGGGTGCATGGAGTGTCCCACAAAAGCACAGGGGACTCCCCAGTGCACTCGGCAACAGACCTGGAAGTGGACCAGAAGCACTTCCAGTCCACCAGGGAGCGCATAGGGACCCCCCCTGCATCCCCCCAGCTTGCCGACTGGTGCCTCCTGGGTCTGGGGGGGCACCTGGGGTCCTCCATGGCTGATTGTTGAGCTGGGAGGTGTGGGGGGCCCCCATTTCGTGCTTCTCAGCGGACCCAGAAGTGAACTGGAAGTACTTTCAGTCCACTTCTGGGTTTGTTGCCAAGCACATGGAGGGCCTGCCCCCACACTCCTGTGGGATGCTCCATCTGCCCCAGCATCACAGTGTTCATGAGCCATGCTAGTACTTTGAGGTATGTAGAAAAAACTTGAAAGCTGTGTCTGAATTGCTGATTCTCCAGATCAGCATCAAATCTTCAGATTTGGATTCAGCTGAATCAAATCAGTGACAGTGATCCGAATCAACAAATAAAATCACTATCCCTGATTTGGGCCGAAAACGAATAAGAATCAAACAGGGCCCACTTTGTGCACCCCTACTGTTAAAGTCTGTGTGCTCCAATGTGTATAAAAGTGTAGCAGTCATTGGAATTCTCACTTTCTGCATTCAGGGATAAAGATACAGTTATTTAGCTTGTTTGTATCATTACAAGAATGTGCAGACATAACAGTTACCTTATAATAGCTGATAAATGCTCCTCTAATGCATTGTTAATTACCCTTTTAAAGTAGGTCAAAATTGCAGTTCATAGTCTATTATTATTTTAACAGTTGAGTTAAAATGAATTAAGAGACCAGGTCTAACAAAGGATTTACCCATCAAAAAGTCAGGTACCACAGTATCTAACTCTTGGGCCCCTCTAACATGTGCATGTAAAGACACAATGGGGTCTAATGCATGATTCACATAATTGCACCTCCTGGCATGACACATATGCTTTATTGCTGGTGTAGGGAGAGCCTGATCCTGGGCTCCCCCTGAATTGGGAAGAAGCAAGCTCCTACAGCTGGGAGCCCCATGCACCCCAGTTGATTTGCAATCCCCCTACCCCATGGGTGCGTGAAACTCCTGGAATTGGAGAATGACTGTTGCAGTGATCTCTCCACCCTGGGGGTGCAGGAAACTCCTGTGGTGGGTGAAACAATGCAGGGGGTCAGTACAGGTAGGGGGATCCCTGTAGCAATGCTCCAGCCTGGGGGAGGTTTCCTTCACCCCCAAACCCTTGGGATCAGGGCAGTGATGATCCCAAGTGGGGTTTCATGCAGCCATGAGCCCTAGGGATTGCAGCAGCCTAAATTAGCAAGATCCAGGGGTTTCATTTGCCCCTGAGCCATGGTGATCAGTTGCCTTGATCCCCAGGGCCTACAGGTTTTATGCAGGCCTGATGCCTCACCTGTCAGCTCATGGGGCTCCCAGCTGCAGGAGAGACCCTGCTACATATGCAAATTAAAGCTCAATATCAACCAGCTATGAAATTAGTGCACATTTTCAAGGTCAAACTTTAATGCTGGTTGGAGGTTTTTATTGTGTGATAGCTACTTCGCATGTGTAGCTGGTCTCCTGGTAATTGTGTAATTAATCAGTTAATTGCACAATTCCCAAAATGTTTAGAGGGGGCCTGAGGTGTCTGGTGGCTGAGGCGGAACCATAACCCAATGTTAGAAGCAAGGGGTGCCTGTACACACTATGGGTTTTAATCCTCATTAAATTAAATAGGTTTATAAAATTTTAACTTGTTTATTTTGGAGCGTTGCATCTGTATTTACACGAACTAGGTTTTCAAATGAATTAAGCCAGGTCCCTGGCCAGCACTGCAGGAGAGGGGGATGGTCCAGTATTGCCCCCCACCCATCCCACACTAATGCCCTGCCATACAGCTGTGGAAGCAGGGAGTCTGCAAATAAGAAAAAAAAAAGCCACAAAAGGAAAAATAATTGGAAGCAATTTGAAAGTGAAAGCAATTCAAAGAGGTGAACTACAAAATAGTTGCAGAGCCATCTGGTGCCCAAAGAGGCTCATTACACATCTTTGAGTGCCTTTGTGTTTGCACTCAGCAAATTCACGGACGCAACGCTTTAATTCCCGGTGAGCCAAACTAAACTATGTCTGAGGAGTTTTAGTTTAATGCACAAGAAAGACTTTTAAAACATAGGGAAATCCCACTCGTGGAAACAGATACACTCATGAAAGGGCAAAAATTGTGGCATGTACATGAGCCCAAAGATTTTAGTTGGTGCTCTCTTTTGCTGCACTAACTATACAGTTGGGACTAGATGAGGTAATTATACAGTTGGTTCAATAAAAGGTATCAACCACAAAAATCCTTCCTTCTTGCACTTTTACTAGACCATTACAGCTATAACATCCTCCTAACACTACTCTAACCCAAAGTTAGTCACCTATGTACTAGGGGTGTGTGAAATGGTCCGTATTCAATTTGGCTTCAGATCTGGCCTGAATCGGGTGACAATGATTCAATTTGTTGATTCAGATCACTGTCCCTGATTCGATTTGGCTGAAACCAAATCTGAAGATTCAATGCTGATTCAAAGAATCAGCGATTCGGAAACAGACACAGCGTTAAAAGTTTTTTCTACATACCTCAAGGTACGTGTGCGGCT
>NW_017729034.1:60054297-60057092 GCF_001723915.1 Gavialis gangeticus
AATTATACAGTTGGTTCAATAAAAGGTATCAACCACAAAAATCCTTCCTTCTTGCACTTTTACTAGACCATTACAGGTATAACATCCTCCTAACACTACTCTAACCCAAAGTTAGTCACCTGTGTACTAGGGGTGTGTGAAATGGTCCGTATTCAATTTGGCTTCAGATCTGGCCTGAATCGGGTGACAATGATTCAATTTGTTGATTCAGATCACTGTCCCTGATTCGATTTGGCTGAAACCAAATCTGAAGATTCAATGCTGATTCAAAGAATCAGCGATTCGGAAACAGACACAGCGTTAAAAGTTTTTTTCTACATACCTCAAGGTACGTGTGCGGCTCATGAATGCTGCGATGCTGGGGCACATGGAGTGTCCCACAGGAGTGCAGGGGGGACCTCCATGTGCTCAGCGGCGAACCCAGAAGTGGACTGGAAGTACTTCCGGTCCACTTCTGGGTCCACTGGGGAGCATGCAGGGGGCCCCCCCACACCCCCCCCCAGCTTGGCTATCAGCCTCGGGAGACCCTGGGTGCCCCCCCCTCCCCCAGACCCAGGAGGCACCAGTTGCTGAGCTGAGGGGCAGGGAGGGGGTCCCCTGCACACTCCACGAAGGACCCAGAAGTGGAATGCTTCTGGTCCACTTCTGAGTCCACTGCTGAGCATGCTGGGGATTCCCCTGTGCACCTGTGGGATGCTCCATCCGCCCCACCATCTCAGCATTCACGATCCGCCTGGTACCTTGAGGTATGTAAAAAAACCATATAAAGCTGTGTCTATGTCCAAATTGTTGAATCTCTCTGAATCGATTTGGAGGGTTCTGATTCAATTCTGAGAGATTAAAGTGTCTCCTGATTTGATTTGGATTCAGAGATTTGGCCACCGAATTGGGCTGAATCTCCGCCAAATTGAATCAGCGACTGAAGCTTCGCACATCCCTACTATGTACTTACACCAAACAGGGGGAATTTGGTTCATCCTTCTGAGGTGATCATTCTCTGAGCATCAGCAACTTTATTCTGGGCTGAGGGGAGGCTCCTCAATGGGGATCAGAAGCCAGACACCCTCTCCAAGAAGTAGGCACCTATATCCTTTCTTTCAAGAAACTAAGTCCTCACTCTTTTCTTTAAAAAATAAAATTGCTACAGAAAGAGAAGAAAGAGCGAGTGTACAAAAGGAAATACGATTCTTTATCCTGGTAGCTATGGCATTCACCTAGGAAGGAAGACATGGATTCTGCTACCTGTTACAAGGACTATTCCTAACTTTTACCAGGTAATCTCTATCCTCCTTCTGCCTGACTTCAGAATAACATGGATAACTACCTCTCTTGGCAGCTGAGACTATAATATGGAATTCCCCCATCCAAAACAAGTGCCCTTACTGTTAGGCCAGACTCTCAAAAGAGTGGGTGAAGTGAAAGTGTTCATGACCCTTTAAGTAATATTTTCTTTTTATTATTTCAGTCTAGATCAAACATGAGGAAGAGAGACAAAGAAGGAAAGAGGAATTAATAAAATAAATACAAAAAAATAATGGAGACCCTAGTTACAGAGAATCTGATGCTTTGTATTGTTAAGAGTATAAAATTATCCTGCTGGTATATATAATCATAACTTTCCACAGCAGCCAGCCAAGTAGAACAAATCCTTGTAGATAAAGGCAAAAGCAACATCATGAAGAGACAAAAATAATATTACATTAGCTACTGCTTGTTTCATTCTTATGGCTGCCTCTTGCTGTTGGAAAAAAGGAGGCAATATGAAGTGCTTAAGCAATGAGAAAATTCCACAAAAAGTAGTGAAGAAAAGAAAATAGAGTCCCTGATCACTTAAATATTTTTAGTTTTGCTAAGAAAATTATGGGAATATAAAATTGGCATTTTTTGCACAACTATAACATGTCTTGGGGGAAAAATTCCTGACAAAGCCACAATTTTTCTTTTCAGGAGGCTTTTACTAAAAATAAAAAGAACATTCCTCTGTCTGGAAAAAAGTGTTTAACCTTTGTGCATGTAAATCATCATCTCCTTCCTCTCCTTTTCCTTAGTGCAGAGCACCTGCTTTTGCTTTATCCAGCTGAAGTTGCATATTAAAACTACTGATTTGTCCTGAAAATGGAATGTGTCTTGTTGCCAAACTGCCCTGCAGTCAGAACTGGGCCTGGCAAATAACCTGAAAAAGAGAAACTCTGGGAATCTCCACAGGCAAGTCAGTTTCCTAAATCGCATCGCAAAATAATTGTATTGCTTTTAGAAATACAAAATAAAAACACCATTTGTTACTGCACAGGGGCATACTTATCTCTGAATGATACAGTTGCAAAAAGAAACAAATTACTGGAAATCTTCAGAAATGGGGCTGCACTGGAAATACCAATAGGATAAGCAGCTATGTGGGTACAGCTTCCTACCACCACATAGCTGCTTCCCTTCTACATCAAGGCCACTAATTTGAACTCAGCAAGATAAGTGAGTCCAGTCAGAGTTGGGAAGGACTCTGAGAACACTAAGTATATATAACATATTCTCTTCTCAGAGCCATGGGATTTAGGATGCAGCTTGCACTATAAGTCACTGCTGACCTGAAGTGCAGTAACTTTTACTCCATAAGACTAGGGGCATAGACAGACATTGCCAAATGAAGCAGGTCAGATGTGCTGGGATGTAAATATGTGAATGTGCCAGCTGATTTACTTCATGGGGCAAAACAGACGTTTTCCATTGCCCTGCAGGGTCAAGTCCTATAAGCAGAAGAGGCCTGATCTTGCAGGACAACATGGAGCATGCCTCTTCAA
>NW_017729034.1:60062092-60067681 GCF_001723915.1 Gavialis gangeticus
GTGAATGTGCCAGCTGATTTACTTCATGGGGCAAAACAGACGTTTTCCATTGCCCTGCAGGGTCAAGTCCTATAAGCAGAAGAGGCCTGATCCTGCAGGACAACATGGAGCATGCCTCTTCAAACAAGAGAGCAGATTTCCCTGTTTGCAGAGACATACCTAAGGATTCCTCACATTCCACACTGCCTTGCACTTCTGTCCTTCACTGGGACCCACACTGGGTTTTGTACTGCCTAGTGCTGCCATGCTAGATCCCACACTGTTCAGTGCTGCTGGGATGCCTTATACCAGGTTCTGCACTGGGTCCCAAGCTGCCTTGTGTCTCCACACCAGGTCCTGGCACTTGAGGAATCCCTGGGATCATCTCTGCAAATGGGGAAACCTAAGCAGATGCTGCCAGGGTTTCAAGGCCCCTGTCCTGTGTGTCTCAGGAATTCCCTTACAGTATTGGGCCCCTGGAGTACCTCCCCAGAGGTGGTGGGAGAGTATGGGCAGCTCCAGGCTGCAGGCTCCAGGCTGCTCAGTCTTCTGTCATAAAGAAAACAGATATCTGCTGCAAAAAAAGGAGACAAATTGATACCACCTATGTTGCAGCCATACAGTTTTGACTTTTGTGTGTGGCAAGGAGTATGGATGTCTGTTTGCTTGGCCTTTGTGCCACCATACATTTTTTAAGGTGATCTAGGGGCAATGTCTATTTCCATCCTAAAAGTCAGAGGCAATCCTGATGCTGCTGCCTGTATTGTGGAAGAGGGCACAGGCATGCTGACATCTGTGGGAAAGGACTTCATTATTCCTGTAGTTCTATGCTGTGTGTAAGGACTGAATCTTGCCTATGTGGAGAAATTGGCAAAAATAGTCCTTGTTGAAAAATTCCTCACATGGGCACTTAGGGCCCAATTCTATTCCACTGACTAGGTGTCTAAGTGGACATAGACATCAAATGAAGTTTTATTACACCCTGCTCAAGTTGCTGAAAAGAGTTATTGCAAAAGGTGGATGCGTCTTCCTCCTCCTTGTTGCTTTTAATGACTCAGTCTTAAGGGCTAGTTGATACAAAAACTTTTTTTTGGGACTCAAACAGGATGGAATAGGATTGCACTCAGATGCTTGTGTGCACTTAGACACCTAATAGGTAGGAAAGAATCTGGACCTCCTTTAGAAAGAATGCCTTTTGCCTCAGGTTTATTTTAATATACATCATTAAATAGGGGCTCTTTTTTCAGTGTCTGCATGAGAAGCGATTGTGCTTTACATTCACATGCTCTCTTATTGAGAATAACTACCCTGTGCAGATAAATCTTGCAGGTTGTCATTCTAGTCTATTGCCATTCCTGTCTTGTGGAGAAGAAGTTAAGGTAAAAAGAACAGGGCTTGAGAAGCTCCGTTCTACTCTTCCCTTTCATGGCTTTTAGTGTGATCTGCCTCTGAATTACTCACTGCTTCTTTCTTTTAATTATGCAACCATAGAGAGAGAGAGTTGTTGATCTTGGCCCACTCTTTAATCTGTGTGTGTGTATGCTCATGTACATGTGTTAAATATTCCCAGTGGGCACAGAGCTTTACAATAGATACTCTTGCAATTTCTCCTGGGTTTTTAAATGAACCATATTCTTGTCTTCCTAAACTATTCCTGTTCAGTATTGCTGCCACATTCCACCCCAGAACTGCACAGTGGCAACACATGGAGCACAGATGTCAGTTTCTGAAAATGTGGCCTATGTTTAATAGTATTTCATACTCATAGGAATGTATTACTTCTTCTAGTTACCTGAGGGACAATGATAACATGGGAGGACAAAAATGACGGATTTGAATTAGTTTAGTAGCACCAGATATTCAGAAACTCCTGATTTCCCCACATTTGGCCCTAATTCAGCAAAGGCCATGTGTAAGTTGAAATATATTGATAGTCCTGTTAGTTTTAATGGGACTACTCATGTGCTTGAAGCTTAATATGTGCTTGAGTGCTTTGCTGAAGTCGGGCTTTAAGCATTGAGTCATATAACTACTATATTTTACTTACATTGCAAACAGTTCCTAAGGGGAACAATAGTAATATTCCTGCCATTTCCAAACATTTCTCATATCTTCCTACTAACAAGAAATGATGTTCCATTAAAGGGAATTCTTTTAAGAAACATTTTTTCCTCCTGTAGATGATCGTTTTGCAAAGCCTGAAGAGATTTGACATCTCTGTGCATTCATGCATCCAAGTTTGACTAGGCAGCTGTCTCCCACCAGTGGTGTTTATGGCCCATCACATGAACACCTGCAGTAAAGAGGGTGGGAGTGCCAATACTAGACAAAATTTTAGTCAGAGAGAAAGTATGTGACAAGGAAGAACACTGAGCATATTCTCCACATTAAAAAAAATTAACGTAAGTTTTCAGGTACATGTCAGTTGGGGTGAGATAATGTACCCTTGAGAGAATTTAAAAAAGAATGTTACAGTCCCATGAAACTGAGGCTCATGCTGAGTAGGACTTACACATCCTGTAGCTCCATTGATTTTAATGGGATTATTTAAGTAGTAGGGTACTGTTCACAGTAAGTATGGGTATCTGTTAGCACAGTAAGTCAGTCAGGCAAAGCTGCACCACTTTAGCTGTCTTAGCAGAGATACTAGAGGGAAAACACTCTAGTGTAGACATAAGTGTAAGTGTACACGGACAGAGTGAAATTCTAGCCCTATAGAAGTCAATAGGAGTTTTGCTGGGGACTTCAGTAGAATCATATTTCACTTATTGTTCATGGAAAACCATTTTTGATGGCTGATGGCACTATTACTTTTTCAATGTTAAAAGTTAAAAAGCAGAACTATAGATTTTTAAGCATCAAATGTGATGCCCTTAAAAATATAGAGTTCACTAAAAATACAGGCCCCTGGGTCTGTGTAGCATTACATATCTTGTTCTTCACTTATGTCAATGCTTTGTTTCCCCTGAAAGTGAAACATTACTACATTTTTCTTGTTTACCGTTATACCTTCTGGATTTGAGATCTTGTAAAAACTACCTTTTTTAGGACAGAGTGTAAATTACACCACTGCATCTCTTCTCCACGCATTAGGCACAGACTGAAAAAAAAAGAAAATAAAATCACCGGTGCAGCATTCCTCTGTTTAATACAGTGACAGAATGACCTTATTCAAAGTTCATTTGCTCATCACCAGGCTGAATGCCAAATTGAGATTTCAGTCATTCTGAGGTCTTCTGAGTCTCTTTTAGTTTGAACACCTGAAAAAATAAAATTAAACCAAACCTTTTTCCACTAAGATGCAGTTTTTTTTGTCCTACACTGCCAATATCATATGGTCATAATGTCAGCACATCACTTTGTTTGTGGCTACTTATGTCAATACAATAACACATTAAATACTATACACCAAGACAAAAAAACCTTCATTCTATCAGAGAAACTGTAAAAGGCCAGATGTTTCTGGGACTCCAGAAAGAATCGTGAAACCATTGCTAATAATTGGGATTTTTTGTATGGGAGGAATTGAGCTTATGAAGTCATATAATGAGTTTTCTTGGATAGTTCAGGCAACCCTAGTTGCTCTGATCCTAGATCTTTAGGATGATTTGCCCAATAAAGTACAATATAATGTGTAACACTGCATACTTCACTGCTTGATTGCTAGCAAACTATCCATGGATCTTCAAGAAGAACACATTTATTGCACTATTGAATAAGTGAAGTAAGCTCATTTCAAAATGCTACTGAAACTGTATTAGTTAAAGACAACAGCATCACAGCTGTGGTAAAGGGCCAAAACAAACCAGACGTTAAACTGTATTGATGAAATAATTTTTTGTTCTCTTGGGATGAGGTATGTATATGCCTGTTTGTGTCTGTGTGAGGGAAGGACAGTTCCCCTTTCCAGTCAATACCATGTCCGCCTTGCTTCTCTCCCCTGTATATGCTGCTCCCTGCTCTGGTTCATTTTGTTCCTACATACTCCCTTTCACTAGAGGCTCCTGATCATGGCTCCAGTCCCTGAGGATGCCTCATGCTTTCCCTGTTCCTTGCAATTTCTCTGACCACAGTCCAACAGAAGTAGCATCTTTGTAACAAAGAGTCTGGATATATATAAAAGGAGTTGGAAATTGAGGAGCTAGCACTATGTGACCTTTCAACTCTATAGAAAGCACCAGCAAGTGCTTTTGCACCATACTTTGAGAATGTTGGTTCAGACAGCAGGGACCACTGAGACTGTGTTCATTTCTCCTCTGAATCTCAATGTTCAACATTCATGACTTCAAACTAATTCCAAGTTTTAAGTTTGAAACTCAGGCCTCTTGAAGAGCTGGAACTGGCCTATCACAAAGACAATCTCTTGCTAGTGATCTCCACCTCTTTGAACCATGGTGGGAAGAACCCGACAATCAGGCCTCTTTGTATACTGTGCCTAGATATTAGTTATGTTTGCAGCCAACAAGAAAAATTGTTTTATTGCAAAAGAGTCAACCTCAGTCAGCAGAGACAACTGAAGTTGTGTTCATTTCTCCTCTGAATTGGAATGGTTCAACATTCATGGCTTCAAGCTAATTCAAAGTTTTAAGTTTGTAATTCAAGCTACTCAAAGAGCTGGAACTGGCCTATCACAAAGACAACCTCTTGTTAGAGATCATGACCTCTTTGAACCGTGGTGAGAAGAACCAGAAAATCAAGTCTCTTTGTAGACTGTGCCTAGAAATTTCTTCCATTTTGGAACCACGCTCAGATCGAATGATGACAAGTGTCATATCTAAACTGAAAATAGAAATGACGGTGGAGACATTGTTAAAGTTGTACTCTGTTTTACTTTTACTTTTATTTGTTGTTAAAAATACGATCAGCCAGATCCTCAGCTGTTATAAATAAGCAGTTTAACTGAAGTCACGGAGGTTTGCCAATTTACACTGACTAGAGACCTGTTCCATTAAGGTATTCATTTTCATAACTGATGCATGCAAATGCCTTTGAGAGAAATGTTTACATGCATCTATTGTGTTTCAATAAACAAATATACTAATTAAGTCTGCAAAAGCCTAGTAAAATGCCTGATTGGTCTAAATATCATTTGGGGATTTCACTTGTACACATTTTAAGCAGCGGTGGAAATTTTCAGTAGAGTCTTCAGATTGGCCAGTAGGACTCATATTTAACATTCACTGTAACAGAAGTAAGATGTGTATCTGCAAACTTCAAGGAGTCAAGGTATTATTTTTAACTCAACTGCTTTCTCTTAAGAAGGCATCCAATGTTTAGATACAATGAGTCACTTCCTAATTAAATTCAGATGTTCAGATTCAGTGTAACACAAACTGAGTTACTGAACTGTAGTTCACCAACCAAAAGGTTTTTTATAGCCCCATATACTGTGATCCTTAAGGCTCTGGGATAGTATTCTCATGCGCAACTAAACTGCTGGCATAATTTAGTCTGCATTGAAGTGAAACACATTGTATTGTGTCATGTTAAGTGGAAGCTCTTGTTTCCTTTGCAGACAATGACATCTGGAAGCCCTGACTCTTACATTACTAAGAAGAGTCTCATCTGGGGAGAGTTGAGAAGTTTGAGTGTATTTTCTGCATATCGTCG
>NW_017729034.1:60072681-60077414 GCF_001723915.1 Gavialis gangeticus
AATTTAGTCTGCATTGAAGTGAAACACATTGTATTGTGTCATGTTAAGTGGAAGCTCTTGTTTCCTTTGCAGACAATGACATCTGGAAGCCCTGACTCTTACATTACTAAGAAGAGTCTCATCTGGGGAGAGTTGAGAAGTTTGAGTGTATTTTCTGCATATCGTCATTTTCCCTGTCCTTTCAAAAGTCAAGTAATTTGCTTTGTGATTATTGACATATTTAATGAGGAATAAAACAAACATGAGGCACAGATGTGATGGTATGAAAACATGTTTTACATTTTTCATTTTGTAGGGGGCACATCTCTTAAATTCCAACCGTTTAAGTAAATCCATTACCTTAGGATTCAGATCTAGGATAAGAAATGGAATAAAATACATTTGGGAGTAAAGGCAAGGGAAGTATACCAGAAGCAAGTGGAACCCTACATTCAGCATGGAAACCACTAAACCAAACATAATTGATTTCCTTGGATTGGTTTGGGGTTTTTCTGGAAGGGATTGTTTTTTCCCTCTAAACAAAGTACACTAGCAATTTGGTAACTGCAGAGGGTGAACAGAAGAATATAGAGCAGTGGTTTTCAATCTTTTCTTGACTCAAGGCACCCCTCCATGATGTTTGTGACTTGAATGGCACCCATTTCAAATGCTAATTTCTTTAATACTGAGCTGATCTGCTTGCAGAGAAGCCAGGCAGTGAGGGTAGGGGAAAAGCCAGACAAAGAAGAGTCTGGGCCTGTATCCCTCACACATGGCAGCCTTCAAATGATCTGGAGACAGCCCAGGATAGATTGAGCAAGGAATAACAAGTTCTTTATTTACCGAAGTAAGGATCAGAAATAAACTAAAGTAAGTTCTGTTCTACTAACACACAAAACATGGTACTGTTGTCAATTAAGATTGTTCTAAACCCCAAACCAAAAAACCCAAGAAGACAGAAAAAGCCTACCAATAATTTACTTGTTCTAGTCCAGGGGCAGATTAAGATTTATTTGGGTCCTGGGCAAATACAAAATTGGGGGCCTCCTCTAGAGGTGCACCAAAATATTGGTCACATATCAGATCAGTACCAATAAAAGACAAATTAACAGTATCAACAACCAGCTGTTTTTGGGCAGTGTAGTCAATTAATGACACTGATAAATGCCATGTACGCATGGCCAGGAATGTAACCAGGCAGCTTGGAGAGCAGCATCCACTTGGTAAGTCTGGAGGGGGGCAGAGACATGGGGGGGGCGCAGATTGAGGCCCCCATGATGAGGGAAGGAGTGGAGTAGGGGCAGAAGCTGGGGCAGGTGCTGCCCAGTCAGGGCAGTGAATGTACCAGGGCCAGGAGTGGGATGGATCCACAGGTGGCTCATCCAGGGGCTGGTGGGCAGTGGGCAGGGGGGTGGCTTCCCACCACTGCACACACCACTGGAGGAGGCGTGGAGGCATGCCCCCCCCAGATTTGTGCATGGGTGCCTGCTGCAGGCTTGGGGCCAGGGGCTGCACTGGCCTCTTCCCAGTGTGGGGGCTGCCCATGGCTCCATCCCACTCCCAGCCCTGGGGTCACATTCATCACCTTGGCTAGGCAGCACCTGCCCCAGCCCCAGTCCCTGCCCCTGCACCTGCCGCTGCCTCTGCCCCTGCCCTTGCCTCTTCCCCACTCCCTCCTTCACTGTGGGGACCTCAATCTGCCCCCACTCCCTTCCCTCCCCCACACCTCTCCCCCCTCCCACAGACTTACTGCCAGGGTGCTGGCTACCCAGCTGTGCTCCTGACCATGTGCATGGCAGCACCTTTAATTTTTCAGGTTACCCTGCACCCCTCCCCACATGGCTGATTGGTGGAGGGTCTGTACTTGTGGCTCATTCCTCGGCAGGGAAGCAAAAGCTGAAGTTTTAAACTTGTCACCATTTCTGTCTCCCCACTGCTGATTGGCTGAGGGACCCCCAGGGCTCAGCTGCTTGCTGCCCACCACTCCCAGATCTAATGCATGTGTAGACACACCCTATGTGTTCTAAAATCCACATGTGGACACAGGCTTCTTTGAAGGGTACAGTGTCTCTGGGGGTCAAAGGAAGAGTTATGACCTAAATGTGAGCAAGGGATTCCCAAGATACCACCTCTCCATCTCTCTGTGTCAAATTTTGGTACTGCACTGCAAATTAGCAGCATAGCGAATGAGTGCATGTGCACCACATGTGGTTTGCAGCACCTCACACAGCTTTGAGACACCACAGACTGCACATGCACGCTCATCTAGATGTGCCCTTTAGGTACACCTAAAGATGAACAATTTTGATTTAACAGCACTGTTTCAAAGTGCTCTGAAATCCACATGCAGACATGAGATAGTTAGGGAACAGGCTTCCCAGCCCCCACCAGCAGGGAGCTCCCAGTGTCAGTTCTGTGGTCATAGAGTTGGCGCTGGAAGACAAGGATCTCCAAGCACTGGCCCTGCAGTCATGGAGGTGGTGCTGGGGATAAGGAACTCCCAGCCCATGCTCCCCAATCATGATCTTGGAGTCAGGGGATGGGAGATCCCTGCTCTCAGGGCCGGGGGACATAGTCTGGTGGCAGAGCCCACCCCAGAAGCAGGCATCTCTCGGGGTCAGAGAGCAATCTCTTGCCTTCTGCTGGTCAGGTGTCTACACGAGTGCTACTGCACAGTAAGTAACTGCAAGTAAATTTGCTACTTATATTTGCAGGTAGCAAATTTACTTGCGATTAGAGCAGTTTACTCCATAGTAAGCATGTGCATGTATAGACATGCATGCTTACTGCACAGTAAACTGCTCTATTGTACAGTAAAGAGTCTCATGTAGACACGCCCATAGAGTGGTAATCTTTTATAAACAAGAGGCATTTCTTGTTCTTAACTATAGTTCAGTTTTTACTCTGGCAAAACTCCCAGTAAAGTCAAAGACACACAAGGTTCTTTGGGTAAATCTGAATATCTTTTATTAGACCAACTAAATAGCTGGAAAACTTTTTCTGAGCAAGCTTTCGGGTTTAGAAACCCTTTGTCAGGCTTTGGAAGCATCTGCAATTGCTTAATGCATCTGCAACTGCAGATGCTACCTCAGCCTGACAAAGAGTTTTTAAACCCAAAAACTTACTAAGAAAAATTTTTCCAGCTATTTAGTTAGTCTAACAAAAGATATCAGATTTACCCAAAGAACCTTGTCTGCCTATGTCCTTAGACCAACACAGCTACAACCTACACCCCAGTAAAGTCAAACATTTATATTTTTTGGTAAGAAGTGATTAAAATTTGAGCAAGAGCTTCAGGATATATTCTGTGCACTGTAAGGCTGAGACACTTCTTGTTGCCATGTCACTTCCAGAGATGCATGTTTTACTGGTGATACTTTCCTGTATGATGTATAGTTTTAGTTATCCCTCCACACTCCATTACAAATGCAGCTGTAACAAAGAGTTATTTATGGCTGTCAAGCTAAGATGGGGAAGTTTTTTTACACCCATCTCTGGTATACGTGTTACAGTTGGCATCTGAGATTTCTCAAATCTCATGTGAGAAAGGAATAATATAGTGAAAAAGTCATTAGACATGTCCTCAAAAAAAGTTACTAGTGACATAGAAAAGATTCAACATTTCTTGTGTAGGATTAGCTTTAAAACATGCTAGCAATGCAAATATTTTATTTAAAATAACATGAAAAACTTAAATTTTCTTCCTTATGTATTTTGATATTCTTTCTGCCTGGTCTTTGGAGGCTATAAAGTTTTCCCCATATTTCCCTCTTCCATTTTCAAGGACATATACAGTGGTTATTCTACTTACCTGCCTGTGCCTTGTCTTTTACATGAACTATGTACTCACAGGGGGATATGACTTTGGTCTTTGAGTTACAGGAAACCATACTAATCCAAACTCAGTGGTTTTATATGCATCCATAGCCTAACTCCAAACATGCACTTTTAAATCAGTACAGAAGGAAAGCAGAATTTTTTATACTGACAGTGCACCATTCACATCAGTATACGAGATCTGACTTCCTTTCAACCTTTGGACCAGTCAGAGCCTTAGGCAGGACTTATACTATTAGAATAACTACTCAGAAGAGCTAAGGACTGGTTGAACAGACTGAATTAGGAACCTCCCTTGATCTTTTTTTCCTAAGAGCATTCTTATTCTATGAGCATTCACTTTATATTTCTTACTGCCACAAACTCTTATGACAGCTTAAACTGTGGCATGGAAGTCATCCTGGTATTTATTTTCAACTATTTCAAAGACATGATTCATCACATCCAGTATAGACTGCTACATACTTGATTAAATTCTTACAGACAGCACAGGCAGCAATGCCTATAGTGAAGGTTGACTTGCATTTCTCATTATAAGGTTCTGTTTTCAGTTGCTTCTCACTTTCCCAGACTTTAGCAATTTAGGTCAAAATTTTCTCTGTTGGTATCTGCCTTCAGTTCAGTTTTTGGGAAGAATCTTTAGCAAAAATATTTCAGGGGCTTCTGAGGACAAGATTATGAAAAATACCATGTTAGTGAGTCTTTAAACAACAGCTGCTTCACATTCTCCCTGCTTTTCTTCGAAGGCTGAGAATCAAGATGTTAGAAGTTTGGAGGTTTTTAAGAGTAGATCTGACCCATACCTGAGGGGCAACGTGAGTTATAGTTGACCTTGCTGTGGGGTAGGGAATGGACTAGATGATCTCTTTAAGTTACTTCCAGCCCTCTTTGCTATGATTCTGTTATCATCCTGTACC
>NW_017729034.1:60082414-60106762 GCF_001723915.1 Gavialis gangeticus
GTTACTTCCAGCCCTCTTTGCTATGATTCTGTTATCATCCTGTACCTGAATGCTGGTTGGTCAACACTGGGTGCCCCATGCTGCATAGGGAGCTCTGCAGAATCCCCCGCCGTCCGACTCCCCCCTGCTCTCCCAGCCCTCCCATGGCTGCCCCCCACCCCCCATGGTTCTGGCCCTTTAAGAAAAAAAAAAAACCCAAGAAAATCCCCCAAACTCACTGTCCCTGCAGGTGGCGGGTGATTCCCCACCCCTACTTACCAGCTCCAAATTCAGCTGCAGTTCCCTGCAGCTGCACTTGGAGTGTCCAAATCATAAAAGCTCTCTGACTGTCTGAATCATCAAAGCGCTCCAAATCTTTCCCGAAGATTCACAGAGCTTTGAATCGATTCAGACCTTTTAATTGGTCCCCTGATTCAATTTGGATTTGGAGATTTGGCCACTGAATCAGGCCAAATCTCCTCTGAATCGAATCACTGCCCGAAGCTTCACACAGCCCTACTGGCTGGGTCACAAGTGTGCTAAAGTGCAGGGGCTGCCTGCTACATGGCTCTGTACTTTAGCACTCTTGTGCCATAGCCAACCCCTCTGATGCTGCCACCCAGAGCCTGGGACTGACCCCCTGTACCTGCTGCCAGCTCGGGGCTGCTCCACCCCAGCTTAAACTGATACAGTCCCAGGGGTGTGTGCATATGTTGCACCTGGGAACAGCTGACTCTTGTTGAAATAGCTCTGGAGTTTATTGAATCAGCTTAATTGCACATGTGGATGCACACATTGTGTAGGAGGAGCCTCTTCACAAGTCAAAAACCAGCTCTAACTGTCCAGGCTTACAGCTAGACCAGTGGTTCTCAAACTTTTTGGACTCAACACACCTCTTACTGGACTCAAGGCACCCCTCCATAACTTTTGTGACTTGAGTGGCACCCATCTTCAAACAACTAATTTTTATATTACAATGCTTACCTCCTTTCAGAAGGGCTGGGAAGTGGGGGTGTGGTACAAACCTGAGCCTGAGCTTATCTGCTGATCTCTTCATACCTTATTTATCTCTTCAGATCTCAGGGCACCCTTCAACTGATCTGGTGGCATCCTAGGGTGCTGTGACACCCTGGTTGAGAATCACTGAGCTAGACCACCAACCTGGCTAAGGAAGGAGGTGGGCAGACTGCATGGCAAGAGCAATAGTTCTTGTACTTTGTTAAAAAGAGTCTCAGTCAGAGCCCTTTTTAAACTTTATTTTTATGATATAATAAAAAATAAGATACACATTTATGTGAGGTGTTCAGAATAGCAAATATTCAAGTGTTCAAAAATTCAGATCTGGAAATATCAAAATATAAATAAAATGCTGTGTAATGTAAAGAGCATTCATAAAACTACAGTTGTTTTCTTGGAAATGGCACCTGAATTCTTCCAGGCTATGATGTCTAATTTTGAAGTCAAATTACTTTTGTATGACATTTCTCCCTTTCCTGGACCAGGCTAATAGTTTGGGGTGATAAAATTCCCTTCAAACAAGAAAAGGAATTCTCACAAGCTGCAACTGATACTCCAAGCAACTAGACTGCTATAGAAATTAAAAAAAAAAAAACCACATAGCTTTCCTTTAATTCCTTTGTAGCCCCTATAATGTCAAAATTGTTGTAATTTCGCTTATGCCAGTGGTTTAAGGATAGCCATTTTGGCTGTCACATTCTCAATGCTCATCCAGGGGTCTGATTTTGCCCCCATGCTGCAAACTTGCAGCAGCAGGAACCTTTTCCTGTTCCTGCACATGCCTCTTGCAGCACCTCAAAGGGGTTTGAAATGCTGCAAGAGGCATGTGCGGGCTCATCTGGACGCACCCTAGATGTGTAATCAGTGAGCTCTCTACTGCCTCTGCTACTGCCACATGCCCCTTCTTCAGCATCCTGCATCTCTTACTAGCATCTCAAAACTTCTTTTTTGGCCGCACTTTGGCTGTTTTGGTAGTATGTCTTTGTGGTGGTACTTTATCACATGCATCTTTGAAAAGAAGATAATGTGATGAAATCTGAGAGAGAAAATCTTCAAACATCTTTCTTGCTGAAGCCCTTCACAAGCAACAGAAACCAATTCCACTTCTTTAGAAACCTTTGTTTTGAAGGTAGTTGTTCTCAAGAGCAAACGAGCCTCCCAGAATCATTTTCATAACCTCAGCTAAGAACAAGAATTTGGGTGTTTCTGTAACTTCAAATAGCCCTCTTGCTTTAGTGGGCAGACTGCCATATTCATTCACAGCGTTTGGCAGGAGACTCCATATCTCTTCCATATTATTAAGGATTCTTTCCAAGATTTTCAGGTGATCTGTCCATCTTGTTTCAATGTGCCTTTTATCTGGCTTAATACAGAACATTTACTTCATGCAGGTGGAAAAAAAAAAAGAGGATAGAGTTACAATTTTATAATATATCTCCCACTGTTGAATTCTTCTCACTGATCTGGATAACCACCAAATGTAACTGGTGTTTCAAGCAGTGCCTGTTAGGTATTTCCTTGTTCAATTTCTTTTTTAGAAACAATTCCACACCTCCACTGTAGCACCATTAAAAAAGGAACATTAAGTATTTTGAGGGTTAACACCCTGTTCTCGGAGATCTATTGAAACGTGTTGTTTAGTATCCTTACTAATGAGGGCATGCTGCTGGGTGACTCCACTCAGTCTCCCCTTCACTTTTCCAAAAAATAATATAAAAAACAGACAAATTTTCTACATTCACAGCATCCCTTGCAGTATCACATTATCAGCAGAGGAACTTGATAAATCCCAATTCTGAACTATTCAACAATATTTTTCAAAACCTTCTTCATAATATCAATTATTTCCTTATGAGTTCCAGCAGACATGTATTTTGCATTTTTGAATGATTATCAAAGCATCTTTGAATTTTGGATCTTACTGTGAGTAGGCTTGACTTGTTCGATGAAAATTTCTGTTGAATTGTTCAGCATTTGATCCAAATCTTTAGATCTGAGATCTTGATATCTTTTCAGAGGCAGGTCATATCTCAGAGGAAACTGGGTAATTTTTGCTGGAGTTTTTCAATAGTACCAGTTTCTTTAAATTTATAAGGTTGATATGAAAGCCATGATTGTGGCACAGGAAAAAGGAAGTAATGATAGATAAATATCGTAATCAAATTAATAAATCTTGTATATTATTAAATAAAAGTCTTGAGGCCTTCCTCAAATTAATTAATATAAAGTTTATAGGTGCTGAAGAATTGGGTTTAAAATAGGTCAAGGATCTAGGGCTATATATAAAATATTTCAGAGCTGTCTCTCTCTCCCCTCCCTCCTGATTAAACATTTTAAGGTGACTTTCAACAGAGTGATAAGAAAATAAATGTGAAACATAGAGATATCAATTAATTATCCATAGCCTCTCTTTTCCTTGCTGCTGTTCAATCAGCCACTAAATTCAAGTGGAATAAACAGTTTTCATGTTTGATGAAATCTTTTCTTTGACAAGGTATATTTTTCCCAGTAGCAAAATCCAGAAGTACGAAAGACCATTTCAGCTCTTATTTCACCAGCATTGCCAGGGCTTAATGCATCTGACAAGAAAAATAAAAGAACTTATCAGCTTTAACCATGTGCTCCAACCATGGCTCGCTCATGTCCCATTTTCACCAAAACAACACAGAGGATATCTCCAGTATTCATTTTAGGAAAATTAATTTCCCTTGGATCTGATCTGTGGGGCAGGGAGCTATTTGGGGCTGGCCAGGTCTCTCCTCCACTCCCCAGACCTCAGGATGGGCTTGTTGGGTGGGGTGGGCAGTGAGTGGCTGCTGCTTGAATAAGCTAGCCCTACTGGCTACTCTGGCCAGATGGGGAAGGATCATGGGAAGTTTGCTTCCGCTTCCCCAGCCCATGGGATCATGGCCCCTGCTTTAACCCTGCCCTGACTCCCTGGGGGCTGTGTTGCCTGCACCCTCATCCATGGAGCCAGGCAGAAGGCTCAGAAACTTTAATTATGGTACTAACTGAAGCTTCCTTTGCTGCTAGCTGCCTGGTTCTCTTTCTTCATAGTCTTGTTTGCTGTGCTGTCACTTCCCTGCCAAACTGGGGTTGAGGTTCATGGAGGGAAACACCCACTGGGCTCTTCATGTGGGCAACTTTTTGCCTGGCTGACTGGCTGGCTGGGGGTGGGGGGCTGAAGGGGAGAGCTGCACACTGAGGAAAGTCATTTGAATGCAGCTGAACCTTTCTTCCTAAACCAGAATGCACTGCTTTGTCAAACTCCAGTGGCTGTTAATTCAAATCCCTTGGCCAGGCAGAGGCATAGGTCTGGTCCTATCATTATCTCCCTTGGAGATAGCTATTCTTCTGGAGCTAGACTGCTCTCAGTGGTGGCAGATGGCAGAACAAGGAGCAAAGGTCTCAAGTTGCAGCAAGGGAAATTTGGGTTAGATAGCAGGAAAAACTTTCTCACTAGGAGGATAATAAAGCACTGGAACAGGTTACCCAGAGAGGTGGTGGAATCTCCATTCATGGGGGCTTTTAAGACCTGGCTAGACAAAGCCTTGGGTAGGATGATATAGTTGGGGATGGACCTGCTTTGAGCAGGGGTTGGACTAGATGACCTCCTGAAGTCCCTTCCAACCCCTATTTTATATGATTATATGGTTCTATGACTAGCTGTTTCAGCTAACTTTGGATCTGAGATGGAGGTTGGATGTGCTGCAGCAGTCATTGCCCTGGCTAAACTTCTCAGAGAGAAGAAGCACTATCATGATCTGCTGCTTGCTTTAGTGGCTTGCTACGTTAAGGACAGCAATGTTACTGTGGGTATTCCACTGGCCATACTGCATGAGCCACAGGATGACTTAATTGAAGCCACAGCTCTGCATGCCCAATTCACTGAATTCCCCCAATGCCAGAGGAGTATTGGCAACTGAAGGAGTCAATGGACCACTGCCTGGAATCCTCCGAACTCTTGGACAGTTTCTCTACTGAGGAACTTAAGGCTGGTCTGACTGGAACAAGAAGAGTGAAGACTGCAAGGAAAGATGGAATCCCTCCAGTCTTTCACCATCTCAGACCAATGGTTCAAAAGTTGCTTCTGCACCTATATTCAAATGTGATGGAGAGCGGCCAAATCCCTTGAATGAGTGAAGCAATCGTTATTAGTCTGCTGAAACCAGGGAAACCAGCTAGCAATCCCAGGAGCTACAGACTGATATCATTGCTTTATGCAACTTACAAATTACTGGAGTGGCTTATCCAGCAATGGATTAGCCTGATTGCTAAGGTGTCCATCCCCCAAGAACAAATTGGTTTTATGCCACACCAAAGCTGCTGTAACCAAGTGCTTGCCCTCACCATGAACATCAAGGCTGGCTTCTAATGCAACCTTAAAACCAGCACTGCATTCACTGACTTTCCACAGTATATGATACTCTTTGGAAGTATGGCCTGTTGCTAAAACTGTCCCACCTTCTCCCATGTACCAGGTTGCTCCGCCTTTTGTGGACATTTCTGAGCAACCGATGGATGTGTCTACCTGCGAGACAAAGTGAGTACACCAAGGATCCTAAATAATGGCCTTCATCAGGGAAGTGTTCTTGTTCCAACCCTCTTCAACATTTATATATGTGATATGCCTGCTACCTCTTTGAGGAAATGTGCATATGCCAATGACCTGGCACAAACCACACAGGCAAGGAGCTTCAAAGATACTGAAGACACACTGATGTTAGACCTGTCAATAATGGCAGCATATTTCTGCAAGTGGAAGTTGTGAGCAAATCCAACTAAATTTGTCATCTCAGCATTTCACCTCAACAACCACAAAGCACATGTTCACCTTAATGTCACCTTTTGTGGAGAAAAATTACATGATCCAACTCTGTCCTACCAAGGTGTGACACTCAATCAAGAGTTTATAGATTCATAGATTCATAGATTCATAGATTAAGGGTCGGAAGGGACCTAGTAGATCTTCTAGCCCGACCCCCCGCCAGGGCGGGAGAACAACAAAAACCCCAAAAAGAGAAATGGGACTCAAACGAGTCCAGCTAGGTGGGCATCCAGCCTCTTCTTAAAGACCCCCAGGGTAGGGGCCAGCACCACTTCCCTTGGAAGTTGGTTCCAGCTCCTAGCCGCCCTAACGGTGAAGTAGTTTTTGCGGATGTTCAATCTATACCTCCTCTCCAACAGCTTGTGCCCATTTCTCCTTGTTATGCCAGCGGGCGCTAGGGGAAACAGCGTCTCCCCCAAACCCCTCTGGTCCCCCCTAGTGAGTCTATAGACAGTCACCAGGTCCCCCCTTAGCCTTCTCTTGTGGAGGCTGAATAGGTTCAGGTCCCGCAGTCTCTCACTGTAGAGTCTGCCCTGTTGTCCCTGGATCATGCGGGTGGCCCTCCTCTGGACCCTCTCCATATTGTCCACATCCCTCTTGAACTGGGGCGCACAGAACTGGACACAATACTCCAGCTGTGGCCTGACCAGTGTCGCATAGAGGGGGAGGATCACCTCTTTGGCTCTACTCGAGATGCACCTGTGGATGCACGACAAGGTCCGGTTAGCCTTGCCAACCATGACCTCGCATTGTCGGCCCATGTTCATCTTGGAGTCAATAATGACTCCAAGATCCCTTTCTGCCTCCGTGCTCTCGAGTAAGGAGTTCCCCATTGTATAAGTGTGCTGCTGGTTCCTACTGCCCAAGTGCAGCACCCTGCACTTGTCCGTGTTAAAACGCATCCTGTTCCTGTTAGCCCACCCCTGTAACCTATCCAGATCCCTCTGCAATCTCTCGCTCCCTGCTAGCGTGCTCACCTCCCCCCAGATTTTGGTGTCATCAGCGAATTTAAACAGGTTACTTTCCACCCCTTCATCCAGATCGCTGATGAAGAAATTGAACAGCGCAGGCCCCAGGACCGAGCCCTGGGGGACTCCGCTACCCACCTCGCCCCAGGTCGAATATGACCCATCCACCACCACCCTCTGAGTGCGACCCCTCAGCCAATCTGCAGTCCATCTGACTGTGTAGGCATCGATGCCACAGTCACCTAGTTTTTTAACTAGGATGGGGTGAGAGACGGTGTCAAAGGCCTTGCTGAAGTCCAGAAAGACTACATCCACCGCGACACCTGCATCCATGGCCTTTGTGACCTGATCATAGAAGGCAATCAGGTTGGTCTGACATGATCTCCCCCTAATAAATCCATGCTGATTGCCCCTGAGCATCATTTCTGATGCCGGCCCCTCACAAATGTGCTCCTTGATGATCTTCTCAAAGAGTTTCCCCAGGATTGAGGTAAGACTGACGGGCCTATAGTTACCCGGGTCCTCCCTCTTCCCCTTCTTGAAGATGGGGACCACATTTGCTACCTTCCAATCATCTGGCACCTGGCCCAAGCACCACGATCGCTCATAGAGCCGTGCCAGGGGCCCCGCAATAACCCCAGCTAGCTCCCTCAACACCCTGGGGTGGAGATCATCCGGACCCGCTGACTTGAATGCGTCCAGCCCCTCCAGAAGCTCTCTAACCCGGTCCTCCCCAACCTGAGGTCGGAAGGCAATCCCCTCGAGTCCGGATTTGAGTTGGGTGAACACAGTGTGAAAACTCACTGGAACGAGCTGGGGTGCCACCACAGGAGTACTCCACACCTCTACTATGGCATTCGTTTCTGGACAGCCAAGTACTGTGCACTTGTCTGGTCTGCTAGCATTCATACCAAATTCATGGATGTTCAGTTAAATTCTGCAATGTGTGCTATCGCCGGACTCCTGAAAATCACCAATTCAGTGGTTACTGGTGCTGGCCAATATTGCTCCTTCAGACATTCACCACAATGAAGCTATATACAGAAAGGTCATCCGCATGAATGACAACCCAGACCTCCCCATCCATAGAGATTTAAAAAGCCTCTCAGCTCACCCCTTGGTCTCTCAGAATTTTTTGTGGACATGTGTACAAGCCCTTGCAAGACTCAACAGCGCAGAAGCTTGGGAATAAACATTTAATTTCTAACCCAACAATAAAGTCTCCTGGTTTTACCTTCCGTGAAAAACATGGAAGGTTCTAAATTGGATCTGAACTGGGCATGGCTGCTGCGGTCACTTGATGCACAGATGGTATGTTAGGAGTTCCGCACAATGTGACTGTGGCAAGCCTGATCAAACTATGGACCATATAACAATACTCTGCCCTCTATACAAATTTGACAGTGACATTGCAGAGATACATTCCCTTTCCTCAAGAGCATTAGATTGACCTTAAACTGGACTTATAACAGTTGCTTCAAGTCAGCCATATGAAAGAATAAAAAGAAGAATCTGGGAGGAGGCTGCCCCTCTTGCTTGTTACAGTGGACTGACCCCAAGGTTGTGCACTGCACTGTGTGGTGAGAAGCAACAGTGTGGGTCCTTCTTTAGTGTATAGGCAAGCTCCTCATGGAAGGAGATCAGGGTCCTAGCTACCCTGGATACCCTGTTGGCATCCCTGCCCCTCATATAGAGGGATTTTAGGAACTGATGCCCCTATACCACCATCTGCCTTGTGATCCTCTCATAGATGGCCTGATTTTGTCTGTTGCCTTTTGTCCCTTTGCAGTTATAGTGATGGTCCTCTCCTCTCCTCAAATTGCATGAAGTCCAGCACCTCACTGTGGCTCCAATTAGATGCCTGCCTGATGGGATCTAAGGGAAGGGCATCCTTTGGCTCATGCTGGAGAACATGCCTGAATTAGAGGTAGAGGAAAGGTTTTTTCTTGCCAACTGGCATGTGCTCTGTAGGTGTTTGTAGGGGTTGCACCCCAGGGGGTATGAAGGTCAAACTACTGGGACTGGAAGTGGAAGTTGGCTTGGTGCAAGAACCGCCTCCTGGGCAGTAGAGTTCAGGGAGTGGAAAGTTTATCTACACAGAATGGGAAGCTGAGGGAGGGGAAACAGCATCCTGGGATGCTGGAGGACTGCCAGTGAAGTGACTGCAACTAGTTTTACATGTTAAGCTGTGAAGAATTCAGGCATTAAGAGATCCAGGAGCCATTTAAAATTAATGAGTAACAAGTCTCTTATATAACAATTTACCCTGTCCTGCATAATCTGAAACAAAGGATGAGTTTAGTTCAATTTCTTTATATACTTTTTTGGCATCTTCTTTACTCTTTCTTGATAAGACCATATTAATGGTGATACAATATTTTGTATTTCTTTCCATGTCATCTTGAATGTCTCAAGGCCTGGTCTTGCTGGCATGGAGCCCTCAGCCTAGAGAATTAGCTAGTACAGCCCTCTGGATTTAGGACTTCATGAGGACATAAAAAATAGATCTGTATCTGAAATCAGCATTTGCCACCTGATCTCTTTGTCACTTTGATAGGCCCAAATCTTGTATCCAAACTCCCTAGGAATTCAAGCAACTTTAAGGTTTGATTCCAACATAAACTTTATGACGTGTGCCCATCTCTAGCCAATTTATTGAATGAGGGTATTTAGCTAATCCATAATTGAAGAAATCATTTCTTCTTGCCCTTGAATACACCCATGCTTTTAGGTGAAATGGGAATATATTTATTTTTTTTAATTTTGACCTTCAAGGCTTTAATAACTATCAGGAATTTTTATTTTTGGTTTCTGGCTACACTTTGAAGTGACAGGAGGAAGTATAGTGCCTTCCCACCTGCCAAAAGCTAAAACATCACATCAGGGAGACCTGGAAAATTTTTGAGAAGGGAAGGTTACAGGAAAACTTTAAGGTTTATATAAAAATAATTTTTTTTTGTGAAAACCACTTGATCTTTCCACCTGAACTATGAACATAAGGAAGATTCATCCATTTCTGCGCTTTAGCTTCACCATTGAGGAGCGGGTAAGTTGTAATTACTACAATACCTTTTTAACTGGGACTAGAATTCCACTTTCAGTGCACAGGTAAAACAGTCACTATCCTCTTCTTACGGTAAGATTTCAAAATGTTACTTTCCTATTTGTCTGAAATGAGGGGGTAGGGAGGTGAGAGGAAGAGGATTGGTATACATCACCAGTCTTTACATTTTCATTATAGTCATTAGCACCATCCTCAAGGGATATGGTGAATACTGTATTTACTCACATACTAGAAGCACTTTCCCCCCCCATAAAATCAACCCTCCAAAATCAGGGTGCAAGTCATAATTAGGAGAGCTATTTTTTTTTAATGCTGGAATAGTAGCATGAAACACTAGAAGTATGGATATGCTACGAAGAGATGGCTGTCATACATCTTCCTCTGCCAGCCTCATGGAGGGAGGGGCTGGAGTTCACCCTTTGGGTCAGGAGTACATCCTCTCATAGCCACAGTCACAGCCACGGCAGTTAGGGTCCCCTGAAATCAGCATTTAGCCAAGACTGGAAAAATCTTTTCTTCGTTCTGCCTTCCCAAAACAGGGTGTATGCTTTATCTGGGGGTGTGTGGTATGTGGGGAAAATATGGGTAGGTCTTTTACCTGGGAAAGCACATTTTCTGACAACTTTGTATGGTAATGTGCAGTACATAACTCTGAAGACTGTGTATGGTCTAGGATTATCCAGGAGAAGCAACTGTTGTTGTTGATTATGTGTCATAGTATGGTTATTGATTTCACAATGCAAAACATAGGTCAAGTCGACTATCATGAAGACAAGAGACTATACAACATTGTGAAATAGGAAGTACATAAAAAATTGTAAAGACCAGATTAAAACAAACCTCAAGCTGGTCTTTTGTTGTGAAAGTTCTGATGCACATTTTCTTTTGGCAATGTATCCAGGCTTGCACAAACTTATGTGATGCAAAAGCTGGATGACATTTTAATAGCGTTTGCGCCTGTATTCCTAAGAAAATTAGATTTGCCCAGGCCAAACCACAGAAGAATATTCACTGTCTCCCCCAACTCAAAAAAAAAAAGAAAAAGGCTGAGGCCTGCTTGTTCTGAAATGACACAGCCACAATCCCATGGATCTGATTATTTGGATGCCATATGTCTGAGATACTTGGAAGCTATATTGATTTCCCTGGATGTCCTAACCTTTTCAGATTTATTTCACATGGCAAATTGTTGTTTTATCTTGTCCAGTGTCCTGCCAACAACAGAAATCACTTATCACAAGCTTCAAGGGAGGGTAAAATATTTTCTATGAGATACCTGCTCAAATGGGCAATGCTGTCTGTGAAGGAGTGGAGGACTCCATTCTTAGCCTGTAAGCCATTCCTTACAACCTGAAGGAAAAGTTACTTCTTATCTTGTATTTCCACCAGCACACCATTGACATCATTAGCCTGATGTTTTTTCAAAACCCAGGTACAGTATGTATTAGCCACACTGGGCCTCAAACAGAATACAACCCTTTCTAGCTTGGAGTTGGCACATAACTTCATGAGAGGGGCAGAGCTTAGACCCCTCTCCTTCCCTTGGCATTTCCTTCAAAGAAGTTCTGGTGGGTCCCTCCTCAATTTGCTGAATTTGGCACATCCCGTTCTTGAGTGCTTAACTCTCCTCATGCTTTATCAAGGCACCTGACTCAGTACATGGTCAATACATGGTCAGGAACCTAAGATATTGGCATGGTAATGCTGAACTTTGGTTCTCTTATGGACCTCTTCCTCAGCCCAGCCAGTGACTGGCAGAAATGGCCTCTTCTCTCAGCCATACTTCTAACCCCTGCTAGCAGTTAGCTGCACATGTTTACAAAATTAATTTTCTAACTGCTACTGGAAAATTTTGGTTTGTTGAGCGGAGATACTATCCATGCTATTTAACAACACTATTATTCATGTATCACAATTATAAAGTTAATTTGTCAGGGAATTTTGAATCTGCTTTCATGAATTAATACTGAGAGTTCCCTGTAATGAAATCACAAAATATTGGCCTCTTGTTCACACAAATAATTCTTGTTTAAACAGCCATTTTCATTTAGGTCAAGTATAGGTGTAAGAGTAAAGCTAAGAATTCACTACCTTTATACATCTCTTCTTGAAAATAGGGAATGATAATTAATAGGATTAATGATTTGTTCTTTGGCATCTTCACTCTGAATGCCTTAAAGCATTTCATACATGTGAATGTATCCTGCGAGGGGGATGACAATTTATCTAAGGTAATATGCTACCATATTCAATAGAAAGGAAGAAATATGGTTAAAAATAAAAACAAACAAACAAAACAAAACAAAAACCAGGACATACTTTTTTGCAAAAATATTCTGAAATTTTCCGTTTGTGTTTCATCAAAATGTCAACCTAAATTTGAATTAAAGAGGCAAGTTTTGAGATATTTCAGCCAGCTCCAGAGCACAATCTAAGATGTTCTTCAGAAGAGGCATCAAGACAGCTATTAAGAGTTGTGGAGCAGCATCAATATTTCCTCTTTCATGTACAGGAAAATGCAGTTGGATGTATAAACTCTCTGGCTGCTGATCAAAGATTTGGCACCGGGTAGTCAGCTGAAAGCAAAGGTTCAATGGGCAAAAGGACCAAAAAAATTCCTATCTCAAAATTGGCCTAAAATGACCAGGATTGAGAGTGGGGTGGCAGGTCAGAAGCTTCTTTTCTTCCTTGTTCTGCTTTATCCAGTTAATGGTATAGTGGATATTAACCCCGGTGTATTGGTATGGCACATTTAAAATTGACAGCTGAATTTACACACATGCCTTGCATGCATGCTTTATTAAATAATGTATGCTTTACTACTACAATGCGGGCCAACATTTTTGGCAGGTATGTCACACATTAGCTCCACACCCTGCCTGAGTGCCACTCTGTGACAGGACCAGGACCCCAAGGATGGCTGTGATGCCCCCTGGTGGCCACTTGACCCCTGCCCCTACACTGGCTCCTTGTGGTACCCTCCCTTTTTTACCTTTCCTGCCATGCCTTTATGTTATTTATCAGATTTCAGGAGGTTGTCCCCAGGGCCCTAGAATGAGCCTAGGCCAGTTCTGTCTCATTCCCCTCAGACACTAAGCTGTGGATCTCCTGGTCCTGTTAATGACTCAGGGCACCAGTCACTGTATGGGCTATTTGTGGCATTGGTCTGCCCCTACAACCATGCCCATGCCTCTCAGATGTTACTTTGAGCTGTCCACTGGGCTGTCCAGCCCCTCTGTCAACCACTCCCTCAGCTGGCCATGTCCCTGGCCCTAGCAGTAGGGATTTCATAGATTTCATAGATTTAGGGTCGGAAGGGACCTAGTAGATCTTCTAGCCTGGCCCCCCGCCAGGGCGGGAGAACAACAAAACCCCAAAACAAAAAACGGGACTCAAATGAGTCCAGCCAGGTAGGCATCCAGCCTCTTCTTAAAGACCCCCAGGGTAGGGGCCAGCACCACTTCCCTTGGAAGTTGGTTCCAGCTCCTAGCCGCCCTAACTGTGAAGTAGTTTTTGCGGATGTCCAATCTATACCTCCTCTCCATCAACTTGTGCCCATTACTCCTTGTTATGCCAGCGGGCGCTAGGGGAAACAGCGTCTCCCCCAAACCCTTCTGGTCCCCCCTAGTGAGTCTATAGACTGTCACCAGGTCCCCCCTCAGCCTTCTCTTGTGGAGGCTGAATAGGTTCAGGTCCCGCAGTCTCTCACTGTAGGGTCTGCCCTGTTGTCCCCGGATCATGCGGGTGGCCCTCCTCTGGACCCTCTCCATGTTGTCCACATCCCTCTTGAAATGGGGCGCACAGAACTGGACACAATACTCCAGCTGTGGCCTGACCAGCGTCGCGTAGAGGGGGAGGATCACCTCCTTGGCTCTACTCGAGATGCACCTGTGGATGCACGACAAGGTCCGGTTAGCCCTGCCAACCATGACCTCGCATTGTCGGCCCATGTTCATCTTGGAGTCAATAATGACTCCAAGATCTCTTTCTGCCTCCGTGCTCTCAAGTAGGGAGTTCCCCATTGTGTAAGTGTGCTGCTGGTTCCTACTGCCCAAGTGCAGCACCCTGCACTTGTCCGTATTGAAACGCATCCTGTTCCTGTTAGCCCACCCCTGTAACCTATCCAGATCCCTCTGCAATCTCTCACTCCCTGCTAGCGTGCTCACCTCCCCCCAAATTTTGGTGTCATCAGCGAATTTAAACAGGTTACTTTCCACCCCATCATCCAGATCGCTGATGAAGAAATTGAACAGCGCAGGCCCCAGGACCGAGCCCTGGGGGACTCCGCTACCCACCTCCCCCCAGGTCGAGTATGACCCATCCACCACCACCCTCTGAGTGCGACCCCTCAGCCAATCTGCAATCCATCTGACTGTGTAGGCATCTATGCCACAGTCGCCTAGTTTTTTAACTAGGATGGGGTGAGAGACGGTGTCAAAGGCCTTGCTGAAGTCCAGAAAGACTACATCCACCGCGACACCTGCATCCATGGCCTTTGTGACCTGATCGTAGAAGGCAATCAGGTTGGTCTGACATGATCTCCCCCTAATAAATCCATGCTGATTGCCCCTGAGCATCATTTCTGATGCCGGCCCATCACAAATGTGCTCCTTGATGATCTTCTCAAAGAGTTTCCCCAGGATTGAGGTAAGACTGACGGGCCTATAGTTGCCCGGGTCCTCCCTCTTCCCTTTCTTGAAGATGGGGACCACATTTGCTACCTTCCAATCATCTGGCACCTGGCCCAAGCACCACGATCGCTCATAGAGCCGTGCCAGGGGCCCCGCAATAACCCCAGCTAGCTCCCTCAACACCCTGGGGTGGAGATCATCCGGACCCGCTGACTTGAACGCGTCCAGCCCCTCCAGAAGCTCTCTAACCCGGTCCTCCCCAACCTGAGGTCTGAAGGCGATCCCCTCGAGTCCGGCTTCTATCACAGCAGGGAAGTCCCGGTCCCTGCACAAGAAAACGGAGGTGAAGAATTGGTTAAAGAGGTCCGCTTTCTCCTCTGACGCAACCACCAGATTGCCCAGCGTATCCTGCAGGGGTCCCACATTACCTGGTGCCTTCTTCATCCTCCCAATATATTTGAAAAAGGACTTTTTGTTATCCTTAATCTTGGACGCTAATCCGAGCTCTATGTCCGCCTTGGCCTTCCTAACAGCTCGCCTACAGGCCCGAGCAGAGGAGGTATACTCCTCTTTGGAGATTTCACCCCCCTTCCACCGGGCGTATGCCGCCTTTTTGGCAAGCCTTTTTGGATGTATGAAGTTTGGTTGCTGATTGAATTGGGTGGAGATTTGACCCGATTTGGTGGCTGAAACTCTGAATCCAAATCAAATCAGAGGAGCCTTTAATCACTCTGAATCGAATTGGAACTCTACAAATTGATTCAGCGAAATTCGGAAAGATTCAGCAATTCGGACACAGACACAGCTTTAAGTGTTTTTTCTACATACCTCTAGGTAGCAGCCAGCTCATGAATGCTGTGGTGCTGGGGTACATGGCACGTCTCACAGGAGCATGGGGGGTTCCCTAGTATGCTTGGCAGCAGACCCAGAAGTGGACCAGAAGTGCTTCTGGTCCACTTCCGGGTTCTTTGGGGAGAGCACAGGGCCCCCCCCACTCTCCTCAGCTTGGCAACTGGTGCCTCCTGGGTCTGGGGTGGGGGCACCTGGGGTCCCCCTGTGGCCAATTGCTGAGCTGGGGAATGCAGGGAAGCTCCCAGTGCACTCCCCGGTGGACCCAGAAGTGGACCGGAAGTACTTCTGGCCCACTTCCGGGGACACTGCTGAGCACATGGCCTCCCTGCCCCCTACGATCCTGTGGGATGCCCTATCTGCCCCAGCATTGCAGCATTCATGAGCCATGTTTGGTACCTCAAGGTATGTAGAAACAACATCTAAAACTGTGTCTATGGCCGAATCGCTGATTCTCCAAATCAGCATCGAATCTTCAGGTTCAGATTCGGCCAAATCAAAGCAGGGACAGTGATCCTAATCAATGAATCAAATCACTGTCCCTGATTTGGGCTGAATCTGAATTGAATAGGGCCCATTTCACACACCCCTACCTAGCAGGCTTTCTCCTTTCCTTGAGCCCCTGGCCCTTGCATGATTTCCACCAGCCTTTAGCCCTCATGGCTTAAGGCTGCTATGGCTTCCACCTTACTGCCATGGCCTTAGTTCTCCTCGCCTTGGTCTAGTTCCCCCTTAATCTTCCCAAGTCCCTAACCATGCTGCTTAAAATCAATCCCAGTCCTTTGAATCCCTGACCCCAGCCCAGTCTTTTTTCAATGCCCAGCCCTCAGCCCTCTGGGTCCCTCATCCCAAGACAGACTGCCTGACACTGGCCTTAGCTCTCCCAGCTTCATCCTAACTCATCACACCAGCCTCAGTCCTTTGGAATATTGCAAGGGGAATGGAGCTGGATCAGAAGAGCTGTACAGGAACTGTATGCATAAGTGGTCATCAGATTGTAGACAGGATGTTAATGGTTTGTAAGATGGTAAAAATAGTTCAGAGTATTCTTTCTTGTCAAAACATTCAATACAGAAGAAGCTTGGAAGAATACAGGCAAGAATGCAATTGGAGTAATTGGGGGGAAGGTTTGAGAGAATGATGAAGATTAATGGCTTTCTCTAGGATTGGTGCTGGAAGGACAGTTTTGGGAAGTTTGGCATTGTGAAACATTCACACAAAAAGAACTCCCTCTGAAAATGGTGGGTCCTGACCTGCTAAGATCAAGGCTAGCCCAACTCAGAAGGCAAATTCCAGATTAAGAAATTAGGAGAGAATGTTGGAAGTAACTCATATAGAAGATTCTAGTAAAACAAGAGCCTATGTAGGCTGACATGGAATAAGGGATTGAGCAGTGAAGGGCAGTATATTCTGGAGGCCCATGAGTGAAGAGGTAAAGTGAGCAATGCTAAAAATTAGGCTGACTCACAAGTTCCAAAATAAATTAAAACAAATAGTAAAAGCCTTTTTAATCAAATAAAGGAGAACAAGGACAGAAATAGGGCCACTGTGAAATGAGGATGGGATAGGTATTGATGAAAAGCTCAGTACAACTCCTAAACTAAATGAATGGATAGACTTAACTTTCTACCAAGCCAAATGTGGGGCATGGACAGGATAACACTGAGAATGATGGTATGAAAATAAAAATGATCGCATCCATGGTGGAATTAATAATCAAAGAGCTGAGTGAACTCAGGTGAAGAGGACCAGATGATCTCCATCCAAGAATTCTTAAAAACCACCAGATGAAATTGCAAGCCCAGTAAAAAGTGTTTTGAATAAATTTATCAAATCAGGGAGACTGAAGCACAGCCAATTTAGTATCTTTCTCCAAGGAAACATAAAAAGTGATCTGAACAAATATAGGCCTATGAGTTTGACCTCAATAGCAGGAAAATTTTTCAACAGTCTCCCAGTAGGAATAATATAAACACAAAATCCAACTATTTTCAAGAATGAGTTTTCCTTCCCACTCCCCTTCCTCCCTCTCCCACTCCCTGTTACCCTCCCTCTTGCCCCCCCCCAAAAGTCACACATCTCCAGTACAGCCCTGCAGCTTACATTAGCTCCCAGCTCCTGCACCAGAAGCAGCACCAGGTGGGTGCTGTCATCAGCTGCAGATTAAGATGGCAGCTTCCCTTTGAGGATTGTGGACTGAGGACTCTGAGAGTCCAGAGAAGAGCCACGCACATGATCAGAGTTCAGGAAAACAGACCTTACGACGACAGGCTGAGAGCCATGGGGCTCTTTAGCCTGAAAAAGCGCAGGCTCAGGGGTGATCTGATGGCCACCTACAAGTTTATTAGGGGTGACCACCAGGATCTGGGGGAACGTTTGTTCACCAGAGCGCCCCAAGGGATGATGAGGTCGAACGGTCATAAACTACTACAAGACTGTTTCAGGCTGGACATAAGGAAGAATTTCTTTATTGTCTGAGCCCCCAAGGTCTGGAACAGCCTGCCATCTGAGGTGGTTCAAGCACCTACACTGAACAGTTTCAAGAGCAAATTGGATGCTTATCTTGCTGGGATCCTATGACCCCAGCTGACTTCCTGCCCTTTGGGCGGGGGGCTGGACTCGATGACCTTCCAAGGTCCCTTCCAGCCCTAGTGTCTATGAAATCTCTGAAATCTGTGATTGGGGTGTCTGTCCAAGCCCCTTCTTGGGGTAGAAGGACAGGTCGGAGGCTGAAGCTGTCACCTGTGCCCACACCAGTTCCACCCCCTACCCCCTGTAGCTCCATCTTACGCAGTGAGCTTTAATGAGCTGTTGGGGGGTGGGGAGGCTGCTGACCTGGCCTGCAAGAGCTCCCCAAAACTCCCTATGTAGCCCTTCCAGGGATTTAAGTGTCAGGTACCCATGTAGACAAACTAAGTTAGGTCAGGCAGCCATTTTTTATGCAATCTAACCTCCCAAACTAGGTCTAACCTCCTCAGATTGTAGCATGCACCATATATTTCTATATAGGATGGATAATGGAAAAATAAATACTTGAAACAAGTTTCAGGAAAATTAATAGAAATAAAGTAGCTCATTCTCAACTAAATAGATATCTTGGGCCAGAACTTCAGGCGCTTTAAAGGAATATACTGAATGGACTGCAATATTAAATGGGTAATGAATCAATCCACAAACCCATACACGCATATTTTTACACAGAGGCATCTGCAGATATCAACATATACGCTCTCTATAAAAACCACATAGCCACTTATATCTCTCTTTGCACATTCACCTCATATGCAGACATATGACACTTATAAAGATCCCTATTTCCATTACGTTCTTTCTCCACCATATCAGAATTCAAGGCAAATTACATGGTTAACTGAGAAAGAAAAGGAGGAATCCAAAAAGGAGGAATCCCTCTTCCCTAAAGCAAACCAAAACAAATCACCAGGCTCTATTCAACAGCTTTTCATAAAACAGAACTCATTCTGTTCTCATGTGAGCCTATATCACGTAAAGTTACCAAAGCAGCAAAACATGAACAACAAAGCAACTAGAAATATTAACATTCATCTTGATATGATAAGTAATTTTGTTCCCCCTCCCCATCTTTTAGTACATCAGCACTGGTACTTGGGCCAAGGGAAATGGAGTGATGATTAAAATGATGTCATTAGTGAAGAATGTAATTAGTTGCTGTGAGATATATAATCCCAGTGGAACACTGAGCGAACAAGAAAGAATATTATATCAATAAAATGTGTGTAGGTGGAATTATGTCACTGTGCATCAGCTTAACTTCTATTGTAAAAGCACATGGAAAGCAGAGGCAACACATTTAAGAAAATGCTTTTATAGTCTCTGGACAGTATTTTGACTGACTGATGAGATGCCAATGCGATTTTAAATAGGTTGGAACGTAGAGCCAATTACAAAGCCAAAGCTTAGTCAATATCTTGCAGGACTGACAACATTCTTGTACATGCAGTGGTGCAAACTTTACAAATGATAACAAGAATAAGCCACACAGCTGGTCCGAGAAAATGTATCACCCACAAAAAGCCTGCCTCTCACATATAAAAATAGAGCAATCAGCGTAACAAGCGGAGGCTGAGCTATCAAGCACTGAGAAGAAATGAAGACCTAGATATGTGACATGTTTGCAACAGTGTAATTTCCATTGGCTTTGTACACTGATATAAATTACACTGGGATCTGGAGCAGACATAATCAGCTATCCTAAGGTAACTGTGTGTGGCAGGCACTATTATATCACCTTGGCACTTAGGTCCAGGTGGGAGGGGAGGAGTGGGGGCTGTGTGGCTGCTGCAGGAAGTGCTGGGCAGTGCTGAGGGGGAGGGGCCCCTTTTCCCTGCACCAAGCACACTTCTGCCTCATTGGCATTGCTGTTGCTGCAGCTGTTCAGTGTGAGCCGGCGAGTCTGCAGCAGGCACAGGGTGGGGTAGGTCAGGGGTGCATGTGGGCCCCTGCCAGTACTGCAGGGCTGGGGCCAGCAGCTGCCTAGAAAGGCAGTCCAGTGCGGAGCCACCCCATGCCCATTGGATGCCCAGGGAGCAGCAGGATGCACCACCATGGGATGATGCCTGGGCCAGGTGGGGCCGAGAGCCCACCATGATCTGGACAAAGCCTCTCTGTGAACTAGATCCAGCCCATGGACTGTATTTTGCCTGCCCCTGGTGTAGTGACAGATGCTGCTATCAGTTGGTATAATAGTCTACAGCATATAGCCTTCACATTAAAGTAGGGGCCTGCATCCAAAATGAAATAAAAATATAGATTTGGGTAACCAAACCACTCTGAAACTCATGAATGGATGGTTTAGAATCCAGAGAAACAGTGTATGATCTCTTCAACACTTCCAGCACTTATTTGCATAATCAGCTACCTCAGTAGGGGAGTGTTGTATGCTGTATTCTGAATGTATTTGGCATCACTAACATGTTCAATGAAGTGCATTTCATAGCGGAAGTATGAAAAGTCCTGTGAAGAAGTTAAGAAAATATTTAACTGTTTTCAGATAACTTCACTTTATAACACAAGTACCTTGAGGCAGGGAGAAAAGATTGTCTTGAGGTTAAAGTTGGTGACTGGATATAAGCTGCTCTGAGCTTTGTCCCTAGCCCTTTCAGTGACTAATTGCATTACCTTCATTAAATAACTTAGGACATCTTTATATGTGCTCTTGGATGGAGGGGGAGTGCTTTAGAGTGGCTCTCAGGAGCCACTCTAATTAAAGCACCTACTGTGTCTTGTATATTTAGCACCCCACACTTAAAAATGGCAGTGGGGGCACTTTAACTAAAGCTCGTTTGTAAGCTAAAGTGCTAATTAGCATGCTCCAGCAGACTCAGTTGACTGAGTCTGCTTAGACACATGCTAATTAGTACACATTGGAGCAGGTGTTGAGGACATGTGTGGGTGCCCTTAGGTCCCAGTTCAGCAAAGCCCTTATCTTGTACTTAATTTTAAGCATCTGGGCAGTCCTCCTGACTTGGTTATGGTTACTTTTGCATGTCTGGGTATGGGTAGACTGGGATACGTCTTAGGAGAGCTTAAAAATTCTTCATTTAAATGAATAGAGAGCAGTCTGTCTTCTGAGTAGGGATCTGTCCTGGAGGCATCCAAATGCTTCCCAATGATGTGTGTGGAAGAATCAAGTAATTCTGTTTGGTGAAGTAGAATGCATCTCTGGGGATGCACGAACTGCACGCCAGCTCCCCACTGAATATACAGAACTATGTGGCTACATAGGCAAAATAGAATACATCTCTGACTCTAGTTGTGTAAACCAGGACTTTGTCATACTTTAGACATCTAGGCTAAGTATAAGCACTCAAGAAGACCAAGGCAGAATTTTTGAGCTTTACTCTAAGCACCAATTAGGATGCTTTTGGGTTGCCTTGGAGCCTGTTGGTATGGGCTGACCCCAGCAAGCATGGAGGTCTCTCGCACACCTCCCAGTGTGACCCATGGGCTCCCCAGGCTGCCAGCGACTCCCGAGCAGAGCTAAAAGGCTGAGCCACCCCTGACTAGTTGGCAGGGTAATCATGGCTGCCCACCTGGCAGCAGCTTGTTATGGTATGTGCCCTCATGGCCACGAACAACCAGCTGGCCATCCTGTGCATGGCCACCCAGTGCACCCTACTTCTGCCGAGTGTGCATGTATCAGACATCTGGGTTCTGCATGCTTGTGTGTGTATCTGTGTGTATGTCCCAGATGCCTGGGTTCTGTGTGTGGGTGTGTGTGTGTGTGCGCGTGCGTGCGCACATGCAAATTTGTGTTCCAAATGTCTACATTCCCCTCTTGCTGATGTTGGTAGCCAGATGATGGCAAGCTGTCCAGATCCAAGCTGATGCCCCTCAGGGGTGTCATGGTTGTATCTCTGTTCGTCTTTGATCTTGTGTATAAACTTATCTTGGCACTGTGACTCTGTGCTCTGTACTGGCATGGGTGATCTCCCTCGGACAGCAGGTGGCCATCTGTAGACCGCATCCTTGGACCTTTGCAGAGCATCCTTGGGCATGAACAGCTTGTTCAAGTGTCATGGTAGTGTTAGTGCAAGAAGTTGCCAATCTGCCCATTCCAAACCCCCACATCGAGGATCCCATTTGGTCCTGATTTTGTCAGCACCAGCTATGCACATATCTCCACCACTCTGCAGGTGTCTCAGACTTCAGGACTGCGGCTCCAATGCACAAATGTGGAGTCTGCAGACATGGAGACACTGGGGGAACTATGGTGAGTCCCCTGTCTGGACACTTTCCCCCACCCAGGACCAGAAGTGGTACAGCTGCTCACAACCCAGTACTGACCACACTGTGAAAGAACTGTGTTCCACCTCCCAGCTGGGAAAACTGGGACACTTGGGTTCCATCTTCCTGATGTGGGAGCTGGGAACCCAAGCAGCTAGGCATGGAGGGGTAGGCCTTCTTCAGTTCTCTGGGAGAAGAGGGAAGGAGGAAGTTGGGGAGGTTTTATTAGGGGGGCT
The DNA here is from genome assembly GCF_001723915.1 of Gavialis gangeticus. Lineage (NCBI taxonomy): Eukaryota > Metazoa > Chordata > Crocodylia > Gavialidae > Gavialis > Gavialis gangeticus. The sequence goes on from NW_017729034.1 coordinate 60,104,752, forward strand.
TTTTCGCATTCCCACTACACCTTACCTGCAGAGGTGTTCATACATAGGTACTTTACCAAACTTCTCCTAGAGGTGTGACAGCAAAAACTTGCAGTTGCAACTCTTGGTTATACCTTGGGTGTGGGGCTCAAAAAAAGCTTTCAGTGTCTTTTGGGGTATGTTTGGTGCTGGTCTGCATTACGTGGATCCTCATCAACATACTGGCCTCTTAGGAAAGCAATTTGACTTTGTGGGATGGGGTGGCCTGTTATCAGTTAACCAGAATTATGGTCCCATTCAACATAACACAGACCGATGAGCCCTCAACCACAGTAAGGGATAATGACCCCAGCACCTGAACATCTTTGACAAACCCCTGTGTTAATGAGGTATCCAGAAAATAACTCAGCACTTAATCAAGAGCTGCAATCTTTACAAATGGCCAGACAGGGTAGATGGGATCTGTACACTGAGTGAGAATAACAGACAGTAGCTCACAGCTGGCTGGGGGGAACAAGGGTGGTGGGGGCTGAAAAAAGGGGGTTTATTGCTTTGGGTCACTGAAAGCCCAGGGGCAGGGCCAGCCTGGGAGAGAAGATGAGACCTGAGAGGTTTTGGCAGAGGAGATGAGCTCTGGCCTAGGCTAGACCACTGCTCTGAAAGGGGGAGGGTGGGGGGCGGGGGAGGAAAGGCAGGGTGCTGCAATGCTCCATGGGATGTTAGCGAAATGCAAGCTACTGTGAGTTGAGATGGGATCTGGTATAGATGTTCATTACAGTGCAGTCTGACTACAATGCTGAAGTCTGATACCGCATCCATCCAGGGTTATCTTAGAGTGGGATCTGCCGTTTTTACAGCACTCTACATGCCCTGATGGTCTGTTCGGTTATGGCTGTAGAGTGTTTTCTGTGCACTTACCATACAATAAGTGTAACTTCTGTATCTGGCCCTGGTGTGTGAATTTAAATTTAGCCATAAGTTTTTTTGTGGCATCAAGGCCTTAATATCTCTTTGACCCTATTTCCTCCTTTGTAAAATGGTGGCAGGAAGATTTCTGTCCCTGACAAAGTTGTTTACAAGACAGCTGATGTTTGTAAAGCACATTGTGATCTTCAGATGCATGGTGGTGTTGTTTTAACTCATGGCTGAATACATTTGATTCCCAGGAATAATGTAGCGAAAATTGAAAATAAACACTTCTCCCTAGGCATCAAAGAAAAACAAAAGCAAAGCTTGTTAGATCTGTGATGTTCAGTTCCCCCAAATAAGACTTGGCTTCTCCTGAATTGCAAGCTAAGTTAAATCACATGCAGCACTTCAGTACAAATAAATTTCACCCTAGTCAGAGGCTAAGACTCCCGTTGTATAAATAATTTATTCCAGTAATTCAGAATCAACATTCACCCTTTAAGGGGAGTATTTCCACAGGGATAGGTGAGGAACTGAATAATTTTTTCAAAACATCTCTACAAGGTCACTTGGAAAACCTGTCTTGTTCTTTCATTGTCTAGTCTGGGGGTCAGCAAAGTTTTTGGACAGAGCACCAAAAACACCCACAACTTCAACTTGTATGATGGTGGCATCCCAGGGGCAGATGGCAGGGAAATCATGAGGGGCCGATCCTTTTTGTGGCAGTGCCACCCCTACCCTTTCTTTTGCCAACTGCCCCAAGGTGCACATGCCAAGCAAAATGCCGTTGCCTACCCCTGCTCTAGTCTATAGTGAGCCACTTTACTTTTGAGACCCACCTGTACTGAATTATGGAAATTAAGCCTCATGGAATTATGGAATTAAGGGGAGAAAGCTTGTATCTAGTTTATTTATTTTATATTCTAATTTATTTGTTCTTATTTTGTAAAACAAAAATGAAAATAATCTTAATTTTAATGTGCAATTAAATTTTCTCTCTGGCAGCGACACAAATCATAAAGCTGTAATTGTTGCAGCATTTTGAAATGAGGTTTCATAGATTTTAAGACCTAAAAGGAACATTCTATGCTCTAGTATGACCCATGTAACACAGGGCATACAA